>NC_067156.1:852057-1452057 GCF_903995435.1 Acomys russatus | reverse complement strand
CCAGACCCAGTCAAGTTGGCAAACAAGACCTGCCAGAGTTCCACTGGTGGTGCACGCCTTTAATCCCAGCACTCCCAAGTTCCACCCAGGGGACCAGCACAGCAGAAACATGAATCAACCCCAACCCCACAGGAACATCTTGGTGTAAGAGAGAGTGTACACTCAAGTGCATGTGTGCACAAACAAAATAAACAAATGTGCTAGAAAGCAATTTTAAAATCCCTACGCGGCTCTGAGCGGGTGTGACAATGCACTCCATGGGGCTTGAGGCCTCAGGAGGATTTGTGAATACAGGCAAGAGGATCAGCTCAAGAGCATTTCTGACCTCATACTGAGTTTGAGACCAGCCTAATGTATATGAGATTAATCAACCAATCAATAAACCAACCAATAAAAGAAATGAGGTTATGAGACTTTGACGTATCAGCAAATTGTTTCACTATAAAATGTATTATACGTATCCAGGTGTGATGGCACATGCCTTTAATCCCAGCACTCTGGAGGAAGACAGAAGCAGGCAGATCTATGTGTAAGCTCTACATAGTGAAGTCCAGGGTAGCCAGGGCAACATAATGAGACTATGTTCAAAAAAAAAAAAAAAAAAAAAAAAAAAGCCTGGAGCTGTCCCCTAATAAATATGTAGATAGAAAGGGTTGGGGATACAGCTCAGCTCACTGAGTGCTTTTCTCAAATCCATGAAGCCTTTGGGGTCACATATCAGATTGGTAGCAATTCAGAATGGTAGCAAAATGGGACAGTTATGAAGTAGCAACAAACCAAACTTTCCCATCATTGGGAAACTTGAGACGCACTGAAGTAGAAATTTTCAGTAAATCTTGTTAGAAGAGGAAAATAGATTAGATAATTATGGATTTGAGGGGAGCTAAAACAGGAGGATCAAGTTGGGAAGAGCAAGGAGGCTGAGGGAAGGATGGTGAGGAAAGACAGCTAAAGTTAAGAGGCATTTGAGGGATCGTATGGAAACCTAAGGCAGTAGAGAGCCCCTAAAATACAGACATATATAAAGGTGACCTAAATGAAACTGCAAAATAGTGGGAGAGAACAGCCCTAACTTGCTGTCACTTGTCACCAAATGAAGCATCCAGTACTGGGTTACAATAGTTATAATTGTTGTCCAAACGGGGTTACAACTGTTCCAGATGTTGGCCAAAAGGGCCCCATGGGAATCCCCAACAACCCAGGCTGTTGCCTAGACAATACGTTTGCTCTCTATCAACTGACAGCAAGGACACATTGCTGAAGACAACACCCACACAGCTCACTGAACATGAACTGGTGACTACAGAAAGCCTTCACTCCTATGTTACAGTGCATTTGATACAGGAAGGTGTTCCGTGCATTACCTAAAGAGAAAAGTAGCCAGGCGCGGTGGCGTACGCCTTTAATCCCAGAGGCAGATGGATCTCTGTGAGTTCAAGGCCAGTCTGGTGTACAACATGAGTCCAGGATGGCTAGGGCTACACAGAGAAACCCTGTCTCAAAAAAACAACAACAACAAAATTACAATGTCATCCTGCTGCAGAAGATGCCAGGTCAATGGTGGCACAAAGCTTATGAAAGTAACCAGGTAATATGTGACTTGACTTGAGGCCCACTCTAGGAGATGAAATCCATACTGGACACTGCTTAGGTGAAGAACCAGAGGAGAGATCGCCCAGTGACTTAGAGTAAAATCAAATAGTACTTACTGTAAAAGACAAACAATCAAATGAAACAAAAACTCACCCCTCACCCGCCCCCCCCCCAAAAAAAAAACCCTTGTGATGAAATGGATCTACTAGCACTGTGCTGTGTTCAGATGGGCGCCTTCCTTGGCCATCTTAGCGACGGAAACAAATGCAGAGATCCACAGCTAAACATCACACAGACTGTGAGACCTTGACACGATCAGCCCTAAATGAGCTGTCTCCATCAGAGCTCAGGGAACCCCCTCAGAAGAGGAGGCAGAGATGAGCAAAGCTTGTATGAGCTCAGAGAGGCTGGGGCAGCATGCACACACAGGGCATGCACAGGTCTGCACCCGGTTCTCTGAGCTCACAGTGTGGCTTCCTGCTTTAGTATTTTTATGGGACTCTTGAGTGTGTGAACTGCAGCACCTCTGATTCTCGTGCCTTCTCTTGGGTTCTATTCTTTCAGTTGGTTTGTCTTGAACAAGTTTGATGTGACTTTTTTTTCTTTTTTTTAATCACGCACCTGCCACCAAGTATTCCTACCTGAGTTAAATCTCCAGGACTATATAGTTGAAGGAGAAAACAAACTCCCACAAGTTGTATTCTGATTTCCACACATGAGCTGTGGCACAGGTACTCACAGCCATACGCATGCACACGTACACATATACAAACATGTCTATACATGCACACGCAAGATAAAGAAAATGTAATGCACAGTTTAAACTCAAAACTGCCAGGAGACAGAGACAGGCAGATCTCTGAGTTTGAAGCCAGCCTAGTGTACAGAGTGAATTCCAGGACATCCAGGGCTACACACAGAGAAACTGTCTGAAAAACCAAAATAAAATAAACATTAAATATAGAATAAGATCTGGGCATGTAGATCAATGACAGAGAATTTGCCTTCTATAAAGGCCTGAATTCGCAGCCAGGTGTAGTGGCACACACCTTTAATCCCAGCACTAAGGAGGCAGAGGCAGGTGGATCGCTGTGAGTTTGAGGCTAGCCTGGCCCACAAATCTAGTCCAGGACAGCCAGGGCTACACAGAGAAACCCTGTCTCAAAAGAAAAAAAGAAAGAAAGAAAGGAAGGAAGGAAGAAAGAAAGAAAAAGAAAAAAGAAAAAGCATTGAGTGAGCTTGCATTTTCACTGTGACCTATTATGAGAAATCAGATGCAGACTTTTCCACTTTGGTATTGGATTAGCACTTGAAAAGTATCAGGATCTTTTTATTTATTTATTTATTTATTTTGGTTTTTCGAGACAGGGTTTCTCTGTGTAGCCTTGGCCATCCTAGACTCACTTTGTAGACCAGGCTGGCCTCGAACTCACAGCGATCTGCCTGCCTCTGCCTCCCGAGTGCTGGGATTAAAGGCATGCACCACCATGCCCGGCTCGCAGGATCTTTTTATAACTAAAAAGTAATATATATATATATATATATATATATATATATATATATATATATATATTTTTTTTTTTTTTTTGAGCCAGTCTGTAGCTCAGGCTGGTCGCACACTCACTATGTAGCTGACAATGACCGTGGGTGGGTTCCTGATCCCCCTCCTTCTACTTTCCCAGGGCTGGAATCTGGCTTGCACCACCATGCCTGGTTTATGAGGTGCTGGGGATGGAGCCCAGGGCTTCCTGTGTGCCAGGAGAGAACTCTGCCAACTGAGCTCAAGTCCCAGCTCCAAGTCTGGGGATTCGGTCCATTTCCACCTGTCTATCTGTAGACACATCGAATGCACAAGTATAATCGGGCGTCATCTTTAGTTAACTACCAGCTTTACCCATTGGCTGACGTGCAGAACCCACTCACCGTCTGGTGACTGAGTGGACTCATGATTAAGGCCAAAGGATATTCTCAGTTAGGCACATACCAGCTACAGTTCCAAAAGGTTTTGTTTCCTACTTGCACCACTAAGCAAGTTGCGTGCTTTTATGAACTCTACAGGAGGCCCAGGGAAGCTACGGGAATTATCTAGGGTTAGGCAGCTAGCTCAGTGACAGAGATGGACAAGCTTCTAGCTCCAAGGGGTGGAGCTCCGAGACCCTTTCACGCTTCCTTTTTTTCTTCTTTTCCTTTAGTTTTTCAGACAGTCTCATCAAATTGCTCAGAGTGGCCTTCAGCTGGCAATCCTCCTGCCTCAGCCTCTGAGCAGCTGGATGGCAGGTCTCCAGATCACCGGGCACATAAAAGTCTATTTTCTGTTCAGTTCAAGGGACTGAGTTAAAAGCCTTGCTCATGCAAAGTGCCCAGTCATTTGCCTCAGCCCTTGCTGTGAGGTTTATGCCTAAAACTTTTGGTTTTGCTAATGTTTTAAGATAAGGCCTCACTTGGCCCGCCTGGAGCCTCAACTCACAGAGAGCCACCTGTCTCTGCCTCCCAAGGGCTATAATCAAAGCAGTGCCACCACACCTGAAGAAGACTTCCAAAGGCCTGCTATGGATTCTCCTGCCCCATTAGCAACTGAAGCCAACTCAGAAGGCTTAGTGGAGCCATTGGTTAAGCCTGTGCTTTTTCAGGGCATGCCCTAGTATAAGCCTTTAATCCCCACCCTCTTAGGCCAAGGCAGACAGACAGATCTCTGAATTCAAGGCCATCTGGTTGCACATCTAGCTCTCAATGAGGGCTGCACGGTGAAACTCTGTCTCAAAAAAGAAGAGAGGGCTGAGGAGTAAAAGCCTATGGAGGCCAAGCCTCCAGACCAGGGACACGGTGCATTCCACAGGGAACCTGCTTCATGGCCATTTGACTCTGATCAGTTTGTCTGGTTTTGTTTTTGTTTTAAGATTTATTTACTTATTTAATGCATATGGATACTTTGTCTACATACCAGAAAACGGCATCAGACAGTTGTGAGAGGCCATGTGGGTGCTGGAAACTGAACTCAGGACCTTCGGAAGAGCAGTGAGTGCTCTTAACCACTGAGCCATCTTTCTAGCCCCGCTCTGATCAGTTTTATATAATTGATCTGTGTAATTTAAAGTCATCTCCTTACAAATGTGGTAGTTTTCATCCTTGAGCATATAGGCTTAGTCCCAGGAACTCAGAAAGTTGACTCCTAATGCTCAGGAGCTCTACTCAGTTTATGATACACTTGTCAGTGATTTTTTCTAACAAATCATACAGGCATCATTTGTTTGTTTGTTTGTTTGATTTTTGAGATAGGGTTTCTCTGTATAATAGCTCTGGCTGTCCTAGACTCATTTTGTAGACCAGGCTATCCTTGAACTCATAGAGATCTGCCTGCTTCTGCCTCCCGAGTGCTGGGATCAAAGGTGTGCGCCACCATGCCCAGCAATATACAAGTATCTATTCCAGCATTTTCTGGTTCTTTTTTCAAGCCATCTAGAGTAGCACTATACAGGGCTCTAAGGCCTTCTTCAGTTTGCTTTGTTTTTGTTTTAATGTTTTTTCAAGACAGGGTTTGTCTATGGAGCCTGGCTGTCCTGGACTGGATTTGTAGACCAGGCTGGCCTTGAACTCACAGCGATCCACCTGCCTCTGCCTCCTGAGTGCTGGGATTAAAAGTGTGCGCTACCAAAACATGAGCCAAAATAAAGCCTTCTTTCTCAAGTTGCTTCATGTCGGGCATTTTGTCACAGCAACGAGAAAGCAACCAACACGGTTTGGAATAGTTTGCCATGCCGCCCACAGCAGTTGGCGTTGTGCAACCCAAATTAGCAGTAGCACAGTTGGTAGTGGATTAGGGTTGCTCTCTTACCTCACTGTGGTTTTAATCTTTCACAGGTGTTTGGAGACAGGGTCTTAGCTAGCCCCAGCTGCTGGTTGCTGCTGACTTAGAGCTTGTTGGAACTGCTGAACCTCCTCCTCCCCCACCTGAGGCCTGGGGTGGCAGACATCATCATGCCTCTGTCAGGATAAATTTCCCTTCTTGTCCCCTTCCCCTCCTTCTTCCTCCTCCTCATCTTCCTCCTCCTCCTCCTTAGGTACAGCCTTATTGATTTAGGGCTGACATCAAATTCACTATGTAGCCAAGGGTCAATTTTACTTCCTGATCCTCCTGCCTCAGTTTCTCAAACACTGGGATTATAACATAGAAAAATTAAGTTTTAGCCAGGCAAAGTAGCCCACACCTTTAATCCCAGCGCTCGGGAGGCAGAGAGGCAGGCAGATCTCTGTGAGTTCAAGGCCAGCCTGGACTATAAAATTGAGTCCAGGACAGCCAGGCTACACAGAGAAATGCTGTCTCAAACAACAGAAAGAAAGAAAGAAAGAAAGAAAGAAAGAAAGAAAGAAAGAAAGAAAGAAAGAAGAATTTATTGCAAATCATAGCATCTCCAGGCACAGTGAAACATTTGTCACCTCAGCATTCATGAGGTGGAGGCAGGAGGACCACCAAAAGTACAAGGCCAGTGTGTGGTCTACAGAGTGTGTTCCAGAGCTGGGCGTGGTGGCGCACGCCTTTAATCCCAGCACTTAGGAGGCAGAGGCAGGCCAATCGCTGTGAGTTCGAGGCCAGCCTGGTCTACAAAGCAAGTTCAGGACAGCCTACACAGAGAAACCCTGTCTCAAAAAACCAACCAAACAAACAAACAAAAACCCACCAAAAACCAAAATCCAAAGTGATGTTAGGGCTGTTTTCTCTGCAACATTTGTTCACAGATGCAAACAGCGCATGAGTGTGGATTCTCCAAAATGGTGAATTTACAGGGCTGGCGTAATGAACGGCTCAGCTGCTGAGGGCATACTGCTCTTCCAGAGGAGTTTAATTCCCAGCGTCCCACACCAGGCAGCTCATAAACATTTGTAACTCCAGCTTCAGGGGATCTGATGTCTCTCTGGCCTCCTGCACATGTGTGCATGCACAATTAAAAATAAAATAAATCTTTTAAAAAACGAGGCCAGCTTAGAAATTAAATCAAAATGTTACCTAGTGGGGCAAAAAAAAAGAGCCACTTCCTTTTGCCATGAGATAAAACATGAAGAAATAGAATGGCCTTGCGAAAACAAACAAGGATGAGGTCACACCACAGAAGGAAGAGAGAACAGAGCACAAAGGTCACCCTGAAGAGTTCACTCAAATACAGTGTCAACTTTCTTTCATTTTTGCTGAAGTCAGCGTAAGGCCATTTACTGCTTACGTTCCCATTGTTTTGTTTAGAGTAGTCCAGCTTTGTCCAGGTCTGGGAGAAGTGTCCCCTGTGAGAACCAGTGACCTATTTAAGGAAAGCCATCCATCATGAGCAGCGACCACCTTCCTTTCCTGGAAGTCCCCCAAATGCGTAGGATATTTCCTTCCACAGGGCAGGGCCTGCAGAGGAAGCTGGATTCACACACCTTCCTTTTTTTTTTTTTTTTTTTTTTTTTTTTTTTTAAGGTTTTTCAAAACAGGGTCTCTCTGTGTATCTTTGGCTATCCTGGACTTGCGTTGTAGACCAGGCTGGCCTCGAATTCAGAGATCCACCTGCCTCTGCCTCCCAAGTGCTGGAATTAAAGGCATGCACCACCACGCCTGGTCACACACTCTTAAACTGCAAGAAACACAAGTATCTCACACAACCCTGTGGAAAACTATCCTGAGGCTGTGTGCTTTTTCCTTGTTTGTGTTTTGTTTTCTTTTTTTAAGACAGGATTTTTGTGTGTGTGTGTAGTCTTGGCTGTCTACAACTCTCTTTGTAGATCAGGCTGGCCTTGAACTCACAGAGATCTACCTGCCTCTGCCCACCACTACCCCAATGCTGGGATTAAAGGTGCGTGCCACCACCACCTGGCCTAGATGTGTGCTTGTTTGTTTGTTTGTTTGTTTGTTTTTGTTTTGTTTTGTTTTTTGAGACCGGGTTTCTCTATGTAGCCCTGATGTCCTGGACTCACTCTGTAGAGCAGGCTGATCTTGAATTCACAGAGTGCTGGGATTAAAGACATGTGCCAACACGCCTGGCTGCTAGCTAAATGCTTTTAATCCAGCACTTTGGAAGTAGGGACAGGAGAATCAGCAGTTCAAGGTCATCTTTAACTACACAGCATAATTTGAGGCCAGTCTAGGTTATATGAGACCCTGTCTCAAAGATAGATAGATAGATAGATAGATAGACAGACAGACAGATAGACAGACAGACAGACAGACAGGAAAACCCAGCTGGGCAGTGCTGCTGCATGCCTGTAATCCCAGCACTCAGGAGGCAGAGGCAGGTGGATATCTGTGAGTTTGAGGCCAGCCTGGTCTACAAAGTGGGTCCAGGACAGCCAGGATTACAAGAGAAACTCTGTCTCAAAAAAAAAAAAAAAAAAAAAAAAAAAAAAAAAAAAAAAAAAAAAACAATAAATAAATAAATACAAAAAACAGCCCCAAATAAAAACCAAGCAAACAAGCAAAGGTGAGAGCTAGGCAGGGTGACTCACAGCTTTAATCTCAGCATTTGGGAGGAAGAGGCAGGCAGAGCTCTCTGAATTCAAGGCCAGCCTGGTCTACATAGTGAGTTACAGGACAGTCAGAGCTACATGGAGGATATTGTCTCAAAACCAAGAGTGGGAGGGAAAAAAATTCTGCTGGTTTGTTTTTGACACACGGAGAAAGCCCTAGGCAAAGCCATGAGAGAGAACAGACTGGTTTTGGCTCTCTATGCTGTGTGGTAACTCTCATCAGATCTCTCTACTTGCCTGCCCTGGGCCCATCACACAACACACAGCAGCCAGCTCTTAGAAGCTGACTGCTGCTGGGAGGCAGTGGGACATGGACAGCTATGATCAGTGGAATTTCACGGAGTGGTTGGTAGAGTCTGAGGCTTCGGAAGACTCTGGGGAGAAGAGTCCCTTTGTATCATCCAGCACCCTCAGGAGTAAAAAGCCACTGTACTACCTCTAGGGTAACCAGGCTGTGTAAATGAGGACTGTTTACCTAATCTCTTTTTTAAAATACTACTTTTGTGAAGGGTGTGGTGGCACACTCCATGGCACATGCCTTTAATCCCAGCACTCTGGAGGCAGAGGTAGGCAGATCTACAGCCTGGTCTACAAAGCCAGTCCAGGACAGCCACTGCTACACAAAGAAACTCTGTCTTAAACAAACAAACAAAAGAAATAAAGAAAGAAAAAAACCAACCTACTTTTATTACCTCTTTAAAATGCCACATATGTCTGGGTGTGGTACTCCACACCTTTAATCCTACCACCTGATGAGCAGAGACAGGTGGATCTTTGTGAGGCCCCTGCGTGACCTACAGAGATCCAGGACAGCCAGGACTCTGTTGCACAGAGTCTCAAAAACAAAAGCAAAAACAGAAAAACACGTTGGGCAGTGGTGGCACAAGTCTTTAATCCCAGCACTCGGGAGGCAGAGGCAGGTGGATCACTGTGAGTTCAAGGCCAGCCTGGTCTACAAAACAAGTTCAGGACAGCCAAGGCTACACAGAGAAACCCTGTCTCAGAAAAAAAGAGAGAGAGAAAAAAAAAAAAGGTGGGCATGGTGGTGCATGATTTTAATCCCAGCACTAGGGAGGCAGAGGCAGGAGGATCACTGTGAGTTCAAGGCCAACCTGGTATACAAAGCAGGTTCAGGACAGCCAAGGCAACACAGAGAAACCCTGTCTTGGAAATACAAAACCAAACAAAAACAGAAAAAATAAGTAAATAGAATGAAAGAGAATTCCACTTATAGACACTATATATTTTTATCTGGCCCCCCAAACTCCCCTCCAATCCCCCGATCCCTGCAGCCTATCTCCCTCCCAATTTGATGGGTGATAATAGGTCCCAGGGTCCAGTTAGTGCAGACCATGCACAAATGGCTAGATCACTTGTTTTTTAATGTATAATTTAAAATTTGAACCAAAATTTGAACCTTTGTGTTTCATTGTGCAAAGCATCTAAAATCAGACATCTATTTCTGTTCTTAGAAAAAGCCCCTGCCTCATGGCTACATAGAGAGTTGGAGGCCAGACCAGACTAAGAAGACTCTGCTTGGTCTAACTCATGTTTGGAAAAGAAAGACTAATAATGTATGTTTACTTTTGCTTAGAAATTAGTGTTTACTTTTGCTGTTTGATCCTCTCAGATTTTCATAAAAATGACAAACCAGGAAAAAAAAATGAGGTTTTGGTAACAAGGTAGGCCATGTATACATATTTAGTGATAAGATGCCAATACAATACTAGAAGTTTAGAAATGATTAAAATAGCCAGATGAGATCCACCTGCCTCTGCCTCCTGGGTGCTGGGATTAAAGGCTTGAGCCACCATTACCTGAGATCTTACATTTTATTTTTATAAAAATGATTCACTTTATTTTGTGTATGTGTTTGTATGTACCTATGAGAATTATGCAAGTGTGTGTAGGAGTTGAGCCTGTGTGTGAGACTGGAAGAAGGCATCAGATCTCCTAGAGCTATTCACCTGAGATATATACGTGTGTGTGTGTGTGTGTGTGTGTGTGTGTGTGTGTGTGTGTGTGTGTGTGTGTATACACATGTATATATATATCACCATGTAGCCCAGGCTAGCCTTGAACTTTCTATTTCTGCATTAGCTTCTGGCATCACAGTTCTACAGTATTGGGTTTGTTGTTGTTGTTGTTTTGTTTGTTTGTTTGTTTGTTTGTTTGTAGCCCTGTTGTTCTGGACTGGTGGTGTAGACCAGGCTGTCCTGGAATTCACAGAGCTACATCTGCCTCTGCCTCCAGAATGCTGGGATTAAAGGCGTGTGCCACCACACCCAGCTCAATTTATTATTATATTTTAATCTTTTTAAAAAGATTTTTTTGAAACAGGGTTTCTCTGTGCAATATCCTTGGCTGTCGACTTATAGAGACCTGCCTGCCTCTGCCTCCTCAGTGCTGAGATTAATGGCCTGTGCCACCACGCCTGGCCCTTTTTATAGTTCTTTTGTTTGGTTGGTTTGCTTTTTCAAGACAGGATTTCTCTGTGTAACAGCCCTGGCTGTCCTGGAACTCTCTTTGAAGATCAGGCTGAACTTGAACTCACAGAGATCCTCCTACCTCAACCTTCCAAGAGTATGGCCACCGTGCCTGGCTCTATTTTCTCTTATTCTTTATGTCTTTCGGGGAGATGATGTCCTTTGGTTTGCTTGGGAGTCCTGCAGTGGAGTGTTAGGGATTGAACTGAGAACCTCATACATGCTGGGCAGCAGCAGCTATACCATGGAGCCACACCTCAGGCCACAAACTCTGCTGGTCCAGCTGTACCATGGAGCCACACCTCAGGCCCACAGACTCTGCTGGTCCAGCTGTACCACAGAGCCACACCTCAGGCCCACAGACTCTGTTTTGCAAGGCTCTGAGCATGTTTTACATTTGAGCTGAGAAAAACAATTCCAGGAATCCAGAAAAGCCCAAGCTGGGCCCCTGTCTTGAGTGGGAAGTCAGTCAGGTTGCCAAGGGGTCAGCAGGTTATTCAGCAAATATTTATCCGGTGCCTATTCTGCTCCAGGAGCGGGGGTGGGGTGGGAGGTAAACGGTGGCACTGATGACTGTAAAACAACCTCCAGATGGACTGTCACTGAGGCAGACTTCTACCGCAGCCTGACTGTGCCTGAGTGTAAAACCTGGATGGTGTGATCTCAGAACCGGAAAGTTAACCTAAGCAGGAGGATCGAGCACTCAAGGCCAGTTTGAGTTATATAGTAAATTTGAAGCCATTGTGCTATCACAGAAAATGGACCCCACCCCCACCCCCCAAAAAATCCCAGCACTTGGGAGCCAGAGGCAGGTGGATCTCTGTGAGTTCAAGGCTAGCCTGGTCTACAAAGCAAATCCAGCACAGCCAGGACTACAAGAAAAACCTTGTCTGGAAGCAGAACAACAACAAAAAAAAAGCAACAACAAAACAAAAAGAACTAAAAATCTCTCAGCAGTCGGGTGTGGTGGCACACGCCTTTAATCTCAGCACTCGGGAAGTAGAGACTGGCGGATCGCTGTGAATTCGAGGCCAGCCTGGTCTACAAAGCTAGCCAACACAGAGAGACTCTGTCTAGAAAAACAAAAACAAAACAAAACAAAAAAATATCTCAGCACTAGTTAGCATTCACTCAGCTCTTCACCTCTGACCTAGGGGGTGTCTTGAGATCCTGAGTTTGTTTTGCTTTGTTTGAGACAGGATTGAAGTAGCTCAGGCTGGCCTTGAACTTCTCATTGACTAAGAATGACACTGAACATTTGAGTCCCTGCCTCTACCTCCTTAGTTCCTGGATTACAGTGTGCATGATCGACCACTCTTGGGTTCTGTGTGGTACTGGCCATGGAAATTATGCAAGCTAGGAGAACATTGTACCAACTCAGCTGTATCAAGCCCTGAAGTTCACTTGTCTGTTGGGTAGAAATAACAATACTTCCATGGAGCCAGCATGGTAGTGCACACCTTTAATCCCAGCACTTGTGAGGCAGAGGCAGGAGAATCTCTGAGTTCAAGGCCAGCCTGGTCTACAAAGCAAATCCAGAACAGCAGGGCTACACACATAGAAACCTTGTCTCAAAAAAATCAAAGAAATACCCAATATTTCCAGATCCCTTTACAGGGATTTTTGTTTGTATGTTTTTGGTTTTGGAGTTGTTGGGATTTTTTGTTTGTTTGTTTGTTTCCTTGTTTGGTTGGTTAGTGTTTTTGTTTTGTTTTGGGTTTTGGTTTTTGGTTTTTTGAGGCAGGGTTTCTCCATGTATCCTCGGATTCCTGGACTCACTTTATAGACCAGGCTGGCCTGGAACTCACAATGATCCACCTGCCTCTGCCTCCCAATTGCTGTGATTAAAGGCATGTGCCACCATACCTGGCATTTTAAAAAAATATTTATTTATTTATTATACACACAGTGTAGGCCTGTACTCCAGAAGAGGGCAACAATTTTCATTATAGATGGTTAGGAGCCACCAAGTGGTTGCTGGGAATTGAACTCAGGACCTCAGTCAGTGTTCTTAACCTCTCAGCCAACTCTCCAGCCCGGCATTTTTTTTTTTTTTAAAGATTTATTTATTGTGTATACAATGTTGTGTGGGCATATACAACTGCATGCCAGAAGAGAGCACCAGACCTTGTAGATGAATGTGAGCCACTATGTGGATCCTGGGAATTGAACTCAGGACCTCTAGAAGTACAGCTAGTGCTCTTAACCTCTGAGCCATCTCTCCAGCCTGGCTTTTTTTTTTTTTTTTTTTTTTTTTTAAACAGAGGAAATCACATTCATTTCCAAAGCCCCTGTTAAGAGGAATAGAGGGAGAGAAGATAATCTGAAATATGTTTCCATTTTCTTTCACCAAATGTGGAATTATAGAATCTTTTCTAAAAGATAGTTCTGATCAGAAAGAAGCCAGCACAACTTTGTCATTGTTTTGAGACAGGGCCTATGAACTAGCTGTTAAAAACACAAGTCGCCATGCCCAGATGTCTTCTCTCCTTCCTTCCTTCCTTCCTCCCTCCCTCCCTTCCCTCCTTCCTTCCTTCCTTCCTTCCTTCCGTCTTCCTTTCTTGCTGAAGATCAACCCCCTATGTGTGCCAAGAATCACTGGCCTCTGAGCTCTCGGTCACCCGCCTGGGGTCTGAGATGGCCTGCTGATGGCCTCAGTTGGAGGCTGAACACTTCTCAAACTGTTCTTGGTGTCAGAGCGGTGACCTTCCCCTGACACTCAGCACTGGAGCATCATTTCTGACGTCTAGTGTTCTTGTGTATATTTATAATATTGTAAGCCAGGCATGGTGGCGCATGCCTTTAATCCCGGTACTCAGGAGGCAGAGGCAGGCGGACCACTGTGAGTTTGAGGCCAGCCTGGTCTACAAAACAACTTCAGGGCAGCCAGGGCTACACAGAGAAACCCTGTTTCAAATATGAAAAAAAAAAAAATTAAGTTGTTTGGTAAAGGAAACCATTCACCGTATCGTTCATATAGTTCCCCCACAGAGTCCAGAACTTAGCTGCAGACATAAGAATTGAGATGTAAGCTGGTTCTCAAGGATCTGCCTTTTGTTTTCTTTTTTTTTAATATTTTATTTAATTTATGTGTGCTGGTGTGAGGTTGTCAGATCTTAGAGTCAAAAACAGTTGTGAGCTGCCATGCAGGTGTTGGGAATTGAACCCTGGTCCTTTAGGAAGAGCAGGCAGTGCTCTTAAGCACTGAGCCATCTCTCCAGTCCTGTTTTGTTTTCTTTTAAAGTATGCCTATGAAGTGCTGAAACTATTAAAAATAGCTTTAAAATACCTCAAACTTATTGTATCATCTGTTTGTTTTTGTTTTTGTTTTTTTTTTGCAGGAGTGCGGGGGGGGGGTGGGGGTGGGGGGGGTGGGGGGCGGGGGGGCTGTTTTGAGACCAAGCTTCTCTGTGTAGCTTTGGCTGTCTTGGACTCACTTTGTAGATCAGGCTGGCCTCGAACTCACAGAGATCCATCTGCTTCGGCCTCAGGAGTATGCAGACCACCACTGCCCATTTTAAGGATTACAAATTTGAGCCTCACCCGGGCTACACAGGAGACCAGTCTCAAAAGCCCAAAACAAACAACATATAAATGGATGAATAAAATATACAAACACGCCAGGCGTGGTGGCTACACCTTTAATCCCAGCACTGGGATAGAAAAAATAAAATCCAATGACTGAATTCTGTTTGTTTGTTTGTTTGTTGTTTGTTTGTTTGTTTGTTGAGACAAGATTTCTCTGTGTATCTTTGGCTGTCCTAGAACTTGCTCTGTAGACCAGCCTGGCCTTGAACTCACAAAGGAACTCAGAATTCCTCTGAGTGCTAGGATTAAAGGTGTGTGCCAGCACCACACACCTGATGACTGAATTCTTTTTCCCCTGAGACAGGGTTTCTCTGTGTAGTCTTGGCTGTCCTGGATTCACTAGGCTGGCCTCGAACTCACATCAATCCCCCTGCCTCTGCCTTCCGAGTGCTGAGATTAAAGGCGTGCACCACCACACTTTGTATGACTGAATTCTTTAATCAACATTCCTACTAGGAGTACTCTACTGCTTGCTAAATATTTTCTGAAAGTCTGCAAGAAATATAATGTTTTCTTTAATTTGTACACAAAAGGGCAAAGTCAGCTTGTTCAAAGAACTACAGTGTCAAGAGTCGGAAGAAAAAGTAAGGGGGCAGGAGGGGTATGTCTCAACCTGTGAGCAGGTCTTCAGGTCGGCCAAAGCCTCTGCCTGATTAGTCCAGCAGTCCCCAAGGTCGAGAGATGTTTCTAGAACCTCAGTATTCAAATGCTAAAAGCTCCTCCCTGTGGGTGTAGCATCCCAGCTAACCAATAAAGTCACTCTATTCTTCAGTGCCTTGCAGGCAGGCAGGCTGAAAGCTGAGATGCCCCACCCCACCAGCTTGGTTTGGACATTTCTGCGGGGGGGGGGGGGGGGGGGGGGGGGGGGGGGCGAAGGGCAGAGGGAGGGCAGGGTTACCGTAGCAAGGTCTGTCTTCAAAGAGTGGCTGTCCACAGACACCCCTGCAGGGTCTCTGCCACCCTATATGGTAGCTAGCCTTATCTAAGGGACAAGAAGGGCATCTCCTCAAATGGCTCTGACCATAGCTGTGACTTGAGAGTTGAGGTGCAGTCATGGGACTGAGTCCTTCTTTTAACCACATTTGCTTTAACTTCTGAAAATAACCAGGAGGGACAAGGGCTGTGTCCTTAGTCCTGTCTGCGGACATCTAAATTCTATAGTCTCTTCACAAAAGGGCTGGTTCACTGGTTTGCTTTGTTTAAATATGCTGCAGGCCTTGTTCTAATGAAAGGGAGAAGGATTACAGGCATGTGCCACCACCACCACCCTCTCCCTGGCCTTTTTTTCCCCCCCTTTCAAGACAGTCTTTCTCCGTGTAGACCAGACGGGCCTGGAACTCACAGAGATCTTCCTGCCTTTGCCTCCGTGAGTGCTGAGATTAAAAGTGTGCCCCCAGCCTGAATCAGTCTCCTGTAAGATGCCACTCTCTAGATTTAACAGGCCTGGCCAGATCCTCAGGCCTTCACCCTTTGCTTTTCTCAAAAACCCATTTCCCTAGAACAGCCCAGCTGCTTGAGGCATCCTCTGTTGACAACCAGAAAGTAGCACACTCCTCTTTACTTGTTACCATAGCAATGTGTCTGTAATAAGATATGAACAGGCTGCTAAGGGTGTTTGATCTTCCTTCCTTCATTTGTTTTTTTGAGACAGGCTTTCTCTGTGTAGCCTTGGCTGTCCTGGAACTCAAGAGATCTGCCTACATCTGCCTCTGGAATGCTGGGATTGAAGGTGTATGCCACCACATCCAGCTGGTTTCATTTTCTTTTTTCATTTTTGATTTGGTGGTCTTTGCTTTCCCATAAGCCTGGAGCAGTTTAAGCTTAGGAACTAAGCCTCTGCCTTTTCTGAGACCACAAAGCTAACAGCACTTGCCTCCAAGCCCGACAACCTGAGTTCAGTCCCCTTAATTCATACAATATAAAGAGAAAACTGACTACCCCACAGGTTGTCCTCTGACTTTCACACGTGAAAGTCACACGTGGTACATGTGTGTGCTACCCCCAAATACATACATGGAGGGAAATAAAAATAAAGATAAATGCCGGGTGTGGTGGCTCACGCCTTTAATTCCAGCACTCAGGAGGCAGAGACAAGTGGATCTCTGTGAGTTTGAGGCCAGCCTGGTCTACAAAGAGACTCCAGGACAGCCAAGGCTACACAGAAAACCCCTGTCTCGAAAAAACCAAACCAAACAAACCAACAAATGAGAGAGAGAGAGAGAGAGAGAGAGAGAGAGAGAGAGAGAGAGAGAGAGAGAGAAGCAAGTGTGAGGTAGAAACCTAGTTACCAGCCATGCTTAGAGACTTGTTCTGGATTTGGTTGTGTGTGGTTGGATGTCCCAAGAAATTTGGAAGAACAGGATTCAGGAGTGGATATGGTTAAAATACATCACACACATATATTACATTATCAAATAATATACATAGTGTTTGTTTATTGTTTATTTATACTATTAAGGTACTTCCCTACTCCAGTGTTTTGATTGTTTCTACATTAATAGCAAGTAATAAAGGTAATAATTAAGATAAGGCATTGGTGAGCCAGGCACGCAGTAAACATCTTTCGTGCTCAGGTGGCAGGTGTGCTCTTTCTGAGCTCTATGCTAACCCGGTCTACAAAAAAGGTTGGTGGGTGCCTAGGGGACCAGGCTACAGAGTAGAACCCTTTCTTTAAAAACCCAAGGTAATTCATGTCTCCATTGTTCAGATTCTATCTGAGCAGGGAGCCGGAGGGAAGGGGTGTTGCAGTGAGGCAAGGCACCAGGGCCCCACGGCAGGGCCTGGCAGCTGCTGCTGTGCTCAGACACCAGGCGCAGCGCCCCACCTGTGTGCCTTCCATAGCTCCAGCAAAGCAGTGAAATGTAACAGTGGGGTACAGGGAGGGTTGGGGAAATGCTGCCAAAAACTAAGAACTCTAAGAATCCCGTTCTGTTCTGCTTTGCCTCTGAAACATCCAGAGTCCTAAGGATTTCCTAACTCAATATTATGTATTTGTTTATTTTTTACTTTTTTTGAGGCAAGGTTTATTTGTGTAGCCTTGGCTGTCCTAGACTCCCTTTGTAGACCAGGTTGGCCTCGAACTCACAGCAACCTGCCTGCCTCTGCCTCCTGAGTGCTGAGATTAAAGGCCACCACACCCGAGTATTTTATTTTTTATGTACTTTGGTGTTTTGACTGCATGCATGTCTGTATGAGGGTGTCAGATACCCAGGAACAGGAGTTACAGACAGTTGTGAGCTGGCATGTGGTGCTGGGAATTGACTCTGGGTCCTCTAGAAAAGCAGCCAGTGTTCTTAACTGCTGAGCCATCTCTCCAGTCCTAATTTTTTTTTAAAAAAAATAAAGATTTATGGCCAGGGGTTTCTCTGTATAACAGCTCTGGCTGTCCTGCAATTCGCTCTGTAGTCCAGGCTGGCCTCAAATTCATGGAAATCCACCTGCTTCTGCCTCCCAAGTGCTCAGATTAAAAGCATGAGCTACCATGCCCCCCACCCACAGGCACATGCCTTTAATCTCAGCACTGGGGAGGAGAGTGGATCTGTGAGTTCCAAGGCCAGCCTAGTCTACAAAGTAAGTCAAGGACAGCCAAGACTGCACAGAGAAACTCTGTCTCAAAAAAAAAAAAAAGAAAAAAAAAAAAAAAAGAAAAGAAAAGAAAGAAAGACTTATTTTTTACTTTATGTGCATCTATGTTTTGCCTGTAATTATGTCTAGGTGAGGATTTCAGTTCTTCTGGAGCTGAAGTTACAGCTACCACGTGGACGTGGGTGCTGGGAATTGAGCCCAGGTCCTCTGGAGCAACAGCCAGTGCTCCCAACAGCTGAGCCCCTGACCTTTTAACTGTGAAACACAGCAGGGGCTGCTCTCTTGTTTTTCTTTCTCTTTTTCTTCCTCCCCCGCCCCCAGGGTTTCTATATGCAACCCTGGCTGTCGCTGTATAGACCTTACTTTGTAGAGCAGGCTGACCTCCTGAATGCTGGGATTAAGGGTGTGCACCACCACCGCCACCTGGCTAGTTCTTCCTTTCTAAAAGACTGAGTTTAGCTGGGTTTGTTGGCGCACGCCTTTCATCCCAGCACTTGGGAGGCAGAGGCAGGTTGATCTCTGTGAGTTCCAGGTCAGCCTGGTCTACAAAGTGAGTCCGGGACAGCCAGGGCTACACAGAAAAACCCTGTCTCGAAAAACACACACAGAAAGTAAAAAGATTGAGTCTAGCACAGGCTGGCTTTGAACTCTTAAGTGCTGAGATTAGACTGTGTCACCAGGCCCAGCTTAGTCTACTTCTAAATGCCATGTTTAGTCTTTTAAAACCATACAGACACGCAGAATATGGCATTTAGAAATGTTTTATTATTTTAAAGATTCACTGACAATGAGACAGGTTAACTCCTGGCAACACCCAACTTAACTCAAAGAGGATGCTGAGCATCAAAGAACCTCATTATGGAGATGGCTTCAAATGTGGCAAACAAGCCACTGGGCAAAATGTCCTTGTCTCTACCACAGACAGAATTCTGCCTAAAAAGGGCAAGCTTGGATGCAGGCAGAGTCAACGGCCAAACTCTGCCAAGACAGGGTAAGCAAGTCCTCAATAGTTCCTGCCTCACAAATATTTCTGTCAGATATATGGGGCCAGAAGGCTGAAGATGATGCTCTGCCATTATAGAGAAGAGAGTTTTGTGTGACTATTCAGACAGTAAACTGTCTCTGTCATCTTCTCATTTTGGAAGCTGCTAACCTACACTCCCTGTATACTCAGGTAATTAATTATATTTCTTTTCAGGTCTCTGATGAGGTTGAAAACCAGATAGTTCAGTTTTACAATTAAGCTTAATTGTTTAGGGGTTGAGAGGTTTTTAGGTCTAGACAGATGTTTTAAGTTGATAATGATGAGATATGATAGATGTTCATTTACACTCAGAATTTTAGACACAACAAGATAAGAAAGATGTTTTCCTCAAGGCTACCAAATACAAATAGCCAAAACACTATGAATGTAACATTTATACAATTCATGATTGTTTTGTGGTTCTTCTTGCTGTAGGTAGTTTATTGTATATATGTGTAACAATATGAATGTATATGTAAAATTATTTTTTTAAAGATTTTGTTAAAAAAAAAAAGAAAAAAGTCCCATGGGTTTTTATTTGTTTGTTTGTTTGTTTTCTTTTTGGCTTTTGTTTTTTGTTTTTTGTTTTTTGAGACAGGGTTTCTCTGTGTAGCCTTAACTGTCTTGGACTCACTTTGTAGACCAGGCTGGCTTTGAACTCATAGGGGTCTGTCTGCCTCTGCCTCCCAAGTGCTGGGATTAAAGGCATGAGCCACCATGCTCAACTTTAAAACCCCATGTTTATTTGTTTGTTTGTTTTATTTTATTTTATTGGTTTTTCAAGAAAGAGTTTCTCTGTGTAGCCTTGACTGTCTTGGACTCACTCCGTAGACCAGGCTGGCCTCGAACTCACAGCAATCCACCTGCTTCTGCCTTCCAAGTGCTGGGATTAAAGGCATGCACCTGGCTAAAAATCCTATGTTTAAAAGACCAAAGCAGGGCTGGAGAGATGGCTCAGAGGTTAAGAGCATTGGCTGCTCTTCCAAAGGTCTTGAGTTCAATTTCCAGCAACCACATGGTGCTCACAACCATCTATAATGAGATCTGGTGCCCTCTTCTGGTGTGCAGTCAGAACACTGTGTACATAATAAATAAATAAGTCTTTAAAAAAAAAAAGCCAGGTATGGTGGTATACACCTTTAATCCCAGCACCAGGTAGACAGAGGCAGGTGAATCTGGTCTACAGAGTGAGTTCCAGGAGAACCAAGGCTACACAGAGAAGCCCTGTCTCAAAAGGGAAAAAAAGAAAAAAAGAAAGAAAAATATGCCTTCAAAACCTGCTCTCTGCACCTCCAAAAATAAATAAGCTTCAGGTGTTTTGGTTTGTTTTGATAGAGTCTTGTTGTGTAGCCCTCAAATTTGTGACAATCCCCCTGCTTCAGCCTTCCAGTTGTGATTCCAGGTGTACTCTCAGGCCTGGCCAGCTTGCTGAGGGTCGGGGTATTTATGCACTTCTGCAGCAGTCTGGTGAGGGGCGCCATCAACTCTGGGTCAGGCAAGAGTTCCCTGCGAATGTCCCCACCTGTGACCCCACATTCCACTGTGTGGCCTGAGCAGACAGATCATCATATGGTTCTGTAGGTACAAGGCCTTGGCTTTGAGTTTGTGGTGCTATGAGAAGAAGCTTGCCCACTATGCTAGTTATCTAGGAAAGCAGGAAGGCTTGAAGGAGGCCTACTGCTGAGCCTCGAGGGAAGTGACAAGCGGGTCAGCCCCTCCTGAGACAGAGAAACCGCTGTGTGCTAAAATGCAAGCTGCTTTAGCTCTGTCTAGAATTTCATCTTCCCTAATTAGCTTAGCTTACACACACACACACACACACACACACACACACACACACACACACACACACACACTACTACTACTACTACCACCAGTAACAAAGCAAAAAGAGAAACAGAAAAGAAAAGGGAGAGAAAGAAAGAGAAAAGAAGCCCTAGCGAAGACCTATTGGGGTTGGAGTCTGTGACATCACGTGGAGCCAGCAGTGGCACTCTTAACTCCAGAGTCTTGGAAATAACTGGCGTAGTGGTGCATGCCTTTAATCCCAGCACTTGGGAGGCAGAGTGAGGAGGATCGCTGTGAGTTCGAGGCCAGCCTGGTCTACAAAGCGAGTCCAGGACAGCCAAGGCTAACACAGAGAAACCCTGACTCGAAAACAAACAAACAAACAAAAACAAAACAAAACAAAAAACAGAGTCCTGGAACCCATATTTGTAACCCATCCCTTCCTCAGTTGTACACTTGCTTTCAGCCACTTCAGTGAAGGAGTGGAGGAGCAGCGAAACAGCAACCTCTGCATAATTCTCCTTGTTGGCTGACGTGTGACAGCCTGCAGGCCACTCTACTGCTCAGCACAAACCCAAAAAACAACAGAGCGAAGCCTGTGGTTATGGCAATGTAGAGGGTTGCACTTTCCTCAGTGGTGGAGATGAGAACCTTGGCTCAGGACTCTTCAAGATGGGTGAGCAGAGAGTTGGAGCACTCACTCTAAGCAGAGAGCTGGAGGACTCGCTCTACAACAAACAAACAAACAAACAAACAAACCTCTCTCTCTCTCTCTCTCTCTCTCTCTCTCTCTCTCTCTCTCTCTCTCTCTGTGTGTGTGTGTGTGTGTGTGTGTGTGTGTGTGTGTGTGTGTGTGTGTTCTTGGCAGCCAGCCAGGGTATCAAATCTTCCGGAGCTGAAGTTACAGTCAGATGTGTGCCACCCTGGATGGGGATCTGAACCCGGATCCTTTGAAAGAGCAACATATCCTTTAATCCCAGCACTCGGGAGGCAGAAGCAGGTGGATGTCTATGAGTTCAAGGTCAGCCTGGTCTACAAAGCGAGTCCAGAACAACCAAGGCCACACAGAGAGACCCTGTCTTGAAAAACCAAAAAACCACCCACCCCTTTCATCTCTATGGGTGACTTTCTTTTCTTTTTCTTTCGTTTATTTATTTATTTATTTTTGGATTTTCAAGACAGGGCTTCTCTCTGTGTAACAGTCCTGGCTGTCCTGGACTTGCTTTGTCGACCAGGCTGGCCTTGAACTCACAGTGATCCAACTGCCTCTGCCTCCCAAGTGCTGGATTAAAGGCATGTGCAACCACACTCAGCGGGTTGACTTTCTTACTAGCTCGCTTTTTTGGTTTTTCAAGACAGAGTTTCTCTCTATAGCACAACTCTGGAACTTAGATTAGGCTGGCCTCCAAATCACAGATCTGCCTGTCTCTGCCTCTGGAGTGCTGAGATTAAAAGGAAGCAACTTTTTGGCTTGTTTGTTTGTTTGTATGACTGTTTTGCGTGCATGTAAGTCTGTGAACCACATGCATGCCTGGTGCCTGAAGAGATGGGAGCCTCCATGTGGATGCTGGGAATCGAACCTGGGTCCTTTCCAAGTACTCTTATTAAACACTGAGCCAACTCTCCAGGGGCCCCTCTTTCCCCACCTGACCCCTAATTTTAATTTTGTCTTTTTTGAGATAAAGTCTCATGACGTAGCCCTGACTGGTCTCAAACTCATGGGATCCCTCTTGCCTTAGCCTCCCAAGTGCTGGGATTACAGGCGTGTGCCACTACACCTGGCATGATTTTAAAGTTTACTATTCTTGAGATTTGTTTTCTCTAAAGTAAGGCATGACAAAAGAGGAGCGAGGGACAATTAAGTCTTGAGAAAGCCAGAGACCCAAGCACTTACTTTTTGTAGCTGTTGCTGTTTCAGGTCATTTCTTTTACTGCTGCTCCATAAAAGGAGACAGGGGATTTAAAGCCTAGCCCCCACTTCTTGTTTTCTGAGCTGCTTCACTGAGCGAAGCTGCCTGCGAAGGCAGCGCCCAGAGAGAATAAATACGTCGGAGCTGTCTTTGGGGCGGCCTTGGCTGTGTTCTAGTCACACAAAATCCACAGCTACTGCTGGTCTCGAAGTAAACGTACTTGGCAGATGGCGGGGTGGTGGTGCTGTGTGGTAAGCGGGAAGGGATGAGTGCTGGAGGAACTGCTGCCTGAGCTCACTCACTCTACTGCAGTCAGTTAGGAAAGACGCACGTCCCTAGGAGGTAGGGTGTACCTTGTCCTCTAGTGGCAATTTCGACAAGATTTGATCCTTAACCAGTTACAGAGGCATTGTTCACTCTGGTTTCCTTTCTCTCCCTCCTCCCCTCCTCCTTTCCTTCCTTTTTTTATTTTTCCTGTTTGTTTGTTTGTTTGTTTGTTTGTTGAGGCAGGGTTTCTCTGTGTAGTCCTGGCTGTCCTGGACTCGATTTGTAGACCTTGACTCACAGTGATCCCCCTGCCTCTGCCTCCTGAGTGCTGGGATTACAGGCGTGTGCCACTACACCCAGTTCCCATTTCTGTTTTCTTTCCCCTCCCCTTTCTTCCTCATTCCCCGACTTTTTTGGGTGGGGTGTGCATTGAATAGCCCAGACTGGCCTGGAACTTGCTATGAAGATCAGGCTTGTCTTGAATTCTCAGTGGTTCCCCTGCCTCAGCCTCCTCAGGGCTGGAATTACAGAAAAATGCCGTTAAGAATGGCTGAGATCCTTTAATCCCAGCACTGGGGAGGCAGAGGCAGGCAGATCTCTGTGAGTTCGAGGCCAGCCTGGTCAACAAAGTGAATCCAGGACAGTCAAGGATACACAGAGAAACCCTGTCTCAAAAAACAAACAAACAAACAAAAAGAGCTGAGATACAGATTATTTATTTGTTTATCTATTTATTTATTTTTGTTTTTTTGAGAGGGTTTTTCCATGTAGCCTTGGCTGTTCTGGACTCGCTTTGTAGACCAGGCTGGCCTCGAACTCAGAGAGATCTTCCTGCCTCTCCCTCCCTGCTGTTGGGTAAAGGAATTGAACTAAGGACCCTTGGCAGAGCAACCAGTGCTCTTAACCTCTGGGCCATCTCTCCAGCCCTGCTTTGGTCTTTTAAACATTGGGTTTAGAAGTAGCTTAAACTGGGCCTGGTGGCACAGTCTAATCTCAGCACTCAGGATGCACGACAAGGAGTTCAAAGCCAGCCTGGGCTAGACTTGACTCAATCTTTGTTTGTCTGTTTGTTTGTTTTTTAAGACAGGGTCTCTCTGTGTAGCCTTGGCTGTCCTGGACTCACTTTGTAGACCAGGCTGGCCTCAAACTCACAGAGATCCACCTGCCTCTGCCTCCCGAGTGCTGGGATTAAAGGCGTGCACCACCACCGAGCGGCTTCTGTTATTTGTATTATTACCACAAACATTTTCTCCCTAACCTTGAACACGTTCTTCCCTAGAATCGCACTTTCTCGTCTTTGTGCCCCTGAACTCTCATCCGATAGGATTCTGTTCCAGTCTTGCCTCTTTTCTGACAAGCTGCCACGCCAGGAGTGAGAACCACTGTGCTCTCCGCTGCAGCCTGGTTAACTGGCCGCTCTGTCTGTGATGCTCTGGAGGTATTTAATGATTCACCTGCTTGTCTCTGTCACCAACTTGAGATCTTAAGCCCAGGAACTTGGTGCTGACTGGTGGTCATCTCCAGACCTGAGCTGGCAGGCCACGAGCGCTGTCTGTCTCTCACTTTTCTGGAAAATAGAAAGCAGGGGGAATGAACATTAAAAAACCAGCACCATTTCTGGTGCTGTTCATGACACTCTTGTCATATGAATAAGGAGACAGGGTGTAGACACAGCCTGGAGTGTGCACCGACCCACCGTAGCATCCACTCCCTGAGCTGATTATGTGAACTCTCTCTCTCTCCTCTTGCTGAGTTACACTCCCTTAGCCAGGCAGAGCACTTGGGGTTAACTGTGCAAAGCTGAGGAGGAGAGGAAGCAGCTACGAGGCAAGGGCCCTGGATGAGTTCTGGAATGCCTGGGCCCCTGCTCCTGGCTCACTCAGCAGTCTGTGGCTCACCTTCCATAAGTCACCCGGGAATATTAATCACTGGCCCAGCCCACAAGGTAATCAGGTCCAGGAGAGCCCGCTGATAACATTCTTGGAGCTCAGTCAGAAACTCTGAGGACTCACCAGGAGTCAAGAACAATGGTGAGCCTGGAACCAAATCAGGCGTTTTCCTGGCTTTTGAAGATATCAATTTGATGTAGGCAGCATACACGTGTAGGAGGCACGATGACACAAGGTGGAATTTGATGGATGCCACAGCAGAAGACAAGATAAGAGCATCCATCCACAGTGCAAGGGAGGACCATGGGGTGGCATCTGAGGGGCCGGAGAAAAGGGCTCAGGAAAATTCTGGGATTTTCTTGGGCCACATGTGTTATACGGATTATCCAATGTCAGCTGAATGGTGAAAAGCAGGGGTTTAGCCCAGAGGCCGAGGATAGGCTCAGTCAACAAAGTGCCACGTAAGCATGATGGCCTGAGTTCAAATCCCCCCAACACTCACACTAAAAATAAATAGAAGTCAGATGTGGCAATCCATACCTGTCACCCAGGCTTAAGGGGAATGGTCCTTAGGACTTACCCACCACCAAGTCTGAGTAAGGAATGAGTTCCGGTGAGAGACCCTGCCTCAAAACACAACGTCAATCAGGCACCGTGCTGAACACCTTTAATCCCAGCACCAAGGCAAAGATGAGTGGATCTCTGTGAGTTCCAGAGTATCCAGGGCTACATAGTAAGCCCCATCTCAAAAAAGGGGATTTTTCTTTAAGAAGAAGGAAATAAAACTATTGAGAACACCCAATATCGACCTGTGGCATTGATACCCACAGAGGCATGCGTGAACACACATGTGCATGCCCACAAACATGGACACACACACACTTTAGCTATTCACAGCTGAGCAGTGTAAGGCTCAGTGGGGCTGAGTAACGTGGCGGACGGAATCCTACCAATAGAACACTAGACTTCAAATGCTGCCTTTGCTGACTCTGAGTACACAGCTCATGCCTGGGTTGGCTGAGATGCCCTCGGGGAGATAGTAAGAGAAAGTAGAGATAGCTGGGCATCCCAGGGGAGGGAATGTGGACAAAAAAGGCTCAAGGAGCACACCTTTGGTCCTAGCACTCCGGAGGCAGAGGCAGGTGGATCTACAGGAGTTCTAGGTCAGCCTGATCTACAAATCGAGTTCCGAGAACAGCCAGAGTTACACCCTGTCCTGGGGGTGAGGGGAAGCAACCTCTGCTGGTAGAGTAAGACCAATTCATAGTACAGTGAGTACCTGTGGAGAATTGATTTGGTTTGAGGACCCTATCAGAACTCTCAAGGCTCACTACTTAGGCAGAGCCTCTAGAACACCGTGAGATACCTAGACAGAGCCTCTAGAACACCGTGAGGTACCTAGGCAGAGCCTCTAGAACACTTTAAGGTACCTAGGCAGAGCCTCTAGAACACTGTGAGGTACCTAGGCAGAGCTTCTAGA
This sequence comes from Acomys russatus, assembly GCF_903995435.1. Lineage (NCBI taxonomy): Eukaryota > Metazoa > Chordata > Mammalia > Rodentia > Muridae > Acomys > Acomys russatus. The sequence continues at coordinate 1,425,955 of NC_067156.1, read as the reverse complement.
ACACTGGGAGGTACCTAGGCAGAGCCTCTAGAACACTGTGAGGTACCTAGGCAGAGCCTCTAGAACACTGTGAGGTACATGGGCAGGGCCTCTAGAACACTGTGAGGTACCTAGGCAGAGCCTCTAGAACACTGGGAGGTACCTAGGCAGAGCCTCTAGAACACTGGGAAAGTACCTCTAGATTATTCACAATGCCTAACATGACAGGAACAGGGAAAATGTGTGCATGTTTACTACACACAAAATGTCCCATTCTATTTATCTATTTGTGTGTGTGTGTTTGTTTGTTTGTATGTGTATATGTGTATATGTGTCTGTGTGTGTGTCTATGTGCCTGAGTGTTCATTGTAGAGGTCAGAAGAACTCAGTTCTCTCCTACTCTGTGGGTTCCAGAATTGAACTCAAGTCATTAGGTTTGGCTGCAAGAGCCTTTACTTGCTGAATCATGTAACCAGCCCCCAATAAATAATTTTTCTTTCTTCCTTCCTTCATCCTTTCTTTTCTTTTCCTTTTTCCTTTTTCCTTTTCTTTCTTTCTTTTTTCTTTTTCTTTTTTTTCAGACAAGGTTTCTCTGTGTAGCCTTGGCTGTCTTGGACTTGCTTTGTAGACCAAGCTGGCCTCGAACTCACAGAAATCCTCCTGCCTCTGCCTCCCAAGTGCTGGGATTAAAGGTGTGTGCCACCACCTCCCAGCCCAGATAGTTGAATCTCCAAAAGTAAAATCTGTAGAGCTTGAGGACTGACTGCCTTTTGTTTTCAGCCCTAAAATGACACTGATTTTTTTTAGATAATAATAATAACATACTAATCACATTAATTCATGATTATTATAATGTGTTATTGAATAATTATAGCTTACAAAAGCCAGGTGGTTGTGCATGCCTGTAATCCCAGCACTCAGGAGGCAGAGGCAGGCAGATCTCTATGAGTTTGAGCTACACAGAGAAAACCTGTCTTTAAAAAAAAAAGTAAATAAGTAAATTAATAGTCTTGATAGCTTTCAAAATGATCAATACAATCAAAACTAATGAGCACATTAAAACCTCACTTTCTGTTGTTTTGTTTTCTGAGGGTAACCTATGGTCTGCTCTCCGAGTACGTTTCAGGCCTAGACTGCAGTGTTGCCAATTATAGTCACCGTGCTGTACATCTGGCCTTGAGAACTCATCCATCTTGTCTAACTAAAACTTAGTGCCCTTTGACCAGCATCTCACCCACCCTAGTCAGTCGCCATTACACTGTCTGATTGTGCAAGTTCGATGTTCTTTAAAACCTACATGTAAGTGAAGTCATGCTGAATTTGTGTTTCTGTGTCTGGCTTGTTTCACTTAGCATAATGTCCTTCAGGTTCAACCATGATGCCTGATCGTTCCTTCTTTTTCTTTTTATTTCATTCATTTATTTACTGATTTATTTATTTGGTTTTTCGAGACAGGGTTTCTCTGTGTAGCCTTGGCTGTCCTGGACTCACTTTGTAGACCAGGCTGGCCTAGAACTCACAGTGATCTGCCTTCCTCTGCCTCCCAAGTGCTGGGATTAAAGCTTTGTGCCACCACTGCCTGGCTTTTTTTAAAAAAGACTTATTTATTTTTATGCGTATGGGTATTTTGTTTGCATGTATATCTGTGCATCACATGTGTGCCTAGTCTTTTGGGGAGGCCAGAGAGGCCGTTGGATCCCCTGGAACTGGAGTTACAGATGCTTGTGAGCCTCCATGTGGGTGCTGGTGATTGAACCTGGATCCTCTCTAGAACCATCGCCTGAGCCTGAGAGTTCTTCCTAATCCAACTTAAAGTATTTTATATCTGTGCTATGAAATTTCCACTGGCATTTCCTCCCTTTTATAAATCAAAAATCGTGGCTAAGAGATTGTTTCAGAAACACATGCAAAGTCCTAAGAGGAGGCAGAGGAGAGCCTTGGTTTCCTCACCTCTGTAAAATAGACATGTTATCTGCCGATTGTTTCAACCTTACCAGATAGCACTCAGTAAGATGCTTTGTGGGCAAGATAAGCAAATGTCTTCTGTAACCCAGGAAACCTCTGTGGGGCCCTTGGGAACAGGGTTCTGAAGTTCAGGGACTCCACTTGGAAGACCGGCATCTACAATTCAAAGACCTGCGTTCTGGACCGGAAACCATGTATCGCCTTTGCACATTTGAAGCACCAACTAACAAAGACTTGCTGCCGAATGGTCTGCTTTGCTTCTAGGAGTGATGCTTTGTCAAACAGGAAATTGGTTTTTAGTGCAAGAGGTCTCTATGAATTCAAACTTCTGCTTTCGAATGTTCTTACAAGATGCACAGTTGGCACCGACTTACAGGAAACGTTTAATTGGAACCGGAAGGTGCTGGCTTCTATGGCCTCATTTTAGATTGTCCTCAAATTCCTACTGTACTAAGTTTGGTGCGTGAGCCACAATCATTCATTTATTATATTTGCCAGCAATGAGTGAAACCAAAACACACCCCATGGTGCTTTCGGGACCTATGTGTAGTTTGCTTGGGTTAGGAGAAGGAAGGGAAAACCACTGTGGAGAAAGGATTTCTCTTAGGTAAGGCAGGGCTGGCCTCAGCTCAGTGACATATTTATGAGCCCAGCATGGGTTGCCCATGCTGATAAGCGCTGGTCACTGAGGGAAGGAAAAGTCATCTTTGTGTATATAAAACACACAAGATCCTCAGTCCAACAAGACTGAGCAGGAAAACATTGGGTAAATAGAGGATGTCCCTTCAATTATAATGTGAAAATTAAGTTGCTACAAGAAGGTAGATGTTTCCCTCTGAGTCACATGCTGCTCCCGTGCCTGTTCTGCTTTAGGCCATTGATTTCCCCACAGCTTTAGAATCACCCTAACTGAGCAATGTTAGTTGTCATCCAGTCTGACTTGTAATGATGAATTCCAGGCCCTGGCCTACAGAGTGGTGTTGTCTCTAAGGCAAAAACAAAAAGTACAGGGTGTTAGGGTGTTAGGGTAAATCTTTCAAAGCCAGTATCACAAATTGGGCCTGATGGCACCTGCCTATAACTTTGGCATTCAGAAGGCTGAGAGCTCAGGCATACAAAATGAGATCTTGTTTCAAAACAAACAAACAAAAACTGGCTGGAGAGGTGGCTCAGCGGTTTAGGGCACTTGCTGCTTTCTGAGAACCTCGATTGAATTCCCAGCACCACAGGGCACTCTCACTATCCATAACAACTCCACTTCCATCAACTCCCACACCTTCTGACCTTCATGGGCACCAGGCACATACATGTACACTTACAAACATGGAGGCAAAACACTCATACATACACATAAAACATAGGTAGATCTCAAAAGAATGATAGATTCTGGCCTAGAGCACTTTGGTAGGAGTGTCTCCTGGAAACTAAATCAAGATTAAGTTCCCTCATTCTTGAATCTTGGTCCAGGACAATGGTCCCCTTCCTAGTTCACCCCCTGCCTTGACTTCTAGAGTCTTCAATTCTGTGTCACCATGGCCCCTGGATCTGACTGCCTGGTGTAGACCAAGGTCTTTCTCTTTCTCCAACACCACCAAACCATCCCCCACCTCCTACCCCACACTTCCTCTGGGAAACGTCAAGAGTGCTGCTTGATAAGCCTATCTCCTTTGGGAGGAAGGTTTGAATATCTCAGGCCCACCCTTGGAATATTCAACTGTCTAATCCACCCGCCTCTGTCCCCGCACAATGGAGAGTTTCTGGGCGTTGAAGTTTTATGGCAAATGTTCTTCCCTCGGGCTGCCTTACAAAAGATTTTCACCGGAAGAAACCAGCCTGAAAAAGGCCTTATCTTTGTAGACTTTTCTATGGCTCAGGATAAACTACAGACAATTGCATCCAGCAAGTTCCCCATCCTTGTATTCCACAGTTTACAGATTACAGACTTGCACAGACTTGTCCTCCTTGCACAGACAATTTCCTAGACTATTTAGGACAGTACCTGTTGACAGAGCTGACATTGACTTGCTGTTGTAAGACACCTCGGATGGTTTCAAGTGCCCAGGGGAAGGCAAGCATGGTGAGTCTTTCCTGTAATCCCAGCACTTGGGAGTCAGGGTTTGGAAAACTGGGCAAATTAGAGGCTACCCTAGGGTATCTTGTAAATTCCAGTTCATTCAGGCCTATATGGGCGAGGTACCACCTAAAAAGCAAAAACAAACAAGCAAACAAAAAAACCTACCCAAACAAACAAACAAAACAAAAACACAAACAAACAAACAAATACACAGTATCAACAAAGCCTTTCAATAAAATATACTGGAAACGAGGCAGGTTAGGTGCCTCAGCGGGTGAAGGCACATGCCAAGACCCATGAGTTTGATCCCTAGGACCCACTCAGTGAAGGAGAGAAGCTACCCAAGTTATCCTCTGAGTGACACAACAAATTGTATGAAAATAAACAAGTGCCACCCCTGCCTCCCACCCCCCCCCCACCCCTTGCCAAGTAATAAAAGTATGGTGAAGCCTCCAGGAGGATATGTGTATGCATGTTAGCACGTGCTCCCCCCACCCTCTACCACGCTCAGTGCTCCGGCCACATTTGCCTTTCCCATCTAGTACAGTCCCACTGCAGAGCCTTGACATATTTGTGTCATCTCCCTGGGTTTCTTCTCCCAGAAGGTTCTGTAACTCAATCTCTACCTTCTTCAGTCACCTCTCACCTTTTGAGTGGCAAGAGAGTGGGGGTGGGGAGGTTGTTTCTCATTTTTTTTGTTTATGTCTTGTCTCGTTGTGCTTTACTAGAATAAGGCTTCCCAATGGCAAAGGCCATGTCTGTTCATCCTGTGGCCTCCAGAGCATAGAACAGTGGCTAGCTGCCCAACCCTCGGCAGATGCTGAGGCGAATGCCTTTCATTCCCCATCAGGACCAACAGTCACTCGAGAGAGAGTGGACGTCATACCATGCTCCTTTTGGTTATCTTCCACCTTTTCCTAGCTGTGTGACCCTGAGCATGACACCCTCGCCTCAGGACCTTAAAGTGTCATCACTGAAGTGAGAATGACATTGTGTGCTTGTGTGACGGAGTCATTGGCACACATGTTCTGTCTAGTGCTTCAGTGAGTGCTAGATTCAACCCTGGTAGCATAGCTCCTTGGGAGGTGGAGGCCTGCCTGGGATGCAGAACAAGTTCAGAAGCAAACCAAGCCGAGTAACTTAGTGATCTCAGCCTTAAAACAGAAAGTGAGAAGGGCCGGGGCTGTCTTTCTGTTGTTTAGAGTGTTTGCCTAGCACAGGTGAAGCCCTAGGTTTTCCAACACCACCTAAAGCTGGTGGGGTGGCACACGTCTGCAGTGCCAGCACTCAGGAGATGGGGCAGGAGGACCAGAAGTTCAAAGTCATCCTTGGCTACATGGGAGGTTCTAGAACAGCCTGGGCTACATGCTACATGAAACAGAGAAGAAGGAGGAGCAAGAAGAGGAGGAGAGAAAGAAAGGAAAGGGAGGGAGGAAGGAAGGAAGGAAGGAAGGAAGGAAGGAAGGAAGGAAGGAAGGAAGGAAGGAGACAAATGTGTGAGATCTAAACGCAGAAAGTTGATGTGCACTCATAAACCTGAAACGCTGAGGCCAGTTGCAGCAACAAAGGAAAACTCTGTTGGTTTTTTGTTTTGTTTTGTTTTTGTTTTCAAGACAGGGTTTCTCTGTGTAGCCTTGGCTGTCCTGGACTAGCTTTGTTGACCAGGCTGGCCTCAAGCTCACAAAGATCTGCCTGCCTCTGCCTCCCGAGTGCTGGCTGGGGAACTCAAAAGTGCTAGCTATGTTATTTTTACTGTTGCTTTTATTATTCTGGAGTGTCCTGAAGTCAGGGTAGAAACTGTTCAGCTCAGAGCGGGAAGGAAAACCGCTTTCATCAAGAGCTGCCCACCGGATCAGGCCCTGGGGACTCACTAGACCCTGTTTGCTCTTTAGCCAGACATAGTCACTCACATTTGTAGTCCCAGTGCTTGGGAGACTGAGACAGGAGGATTGCTTGGAGTTTGAAGCCAGCCTGGGCTAATGAACAAGTCTCCCAATCAAGCAAACAAACAGAACTCAGGGTGTGGTAGCGCACGCCTGTAGTCAGAGACCAGGAGTTCAAAGTCATCCTGAGCTACCTAGCAAATCTGAGGCCAGTTTCGGCTACACAAAATCCCATTTAAAAAAACAATAAGAACCGGGGGTGGTGGCGCATGCCTTTGTGTCAAAGATACACACACACACACACACACACACACACACACACATACACACAGAGGGACACTCACACCTAAAAATAGAAAACTGCTTTCTTTCCTTCTTTTCTCTTTCAATTTTCTATCTTTCTTTTTTAATCACACTTGTAAAATAACGTGTGTGTGTGTGTGTGTGTGTGCGCTCACACACATGTGCAGGAGTTAATTCTCTCCTTTGACCATGCAGGTCCTGGGACTTGAACTTAGGTTGTCAGTCTTGGCAACACCCACCTTAACCCACTGAGCCATTTTACCAGCTACAGCTTTGTTGCTGTTTGTAGCCTGTAAGCCAGGCTTGCTTCAAGTTCTCAACATGGCAAAGATGACCTTGAACTCCTGATCCTCCTGCCCTGACCAACCAATTACAAGCCTGCGGCAAAACACCCAACATGAAAACTGTTTTCTAACTCTGAACGTTACAAAATTGTCTCCCTTCTTTAATGAAGTGTTTTCTTCTCCCAGTGGGGCATCTCAGGGACACAATACAGGCACAAACTCCACTGAATTGATGACATGAAGTTTATTTTTACCATGTTCAGTTGATTTGCACAATATGACATTAATGGACAGCATGTCCACATTCATTTGGTTTAGTGTGTGTGCGTGCAGATGAGTCTGTGCCATGGTTCAGGCTCAGAAATCAGAGAGCAGCTCTCAGGAGATGGGTCTCTCCTGCACTGTGCGGAATCCAGGGACTGAACTCGGGTCATTAGGCCTTCTTATAAGTGCCTCTGGGTCATCTCATGCACTCTACTTCTCTTCTTTTGACATTAGTTAGTTATTTATTTGGTTTTTCGAGACAGGGTTTCTCTGTGTAGCCTTGGCTTTCCTGGACTCAATTTTGTGGTCCAGGCTGGCTTCGAACTCACAGAGGTCCTGCCTCTGCCTCCCGAGTGCTGGGATTAAAGGCATGTGCCACCACGCCTGGCTTTGACACTATTTTTTTTTTTAGAAGACAACCCAGTACACTCAGGAAGCAGAGGCAGGTGGATCACTGTGAGTTCAAGGCCAGCCAGCCTGGTCTACAAAGTGAGCCCAGGACAGCCAAGGCCACACAGAGAAACCTTGTCTCAGAAAAAAAGAGAAAAAAAAAAAAATTCAAATCTCAAACAAAAAATTGAAAGAGAAAAGTAAAAAGCATTCATATATATATTTCAATACCCACCCAAGTATGTCTTGAGACCTGCTCCACAGGTATAAAAGCTCACTTAGGACAGCCACCCCACCCCCCAGGAACCCCTCCGCCCAGGGAAGCAGGTGAGATTTCAGAGCTACTGACCTCAGCCTGAAATCCCCAGCAGATCACACTGGTAACGCCCCCGGTTTACTGACACCAGAATACCTGAGATAGGTCCTTCTTTTGTAAAAGTTCCTTCATCATTACTTCAAAACAAAAACCCTTACCATGTTCTTCCCCCGAAACTCAGCAACTAACCCCACGTCCTAGTGTGGATCAGAGACACCAGAACAAAAGACACCCCCTCCCGAAAGGAAACGCCAAGGATTAGCCTCCTTCAAAGGTACAATAATGAAATACCTGCTTCCCCTGGAAAGCAATTTCATCAGGGTTCACGCGAGGGGAACAAGACGCCATTGTCTCGACTTAATTGGCATAATATCTCCCCCTCCTCCAAATGAGCACTCAGAGGTTGAGAACGCCTTCTGCGTGCAGACGCAATCCCTTTTCAACAGTGAACCTTTCACCTGGCAAGCACCCAAGCCCTTCACAAGGCTCCACAAGGAAGAGTCCTCGCTGTGGCCTGGCACAAACCTCTCCCGTGGAGTTGTGAGGCTGTCTCACAGGGCTTGGGAGCCATTTCTGGCCCGGCTGTCTGTATTGCTCCTCTCCGTACAGGATGGGTACCAAACTGGCCAACAAGACAAGGTGGTCCTTACCGCCATGGGAAAAGTGAAACTTCAAAAACTAGAGGGAGTATATATAAGTTCCAGCTGTCCACAGAGTCTCCACAGCTTTGGCGAGGGGACTTCATGCACTTAAGGAGAACTCTAACAAACCCCTGACCTTCTTGTCCCTTGGACTAGAAGAATGGGAAGAGTTGAGCAATCACTGGAGGTGTCCCTCTGGCCAGAGCATGCATGACCTGCTCCATCCACTTCTGTGACTCCTCTTCCTTATTGTTCTAGCCAGACACTGGCCAGCTGTCCCCTCAGCCAACAGAGTGGGCCTGGCTCCACCAGGACTCCACCAGGGCAGGGCTGTGAGGCAGCCATGCTCTTTTTCTCTACCACGTCTGATTAAGAGAGTGTTGAGGTAAACTGTCCAGACAGGGCAGCAACCGGTGGCCCCTCTGCAGTCTAGGTTTCAGAAAAATTTAGAACAGAGACAAGTGAAAAGGAGTGGGGTTGTGTGAGAAGCCCACAGAATAGCAGAACGGTGGGATGCCCAGATGTTTGAGGGATGGATAGCAGGAGACGCTTACACAGGGGTATGTCTGGTTTCTTTCCCATTCATAGGTGGAGGTGACGATGAATCGACACCAAGCCCCACTTACCCCAAAGTCATTTTACTGATGAAGACTTATCACTCCTGTTCGAATGCCAACCTCCTCAGCAACCCACCCACCCTCTTCCACAAGAGGGTGACATATCTAGAACCTTCTTCTCCAGATCCAGATCTCCTCTAACCCCGCCTGCCTATAGCTGTGTCTCCTCCGCAGCCCACTTGTCAAGCCTCTGGCCCAGACTGCCACATCCCCAGACAAACTGCTCCAAGAGGTGAGCAGCCTTAAATAACAAGAAAGAGGTTTGGAGCTGTCTTCTCGTGGTGTTTAGGTCTTCACTTGTGAGGCACAGGCTCAGGCAGGGTTTCAGCTCCTGAGAACTATCCAGTCTTCTCTTAGTCAGCTGGCTTTGGGGGAAAGGATAGTGTGGGGAGAGAGTGACTCTCCTAACTCAACCCTGCTGAGAAGAGCAGTCACACCCACACTAGATGACACACCAGGCAAAGGACAGAGGGAATTGCCAGGTCTCCATGGTGTGGGCCAGGATCCCAGAGTCACTATCTAAGCCTCGTCCCGTAGGCCCTGAGGGCCAGGCAGTGAACTGTCTAAGAAAGATGTCTAATTTTCTCAGGGATGACAATTGCTGAATGAAAAGAACAATTCAGATTTAAAGGTAGAAGTGTACAATTGACCTTCAAAACAATGATGGTGTTTACAGGTCTTTCCAACTTCATTTGCCATTTTTTATTTATTTTTTGTTTTGTTTTGTTTTAGTTATTTTGAGACAGGGTTTCTCCGTGTAGCCTTGACTGTCCTGGACTCCCTTTGTAGACCAGGCTGGCCTCCAATTCACAGCCATCTGCCTGCCTCTGCCTCCAGAGTGCTGGGATATAAAGTGTATGCCACCACGCCCGCCCTGCTTTTGTGTTTTTGAGAGTAGGTTCTTTGGCCTGCCACGAGCTCTGCCTCGAGACTGCTGGGATCAAAGGCCCTGTGCCACCACTGCCGAGCTCCACTTGATTTTGTCTTTTGTTTTGTTTTTTAAGAGGGTGTGACTCATGGTCCAAGCTGGCCTGTATCTCACTATGAAGCCCAGGTCAGCTACATACTGGCAAAAATCTTGCCTTATCCACCCAAATCCTGGGATTACAGGAGAGTACTACCACCACTCCTGGCTCTGTGGCCCCTTGAGAGTTCATTTCATAGCCTTGCCTTTAAAAGACACTAAATGCCTTGTCAAAACATAGCTATTGTATCCAAGTGCCAAGTTCAGCTTTGAATGAAGACTAGATCTGTCCAATTAGTGCCCAGACCCTCGAGTTCCTTGGAATCACAGTGTCCTTTCCCAAGACTGAGAGACAACGCTGCTCCTGCCGACGAGCACACATACTCAACCACTCTAGAAAACTGCTGGTTTACTACCCATCAGCAATGGAGACACCTAGGATTTGTGTCTCCAGCTCTGAATCACTTATATGTGTCCATTTTGAGAGAGAATCTTGTTCCAGCTGGCCTGAAATTTGAGGCAAACATCTTTCAGTGGCTCCTAGAGGGTTTGTGCATATCTGCTTATTGCCACTTATTATTATTATCAACCAAGCAAACAAAAGCTTGCGTTACCACTGACAACACTAGTGATAGCAACAGTTACAGGCTGTGCATCCCACTGTGCTCCACACTGACCTGATCCCACAGTGGAGCATTCCACCCCATGAAACTTTCATGTTCAAAATGGTGTGAAACGCTTTATGAAATGACTTTCAGGGAAAGTACAAGGTGTGTGTAAAGCACAAAGTTGGAATTTACATTGGGCTTCCTTCTCAGAGTATCTTACTACGTATGGCAAGGGTTTTTGTTGTTGTTTGCTTGTTTGTTTGAAACATGGTTTCCCTGTGTAGCCTTGGCTATCCTGGACTCACTTTGTACACCAGGATGGCCTTGAACTCACAAGAGATCCACCTGCCTCTGCCTTCTGAATGCTGTGATTGCAGGCGTACACCACTGTGCTTTTTTTTTTTTCTTAAAAAAAAAATACATATATATATAATTTTAACAATGGGTATTTTGCCTGGCTTTTTCGGCTTTTCACCAGGAGTATGCAGTGCCCTTGAAGGCCAGAGGAGGGAGTAGGATCCTCAAACTGGACTTACAAATGTTTGTGAGGTACAGGTGTAGGTGCTGAAAATTGAACCTAGGTCCTCCTGAAGAGGAACCAGGTCCTCTTAGTTACTGAACCCACATCTCCATGTTTTTCTCTTTACAGATTTCTCCCTAAGAGGGTCACCGATACACCCATAAAATGTTTGACCCAAAATTTGTCCTGCCAACGGAGCAGAGATTGAGGGAATAGCCAACCAATTACTGCCCCAACTAGAGACCATGGGAGAGGGCCAACTCCTGACACCATACATGATATTCTGCTGTGCTTGCAGACAGGTGCCAAGCATAAGTGTCTTCTGAGAGGCTTCATCCAGCAGCTGATGGAAACAGAGGCAGAGATCCACAGCCAAACAGTAGGCGGAGCTCGGGTAGTCTTGTAGAAGAGTGGGAGGAAAGACAGAGGGAGCCAGAAGGGTCAAGGATACCACAAGAACACTGAGCCATCAGCCAAAGAGCATGCATGTGCTGGGCCTAGACCCCTATACATATGTAGCAGATGTGCAGCACAGTCATCTTGTAAGTCCCCTAACAGTGGGAGTACAGCTGTCTCTGACTCTGTTGTCTGTCTCTGGATTCCTTTCCCCTACCTGGGCTGCCTTGTCTGGCCTCAGTGGGAGAGGATTCCTTAGCACTGCTGTGACGTGATGTGCCAGGGTGGGTTGGTGCCCATGGGGAGGTGGGGCTCCCTTTCTCTGAGGAGAAGGGGAGGAAGGCATGGGGGGAGGGGTATCAGGGTGAGACTGGGAAGAGAGGAGGGAGGGGGTCTGTGATCAGGCTATAAACTGATTAAATAAATAAATTAATGAAAATAAAAGAAACTACAAACAAACAAACAAACAAAAAACCAAAAACCAAAAATCATAAATACCAGGAATAAGATGTCCATGATTAATAACTCAGTTTTCTTTATCTAGGGAGAATTCTTTTGTTGTTGTTGTTGTTTTTTAGAATATGGAATTTTAGTCAACTTGAACTATCACTTCATTGTTACATAGAACTAGACCATAACCAAAGTTTCTTTTATTTTCTTTGTTGTTGTTGTTGTCTGTTCATTTGTTTGTTGTTTGTTGTTTGGTTTTTTGGTTTTTTGAGACAGGGTTTCTCTATACAATTGCCCTAGCTGTCCTGGACTCACTTTGTAGACCAAGCTGGCTTGGACTCACAGAGATCCACCTGTCTCTGCCTCCCTAGTGTTGGGATTAAAGGCATGCGCCACCACACCTGGCTTTTTTTCTTGTTTTAAATGTTGAGGGAACAGCAGGCCATAGGAGCTGTGATTTCTAAGCCGAAATTGAGTATCTGTCAGTATAGAGAAGAGCTGCATTCCCAGCCTGAAGGAAAGAAAGAAAGAGCCGGGCATAGTGGCACACGCCTTTAATCTCAGCACTCCGGAGGCAGAGCCAGGCGAATTGCTGTGAGTTTGAGGCCAGCCTGATCTACAAATTCAATCTAGGACAGCCAAGGCTAGACAGAGAAACCCTGTCTTGAAAAACCAAAAAAAAAAAAAAAAAAAAAAAAAAAAAAAAAGAAAAAGAAAGAAAGAAAGAACAAAACGTGCCCAAGAAAGGGTTAGCAATAAACCTCTGCTAAATGCTTTTGATGCACTGTTCGCAAGTTCCATAATTAGCCAATTGAATAAGGAGTTTACAGCACACATTTGTTAGTTTTATTTGTTTTTTAAAAAGGGACAGTGGTTAGGCTTGTAGGTACATGCCTGCAATCCCAGCACTTGAGACGTAGAAAACTGAGGGTCAGGTGTTCAAGGTCATCTTGGCTGCACAGTGAATGTGAGACCAACCAGAACCACATGAGACTGTGTAGCTAGACACAAAGACAGGCTGGAGAGATGGCTCAGCAGTTAGAAGCACCTGCTACTCTTCCAGAGGACCTGAGTTCAATTCTTAGCACACACAGAGGCAGAGGCAGGTGGATCAGCTATGAGTTTGAGGCCAGCCTGGTCTACAAAGTGAGTCCAGGACAGCCAAGGCTACACAGAGAAACCCTATCTCAAAAGCAGAAAGAAAGAAAGAAAGAAAGAAAGAAAGAAAGAAAGAAAGAAAGAAAGAAAGAAAGAGGGAGGAAGAAAAAAATAAAGAAATTTCAGTCAGCATACGGTCTCGTCACTGTAAAGTCATCCTCCTCTCCTTGCCATCTTTATACACTGTTGTTTGGAAACAATTTACTAATCAGGGCTTCATGTCCTGGTGAGGGAAACATCCATTTAAATGGCCTTCAGTCTGTAAGAAAGATTGATCGGTGTGCCCTACAAGACAGGTCAGTGAGTAAAGACTCCTGCTGCCAAACCTGGTGATCAGAGTTCAATCCCAGGGACCCACATAGTGGAAGGAGAGGCTGACTCGGGAAGGTTACCCTCTGATAGCTATGCATGGTGTGCCATGTATAAACACACACGCACACACACATGCACGCAAGCACACACGCGTGCACTCTCACACACACATACACACACACATGCACACAGGCACGCACACACATGCACGTTCCTACTCACACACGCATGCACATACACGCAGGCACACACTCCAAATAAATGTGTTACTTAAATTAAAAAGGGATACAATAGAAATGAATAATGAAATTAGTTAATAAAATAAAGAGTGATTTCTAAGTCCCCTTTTCTATATATTGATACGGGCAGGGGCTCTCCAATTCTTGCTGTATACTTTGGGTTGCCCATTCTCTGTGTCATTACCCAGGTTCCTCTGTCTGTGACCACTTCATCTCTTGTGCTTGGCCCTGATGCAGGACACATGTCACCGTTTCTTTGTTGTTGTTGTCTTTTGTTTGTTTCATTTTGTCCCTTTGTCTTTCAGACGCTACTCAATGCTTCAGCTTGCTTTGTATTTCCTTCAGATACTTCCACCAGGGAGCTCTGGTTTTCTGTATTGGAAAATTACTTCTAGCCCAAGATATGAGTGTTGGGTTCATTTGCCAATTTTTATTCTAATGACATCATTCCAACTTGGCTTTCATCAGTCTCTCTCCCTCCCGCCCCCCCCCCCCCCCCGCCGTGTGTGTGTCTGTGTGTCTCTGTGTATGTGTTTCATTTATTTATCTATTTAATGTATATAAGCGCTCTCTCTGCATGTACCTCTGTACACCAGAAGAGGGTATCAGATCCCAGTATAGATGGTTGTGAACCACCATGTGGGTGCTGGGAATTGAACTCAGGACCCCTGGAAAAACAGACAGTGCTCTTAACTACTGAGCCATCTCTCCAGTTCTCTTCTCTTCTCTTCTCTTCTCTCTCTCTCTCTCTCTCTCTCTCTCTCTCTCTCTCTCTCTCTCTCTCTCTCTCTCTCTCTCTCTGTGTGTGTGTGTGTGTGTGTGTGTGAGTGTTTTCTGAGACAGGGTTTTCTCTGTGTAGCCCTGGATGTCCTGGACTGGCTTTGCAGACCAGGCTGGCCTTGAACTCACAGCTGATCCTCCTGCCTCTGCCTCCCAAGTGCTGGGATTAAAGGCATGCACCACCACTCATCAGTCTCTCTGTAGCTTTCTGTGGCTCACACCTTTAATCCCAACACTCTGAAAGCCAAGGCAGCAGGATTGCCTTGAGTTCCCTGGTCTATGGAGTGAGATCCTGTCTCACAACAATCTGTGCAATTCTAGATGTGTGCAGAATTGAAGCCTGCTTCTCCGGCCTCCCGTCACCCCTCCTCCACACCCAGATACCTCACACACAAAGCTATACCCCCTCCCACACACACAGATACCTCACACACAAAGCTATAACTCCCCTCCCCCACACAGATACCTCACACACAAAGCTATACGCCCCTTACCTTTTCCTCACTGTTCTGAACCTGGCCTGGCTGTTCCTCTATATAGTGTACCTCTTACCATGAACCCTCAACGTTTACAGGCTTAGGATTATTTGTCCTCTGTCAGGGTCTTCTCAAAATCACAGACATATAAACTCTACATGAAGAAGCTCAGGCCATTTACAAATGGCTGACTCTTTAGTCTCGTTCAGTCGTCATTCAACTCGCATGGCAGGTGAAAATGTCAAGCCCCAAACTGTAAAGCGGTGTGTCCAAACTCACAAAGCCAGGTGCCAAAGTGGAGCTGAGTCCGCCCATGCTTGGTTCGCACACCCCTGCCTGGCAGTGTGCATCACCCCAGCCTCTCTCACCAGCCACGTCCTCCACAGGGATGGAAACGGCATCTCACGTGCATTTCTACTTTTTGAAATCACATTTACTTTTCATTATGCTAATAAACATTAGTAATTGCATTCCCTTACTGTGTGCATGTGTGTGCACAAGCGTGAACACGCATGAGCACAGGCACTCAGGGGTCAGAGGACAACCTTTGAGAGTTGTTTCTTACTTCCACTATACGAGGCCCAGGGAATGAGCTCACCTGGCTGGGCTTGCCAGCAAGCACCTCTGAATCTAGCCCAAGCTATCAAAAATGTATACTTGGGCCGCAGAGATGGCTCAGCGGTTAAGAGCACTGCCTGCTCTTCCAGAAGACCTAGGTTCAGTTCTCAGCATCCGTATGGCAGCTCACAACTGCCTGTAGCTCCAAGATATGACACCCTCTTACAGATATACATGCAGGCAAAACACCAATGAACATAAAATAAAAATAAATAAATATTTTTTTTAATGTATACCCTCACATATCACTGGAGATAAGGAAAGAGGCGAGGTGTGCAAACCTGTGCAGAAATAATCACAGCACAGGCGTGGACTGAGCTCAGCTAAGCTGTACCCACTCATGACTGAGATTCAGCCTTACTGTACTGAGCCAACACGGCGTATGAGAGCATGGTAAATGCCACATCACTTAGTGCCCAGCGGAAGGATTCATAACCTGCTAATCTCAGCCCAGACCTTTCTCGGAAACACCATTTGCTGAAGCCAACAGTTCTGAGAACAGAATAGTGGGCCGCTGTCTCTGGTGAGGGAGTGTGAGGCTGGGTGAAGAGAGCATCCTAGCGAGCCCTCAGCAGGCCTCTACACTGGAGGGCCCCGCTCCTTTCTGCCGTGTCTGTCTCCATGACAGAGAACAGAGTCTGCTATCTTGTAGGCTGAGTCCTAGAAACTATGTCAGTGGCATCTATGTGGTCCAGCCATGGCCAGCAAAGGGTCCTGTGGGGACCTGAAGGCAGGAGGAAGGCATTGCTTCTCCTCTCCCTCCCTCCTGGAAGGGCACATGTCTCCAGGGCTCCATTTTCTGAAAGATGGTGCTGCCTCTACTGGATGGCCCCAGCTCCCAGTGTCAAGGAATGCTGCCTTTTCACTCTCTAGTTTAGCTTGTCAGCCATACCTATAGCTATATTATGCATTCTGGACACTGAAGTTCTTCTGTTGGGACTAAGCAGAGTGCGTTCCATTTTCTCTGTTAAGACACTGACCAAGATAGGAATAAAGGATATTGTCCAAGGGGATTTTCTGTCCTGGTTTTGTCCCACACACCCCCAAATAGGCAGAAGTCAGTCAGACTGAAGGCAAGCACTTCATGGGCAAGTGGCCTTTCAGAAGTTGCCAGCTTCCCCCAGTTTCACACTCCGTTGTCACTGGAGTGTGGCACGCTGGCACCAGCACTGTCACAATGAATCACCTCGTGTATGGTAACTTCTGTAACCTACCTTCAAACACTAGGCAAGGCCAGGGCTTGGTACGCAGCCTGGGTTGAGTGCTTGCCTAGCATCCCAAAAGCCCCATTTTCAGCCCTCTCACTGCAAAAAAAACAGGCATGGTGGCATACACCTTAAGTGCCAATTCTCAGAATTCACAGGCAGAGGGGTCAGAAGTTCAAAGTCATCCTCAGTCACATAATACGTGGGGGACCAGCCTGGACTACATGAGACACTGTCTTTTAAATAAAAAGAGGAGTATGACAAGATGGCTCAGAACACAAAGGACATTTGCGATACAAGCTGACCAACCAGGTAATGATGGAAGGAGAAGCAACCCCATAAAATTGTCTTTAGACAGACAATCACATGTGTGCCACATGATGTGTTCCTCCCAAATCATCTCTCTCCCTCCTCCTCCTCCCCCCTCCTTCTCCTCCTCCTCCTCCTCCTCCTCCTCCTTCTTCTTCTTCTTCTTCTTCTTCTCTCTCTCTCTCTCTCTCTCTCTCTCTCTCTCTCTCTCTCTCTCTCTCTCTCTCACACACACACACACACACACACACACACACACACACATAGCCAACTATGTGAAGATATGAATCCAAGTTCCATGCAGTATCTTTACCCCTTCCTCAAGGAGATGTCCTCCTAGGGACATCATTTCTGGCACCTTCTCAAAAAGCCATCAGACGTTGATCAAAAAGGGCTCAGCATGACCTCCTAGAGGAAGGAGGAGGAGGACATCAGGGATGGTGTGTCTTGAGATCCAAACTTGAGAAGCAAGGCCGATCCATCACCTGCTTGGCCACAGAGACTCTCGGTGGCACCACAGGGGAGTGGAGGAGGCCTCTTCTGCAAGTGCAGATCCAAGGCATCAGGAGCAGCAGCAAGTGCAAGATCAAATGAGTTTCGGGTCCAGGGAAGGGCTGAAGATGTTTGAAGCCAAGGCCCCCAGGGCACATTTGTCAAGCTCTCAAAAACTAGAGACCGGGATCAAAGCAGAGGCACTTTCCAAATATAAACATTTGTCACCTACATTTACTTTTGATGTGCCCCATTCTGAATGCATTTCTCCTTTATAAAAAGGACAGCTTAATCTTTCCGTGCACACACTCGGGTCCTTCAAACAGAGCCTGAGGACAATTTGGGCTAGATGGGGGAGGCAAGAAAGGAAGTTCCAGCCAGACAAAATAAGAGAGAGGAGGAGAAAAGAGCTTTCCAGAAGACTGAAACAGGAAGCCAGCACTCACAAAGACCCCCTTACATTGAGTTCACACTTTCCAGCAGGCTAGTGTGATTTTCAAATCTTCCTGATTTGAAAAGCACTGAAGTCAGGTATCCAGGGAGAATTGATCAGAATGTTCTCTCAGTTATGTCTGAGTCTGAGCTCACCAGATCTTCTCAGAAGCAGTCTCAGGGAAGGTAAGTTCAGGCTAGTAGAACATCCATTGGCTGTCCAGAGTCCACTCATGGCCACACCTGCGCACGGATGCCCCAGGTCCACACATGTGGAAAGGACCATGCATTTGCAGCATCCAGATGACTCTTTGATCCTGCATCTACCTGAATTCCACCGTTCAACTCCAGCAACGCTGACTCTACATTTGACACCACCAGCTCTGTCACAGGTTCCTACAAAATGTCACAAGGGACCAGCTCCTGCCACACGAGCCAGGGTACACACAGAGAAACCCTGCCTGAGGTGGAGGGGAGGAGAAAGGATAGCTGGGCATCATGGTGCATGCCTTTAATCCCAGCACTCAGGGAGCGTGGTGGGACATTTCCCCTAACTGGTTGCAGCTCCCTATTCGTGCCAGTCACAACCTCAGTCTCTCTCAGATGCTTAAGGATCACCAGCTCCTCAAAGCCTTGTGAAGTACATGAGCATCCACGTTCACCTTTCAGTTTTTGTTGTCTTATGCACTTAACCCTCTTAGCCACAAGCTAAGCCACAGTGCTCATATTGTGTTTTACATTATAAGCAATCTAAAGGTGGTTTAAACAATGTGGACAGCTGCTGCCACTGCAGCTCAGTGGTAGGGTGCTTGCTTAGCATGCACGAGGGGCCAGGTTCAATCCTCAGTACTGCAAAAAGAATACTTTTTTTTTTAGATTTATTTATTCATTATTATGTATACAGTGCTCTGCTTGCAAGCCAGAAGAGGGCGCCAGATCACATTACAGATGGTTATGAGCCACCATGTGGTTGCTGGGAATTGAACTCAGGACCTTCGGAAGAGCAGGCAGTGCTCTTAACCACTGAGCCATCTCTCCAGCCCCCCAAAAAAATACTTTTTAAAAAGGATAGCCATACCAGGCTTGGTGGCACACGCCTTTAATCCCAGCACTCGAGAGGCAGAGGCAGGTGAATCACTGTGAGTTCAAGGCCAGCCTGGTCTTACAAAGTGAGTCCAAGACAGCCAGGGCTACACAGAGAGACCCTGTCTTGAAAAAACAACCAACCAATGAAACAAAACAAAAAGGATATTAGAGGGTATGCATAGGTCACAGGCCAAACCTGTGACCTTGTTTCATTGTTGGTTTTTAGGTCTAGGAAGAGTTCCCAGAGACTTGTGTATGCTAGGCAAACTCTACTCCTGAGCCACATACCCCTGGCCCCATGCCATTTTATTTTTACTTTTTAAAAAAGTTTGTTTATGGGGCTAGAGAGATGGCTCAGAGGTTAAGAACACTGTCTGTTCTTCCAGAGGTCCTGAGTTCAATTCCCAGCAAGCATATGGTGGCTCACAACCATCTATAATGAGATCTGATGCCCTCTTCTGTCATGTGGGCAGAATACTGTATAAATAATAAATAAATAAATCTTTTTTTTTTAAGTTTTTTTTTTTTTTTTTTTTTTGAGACAGGGTTTCTCTGTGTAATCCTGGCTGTCCTGGACTCACTTTGTAGATCAGGCTGTCCTCGAACTCACAGCAATCCACCTGCCTCTGCCTCCTGAGTGCTGGGATTAAAGACGTCCTCTACTACTGCCTGGCTCATTTTCTTTTCTTGTCCCCTTCCCAACTGCTACCAATCCTTTTCTCTTCCATCAATTGGTCTGTGTGCATGTGTGCATGTGCGTGTGTGTGTGTGTGTGTGTGTGTGTGTGTGTGTGTGTGTGTATGTTCCATTACGGTTGTTTACAGGAACATAGGTGAGGGGTTATCCAGAGGAGTGTGGTCACTTACCAGTGACTACGTCATTGAAGAAAAGATCTCTCTCCACTAGCGACTATTAACCACCTACACCTCCTCAGAGGGAATAGGGCACCATGAGCACATCCCACTCCATGACAAATATTGCTAGGCCCAGTGTTTTTTGAAGTTCCAGAGTGTGTTGTTCATGTCACGCCCCCAAAACAGTGTTCCACAGCACTCTACCCATTCTTTCTTCCATATATTTTTCCTGTCCCCTCTTCTGTACTGTCCTCTGAGCCTTGGAAGGGTGATATCTACATCATTTTGTATAAGGGACTTGCGTGTCCACAGGTGTTGACAGGGGTCCTGGAATCCATGCCCACTGATGCAAAGCATCTCAATGGGTTGGAGTCTGAAGTGCTTTGAGCAAGGCAACACGGTTCAGCCAGGAATGCACCCCTTCAGAACTGACCGAGGACACCCCTGAGCTCAGGGCCCTCATACTCACAGTGACTGTGGGTGCCCTCAGCTCATGATCCTCACAGCTTCGCTTTAACAGAAGAGACCAGGAGCCTGAAGGAAGCAGGAGGGAACTTCTCTTGGTGCACCCTTCTGGCTGGGCCTCAGCCTGGCTCCTGATTCCCCAAAATGAGAAAGAGCAACAACAGCCACAACTTATTTTTGCTTCCATGGACCTAGGAATAAGCACCCAGAGTCACATAAGGCCACCCAGAGAGACCCGCTGCCCTCATGACAGAGTTCTCTTGATGAAATGTTAAGATACCTCATCACACCCAGGGCTTGCGGTTCATTTAGTACTGCTGGTCACTGCTGACCGCAGGGAATCACCACCCAAACTCTCAGAGTCTTCATGGGAAGGAGCCTTCCCTGTGATGAGCCGAGCCGTGGAACCTGTGTGAGGTCCTTAGCTGAGTCTCAAAGCCATCAGGTTACAGTAGGTGACACAGAGTTGCTTAAGGGTGCTGGGTTCGTGGGAGCATTGGCACCGGGGTGACGCTTGGGTAATCTTTAACAGAGGAATTCTGCCTGCTGCCTTCTCTTTGTTTCAGCCCCATTTTCATATTTGAGAACCCTTGCAATAGACCTGTTATTTACAGCAGGTTTTCAGGCCATCACCTGAAGGGCAAACAGCGCCAAGCACACATCTCACTCTACGCGCTGCCCCCCACCCCTCCGCAAGGCACAGCAAAACTGAGTATGTTCTCACTCGGTAATGGTTAGCAAAGGGTGTAAGGAGCACTTTTCAAAACCATATTTTATAAGTTTTGCTAAAAAAATAAGTGAGTCGTCTGGCCCGGTGGCTCATGCCTGTAATCCCAGCACTTAGGAAACAGGAGCAGGTGGATCTCTGTGAGTTTGAGGCCAGCCTGGTCTACAAAGTGAGTCCAGGACAGCCAAGGCTACACAGAAAAGCTATAATAATAATAATAATAATAATAATAATAATAATAATAATAATAATAAAAGAAGAAGAAGAAGAAGAAGAAGAAGAAGAAGAAGAAGAAGAAGAAAGTCTAACTTTTCCTGTCTCGGCCTCCCAAATGCTGCAACTGTGGGTGCAATTACACATCAGTTCCTTGAACTGGCTAGTTTAAGGCTAGCCTTGTCTACACAGTGAGTTGAAGGCCAGCTTGAGTTATGCAGCCCAGATTTACTTCAAACAAAACAAAAGCCTGTCATCTTCCTTCCCCCCAAAAAAACCAAAAAGTGAAGGAGAAAGAAGAGGGAAGAGGAAAGGAGTCAGGGAGAAGGGGACCGAACAAAGGAAAGAGAGGAGCTTTGAAGAAATTCCTAGGACACAGACATATTTGATGCAAAGTCTTTGTTTTCCTGTCCTGTCTTGAAAAGGGCTTTGAGATGCACCGGATAGACATACATATTTTTCACTTCCACCTTAATTTATTTCGATGGGTTGTCTTTCTCGTAATGCTCCATCTGAGGACCTCATCGTGAAACCACGGTTAGCAGTGCATGTGTGTGTAGCATTTTCCCCACTTCCTTTTATCATCTTAATTAACTGGAAGTTTTATTTATTTATTTATTTATTTAGAGATAGGGTTTCTCTGTGTATTCCTGGCTGTCCTGGACTTGCTTTGTAGACCAGGCTGGCCTTGAACCCACAGTGATCCATCTGCCTCTGCCTCCTTAGTACTAGGATTAAAGGTGTGCACCACCACCAGAAGTTTTCTAAAACAAAGGCTATTTCCACCGTTGCTCTGGCACCCACCCATAGGATAGGATTATGTCCCTTCATTAGAAATGACTGAACCAGGTGCAGTGGCGCACACCTGTAATCACAGCACCCAGGGAGGCAGAGGCAGGTGGTTCTCTGTGAGTTTGGGGCCTTCCTGGTCTACAAAGAGAGTTCCAGGACAGACAGCCAGAGCTACTACACAGAGAAACCCTGTCTCAAAAAAGAAGAAAGAAAGAAAGAAAGAAAGAAAGAAAGAAAGAAAGAAAGAAAGAAAGAAAGAAAGAAGAAAATAAAATTAGGCAAGCTTCATTTTGTGAAGATTTTGTTGTTGATGGTTTTTTTTGTTTTTTTGTTTTTTCCCCAAGACAGGGTTGCTCTGTATAACCTTGGCTATCCTGGACTCACTTAGTAGACCAGGCTGGCCTTGAACTCACAGCTATCTGCCAGCCTCTGCCTCCTGAGTGCTGGGATTAAAGGCATGCACCACCATGCCCGGCTTGTGAAGATTTTTTTTAAACCTCAAATGGAACATCTCTCTGTGCATTGGGCTTTCTACAACTTGTCCACTTGGGGTTAACCACAGGGCTGCGGAAATTGAAGAGACACAGTCACCGCCTTTAAAGACTCCCAGGGGGAACACATATTAGGAAGCAGTTATGAAGTAATGGCCTTGTCCTGTCCAGGCCAGGAATTGGGAAGTGGTGGGGCTGCCTCTCTCAAGAGGGAGAACATGGCAGAAGAATCCACCAGAGTAGCTTCTGGGCCTTTGGAGCCCACTATTCTCATAGAGCAAAACCCCAGGAGTGCTAACCACAGAGGCCCAGGACTGTGCCAGAGGTTCAATGCAGCTGCAGAGCCAACTAGAGTGGAAGTCAGGCTAGTTTACCAGGCTGAGCTCTTAGCCCTGGGCTATGAGCACCAAGCAGGACTAAAACAGTGACCCCACCATCAGGATCCTCACTGGTGACCCCAATGACATTCACCCCACCACTGCAATATAAGCCTGAACCCTTGCAATGAGTTAAATGATTGTGCCCCCATCCCAGACTATATGTTGAAATATTGCACCCTAAAGTAGCAACATTAAGAAGTGGGCCCTTAGCCGGGCCGTGGTGGCACACGCCTTTAATCCCAGCACTTGGGAGGCAGAGGCAGGCAGATCGCTGTGAGTTCCAGGCCAGCCTGGTCTACAAAGTGAGTCCAGGACAGTCAAGGATACACAGAGAAACCCTGTCTCGAAAAACAAAACAAAAGAAAAACAAACAAACAAACAAACAAAAGTGGGCCCTTGGCTTTTAGCGCCAGATCAGGTCATGAGGGTAAAGTCCTCATGGATAGAATTAGTGTTCTCAGACAGGCATAGTGGTGGACACCTTTGATCCCAGTACTTGGGAGGCAGAGGCAGGCAGATCTCTGTGAGTTCGAGGCCAGCCTAATCTACAAAATGAGTCCAGGACAGCCAAGGCTACACAGAGAGACCCTGTCTCGGAAACACACACACACACACACACACACACACACACACACACACACACACACACACACAAAGAATTACTGTTCTTTCTTTATCTTAGATACAGTGTCACTACCTAGCTTTGGCTGACCATGAACTCAACATTGACCTCCCACTCCCAGACATCTGCTAAGCACTGGGATTAAAGGCATGTATGCTAAATCTGGCCAGAATTATTGTTTTTATAGAAGAGATCCCAGGGGTCTGGCACCTTCGCCAAGCCTCCCTGAGAACCGGACATGTGCGCCACAAGCAGGCAACACACTTACACGGATAATAATTGAAACAGGGGACGAATCTCAGACAGCGGCTTCTGCCATGTGAGGCTGTGACACGGAACCAGTGTCAGCAGCCTTTCCAGACCTAGCCATGGTGGCGCCTTTCTCTGCATGGTCCAGCCTCGGGACCATGGGAACTACATTCTGTTGTTTCAAAGGCACCTGGCGCCTCCAGTGCGTCACTTCCTGGCCTGACGCTGAAGACAGATGGCTGGGAGAGAGGGGGAGCAAAGCCTAAACACTCAGAAAATGTTCAAGAGCCAAGAGGAGACTGAGAGCCAACAGCACACTGAGCAGTGCAGGAGATGCTCAGGGCAGCGGTGACTTTCCTCAGGGGTCACTTCTGACTTCCATTGCAGAGAGAGCAAAGGTCACTGTGGAAGGAAGGTAGGACGGTGCCACACGTTAGGTCACCACCTCAATTGCTGCACGGCCCAGACTGGCCCCAAATCTGAGGTTCTCCCCTTTCTGCCTCTATCACCCAAGTGACTTTACAGGCTGGAGCCATCAGGCCCAGGAGTGACTCACACCTGTAATCCCAGCACTCAGGAGGCTGAGGCCGGAAAGCCAGCCATTTGGAGTTTGAAACCACCCTCACCTATAGAGACTTTGTCTTAAAACAAAACCCGAACTGGGGAGAGGGTTGGGAGTGTGGCCCAGTTGATAGGGTACCTGCCTAGTTTGCACAAAGTCCCGGCTTCAATCCCCAGCACTGCATAAAACCAGGCGTTTGATGCCCAACTGTAATCCCAGCACTTTTAATTTTAGCTACATAGGGAGTTTGAGGCCAACCTGGGCTACATGAGTCTCTGTCTCAAAACAAACAAAAAATACTCGCAAGGATTGTTTTCCAACATAGGAAGTTTTGTTGTTCTTGTTCTTGTTGTTTTGGGTTTTTGTTGTTGTTTTTGTTTTCATTAAACCATCAATTCTATAGAACACTTTGTGTATCCCTGTGTATCTCTTGGACAGATCTGAGAGGGAAGTTCCACACGATGAGGCTCCACATTTCTCCAAACTGTAACCCTTCCTGGGATTTGTACCTTCAGGTGTAAAAGGAAGAACTGACCCAAACATTTCTGATATCTCCCATTTTATCACTGGTTGCTCCGCCCTAACAAACTGCTCTCCCCTGACACTCCATCAGCAGAGCCCAGTGCTGGCTTTTCATTCAGTCATGTTTGTCCTTGATGCCAAAGGGCCTCTCTCAAAGAAAGGAATAGGAAAGAAAAAATAAGGGGAAAAAAGAAAAAGAGAGCTAATGGTCCCCTCCCCCAGATATTTATCTGTGGGGTGCTTTGTGTAGAGCAATTTTCCTGTTGTATTTAGATTGCAATCACCCTGTGAAAGAAATACTGTCAGTCTGTTCTTCCTGGGGACCTTTGTCCCCTACATTAGAAAAGCTACAAATACTACACACGAATGTTTACATTTCATAAATCTATTTTCCTTGATCATTTGTTGAAGGCAGAAAAAAAATCCCCAAACCAATACACTCATTCATCTGAACTTTGCAAAAACTGTTTTCTCACAGAAATTACATTTTTCACAAAGCCACCTTCCATTCAGCCTTTTGTTCAGAGTGAGTTCAAGGCCAACTTGTGAGCAACTTAGCGAGAAATCTGTCTTAAGATAAAAACAAATAAAAAGAGTCCAGGAATACATCCAGCTTAGTGGCGTTGCACTTGCAGAACAGTCAAACCCCCTTGAATCGTGCACACATATGGAGGGCTACGCTCGCTTTGTTTCTGAAGAGCCTTTGGGAGGAGAGACTGTAGGAAGATCGTACTTGATTTTAGCAAAGGAGAAGTTGTGCAGAGAACTGGAAAGAAGAGTGTCTGACATTCCTCTTTTGAGGGACCGTCCTTGGCCTGTCCTCAAGGTCATGGAGAAACAGATACCCCGATTCTCAGGTGCAGAGGCCTGCATTGAGGGTAGCACAGGGCCATGCTGAGCCACTCAGGGTGAACATCTGAGCTAGGCCAGGTGTGGCTTTCCTTCCAAGCAAGGCAGAGGACACCACAGGGACCAAGGCAGGGGAGACTTGCTGCCGATGGAAGTAATGAGCAGTTTGAGGAGCAAGTGGCAGTTTAGTTAAGAAGAGCAGAACCGCTTCTTCCTCGGCTTTACCAACAAGGTGGCTGCCATCGTGGCTGCCCTCCGGCCTCTGGGGAAGCCCAAGATCATCAAAAAAGAGAACTGAGGAGTTCATCAGATCGATGTGTCAGAATTAAACAAAACTGGCAGAAACCCAGAGGTATCAACAACAGGCACGGAAAAGATTCAAGGGCTGGATCCTGGTGCCCAACATTGGTTATGGGAGCAGCAAGGAGACCAAGCACATGCTGCTCAGCCGCTCCCGGAAGTTTCAGCTGCTCCTGGAAGTTTCTGGTCCACAGTGTCAAGGAGCTGGATGTGCTGCTGATGTGTAGCAAATCTTTTGTTTGTTTGTTTTTTGTTTTACCAAGACAGGGTTTCTCTGTGTCACCTTGGCTGTCCTGGACTCACTCTGTAGACCAGGCTGGCCTCGAACTCACAACGATCTGCCTGCCTCTGCCTCCCGAGTGCTGGGATTAAAGGAGTGCGCCACCACACCCAGCAGCAAACCTTACTGTGCTGAGATGGCTCACAGTATTTCCTCCAAGATCCAAAAAGCCATGGTAGAAAGAGCAGCACAACTGGCCATCAGAGTCACCAATCCCAATGCCTCGCTACGCAGCAAAGAAAACGAGTGGGTGGCTTGTGTGCATGTTTTATTTCTGTCTAAATAAAACCACAAAAACCAAGAGAGGAGGGCGGGGGGTGGGGGTGGGAGGAGGACAGGACAGAGAGAGACACAGACAGAGAGAAGGGCAGAACCTGGAGTTCCAAGGATGAAAGGGCTGGGGCTCAGCTCAGTGGTACACTGCCTGCCTTTCATATAGGAGGCCTGAATTTAGTGACGGAGCGCAAAAGAGAGTGAGAAAGAGGAAGGGAGGAGGGAGGAGGAGAAGGTAAAGGAAGGAAAGGAAAGGAGGGGAAAGGGAAGGAAAGAGAGGAGGCACAGTGTGCCAAGAGAAACACTCTCAGGGCTCAGGGGACCCTGCCTGGGCACCCGACATTGATAGATGATTTGGCAGGTGGTGTTAACAAAGGACGTGGTGAGGTGTTGTAGTAAAGTGAAGGTACACCTGAGGAGGGCCCAGGAGGCAGGGATCCCACCAAGGGGCACGGGGAGGCAGGGACCCCACCAAGGGCACAGAGAGGTAGGAGCTGCATGGGAGGCAGGCAGGCGCCAAACAGATGGCACCCAGCTCCCATGATGAGTATGGACCGCAGCTTGGTCCTCAGAGCAAAGGGCAGGTTGAACAGAGGAAAAAGACACCATCTGGAAATCACGCCAGCTCTAGGAGAGGGTAATCCAGGGCCTAATGGTCTCCGAAGGAAACGGGCGCATCTGAGCGAGATCTGGGATAGACAGACACTAAGGAGTCACTGGAGGCTCCTAGGAGGAAGGGAAGCCGTGAAAGCCACAAGAGGGCAAAGGAAAGAGAGCAAACCTGGAAACCAAGGGAAGGTGTACAAATGTCGAAACAGGTAAAACAGGACCGCAAAATCCACTACTGATTTCACCCACAAGCCAAGTATAGTTGACCTTGACCAGAGTAGATCCAACAGACAGACTGGTGGGTCTAAGCCGCATTCCCGAAGTCAGACATATAGATGGAAGCAAGTAGCAGAGAGCCGAATGTAAACAGGCTTTGCCTGAAGCCGGCAGTTAGAGGGAGCTGACAGGTAGCAAGCGAGGCTTGTTGTGAGGGTCAGAGAGATAATGTGTGCAGCGGGAGGGCCGGTACCCATGGCGTTTTCTGAGACCTGCTCGGTATTACTAGAGCTTGAAGATGCACTCAGGTCCACACCTCCCCATGTGCCAAGCAGGGCTTCGTGCCTTGCTATGTCATCTCCTTTATTCTTCCCCACAGCTCTGTGAGATTGGGATTAGGAGTCCAGTTCAGTGGGGATAAGTGGAGGCTCAGAGAAGCCACATGCCCTTGGCTGTTACCAAGTCTGAGTCAGCAAATTAAAACAGGTGTGGCCCACCGCCTTCTGAGGCCCCTGATCTTTCTTTAAGCCAGACCGGCCCACTGTGTTATGGACATATCGTGTCTTGGGTGTCTCCCAAAAGGTCTTTCCTGAAGTTCCAGGAGATAGGGGCTACATTCGTTAGGCTCTGTTTATTCATGCTACACTTTGACATTACTGGAAGATTGGCTGGGTGCCAGGGAATGCAATGTGGGTTTAACTGGGCCTGGGTTCAAATCCTGAACTAATTACTTATCCATGAGCTTTCATTTCTTTTCAGTAGTAAAATGAGTAAAAGAAAAGTTCCAGGCCACCCAAGGCTACATAGCAAGACCTTGTTTCAAACGAGGAGGGAGACACGGGAAGGGGAGGGGAAGAGAGGAAAGGGAAAGAGAAAGGGAAGGGAAGGTAGAGAGAGAGAAAAAAAACTTATTCTGTTGGGGCACATCTGTAATCCCAGCACTAGATAGCTGAGTCAGGAGGGTTATGAGTTCAAGGCCAACCTTGGTTACAGAGTAAGATCATCTAAGAAAGAAAGGAAGGAAGGGAGGATAAGTGGCTAGGGATGTGGCCCATTGGTAGTGTTTGCATAGACTACATGAAGCCCTGGGTTTGATTCCCAGCATTTGAGATGTGGAAGCAGGAAGATCAGACACTTAAGGTCATTGTCAACTACATAAAGAATGGAGCTACATTGTTAGTTGACAGCTAGCCCGGGCTAGAGGCTTTGTCTCATAAGCAAATGAATGAATAAGGTAAAGTAGAAAGAAATCACCAGGTGTAATGGTATACATCTATACTACCAGGGCTTGAGAAATAGAAGTGCCAGGATCAGGAGTTCAAGGCTATCTTTGCCCACTTTGTGAGTTCAAGGCCCCTTTTTGCTAAATGAACTCTAAAGAATACACAGAAAAGCTGAAGCAAGGGGCTGCTGCACGGAGGAGCGTTGGTGAGGATTCTCTTCAGTGCTGATACAGCACTGTGTTGGCTGTGGTGAACCCTAAAGCAAATGGCATTACAGGATTTAGCCCAGTCCTGGTCCCAGGCTTTCTCCACAACAGCAGAACTAAGCAGAACAAACTCTGCTTTAGGGTTCACCACAGCCAACACAGGTCATCTGGACTCATACACGGAGCCCCCTGAATAGTGTCCCAGAAGCCCATGGACAAAAAGGTCCCCCTCATCTTGCCCATTGGCGTTTGGAAAATGTTTTCTATCTTCTAGAATGCCCTATTTAAAAGTGAGGGTTGGATGTGGGAACTGGAGATGGCTCAGTGGTTAAGAGTACTTGCTTGCTGTTTTTCTAGAAGATTAGCACAGTACATAGCACCCCATGTCAGAAGGCCTGCAGCCATGTGCTTCCAGCTCCCAAGGACCAAATGCCCTCTTCTGGCCTCTTTGGGTACTGAATACACATGCATACACGACAGCAAACACACACACACACACACACACACACACACACACACACACACACACACACCCCACAGGAAGGCACAAACAATACAAAATTTAAGTCTTAAAATACAATAAAAATAACAAAATAAGCTGGGCATTGTGGAGCACACCTTTAATACCAGCACTCAGGAAGCAGAGGCAGGTGAATCTCTATGAGTTTGAGGCCAGCCTGGTCTACAAAGGGAGTCCAGGATACACACATAGAAACCCTGTCTCAACAAAACAAATAAATATTTTTCTTTTCCTTTTATTCTTCTTCTTCTTCTTCTTTAAAAAGATTATTTATTTATTATTATGTATACAGTGCTCTGCCTGCATGTACACCTACAGGTCAGGAGAAGACATCAGATCACATTATAGATGGTTGTTAGCTACCATGTGGTTGCTGGGACCTTTGAACTCAAGACCTTTGGAAGCGCAGTCAGGGCTTTGAGCAGATAGCCTTTGAGCTATCTCTCCAGCCCCCTCTTCTCATCTTCTTATTTTGTTTGTTTGTTTGTTTGTTTTTTTGAGACAGGGTTTCTCTGTGTAGCTTTGGCTGGGGTCGCTTTGTAGAGCAGGCTGGCCTCAAACTCACAGCAAATGATCACCTACCTCTGCCTCTGCTGGGCTTAAAGGTGTGCACCACTACAGCTGGCTAATAAATATTTTCTTAAATGGAAGGGACCAAGGATGTAGCTTATTTGGATATTCACCTAACATGTACAAAGCTGTGGATCCCGTCCCCAGCACCATGCAAGCCCAGTATGGTGGTACACACTTTCAGTCTCAGCACTTGAGGGGTATAGGCAGGAAGACAAGAAGTTCAAGACTACCTCTAATACATAATGAGTTTGAGGCCAGCCTAGTAAAAACCTTCATCTTAAAAAATGAAGAAAAAAACCTACAAGCAATTGTCCAGGTCTGGTACCTCAGGCCTGTCACCCAAGCTGCTTCTTCTTCTTCTTCTTCTTCTTCTTCTTCTTCTTCTTCTTCTTCTTCTTCTTCTTCTTCTTCTTCTTCTTCTGCTTCTGCTTCTTCTTCTTCTTCTTCTTCTTCTTCTTCTTCTTCTTCTGCTTCTTCTTCTTGTTTGTTTGTTTGTTTTTGCTTTTTTAAGACAGGGTTTCTCTGTGTAGCCTTGGCTGGCCTGGACTCACTTTGTAGACCAGGCTGGCCTCGAACTCACAGCGATCCTCCTGCCTCTGCCTCCCGAGTGCTGGGATTAAAGGTGTGTGCCACCACACCTGGCAACCCAAGCTTCTTGAGCAACAAAGGCAGGAGAATTACAAATTCAAGGCCTGTTCAGTGTCTCCAAGGCCAGCCTGGTATGTTAGTAAGACTTTGTGAAGAAGAAGAAGAAGAAGGAGGAGGAGGAGGAGGAAGAGGAAGAGGAGGAAGAGAAGGAAAAGGAGGAGGAGGAAGAGGAGGAGGACCAAGGTTGTCAATGACGCAGCAGTTGCCTTAGACTTGATCCCCAGAACTGCCAAAAAGACAACATGCAAATGACCTAAAGTCACAAGGACGATGCTACTCATATTTCCCTGGCTCACTGGAGAGTACAGAGAGCATCAAGCATCCTCTGCATCAGAGCCACAAAGTCACTCAGGTGTGGGCAGCTGTAGCTTTCCTGTAGCAGCAACTGCCCAGGTCTTCAAACCAACAACTCTAATAGTTTGGCCTTAAACACTGCATTTCCATGAGATAGGATCTTAGAGATGGAAACAGTTGGTTCAGTGTTTTTTTCTTTTTTCTTTTTCTTTTTATTAATTTATTCAGATTGCATCTGAATTGTTATGCCATCCCTTGTATCCTCCCGTTCCTCCCTCCCGGTTCAGTTTTTCTTAAAAGCTGGTAGGTAACACAAAATTGCCCTTGGGTTGGGTGTGGTAAATGCTCACCTGGAATCCCAGCACCCAGAAGGCTGAAGCGAGAGGGGACGGCTTGGGCAAGTCTGGACCGCTTGGGCAAGCCTGGGCAAGTGAGATCTAGTCCGGAGACAAGAACGACAGAGAGCATCCTGGGCCAGGCTTTCCTGCTCTCCCAGGTCTAGAACCCGCAGTCTTCACTTGGCAGCCACCGTGATCTAACACTGACCCACTCAGGAAAACAACAAAGCAGATGCCCAAATGGTTAGACGTGCTGAGAGCATGTTAGTGAGCGGTCTAGTTAAAATGACGCAGCAAATAGTTGACTAGGGCCTGTGGTCTGTGCCTTTATACGCTACTAGAGACAGAAAAGTAAACAAAAACACCTCCCTGTGCTGGGCTGTTAGCCACAATCTGGAAGAAGGAGCTGAACCTGGTGGGGGAGTCACACTGGACCAAGGGATCATCTTGAAGAAATTGGTTGATAGGGAGTGAAGGCTCTAGGAGTCCAAATGGCGAATAATGGGATGGCGTGCACATATGGGTCAGTCTATCTATATATCTATCGATCGATGGGTCCACTTTAATGTGCATTGGTGTTTTGCTTGCATGTATGTCTGAATGAGGGTGTCAGATCCCCTGGAACTGGAATTACAGATAGTTGTGAGCTGCCATGTGGGTGCTGGGAATTGAACCTGGGTCTTCTGGAAGAGTAGCCCTCACCCCACCCCAACTTGGATTTCATAGTGTGGCTGACGTGCAACTCTGTGGTTGAATGCTGTTTGCCAGGTTGAGAGTGGGTTGAAAATAGCTCATCAGCTAATGACGAGGGAGAGGGGATATCTCAGAGTTCTACTAAAAGGGACCCAGAAAGCTTTTAAGGCAAAAAAAGACAGAATAATCATTGTGTCTTATTCCCCTGGCAGGTGGGGATGGGGATAGCATTGTAAAGGTTAACAGATTTCCCGAAAACTGCAGATTTCATGACTTTTTTTTTCTTTTTCTTTTTCTTTTTTAAATCAAGCAAACAGAAGCTGTAGATCCCTCAGAATGAGAAAAGAACGACTTGGAAGCGACGCCTTAGGCCGTAGCCTTGGGGCGAGGAGAGTCTGCAAAAACAGAGGTGAGGTCTATAAACGACCTGGCCTTGGGCTCTGGAGGACCTTCCTGACCTGGGGCTGTATCCTTCGCACAAAGGGTCCATCCCCTAATCAGTCTTTGGAGGAGTGTGTGTGTGTTGGGGGGGGGGGGCAAATTTTGTGGCAAAATGTTAAGTAAAGCTGGGCATGTTGGTCTGCAATTTTATTACTTGGAGGCTAGAGGCTCTCAAATGCAAGGCTGGCCTGAGGTACACAGTGAGTTCAAGGCCATGCTGGGCTACAAAACAAACAAACAAAATCTAGCTGCTGCAGTACATACCTGCAGTTCTAGCACTCTGATCGCTAAGGAAGACCTTCAGGACCTCAAGGTCAATCTCTGCTCTATAAGGACTAGGAGGCTAGCCTGACTTTTAAGGTACTACATTTCAAATACTAAGCAAGTAAACAGTTAAAGTTCTTCAACAGGATGCAGGCAAAGTGGTGCAAGGCTGTAATGCCAACACTTGACAGCTGGGGCAGGAAGATTGGAAGTTCAAGGGCGTCTTCGGCTACACAGTGAGTGGGAGAGTGGGCTAGACTGCCTAAGACCTTGTCTAAACAAAGTGAAACGTTCTTTAGCAAACCATGACTAGGATTTACTTAAAATAGTTGTGAGGAAAGCCTCTATAATAAGCTCTCAAATATGTCCGATTTTCACATATATTTTAAGTGACATCCAGATCCCCCCAAATTTCCAAGGACCTAACTTGGAGAGTACTCTCAGCTCACTCCCCAAAGACAATAGGCTTCTTAAAGAAGCCAAGCCTCCACCTAGTCAGAAACTTGTTTTCTGAGGGCTAGAAATGAGCTCGCCCTCCAGGGGTGTAATTCTGTAACCCACCCCCACCTCCAACCAAGACGCACCTCAGAGCAGCCTCCAGTGTTGGCTCAATGCACCCAGCGCACTCAGACACTAACAGAGGCCAGTATTGTCATCCCCATCCCCCAAGTGAGTCAACACGAGCCAGTTGGTGTAAATAGACCCTCCTCTGCTTCACTGAAGCCACACAGGAACATCTAAAGGGGAATTAACAACGCCACTTTGTGAGGCTGCTGGCACGGCGCCATCTTGCTTCTCACTCCCAAGAGGGCAATGAACAGCTCAGGCTGCCTGCTTTGCGTAAGGCCCATTACACACTTGGGAGACAACCACGAGCCATTTGAATAGCTCTCTGGGGCTACAAGTTCACCCCAGGCAGAGGAGAAGACCCCCCAATAGTGGCACAAGTGTTGTCTCCTCTACTTCTGATGCAAGCAGACTGGTCTTTCTCAAATGACGGCAAACAAAAGCTCACGTGGCAGGGGGTACCTGAGGCAGCATCCTGTGTCCATTTCCACTCTATACACCTTGAGCCTCACACAAAGACCCTCCTTCAGGCAGCCAGTCGGAGCCAAGTCAGGTCTGTTTTCACACCTCTACCCAGAGATAAGAGGTAAGGCTTGGGAATCACATAACCCTCTTGCGAAATGAACCTGATCAACTAAAATTGACCATTTTGAGTGCCAAAGTGGGAGTGGCTCAATGGGTCCCCTGTTTTCCTTCCTCCTCACTCACAGCAGCACATTTCTGTCGGCCACTCATTGGCTGGCCCGTTGGCTAGGGTTGAGAGCAGCCAGGGCCCTGTGCTCAATCAAGTGCACCAAGTTTGACTCGGTGCCTTTTGGAAAGCATTGGTCAGCTGACACCAGGAAGCTGCCTCTGACTCTCCCAGCAGCACAGGGAAGTGCTCTGTTTGGCAGGCCAACCTGTCAGGAGCTCCAATTCCCAGACACGGGAGTTTCAGGGGATGAAGTCTAAGTGCCAACAGGCCCCTGGATCTCAGTACAACACCTGGGATTCTAACAACCCAGAAAAGCCAGGTAAGAATGCTGTGTGCTCTCTGCCCCACACTCCATCTACTTCCGGAAATAGGATGGGGGTTCACCTACTCTCACCTGTAGGGGCAGAAGTTGGAGGGGAGCATACTCCTAGGAGAGACAGGCATCTTGGGCTGGTCTTGTCCATGGTTTGTTTGTTTGTTTGTTTGTTTGTTTGTTTATATACTCACTCATTCATTCGTTATAGTACAGGCTGCTCTCAAACTTCTAGTGTAGCTAAGGACTTCAAATCCTCTTGCCATAACCTCCCGAGGCATGCACTACCACTCCTGGTTTATGAGGTAGTAGAAACGAAACCTAGGGCTTTGTGTACACTAAGCATGCACTCTCCTACCAAATGAGCTACATCTTCAGCCTTATCACTATTTTTAAGACAATCTTACTTTCTATTCCAGGCTAGACTTGAACAGTTTCTTGAGTGCTGGAATTGCACGCACGCACCACAAGGGCTGGCCCATCCTGTTTCTACAATCTAATTCTGGCTACATTCTTGGCCTAAGACCAACCTTCTTCGAGCATCACGGCTACCTGCTCACCCCTGCGGCTGCTCTTCTAGCCCATAGGTTTAGAAAGCTTCCAACCAATAGATCCCAAGCTGCCTAATTACAGTTCATCCCTGAAACTATTATAGAATCAGAATCAGCATCCCTTCAATGTTAGTTTAGTTTTGAGTTTAGTACGTGAATTTGCAGGCATCTTCATTGACCATGCAGAACCAAAGCAATCCTAAACAGAAAGGACACTGCTAGAGATATCACAGTACCTGACTTCAAACTATACCACAGAGCCATAGTGACAGCATAGCACTAACCCAGAAACAGACATGCAGCCCAATGAAGCAGGTGAGCCTCAAACTTGCCATCCTCCTGCCTTCTGTGCTACAACTTTATTCTGTCTCGCTTGACACAACCTGTTTCTCCTCTCAGCCAACAAACATTTTGGAACAGTAAAACAGGGAACTCCTATCTTTGCTCGTCCACTATTAACTGAGAATTACTTCACGGATTTCATGCACTGAGATATTCTATCTGTCAAGCTTCACTTATTAAGAAATAATAAGTTGGGGCTGGAGAGATGGCTCAGAGGTTAAGAGCACTGTCTGCTCCTCCAGAGGTCCTGAGTTCAATTCCCAGCAACCACATGATGGCTCATGACCATCTGTAATGTGATCTGATGACCTCTTCTTTCTCCAGTATGTCAGGTCACTGTATATTTTTAATAATTTTTAAAAAATAAACTAAAAAAGAGGAATAATAAGTTAATTTTTGTGTGCATGTGACATAGGGAGTTGTTAATCAAGCTGAATTTATTACTAGTGATACAGTTTAATTTGGAGATGGAAAGAGAGGTGGGCATGCATGTGTCATACGTGTGCATGCAAAGGCTAAAGGATGTTGTGTGTTTTCCTCTATCACTCTCCACCTTATGTTTTTGTTTTGTTTTGTTTTGTTTTGTTTTGTGACAGAGTTGTACTTTGTAGCCCTGGCTAGCCTGGAACTCACAGTGATTTGCCTGCCTCTGCCTTCTGAGTGCTGGGGTTAAAGGTGTGCGCCACCAGTTCTGGCCACCCTATCGTTGGGTTTTTGTTGTTTTGTTTCTTTGTTTTCTTGTGTGCTGTTTTTCAAGACAAGGTTTCAGATTTGCAGAATGTCCCCATAAAACACCAGGTTACAATGACTCTCTTGGCAGTGCAGGCTGGCAGGTTCATAAGCACAAGAAAGTGAAATCAGAAGAAAATCACTTCTAAAGATTTATTTATTATTATGTATACAGTGCTCTGCTTGCATGTACTCCTGCAAGCCAGAAGGGGCGCCATATCACATTACAGATGGTTATGAGCCACCATGTGGTTGCTGGGAATTGAACTCAGGACCTTTGGAAGAGCAGGCAGCACTCTTAACCACTGAGCCATCTCTCCAGCCCCAAGAAAAATCACTTCTATTGTGTGTTTGTGTACGTGCACACGTTGCCCTTGTCTTAATATGTGCCTTGCATGCGCACCTGGTGCTTCCAGAGGCCAGGATAGGGTGCGGAGTCCCTTTGAACTGGAGTTACAGACTCCAGTGAACTGCCATGTGAGCGCTAGGAACTGAACCTGGATCCTCTACAAGAACATCAAATGCTCTTAACCACCAAGCCATCTCTCCACCCCCACCCCAACCAGGACTCCAGTTTTTTGGACACAGGTTGTCACTACGTAGCATTGGCTGTGTTTGAATCTGTGATCCTCCTGCCTCTGCCTCTTGAGTGCTAGCTAGTACAGGTATCCTCATCTTGTTCAGTGAGACTAAGATTCTGAACTCACAAAGTTCATGGGCCTGTTCTTACCGCAGGCCAAGGTGTAAGAGGAAGGTGGCCAGCCCACTTGCCCAACCTAACATCTCCAGCTTCGGTGTGTCTGAGGCTCAGAGGACCCAACTTAGGTCCCCAGAATCCACACGGTGTCTCACAACCACCTGTGATTCTAGATCCAGGACCTCTAATGTTCTCTTCCGGCTTCTACTGGGCACTGTACACACATGATGCACACACACACACACAAACAATCATACATTTAAAATAAAAATAAGTAAATCTCTTTTAAACATGTTTTCATAGTCAGGGCTGTTACACAGAGAAATCCTGTCTCAAAAACAAACAACCAAACAAAAAAGCTTTCAGAAGACAGGCTGTGGTGGTGCACATCTTTAATCCCAGCACTAGAGAGGCAGAGGCAGGTGGATTCATGTGAGTTGGAGAGCAGCCTGGTCTACAGAGAGAGTTTCAGGACAGCCAGGGCTACACAGAGAAACCCTGTCTCAAAAAACCAAACCAAACCAACCAACCCCCTCTTCCTCCACCCCAAAAAAAAAAAGCTTTCAGTTATGCTTGGTTGAGTCTGAGAATATATAGTCCATGGCTATAGAGCAGCGGTTCTCAACCTGTGGGTTGCAACCCCTCTGGGAGTTGAATAACCCTTTCACAGGTGTCACCTATCAGATATTTACAGTATAACTCATAACAGTATCAAAATTATGAAATAGCAATGAAATAAAAAATGTTTGATAATGAAGGATTTTTTTAAAAAATCTGGAAGTCAATAAAGAAAAACAAAAGAAAGCTGGGTGTGGTGGCCCATGCCTTTAGTGCCAGCACGTGGGAGGCAGAGGCAGGTGGATCACTGTGATTTCAAGGCCAGCCTGGTCTACAAAGTGAGTCCAGGATAGCCAAGGCTACACAGAGAAACCCTGTCT
Organism: Acomys russatus; assembly: GCF_903995435.1. NCBI lineage: Eukaryota > Metazoa > Chordata > Mammalia > Rodentia > Muridae > Acomys > Acomys russatus. The sequence goes on along the minus strand of NC_067156.1, from coordinate 1,388,759 downwards.
CAAAAAACCAATAAAATAAAAAATAAAATAAAATAAACAAAATGAGTCCAAGACAGCAGGGCTGTTGCACATAGAAACCCTGTCTCTAAAAAAATAAAAAATAAAAAAAATTTTTAAAAGGAGAGAGAGAAAGAAATAGAAGATGCATCAGACCACACCAAAGTAATTCTCTTTGTAACCTCTAAGGATGAGAATTTAAAAGTTCATTAGACTTCTAAACCACGCTAATGTATTTTTGTTTGTTTTGTTTTTCGAGAAAGGGTCTCTCTGTGTAGCCTTGGCTGTCCTGACTCACTTTGTAGACCAGGCTGGCCTTGAACTCACAGTGATTCACCTGCCTCTGCCTCCTGAGTGCTGGGATTAAAGGCGTGCACCACCATGCCGGGCTAACCTCACTAAAGTATAAACAACCAACCCCCCAAAAAAGCTGTCTCTTTCCTCTACCTGGGATCAAGCATTTTCACAAGGAGCTGTCTCCATCTCTGTCCCAAGATGGCTCATGTTTTCCCCACTGGCCCAGGTGGTTTTGGACTTCCTGCCTGTGTCCAGTGATGGAGCCTCTGAGCCTGTGGGCTAGAGGGCTGTCTCCTGCTCTTCTACACGTGTCACTCCTTTAGGACTCAAGCCTACAGCCCTGACTTGGCCCACAGTCGGGCTCTACTGAGGCTCAAGCCTGAAATGTCTGACTTCCTTGTCCTAGCGTCTTGGTAGAATGTTTCCTTGCCTTGAAGATGAACATGTTGCTCACCCACCTTGTCTGCTGAGTTCTGGAGTTCAGAAGCCCCTGCAGGCCTCTTCTGCTTACCTGGGAAAGGCTTTGCTCATCCGTCCTGGCAGAGGAGACTTGAAATGGAAGACTGTAAATGGACATTTGGGTGGCTTTAGACAACTCTTCCTGGGCTGGAGAGATGGCTCAGCGGGTAAGAGCACTACTGACTGTTGTTCCAGAGGTCCTGAGTTCAATTCCCAGCAACCATATGGCGGCTTGCAATTTGATTCCTTTTTCTGGTGTAGCTTTGGCTACTGTGGACTCTATTTGTAGACCAGGCTGGCCTCACACTCACAGCGATCCGCCTGTCTCTGCCTCCTGAGTGCTGGGATTAAAGGTGTGCACCACCACGCCTGGCTTCTTAATTCTTCTTAGCTAGAATAGTGAACATTGCAATTTACACTAAAATATTCAGATACCAAAATCCAGTACTCCAAAAATATTTATATATTTTAGACTACCTACCAAAGTATATGCTAATGCTTATTTGTTCATTGACAGATATTGGACAAGTTGTGCACACTTACCAGACACTGCTCTGGCCACAGGTGACACCTCAGGCTCACACCTCATCCAGAAGGCTGGCAGGCAAGCAAACAGATGAGATAATATCTTTAATGCATGTATCAAGACACTTGCCTTCAAGAATGGAGCTGATAAATGTGGTGGCACACACCTTTAATCCCAGCACCGAGGGAGGCAGAAGCAGGCAGATCACTGTGAGTTCGAGGCCAGCCTGGTCTACAAATCAAGTCCAGGACAGCCAAGGCTACACAGAGAAACCCTGTCTGGGGGAGAAAAAAAGAGTGGTTCTGATGACCTGAGGTCTGAGATGGACCCTGGTAGAACTGGTTTGGGGCAGAAGTGGCCCCAGACTTCAGTGGGTCCACAGTGGACTGACATCGAAGAGCAGAATCCCCACAGAAGCCACGGTAAGTTCAAATAGCTATTCATTTATTTGGGGAGTGATGCTTAGCTAGACATTTGGGATAATAGCACCAGGTAGGGTATGCCTGTCTTTCCAACATGGTAAGGAAGTGATGAGTTGGGGCCAGCCTGGCCTAAATAACAAGGAGCTGCCTTTAAAATCAACAAATAAACATGTAACTAAGTAATACATAAAATATGCTTGTGTGCTAGGGCTCAGTGACCTTGAGCTATTGATCCACACACCCTGAACCACACACCCTGGAGTTGCCATATATGAGGAGACTCAGGAATTCTTTCAGTCTTATTTTGGGAAGGGTCCTGTGTCATTTTGTCTCATAGCAGAAGTTCCCAGCTTGATGCCTCATTCCTGGTTTTTTGTTTGGTTTGGTTTTCAAGACAGGGTTTCTCTGTGTAGCCTTGGCTGTCCTGGACTCACTTTGTAGACCAGGATGGCCTCGAACTCACAGCGATCAGCCTGCCTCTGCCTCCCGAGTGCTGGGATTAAAGGCGTGTGCCACCACACCCAGCTTCTCATTTCTGTTTTCTTTGTGTAGTTTACTGTAAGCTCCAAATGACTAGGTTGTGTGCTAGGAAATCCCAGATCTCTAGGTAGGCTCATCTGACAGCTGTTCTCTGAGACTGAGGAAATTTCATGCACTAAGTTGTACTCCTGTCAGTCAATCAAGTAACCCTTATCTTCCTGACATCGGGCTCAATCCTGGGTCAGATGCTTCTGCACAAAGCATGTAAAAAAAAAAAAAAAAAAAAAAAAAAAAAAAACCTCTCGTTTACATTTTTCTTTTTTTGTTTTTTGTTTTCTTTTTCCATTCTTTCAATCTTGAAAAATGAGATTATTCAAAAATTAACTTTTTAAAATGGCAAGCTGGAGAGGGTGCTGGTGAAGGTATTTGCCACCGCAGGGGAAGGAAACAGCTGACTCCCAGAGGTTCTTCTCTGACTTCCACGAGGGTGTCCTGGGCAATAATAGCCACACACATACAAAGAAAGTAAATAAAATGTAATTAAAATATTCTTTTAGAAAATTGTATCTAGGGGTCTGAAAAGGGGGTTCGGTGGTAAAAGATATTTGCTGCTTTTCCAGAGGATCCAGGTTCGATTCCCAGCTCATACACAACAGTTCATAAGCATCTGTAACTCCAGTTCCAGGGGATCTGGTGTTCTCCTCTGGCCTCTGTGAGCATTAGGCATGTGTAGGATGCACAGACGCACACAGGAAAAACCCACAGTTGCATAAAATAAAAATTAAAAACTAGAAAGAAAGAAAAAGGAAGGAAAGAAGGAAGGAAATTGTATCACCGGCTGGAAGATGGCTTAGCTGTTAAGAGCACCTACTGCTGTGCCAGGGGACCAGAAGTTTTAGCCTCAGTCCTGAATGTCTCCTCTGATATTGTCCTCTGACCTCTACACTCACTCTGTGACACACACCTGCCCATACACATTCACACAAACACGAAAGTTAGTGAAATAAAAATAAAAGTTAAATATGGTTGTTCAAGTCTGTTGTGTACTTTAAGCATAGTCACCCCACTCCTGCGCCCTCCTCTCCTGATAACAAGCCGTGTGTGTGTGTGTGTGTGTGTGTGTGTGTGTGCGCGCGTGTGTGTGTGTGCGTGTGCGTGTGTGTGTGTGTGTGCCATGAAGCCTGACAAGCCCAGTGTGTGTGTGTGTGTTTTTTTTACTTTCCTTACTTTCTTTTTAAACATTTTAAATGATTTATTTATTTTTATTTTATGTGCATTGGCACACTGCCTGTCTGTCTGAGTGTGCCAGATCCCCTGGAACTGAAGCTATAGACAGTTGTGAGCTGCTATGTGAGTGCTGGGAATCAAACCTGGGTTCGCTGGAAGAGCAGCCAGTGACCACTGAGCCGTCTCTCCAACCCCTTACTTTCACACACATACACACATGCACATGCGCACACACACATGAGAGAAAGGCATATTATTTGGTCTCTAGATATAATCTCCTGCAGATGATGTGCCCAGCTAACCTCAAGCTCAAACCAGCCCTCCAGTTTCATCCTCACCAAGTGCCAGAGTTACAGATGCAGTTCACCATGTCTAGCAACCATTTTTGAATATAGAAGACTCAGATGTCTTTCACCTTCCTTTCAGCTTCAAAATGGATTTTCTGGAATGTCTAAACCAGAATTTCGTCTTATTTCTTTGGCTTTCAAAAAAAGTTCCAGAAATTCTAGTGTCGATCACCTTTATATTCTCAACAATCATCACTTGTCACTTGCTGCATGATATAATGGATTGTTCTAGAACCCTGAAGAAAGAGCTGGATAATACGGTGTGGGCTGATTCAAACATCAACACTGGTGGGAAGCAATGATGGGGCTCGACCGGCTTGCTCGGTGCTCGACTTCCCCATCTGTTTTAACAGCACACTAGCCCCATACTCAGCCTTTTGCCTAATGAAGAAGCCCCAGTCTGTGCAAATATCAGAGTTTGACATGACACATTTCCCTCCCTCCAAAGCCCCTGTGTGTGACTGCTGAAGGACACCATCTCCCATGGCAAAGTGGGAGTGAGAGGAGGCATGTGTTGGGGGAAGAGTAACAGAAGCTCCTTCCGCAAAGGAACTTCCAAAACAACACATATCATTGATAATGTTTTATATACAATAGTTATATAATTTCCACCTTAACTCCCAGAAACAGAGATACAAGAATTCTGCCACCAAGGCGCACCCTCAGCCTCATCCTTGAAGTTTCTGTGCTCCTGCCTCAGCCTCTGGAGTCTTGAGGCATCCAGGAATATGTCTCGTACCCAGTCAGTTCTGTTCAATTGTTCAGGGCGGGGTCTCCTACTGCGCAGGCTTTGAAGTTTGTGTAAGTGGAAAACTTTGAAGTCCTGATTCTCCCTCCTTCACCTCCCAAGTGCTGGGGTTGCAGAGGGCACTGCCATATCAAGCTAACGAGTTGGCTCCTAAGGGATAGAAGAGCCATGAAGGCTAACAAGCCCAGTTGGGTTTCTCAGAGCACACATGGTGAGCAGCTGTCCTTTGACCTCCTCATATATGCCACGTGTGCAGGCACACACACGTGCACGGTGTTGTAAAACCGTAACTAGAAGGTGAACTGAATAAGCTAAAGCAGTCACAGAGGCCAGGGCACTAACCTGTGTGCTCACTGGATGCTTCTGCAGGGGGAACACAAGTTAAAAACAAACAAGCCCAGTGGAGGAAGAACAGCACCGCTAAGCTGCCCAGGCAAAAAGTCATGTCTCTCTTCTCTCTCTCTCTCTCTCTCTCTCTCTCTCTCTCTCTCTCTCTCTCTCTCTCTCTGTGTGTGTGTGCACACATGTGTGTCTGTGTCTTTGTGTTCATTTGTTTGCTTGAGTTTGCTAGTTTTTTCTCATCATTTGTTAAATTTAGAATCATTTAATCTTTAGTGGTTTTGGTTTGGTTTGGTTCCTTCTGGCACTAGGTATCAAAACCAGGACATCCTTGGCAACAGTTCTTCCCCCAAGGTACTCTTCCAGTGCATAGGATCATTTAATTTTTACAAAAGACAGCTCTTTCCTTCCTTCCTTTCTTCCTTTCTTCCTTTCTTCCTTCCTCCATTTCTTTCTTTCTTTCTTAGACAAAGGCCCCTGTAGACTAAGTTTGGCTTTCAAGGCCTGGAAGACTTTGATGAACTAGCCATGTCCTGCCTCCACCTCCCGGGTGCTGGACTTACAGACGCACTCCACCACACCTAGTTTATGTGTTGGGAATGGAACCCAGAGCTTCCTGAGTCTAGGCCACCACTTTATTGATCGGGCCACACTCCCTGCCTCCCAGTGACAGAAGATGGTTTTCTTGGAGCTGGGGAGATGGCTTAGTGGGCAAAGAGCTGACGACGCTACTGTGAAGACCCGACTTAGGATTCCCAGAGTCCATGGGAAGCTGGAGAGATATGGTTGGTAGTCCCAGCACTCCCTGCTAGCACTCTCAGAAGCTCTTGTGCCAAAAAACAACAGGAGACTGTCTCAGACAAGGTGAGGACCATAAAGAGTTTGTCCTCTCACCCCATGTAGTCTGTGGCATATCCCTCCCAGCCACACACATCATACGCAATCTTTTCTACACACACACACACGCACACACACACACACACACACACACACACAGGCACACACACACACACACACACACACGCACACACACACATGCACACACACACAATATTTGCATAAATATTTTATTATTTTAATTGTCACGCTATAATACAAATTAGTGTTTATGTGATTATCATAAAATCCTTGAAATGCTGAGGTCAGCTCCCTTCCCCATAATCCATTTTTTAAAAATATACTTATTCACATTCTAACTTGTGTGGGACAGACAGTGGGACCAGGAGTGGCTGGCTTTCTCTCTTACCTACTCCCAACTTTGTTCCCAGGATGCTGGAAATGACTAAGACATCAAGACAGTAAAATATAATCCCTAGGAGTTAAACAGTTACTCGTGTGCCCAGAATTGCATAGAAAGCAGACTGCAGTATGTACCAAGAGTTTGCCATGGCTAAAGGCCTCGCCTTTTTATTGGCTTTTCATCAGAAAGGTGCAGTGTGGAGAGAGATGGAATTGGGCTGTGAGTTAGGTCTGCATACTTTTAGCCTACGCACATCAGGAGTAACTGAAAAGGGGAGACTCTGCAGATAGAAGTTACGGCGCATTTTACTTCATGAGTACTTTGCAACAATTAAAAAACGTTGGAAAAGCTGGGCATAGCTCAGTGCTAGGTCATGCGCTTTCCTGTGTAAATCACCCTACACTCGCAGCCCCTCCCCCACACATATACAAAACACCACAGAAACATTGGAGAATATAATACTCCATGTGACATGCAGAAGTGTGGGGGAATGTGGCGTTTTGGACGTTATATACCCAAGACTGTTGTGATAGATTGTCTGCAAAAATGGCTGAGCTAATTCCTTCTTTCTTATTCTTGAAACATTCAAAGGGTGACTTGGCCACATCTCCCATTTAGGTGTGAAGTTTCTTTTCTGACCCTTTAAGCCTGGGCCAGGCTTGTGATTCACTTCAGCCCAGAGAGTATAGCAGAAATGACATTGGGTCATTTCTAAGTCACCTTTCAGAGCCTTGATGAAGCCTAGGCACTTCAAGGTGAACAAATATGCCCAGTGGTGGCCCACGTGATGCAGACGTGTGGCTGAGGCCACTGCTGACCTGCCACCTGTCCGCACTCATGCAAGCGGCCCTGAGTGAGCCCAGCCAAACCAACACCCTACAGAATTAGAAAGTGACACATATGGGGAGGGCATAACACCCTAGTGAGACGAGTGTTCCGGGGTTCATGTTTCTCCTGTAGGAGGGATGCAGGTTATCATGGGCACCGGTGAACCTGCATGGTTGGTTTGCCAACGCAGAACCAAGAGCTTCTCCCAGCCCTACACACAGATTCCTTCCTAGAACAGCCTTGCCGCCTCCCCGTCAGGTGCTGGAGCCTCTTTACCCAGTCTGTGAATCAGAGCAGGTCTCAGTAGCTGTCCCAGAAGGGACACCACGCAGCACTGATCCCAGGCTTCAAGCCTTAGCTTCTGCTTTGCCCTCCTAAGGACTTCTACGCTCATAAGAAGCCCAGGCTGGCCTCGCCCTCTGAAGTCAATAGCTGGCCCAACCCACACTACCAACTTCCAGACTCACAAGTGAAGCCACCTGAGAGCCCTCGGTCTCCACCAGCTGACCTAGGCAAGAGCAGCCAAGCTGTCCAGATGGGCCGAAGCAAGGCACTGACCCACGAAGTCATGGGTAAATAAAAACAGCTATTATTTTGGGTTGATTCATTTACACAGTAGTAACTGATACATTGGAGACATAGCTACCATACAAGGAAAACACGCGTTCTCACTTTCTTTCAATGCACTTCCTGTCCAGTTTAGTGGCAGGTAGAGTGAGGAGGCCTCAGGTCCATGTGGTATGGCTCTTGTTGTATAGCGTGAATGCCTGGGCCTTCCTCTAAAGAGGGGCACCTGTGTCCTTATGGAGCACCCCATTAGCTGCCTTTGAGCCTGGAGTTTCTCAGGAGGGAAAAGGACACTGGCAACTTGAACACCCAGTATCAGACACGGTGCCAAGCGCTGGCCTTGGCTCACCCGTTTAACAAGGGGTTCCATTGTAGCTGCCTTCATTTGCGGTAACTGAGCCTTGCAGAGGGTATTTTGATGAAACTCAAGCCTACTCTCTTTCCAGAGAACTGAACCGTGGTGCTGAGGCTTCCACCTTCCCAGGAACACTGAGTGTCACAGAGGCACGTGGGGTTGCCGTGGCCGTCTGAGCAGCTAAAGGGGGAATATGGAGAAGGAATTGCAACAGCTAGTAACTCAGGCTTGTTTTCTCCAGATTTTCAGACCGCCCCCCGCCCAACCTGGCAACTCCCCAGTTCCTGCCCCTGGGACAGGAGGATTGTGAATTTTGAAACCAACTGGGGCTACATAGTGTATGTGCAGGCTAGTCTTTGTCAACTTCACCCACAAACTAAAGTTAACTGGAAGGAGGGAGCTTTAATTGAGAAAAATGCCTCAATAAGATGTGGCTATGGGGCGTTTTCTTAATTAGTGACAGATGGGGAAGGACCCAGCCCATTGTGGGTGGGGCCACTCCTGGGCTGGTGCTCCTGGGTTCTAAAAGAAAGTAGGCTGAGCAAGGCACAGAGAGCAAGCCTGTGAGCAGCACGCTCACCAGAGTCTGCGTCAGCTCCTGCCTCCAGGTTCCTGCCTGTGTGAGTTCCTGTCCTGACTTCCTTCAGTGATGAGCTGCGCTGTGGAAGTGTGCGCCAAAGAAACTTTTTCCTCCTCAACTTGCCTTTGGTCCTGGTGTTTCATCACAGGAAAAGTAACCCTAACTAAAGCGGTGTACATATTTCCACTTTATGTGTGTATTGTACATACACACATATACATTTTATGAACTGGTCATAAAACAAAATGACAACATGAAAGAAAGCCTCATTTTTATATGTTACTTTCGCATAGCTATGACCACGTATCTGACAAGTTAAGGCGGGAAACTCCTGAGTTGGATCATGGCTCCAGCGCCTTAGGCCCATGGTTGCTTGGCTGCACACACCAAAGCAGGACTTCCTGGTAGCAGGAACAGGTATAAAGAACAACTGTTCACAGACAGGGAACAGCGGTAGGAAGTGGCCAGGGAAGATATGTCCCAAGGAACTTGCTCCCAGTAAGCTACTTCCTCTGGCTGTACTTCACTTCCTAAAGTCTCCAGAACCCCTCAACATAGAGCTACCAGCCAGGGACCAAGGATCCAAAACACAGGGCTGCAAAGGACATTTCACACTGTTGCAACCACCAAGCAAAAAGAAGTCACACCAACTCGGGCCCCCGAAAAGGTCAATGGAGACCTTCCTCTCCCCAAGCTCCTTGCCAGCGCTCCTGGGAGGAAGCTTACATAGCTTCTCTATTTCAGGACCAGGAATTAAGCGGTGAGTTCGGAATTCAGAGGAAAACCCCCAAGCTGTGCACACATCCCGCAGTGAGCTTCAAGGCTCTCTGAGCACCACCGCCTTCAGAGGACATGCAACAAGAGCCACTGGCATTTCCGCCCATGCGCCGGGCGGGGTTTGGGTTCTCTGAACTACAAGCCCTGGGGAGAGAGAGTAGCTTGAGAGAATAAGAGGAAGGATGCTCCATCATAGAATCAAGGGGGATATAAAAAGTAGGAAACAGACAAAAAGGCAGTCGTGTTAGAGGCTTAGAAGCGGGGCTAGGGATGGAGTTTAGCTGGTACAGTGCCTGCCCCTTGCCTGGAGCTGTGACTTTGAGGCCTCACACCGTATAAACTGTATAAACTGACTACAGTGGTATGCAGCACTCCAGAGCAGGAGGCAAGAGGGTCAGACGTCCAAGGTCATCTCTGGCTACACAGCAGGCTTGGTTGCTGTGCTACGTGAAACGGGGTTTGCCTGACCTACACAGGACACTGTCTCAAGAAAAATCAGGAGCTCCACAGGAAGGAGAGATCATGGGAGAAAGAAGCAAGAGCGCCAGCGCACACGCCTGCAATTCCACCCTCTGGGAGACGGAAGCAGGAAGATCCAAGTTCAAGATCAGCCTGAGCTCCATTGTAGGAACCTGTCTCAGAGAGAGAGAGAGAGAGAGAGAGAGAGACAGACAGACAGACAGACAGACAGACAGACAGACAGACAGACAGACAGAGTGAGACAGAGAGACAGAGATAAAATAGAGAAATGAGGCGTTTTACACACACACTTTAACTATTCTCCAGTCTGTCAAAAGGCTGATGAAAACTCAGGCCTTTATCTCCCAGTGCCAGGAAAGAGTTCTCTCACACTTAAACCCTCATGGAGAGTCCAGAAATGCCAGTGGCTCTCATCACATGTCCTCATAAGGCGGTGTGTGTGGTCAGAGAGCTTAAAGCTCACTGCAGGACATGTGCACAGCTTGGAGTTTTCGTCTGAATTCCGAACTCACCGCTTAATTCCTGATCATGAAATAGAATAGCTACACAAGCTCACTCCTTAGAGCGCTGGCAACCTGCCCCCCAATCCCTCCTCCTTTTTTCTTAAGAGGCCTAGAGTGTCCCAGGTCCTCTGCAGAGGGCAGGCTCTCCGACCTCTGCTGAGCCACTGGCGTCTTCTTCCAAACATTCCACCAGCCAGCCAGCTAGGGCCTGCACATTCAAAGGAGGATTTACTGTGCCTCCAGAACTGGGTCAGTGGGTGGCCCCTTGGGGTTGAATCTTGAGAGAGGACAGCAAAACAAGAAGACCAGGTTTGCATAACCAAAGCCGCTCTCGTTTCTACTTGGAAAACGCATGGAGCTTTGAGGGAAACCCCAAACATATTTCCCAAGGTGCCCTCTTTGGACCCCCATACCGCCCACAGTTTCCATTTTGCAGTTTTGTTTGGGTTGGTTGGTTATGTGAGTCGGAGCTCACACTGTAGCCTAGGCTGGCCTGGCACTTACGTTGTAGCCCAGGCAGGCCTCAAATCTAGTGTAATCTTCCCGTGGCCTCCCACATGCAGGGATTACAGGTGGGAGCCACATTACCTGGTTCAGATTTCACATTCTTGAGGCCTTGGAATAACTGGGCAAAGATTCTATGAGTTATTCGAAGAGCTTTTTAGCAACACTTTCAGAGATGGCTGGACCACACTCCAGAGTGTGGCCCCACACCCAGGAATGTATGGGCAGCACCAGCTGCGCTCACTGCTCGCAGCAAAAGAGAATAAGAAGTCAGAGAGACGTGGGGGGACGTGAGGGGATGTGGGGGGGGGAACTGGGGGAATGTGGGGGGAGCATGGGAGATGTGTGGGGCACTTGGGGGAACGTGTGGGGAATGAAAGATGAATCTGGGAGGATTTGAAGTGTTGGGGATGAATCAAAATATATTGCATGCAGTCCTCAAAGAATTAGTAATATATATATTTATCTGAGGGTTTTACTTTTTTTTTTTTTTTTTTTTTTTTGAGACAAGGTTTCTCTGTGCAGCCTTGGCTGACCTGGACTCACTTTGTAGACCAGGCTGGCCTCTAACTCACAGTGATCCTACTGCCTCTGCCTCCCAAGTGCTGGGATTAAAGGCGTGTGCCACCACCACCCGGGTGGTTTTGTCTTTACTGGGACTCTAGGTAAAAAAAAAAAAAAAAAAAAAAACAGGAGATGGGGAAATAAAAGGACCCAGAGGGTCCTAGAAACCTACAAGAAGAACATCGTAACAGGTGGATCGGGGCCCAGGGGGGTCTGCTCAAACTATTGCACTAACCAAGGACAATACAAGCAGTAAACATTGAACCTCTACTCGGATCTAGCCAATGGACAGGACATTCTCCACAGTTACGTGGAGAGCGGGAATTGACTCTTGACTTTGACATAACTCTGGTACCCCACATTTGACAACCTCCCCTTGGTGGGGAGCCCTGGTGGCACTCAAAGAAAGAATAAGCAGGCTACCAAGATGAGACTTGATAGCCTGTGACCATAAAGTGGGGGAGGAGGTCCCCCTCGGTCATGGACCTAGGGGAGGGGAATAGGATGGGTGTGGGAGGGAAGGAGGAAAGGGAGGATACAAGTGATGGGATAACAATTGAGCTATAATCTGAATAAATTTAAAACAAAACAAAACAAAAAGACAAAAATAATTCCTTATATTAGTAAAGCTGCCTGGTGTGGTGACACATGCCTTTAATCCCAGCACTCAGGAGGCAGAGGCAGGCAGATGGTTGTGAGTTTGAGGCCAGCCTGGTCTACAAAGCAAGTCTAGGACAGTCAAGATAACATAGAGAAACCCTGTCTCGGGGGGTGGGGGGGGAGAGACAAAAACAAAAAAGCCAAAGAAACATTATATACTAAAAGAGTCACGAGCTAATAATATCAATCCTAATAAGTAAAACACCAGTGAGAACACTGCAGACCGGCAGGCCCACCATCTGCCTTCAGCTTTGGTGAGGCTAATTGGCACTGAAGTTGCAACATCATTTTTAATACCAACAAAACACAGGTGACAGCCTTGGCATTTTTTTACTTCCTCAGACAAATAATCATCCTTCTCCAGTCCCAGGCTCATTTGGGCTAATGCCAGACAAAGCAAGAGGTCTGAGGGTTGATTGAGACCCAAGTGCTTCCCAGACCTGTGACACAGGTGCTTACGCTATCCCTGTTCCCAGAGGTCTTCAACAAACTCCTGCTTGGTCATCTGTGCTGAGCCTGAGGAAACACTTCCCAGAAGATTCACCCCAGAGATGCTGGTTTCTCCTTAATTGCGGCTAACTTCTCAGCTCAAGCCAACCGGCATCAACTGTCCCAGGGTCCACTTCGGTGGTGCTGTCTCTTGTTGATTGTAGCTGACACTTCAGTCTCGGCTGACAGGAACGACAGTCTTTAAGTTTCCCTCTGAAACATCACACGCCAGGCCCCCATCTTCTGCCCCGCTCTCAGCAGTCTTCTAAGCTCCTACAGAGCATCCCGCTGAGCTCTCAACACTCAGTGGCTCCTCTAGCCCAAAGTCCCACAGTCCTCTCACAGTTCTCCCACAGTCCTCCCATTGTCCTCCCCAAAGCATGGTCAGGGCTGTCACAGCAGTGCCCCACTGTGTTGCTACCAACTTGTCTTAGTTAGGGTTTCTATTGCTGTGACAAAACACTGTGACCAAAAGGCAAGCTGAGGTGGAAAGGGTTTACTCAGCGCACACTTCCACATTGCTGCTCATCATTGAAGGAAGTCAGGACAGGAACTCACACAGGGGTAGGAACCTGGAGGCAGGAGCTGGTACAGAGGCCATGAAAGGGTGCTGCTTACTGGCTTGCTACAATATGTTCCAACCTTTCCATGTTAGTCTTTAAATGTGTTTATTTGCTGTGTACGTGTGTGCACATTTGAGTGTGCACATGCGCACTAGAGCACACTTGTGGAGGTCAGAGGACAATCTGATGGAGTGACTTAAGGTCAGTGGGCTTAGCAGCAGGTGCCATTACCTGTTGAATTATTTTACCAATCCAGTTGCATCCTTCCCCATACCTTGTTACGATTTTTTAAAATGCCAGTTGAAGGAGAGCATGGTGACACACTCCTTTAATCCCAGCACTTGGGAGGGAGAGGCAGGAAGATCGCTGTGAGTTTGAGGTCAGCCTAGTCTACAAAGAGAGTCTAGGACTACCAGGGCTACACAGAGAAACCTTGTCTCAAAACACCAAAAAATAAAATAAAATAAAATAAAGATACTTTTAGCTGGTCGTGGTGGTGCACGTCTTTAATCCCAGCATGGGAGGCAGAGGCAGGAGGATCACTGTGAGTTCAAGGCCAGCCTGGTCTAGAAAGCAAATTGAGGACAGTCAAGGCTACACAGAGAAACCCTGTCTCGAAAAACACCCCCCCCCAAAACCAAACAACAACAACAGTCAGTTGAATTATAATGACCAGAAAGAAAACAGGGTAGCCCATAGACAATTCTACAGGACAAAACCAGCTCTTTGTTTATTAATATATAATTAATTTTTATTATTTTATGTCCATTGGTGGGAGGATCGGGAGTTCGAGGTCAGTCTCACCTACTTAGGGAACTACAGGTGCATTACCATGTCCGGCTTAATGGGAACTGTATGGTGCAGGTTCACTTCAGACAAACACCTTACCCACTGGGCAACACCACCCATTCTTTTTCTACAGACAGAGCAGCTGTGTACTCTCTGACCTTAGGCTCCCTGGCAAGGTTTTTGGGGGTGTGATTTGGACATAGTTTTGCATCTTGGTAAACCCACCTGGACCACCCCAGTGCTGGCATTACAGGTGTGTATCACCACATCTTGTAAGCAAAATTTTTTTTTCCTAGTTTTTGTTTTTTTAGGCAAGGTTTCACTATGTGGCTCAGGCTGGTTGAGAGCTTACAGCAATCTTCCTGCTTCTGCCTCCGGGGTACTGGGAACGCAAGCATGGAGCACTGTGCCTAGCGCTCACTTCCTCCACAGTACTGGAATTTAGTACCTCCTCTCATCTCCACAGAGCACAGAGGAAGGAGCAGGGACGGCTGGAGCTCCACTTTTTCCATCAAGAAGATGGGCTGATAAGACTATCTACGTTATAGCTTTTGTGCACACCTCAAAATCACGTGTTCTTCGCAGCCTCTGAAGACACTGCCAGACCATAATAAGTCTCGGTAAATCTCAGTTTACCAAGAATCCCCAATTCCCCTGCTGCCATCAGGCTTGCCCCGAGCACTCCTTTGTGGACTGAGCAGAAGAGATGACGTGGGTCCACTGCTATGCTGCAGGGCTACCACAGCCTTGGACAGAAGTTATCTTGAGTTACTTGGTTGTTTGTTTGCATGGATGCCTTGTGCCCCTATCTAGATGTACATTGGTGGGGGAAGGTGGGCCCAGATGCAGTTTTGCTGCATCCCCTGCGCTGACTGCAGTGGTTTACACACGGTAAACTTCTGACAATACTTACAGCTAGTTACCTAGAGGATTGGAACTCCTGTAATAACATTTTTATTATGAAGATCCTAGTCTTGATGGAGTTTCACAGCCATTGTAGTGTGATCAAGCCAATATACGAAAAACTAACACATAGGCACTTCTACTCATGCACGTTTCAGTCTTTAGTCTCACATAGATCGAGTTCTGAGACCATCAACATACAGCCAACGTTACTCTCACAAGGCAAGCACTATCCCTGCACATACCCTATAGATGGGAAAGCAAGGCACAGAGAACCAGGGTTATTTGTCTAAAGCCACAAGGAAGTGGTGGAGCTGAGATTTGAACCCAGATCAGCTGATTCAGTGGGGGAAGGGATGGGATGCAATTCCTTTATAACGCTACCTGACTGGGTGACGACAAGAGAGGTTGGCTCCTCTGATAGGAAAATGGAAGAACCAGTGACAGCCGAGCGGTGGTGTGCACACCTTTAATCCCAGCACTCAGGAGGCAGAGGCAGCGGGATATCTGAGTTCCAGGCTAGCCTGGTCTTCAAATCAAGTCCAGGACAGCCAGGACTATCACATAGAGGAGCCCTGTCTTGGAAAACTAAAACTGAAAAACAAACAAACAAACAAACAAAAAGAACCGTGAATGGTACAGTTGGTTCCCACTGCAAAGTCCTGAATGAGGCTACGCACGGTGGTGCTCTCTTTCTTCTCAACTGTGTTAAGAAAGGTGGCTGGAGGGGCCAGAACCATCTCCCTCATCAATGACATCTGAGACCCATCATTTATTTTGGTGAAAGAAGAGCTCCCCTGGTCCCCTGAAGAACTCACCTCCTCCTGAAGAACCCGCCCCCTCCTCCACCAGGCTTGACTGCTGGCCAGGCAGCCACAGGGAAACCAACATACTAATGCTTTAGAAGACCCTTGATGCATTTTGGAGTGCCTTATAGGAAATCACCTCTTTTTCAGACTCTACTCAGAAATTTGTCATTGAATCACACAAACTGACCACACAAACGTCAAAGCAACACGTGGAACCGGAACGAATGGGGCCCCCTCTCTATACTTTGATTCTGAAAGTAAAGCACAAGGGGAAAATGTCATGGTCTATTCAAAGAATCAAGAGAAAATAAGCCTGTTAGGAAAAGCCTGGGAGACCTTTTCAAGTAGTAGACCTTAAGTTTTGATGGAAATTAGAATTTTAAAATAGCATTAAACTTTGAAAACTGACATGTAAGCCTTGTAGCAAAAAGTATAATTAGAATATGCAGCTGTGATGTAAAGTTGACTTCATTATATTTCTTTTACTGTTAGAAAGAAAGAAAGAAAGAGAAGAGGAGAGAAGAGGAGAGAAGAGAAGAGAAGAGAAGAGAAGAGAAGAGAAGAGAAGAGAAGAGAAGAGAAGAGAAGAGAAGAGGCTGGACCCACAGAGGCCATTTTCTCTGGGGATTCCTTGCAGCTGGCCTGCCTGCAGAACACTGCTCAGTCTCTCATATAAGCCCTGCAAGACCTCCTCTGCTCAAGGTCCCTCCACTTGGAACCTCTTTACCAAAGCACCATGGATGCTCACTCCAGGCCGCCAGGAAAGGCACAGCCTGCTGCCTCCCTCCCTTCACTGTGCAGTCCCTTGGTGACTTTTTTTTTTTTTTTTTTTAATGATTTCCCCCAGCCTGTTGTTAGCCTGCTGTGTTTGGAAATGGTAGATGATTAAACCTCCCAGCCAGGTGTAAACGCAACCTTTGTCATCTGAGGCTGGGAGAGTTACCTTGCTGGCTGGCTGGCTACCGCCTCCCTGAAGCTCCTGTACTTTCGCAGATCCTCTCCCTGGCCTAAGGTCTGCAAGGCTTGGGGCCCCAAGAATGACTGCCATGCTCTGAGCTCAGCTGAAGTGAATGAAGATCATCAGACCCTGAAAACACTCAAACTTACGAATGACTCTCTCTCTCTCTCTCTCTCTCTCTCTCTCTCTCTCTCTCTCTCTCTCTCTCTGTCACTCACTGTGTGTGTGTGTGTGTGTGTGTGTGTGTGTGTGTGTGTGTGTGTTGGAATTTTTACCAGGTAAATATATGTAAATATGTAATCCCTGACTAAGCCTTGAACGGTTTAACATTTGCAGTCATTCCCATTGGTCTCTTACTTTTCCTCAGTAGCCACCTGTAGCCCCCAGAGTCCACATGTCCACTTGACAAGGCTTCTGAGCTCAACCTCAGACACTACAGCCAGCCAGAGAAGCAGGGGCAGTCTAAGGGACCCCTTAGCCGGATAGATGGATAAACCTCTTCCTTCAAGCGGCACCATTTGGTCCACACCACATCTGAGCACAGGCTTGAGGCTGGAGAGGCCAGGCCAGAACTCCCAGTCTGGAAACTGCTGCCTTAGAAGACAGGACGTCCTGGATCTGCATCCAACGCACTGCTGGCAGCCCAGGGTCCTGGAGAAGCCGCCAGGAGCCCTCTGTTGACTTTGTAAGGCCGAGTTCTCACCAACAGACACACACTTCAGGAAGGCTGAGGCTGAGCAAATACCACAAGCAAGTACATTTTCTGTGTGCGTGTTCCCGAACTTCAGAGTCTGGCCACTGCTCAAGGTGAGCTGAAGGCTGTGGAACCTGTTCTCGGGCAGCTATTGTCCGTCACAGGCCTCGGGGGCACAGGGCAGCGATTACTGGAGTTTGGTACAACTGGAGCAGAGAAGCAATAATCAAATTCAACTTCCTCTGTAGACAGGAAGCTAATGTTTGTCAAAGACCGAATGACCAGCTCAAGAAATCAATCAAAATACGTTTAGTAGTGTCAGTGTCCCCAGCACCGCCCATAGTAGTGTTCTGTGAGAACCCCTGCCATGCCCAGCCGCAGCAGCATGTTGGGGATTCACTTGCAAACACACGAAACCACTATTTTCTGCCCTTAGAAATTTCCTTCAGGCAAAGAGCACAGGAAGTAGGCAGAAACAAATCAGATAAAGTTAGAAGCGGGGTGGGTGGTGGGGGTGGGTAATCGATTTAGTCGACAGAGCTCAAGGCTCTGTGGGGTCTGCTGAGGCTTTTGCATGAAAGCGATGACGTTTTCCCAGGCAGCAGAACCGTGACACTCCCATCGGCCACAGGCACCGCCAGTGTTCTAGTAAGGAGACATCCTGGGCTGGAGCAGGTCAATGCATGCATGGTAGGCTGCAGCTTAAGTGGAGGAGACACAAGATGGTTTCCACCCTTTGTGGAAAAGGCTGGAGACAGCTTTGTCAGCTTCATGGAAGAGGTTTGGTTTTGGTTTTTGACTTGGGGGGTGGGGGTAGAATAAGAAAGTATGAGACTCCTCTTGCTGCCCTCAGGAATTTTATTTTGTTTTTTGTTTTTTGGGTTTTTTGTTTTTTGGTTTTTGGTTTTTTTTTTTTTGGTTTTGGTTTTGGTTTTTCAAGACAGGGTCTCTCTGTGTAACCTTGGCTGTCCTAGACTCACTTTGTAGACCAGGCTGGCCTCGAACTCACAGCGCTCCACCTGCCTCTGCCTCCCGCGTGCTGGGATTAAAGGTGTGTGCCACCACCACCTGGCTCCCTCAGGAATTTTAATATTGATCAAAGCATATTCTGTGCCAGGATGAGAAGCACCTATTCTATCAAGAAAATGAAACTCCAGTGGCTAGCTTGCGCAGTTCAAGAGCCTGAGGCAGGGGATTGCTGTGAGTTGGAGGCCAGCATAGTCTATAGCAGAGTGAGCTCCTGTCTTAGGAGGAAGGGGGAAATGGATAGAAGAAGAAAGGTGAAATGGAGGGAAGGAGGAAGGGGGAAATGGAGGGAAGGAGGAAGGGGGAAATGGAGGGAAAGAGGAAGGGGAAATGGAGGGAAGGAGGAAGGGGGAAATGGAGGGAAGGAGGAAGGGAGAAATGGAAGGAAAGAGAAAGGGGAAATGGAGGGAAAGAGGAAGGGGAAATGGAGGGAAAGAGGAAGGGGAAATGGAGGAAAGGAGGAAGGGGGAAATGGAAGGAAGAAAAAAGGGGGAAATGGAGGGAAAGAGGAAGGGGAAATGGAAGAAAAGAGGAAGGGGAAATGGAGGAAAAGAGGAAGGGGAAATGGAGGGAAGAAGGAAGGGGGAAATGGAGGGAAGGAGGAAGGGAGAAATGGAAGGAAAGAGAAAGGAGGAAATGGAGGGAAAGAGGAAAGGGGAATGGAGGAAAGGAGGAAGGGGAAATGGAAGGAAAGAGAAAGGGGAAATGGAGGAAAAGAAGAAGGGGAAATGGAGGGAAAGAGGAAGGGGAAATGGAGGGAAGGAGGAAGGGGGAAATGGAAGGAAGGAGGAAGGGGAAATGGAGGGAAAGAGGAAGGGAAAATGGAGGGAAGGAGAAAGGAGGAAATGGAGGGAAAGAGGAGGGGGAAATGGAGGGAAAGAGGAAGGGGAAATGGATGGAAAGAGGAAGGGGATATGGAGGGAAGGAGGAAGGGGAAATGGAGGGAAGGAGGGGAGGAGGAAGGGGAAATGGAGGGAAGGAGGAAGGGGAAGTGGAGGGAAGGAGGAAGGGGAAAATGGAGGGAAAGAGGAGGGGGAAATGGAGGGAAAGAGGAGGGGGAAATGGAGGGAAAGAGGAAGGGGATATGGAGGGAAGAAGGAAGGGGAAATGGAGGGAAAGAGGAAGGGGATATGGAGGGAAGAAGGAAGGGGAAATGGAGGGAAAGAGGAAGGGGAAATGGAGGGAAAGAGGAAGGGGAAATGGAGTGAAGGAGGAAGGGGGAAATGGAAGGAAGGAGAAAGGGGAAATGGAGGGAAAGAGGAAGGGGAAGTGGAGGGAAAGAGGAAGGGGAAATAGAGGGAAAGAGGAAGGGGAAATGGAAGGAAGGAGGAAGGGAAAAATGGAAGGAAGGAGGAAGGAGAAATGGAGGGAAAGAGGAAGGGGAAATGGAGGGAAGGAGGAAGGGGGAAATGGAGGGAAGGAGGAAGGGGGAAATGGAGGGAAAGAGAAAGGGGAAATGGAGGGAAAGAGGAAGGGGAAATGGAAGGAATGAGGAAGGGGAAACGGAGGGAAAGAGGAAGGGGAAATGGAGGGAAAGAGGAAGGGGAAATGGAGGGAAAGAGGAAGGGGAACTGGAGGGAAGGAGGAAGGGGGAAATGGAAGGAAGAAGAAAGGGGGAAATGGAGGGAAAGAGGAAGGGGAAATGGAAGGAAGGATAAAGGGGAAAATGGAGGGAAAGAGGAAGGGGAAATGGAGGGAAGGAGAAAGGAGAAAATGGAGGCAAAGAGGAAGGGGAAATGGAGGGAAGGAGGAAGGGGGAAATGGAAGGAAGAAGAAAGGGGGAAATGGAGGGAAAGAGGAAGGGGAAATGGAGGGAAAGAGGAAGGGGAAATGGAGGGAAAGAGGAAGGGGAAATGGAGGGAAAGAGGAAGGGGAAATGGAGGAAAAGAGGAAGGGGAAATGGAAGGAAAGAGAAAGGGGAAATGGAGGGAAAGAGGAATGGGAAATGGAGGGAAGGAGAAAGGGGGAAATGGAGGGAAGAAGAAAGGGGGAAATGGAGGGAAAGAGGAAGGGGAAATGGAGGGAAAGAGGAAGGGGATATGGAGGGAAGGAGGAAGGGGAAATGGAGGGAAGGAGGGGAGGAGGAAGGGGAAATGGAGGGAAGGAGGAAGGGGAAGTGGGGGGAAGGAGGAAGGGGGAAATGGAGGGAAAGAGGAGGGGGAAATGGAGGGAAAGAGGAAGGGGAAATGGAAGGAAGGAGAAATGAAGGGAAAGAGGAAGGGGAAATGGAGGGAAGGAGAAAGGAGGAAATGGAAGGAAGGAGAAAGGGGGAAATGGAGAGAAAGAGGAAGGGGAAATGGAGGGAAGGAGAAAGGGGGAAATGGAGGGAAAGAGGAGGGGGAAATGGAGGGAAAGAGGAAGGGGAAATGGAGGGAAAGAGGAAGGGGAAATGGAAGGAAGGAGGAAGGGGAAACGGAGGGAAAGAGGAAGGGGAAATGGAGGGAAAGAGTAAGGGGAAATGGAGGGAAAGAGGAAGGGAAAATGGAGGGAAGGAGGAAGAGGAAATGGAAGGAAGAAAGAAAGGGGGAAATGGAGGGAAAGAGGAAGGGAAAATGGAGGGAAGGAGGAAGAGGAAATGGAAGGAAGAAGAAAGGGGGAAATGGAGGGAAAGAGGAAGCGGAAATGGAAGGAAGGAGAAAGGGGAAAATGGAGGGAAAGCGGAAGGGGAAATGGAAAGAAGGAGGAAGGGGAAATGGAGGGAAGGAAGAAGGAGGAAAATAAAGGGAAGGAGGAAGGGGAAAATGAAGGGAAGGTGGAAGGGGAAATGGAGGAAGGAAGGAAGGAGGAAAGAGGGGGGCATTAAGAAAATATAACCCTGGGACTTGGGGAGGGTCCACCATGAAATAGACAGATGCATTCCTAATAATATCTAAATGAGAGGGGCAGTAATGATGGATATCAGAATTACTGAATTATTTGAAGCAAAAGAAAAAGAAAAAAAAGAAAAATTTAAAAATCACTTAAAAAAAATAAAGTTTGTAGATTGAAACTCATTACAATTTAAAACATATGTTCTTTCGAAGATGTAGTTAAGACAGTAACGAGGGAAATTCTGGCTGGGACAAGATATCTGCCCAAAAAAGATCAGATAAACAAATAGTATGGAAAAAAAAAAACAAAAGATCCAAAATATATAAAGAACTTTCCAATGATATAATTTGAGAACAAACAACCTAATTAAGAAACAAGCTGAGGCTGGGGGAAGGGAGCTGGAGAGATGGCTCAGTGGTTAAGAGTTCCGCCCACTCTTTCAGAGGACCTGAGTTCAATTCCCAGCAACCACATGATGGCTCACAACCATCTATAATGGGATCTGATACCCTCTGCTGCAGATAAAGCACTCATATACAATAAATAAAATAAATAAATCTAAAGAGAAAAGAAAAGAAACAAGCAGGGCTGGAGAGATGGCTGAGGGGTTAAGAGCAACAGCTGTTCTTGCAGATGACCCAAATTTGATTCCCAGCAGCCATGTTGGATGGCTCACAAACACCTGTAACTCCAGCTTAGGAGCTCCAACACATGTGGCCTCTTTGATGCACTCACTTTCACAAACCCACACAAAGACCAGATATATACACATAATAAAAATAATAAAAAGGGGCTGGGCAGATGGCTCAGTGATTATGACTACTAGCCAGCTCCTCTGGCCACCCCAGCTCTCCCTCTCTTGTTCCCTCTCTCACTGTCTCTCTCTCATTCTCTGTCTTGTTCTTTCTCTCTCTATCTTCCTGTCTGTCTCCATCTCTCCCTCGTGTCCCGACTCCTGTACAGCTTTTCGCTCTCCTCCCCTCCCCCAACAAACCTCTTGCATTATAAAAAGAGAGAGTATGGGAGCACTGGCTGCTCTTCCAGAGCTCCTGGTTTGATTCCAAGCACCCGTGTGATGGCTCACAGCATTTGGCACTCCATTTACAGGGCATCCAATGTCCTCACACAGACATTCTACATGAAGGCAAAACACCAATGCACATAAGATAAAAACAAATAATTAAAAAATAATAATAAAATGATAAATCTTTAAAAACTAGCAAATATTTAAACAGATACTTTATTCTAAAAAGTAAACAAATAAAAAATAAGTTTATATTAAAAACATTCCAGCCAGGAGTGGCAGCACATGCCTTTAATCCCAGCACTTGGGAGGCAGAGGCAGGTGCTTGCTATGAGTTCAAGGCCAGCTAGGTCTACAGAGGAAGTCTAAGACAGCCAAGGCTACACAGAGAAATTCTGTCTCAGAAAAAAATAAAAATAAAATATTTTTTTAAAGGAAGAAAAAATATTAAGCACCCACAGTCAGCAAAGAAATGCAAATTGAAGGCACAAGGAGATGCCTGTTCCAGTGACTGAGTTAAGGGAAAAAAGAAAAGAGAAAACAAAGGAAGGAAAGAAAGTGCCAACGAGATTGCAAAGCACTAACATCCTACTGACAGTTAGGAGTACAGAGTGGTCTGGCCACTGTGGAAAAGTTTGTCACTTTCTCACTTGCTTATAAAGTGTGTGCTCATTCAACTGACGTAGCAATCCTACTTCTGGGAATACGCCCAATATCAGTGCTAATGCTCACAGCAAACGTGTTTAAGAATACTCGTGGCAGCTTCGTTCAAAACAGTAAAATAAAAACCATCGCCAATCTATTCAACTAATACATTAAAAATATTGTAGGCTGAGCTAGAGTTACAGCATGCTTCTCTTGAAAGGATCTGGGATTGGTGTGCAGCCTCCTCTCTCCTCTCCGTCCAATCCCACACTTCCACCTATTTCCCTCATTCCCTTCCCCTTCCTCTCAGAAAAGGGGAGCCCCCCTCTTGCCACCCCCACCCCTGCCCCGCCCCTTAAGTCACATCAGGGCTAAGCGCATCCTCCTCCCCTAAGGCCTGATGAGGCAGCCCAGCTAGGGGAAGTGACCCAAAAGCAGGCAGCAGTTATTGTCAGAGACAGCCCCTCCCTCTAATTGCTAGGGGACCCTCATGAAGACCAAGCTGCCCATAAGCTACCTATGTGTAGAGGACCCAGGTCCAGCCCATGCATGCTCTTTGCTTCAGCCTCTGTGAGCCCCCATGGGCCCTGGTTGGTTGACTTTTTTGGTTCAAGAAGCCCCATCACATAAGACTCCATCAATATTATGCCCTAGAAATGGCAAAACCATGGGAATATAACATAGGTCAGTAGTTTTCAGGAGTTCATCACGGAGTTCAGTTTGGCTGAAGAAAGATGTAAAAGACCTTTCAGAACTGACAGAAATGTGTGTCTTGACTGTAATGTTAAAATACTACTTTCTATATAGACTACACCTTGATAAACCTACATTTTAAAAAGGAACAAACCAGACTGGGGAGATGCTTGGTGGGTAAAGCACATGCCTGTAAGTCTGATGGCCCGAGTCTAACCCCCAGAACCCATGTAAAAACCCTAGGTGTGGGTTTCCGTCTGGATTTTCAGTTAAATTCCATCAATCCACCAGTCTGTCTCTGTGTCAGTACCATGCAGTTCACATTACTGTTGCTCTGTAGTATGGCTTGACATCAGGAATGGAGATACCTTCAAAGGCTCTTTTATTGTACAGGATTGTTTGAGCTACTATGGTTTTTTTCCCCCATATGAAATTGAGAATTGTTCTTGTCTTTTTTTTTTTTTTAAGACAGGATTTCTCTTGTAATCTTAGCTGTTCTGGACTCACTATGTAGACCAGGCTAGCCTAGAACTCATAGAGATTCACCTGCCTCTGCTTCCCAAGTGCTGGGATTAAACATGTGCGCCACCACACCTGGCCTGAAGTTCTCATCATATAGGTCTGTCACTTGCTTGGTTAGAGTTTAGAGTTATACCAAGATATTTTATATTATACATGGCTATTGGGAAGGGTGTTGTTTCCCTCCCTACTTTCTTTCTCAGCCTGTTTATCATGTGTATATAGGAGGGTTACTGATTTTTTTTTTTAAGTTAATCTTGTATCCAGCCAGTTTGCTGAAGGTGTTTATCAGCTGTAAGAGTTCTCTGGTAGAATTTTTGGGGTCACTTATGTACACTATCATATCATCTGCAAATAGTGATACTTTTACTTCTTCTTTTCCAATTTGTGTCCCCTTGATCTCTGTTAGTTGTCATATTGCTCTGGCCAGAACTTCAAGTACTATATTAAATAGATACGGTGAGAGTGGGCAGCCTTGTCTTGTCCCTGATTTCAGTATAATTGCTTTAAGTTTCTCTCCATTTAATTTGATACTATCTATAGGTTTGGTGTATATTGCTTTTATTGTGTTTAGGAATGTGCCTTGTATCTCTGATCTTTCCAAGAGACTCCTACTAGCAGGGGTCAGGGAGACAGGACTCCTAGTGGAGGAAAGGAAGCACCAACCCACCCACAAAACCTAGACCCAAAATTCACCCTGCCTACAAGATGTGCAGGGATAAAGATAGACCAGATATGGAGGGAATGTCAAACCAATGCCTGCCCCAACCTGAGACCTACCCCTTGGTAGAGAGCCAAGCCCTGACACTATTAATAATATTCTGCTATGCTCGCAGACAGGAGCCTAACGTAGCTTCCTCAGAGAGGCTCCACCCAGCAGCAGATAGAAACAGATGCTGAGACTCACAGCCAAACATTAGGCAAAGCATACGGAGTTTTATGGAAAAGTGGGGGCAAGGACAGAAGGACCTGGAGGGGACAGGTCTACAAGGAGCTCTACAAGAAGACCAACAGAACCAACAACCAAGGCCCAGAGGGGCTTGTGAAGACTGAAGCACCAACCAAGGACCATTTGTAGACTAAACCTAGGCCCCCTACATAGATGTAGCTGACAGACAGGTCAGACTTCATGTGGGTCCCCTAGTAAGGGAGTGGGGACTGTCTCTGACATGGACATGGTTGCCTGCTTTGGATCACTCCTCCCTGGCTGGACCACCTTGCCAGGCCACAGGGGAAGAAGATGTGCTCAGTTCTGATGAGACTTGATGAGCTGGTGTGGGTTGGGAGGGGGTACTACCCTTTTCTGAGGAACAGGAGGAGGGAGAGGAAGGGAGGGTGGGACCGGGAAGAAAGAAGGGAGTGGGCTACAATTGGGATGTAAAGTGAACAAATACATTATCTTAAAAAAAAAAAATGCAGACACCATAAGGAGTGCCTGTAATCCGAGTCATCCTTCAGTGAGGTGGCCGTGCAGACAGGAGCATCAGACCCGCTAGAGGCTCATGGCTCTCTAGCCTAAAATACACAGCAGAGCTGTAAACAAGAGACTATGCCTCAAGCTGGGCGAGAGGCAAGGACCAACATCCAAGGTTGTCCTCTGGCTTCCACGCATGCGCGCGCGCGCGCACACACACACACACACACACACACACGCATATCGTCCAGTCTGTCACACTTTGTCACAGTAGCCCTGGCACATTGATTCAGCTACTAAACCAAAATGTCCACCATGTAGAACCTGTTAAATATATTTCAATGTAGTCATACAATAAAATGCTATAAACAGTTAAAATGTGTTCCATTTTTGTTTATTGACCTATGATGAAATGTTATTGAAAAACAGGCTGTTAAATAATATTCATAGAGCCGGGTGTAGTGGCGCACACCTACCTCTGAGGCAGAGATAGGTGGATCTCTGTGAATTTGAGGCCAGCCTGGTCTACAAAGTGAGTCTGATAGTCAGGCCTACACAGAGGAACCCTGTCTCAAAAGTCCAAAATAAAAATAAAATAATACTAATATGCATAGGAAGGCCCAACCTTGTTCAACCTTTGAATTTTTGAGACAGGACTTCACTGTGTAGCCCAGTCTGGTCCTGAAAGAACTCACCACATACCCCAGGCTGGCCACTTGCCTCCACTACCCAGTGTTGGGGTTCCAAATTTGCCACACCACACCTGGCAATAATCAATCCTACAGGGAGGACCATGCAGAATTATTATCAATATTGTTAAATTGAAATTTCTGCTTTTTCTTTCAAGAACAATGATTTCTTGAACATTACAGTGCTGCTGCTGATGATGATGATGACGATGACGCTAGGTAGATATTGTTGGAGGCAGACACCGTGGAGTAGGTCAGAGCTCATGTACCTCAAGAGGTAGCTCTGGACAGGAGCTGGAAGAAGACTGGAGCCATGGTCGAAGTGTCTGTGTCTAGCTGCAGGGCCTTTGGTGGTGGGCAATTCATCCCAATCCAATAAAACCAAAGCAATTCATTTAAGAGATCTCATTTATGACAAAGCGTGCAAGGCAGACTCCAAATTGAGCTCCTGAATTCTCCCTGCTGCCCAGAGGCCTTCAGTCCCACACGCAGCACTTCAGGAAAGAGCACAGGCTGTAAACACAGCGTGCCAGGCTCCAGGGCCAGGAGCAGCCTGCAAGCCATTCAGATTCACCCTGGGATTAATGACTTCAAAAAGTGGTTGCCAGGAATGCTTCAAAGTTGGAACCAGAAGCCCAGGCCTGGTAAATAGAAATAAATACTTAGTTGATTGGTTTCTTCCTTGCTTTTCAAAGGACAATCTACTTCCTGGATTATCATCATAGAAGTCTACCCTTGGAAGCCAGGATTTTTTGAGCACCCTGCTTCAGGCATGGGGGCAGGGGAAATCTCTAAAGACCACCCTGTCATTGTTTCGTCATCCTGTGCTGCGTTTTCTCTTATGGAGCCTCTGTGGGGGAAAACAGAAGCCAGAGCCCATGATGTGCACACGCTGGCCAGAGGCTGCTGCTGTCCCTTCTCACCTGCCAAGGTCCTCTGAGGTTTACTAATTCCCGGGAAGTCTAGTTCACCTTTGTTCTCATTTGTTTTGTTTTTTCAAGACAGGGTTTCTCTGTGTAGCCTTGGCTATCCTAGACTCACTTTGTAGACCAGGCTGGTCTCGAACTCACAAAAGATCTGCCCATCTCTACCTCCTAAGTGCTGGGATTAAAAGCGTGGGTTACCACTGCCTGGCTTCTAGTTCACTTTTACCATGCTGATTTTTAACAACAAAGCCTGGAATCAGCCAGGTGAATCTCTAGAAGGCGTCAGAGTCTGCGTCAGGGTTAGGGAGCAAAAGATAATATTACGACTAAGACGTTGGTCCCATTGTCATAAGAAGGTCATCAGCCCATTGTCCAAGCATGTGAACAGTGTTGTGAGATGCAGGACATAGTTGTCACAAAGGGTGTCATGTCACGCATGTGGAAGTCAGAACAGTACACTGCAATCTGTTCTGTCCACTATGTGGGCTCCAGGGATCAAACTCAGGTCATCAGGTTTAGCTGCCAACACCTTCTTTTGGTTTCTCAACCCAGGCTGGTCTCAAACTCATGGCGAACTTCCTGGCTCAGTCTCTTGAGTGCTGGGATGACAGGCTTTCCGTAAGCTGAGGAGGCCAGTGGCTAGGCGACCATACAGCTCGGACACCAGCAGCAAGTTTGCATGTTTGTGCTTAGGGACTTACTGGAAGTGGGCCCCACGTCACCCCCACGTCATCCACGAGGACAGAGACTACAGGGATGGAGGGCAGAGAGGAGGCACAGTCTAATATTTTTGTCTGCTTCGCAGAAATACTGGCAATAAAGTGAAGAATTCTGGAGGCGAGAACCCGAAGACAAGAGTGTTCACTTGTGTATTTGAGCTGGTTTCTCCCACTTTTCTGACCACGCTTTCTCACCACAGTACCCAGTCCTGCACTTTGGATGAAGAGCCTGTGTTCCTATCGAAAGACAGGGAAAGTTTTGAAGGTATTCCCGACTCCCCCGGCCCCCCTCTGCTCTTGGGACCAGTCTTATCATCTACAGAGGATTTCATATTTTTCATACAATTCTGGTCATGTGGAAAACACACTCTCAGAATCACAAGGAGTTTGTCCAAAATTCACAATTTGAAGTTGTTTTCTTTCCCTTTTTTACCCACTTCTTCCTTGGTGATTTGTGTTATTGGTTTGGTTAGTTGGTTTTGTTTTCATTTTGGTTTTTTTTTTTTTTCCATAGGGGCTCACTGTGTACCCTTTGCTGGCTCACAGCTCACTCATCATAAAGCCCAGGCCCTGCAGAGAAGCCCCCTTCCTCAGCCCAGGCCCTGCACAGCAGCCCCCTGCCTCAGCCCAGGCCCTGCACAGCAGCCCCCTGCCTCAGCCCAGGCCCTGCACTGCAGCCCCCTGCCTCAGCCCAGGCCCTGCACTGCAGCCCCCTGCCTCAGCCCAGGCCCTGCACAGCAGCCTCCTTCCTGCCTCAGCCCAGGCCCTGCATAGCAGCCCCCTGCCTCAGCCCAGGCCCTGCACAGCAGCCTCCTGCCTCAGGTTTTCCTTTGAGTGGTACTGGGGATGGAACCCAGGGCCTTTCATGTGCTAGGTGTTGGTTCCACCACTATACTGCTTTCTGAGCCAGATAGCTTTTCTTATCCCTCTACAGTCCTGAGTAGGCTTTAGAAAGCAGCACCCAGCCCACCCTAACCACTCTAGGTCATCCTTCCTAATACAAAATGGCATGTGCTGGTGATAGATACGTTTTATAATCTAATTGGTCAGGACAGGAGACAAATCACAGTCCCAGAAGTACTCACTGGGAGTTCCAACTACAAAGAATTCTTGACCTTCTGTGTTGAGAAAACTGGCCTTCCCATCTCATCACGTCGATTTTTTCACTCTCCCACTAGCAATTAAATACCCTTTCATTGGACATTTTCCACAAGTTATTTCATCTACCCAGAGTGCCTCGTCTCTTCTTTCTGACGCCTTGTCTTTCAAAGTCTGACTGGGAGTGTTCTCTGTCAGCACACACTCCAGTCCCAGTCCCCGCCCCCGTCGTCACGCCTGGCCTTACATTCCTGAAAGGTACACTCGCAAAAACTCACTGACAGCAACAATTCAAACATATCATTCATTCATGCGGAAACAAGGGATTTCATTTAAATTCTGTATCAGTCTTACAAGGGGCAGATTGTCCCACAGAGGGATGCTGGGTGTGGTGTCCGTGCTTGTGACCCTGGCTAAGGCAGAAAGAAACAGTGCCACAAACTTGAAGGTGACCTGAGCCACATGGTGAGACCCTGTCTCAAAAAGGGAGCAGGGGAACAGGAGAGACTGCTCAGCCCCATGGTTAGGAGTGTTTGCTGCTCCTCCAAAGGACCCAAGTTTTGTTTCCAGCTGCTCCAGAAGATATGACATCCTTTCTTAGCCTACGAAGGCATCCATATGTACATGTGTGCTCAAGCACACACAAGGACATGCACACATTAGTAAAAACAAACAAATAAACAAAAACTCTTTGAACTGAGGGAGACAGAGGCAGGAGGATCTCTGTGAGTTTGAGGCCAGTCTGTCTACAAAGTGAGCCCAGGACAGCTGAGGCTACACAGAGAAACCCTATCTGGGGGAAAAATTATTTTGAAAAAAAAATTAAAAATCACAAAGATTAAAAACCCGTCTAGGAGCTGGATGTGGTGGCACACACCTTTAATCCCAGCACTTGGGAGGCAGAGGCAGGTGAATCTCTGAGTTCGAGGCCACCCTGGACTACAGAGCGAGTTCCAGGACAGCCATAGCTGTTACACAGAGAAACCTTGTCTCGGGGAAAAAAAAAAAAAAAAAAAAACAATGTCTAGGCCAATGATGTATGTCAGTGTGATGAACTTCCTGAGGACCTATGTTTGATCCCAGCACCACAGAAAGGAAAAAAGAAAAAGAAAAAAGAAATTGTCTTAATCCAGCCAGGCGTAACTGTAAAAGCAGTCAGTGTGTGCTGTGTGCTGGGGCCTGAGGAAGGCTTTGGCTGTGTGCTGGGGTCTGGGGAAGGCTTTGGCTGTGTGCTGGGGTCTAGGGAAGGCTTTGCCTGTGTGCTGGGGCCTGGGGAAGGCTTTGGCTGTGTGCTGGGGTCTGGGGAAGGCTTTGGCTGTGTGCTGGGGTCTGGGGAAGGCTTTGGCTGTGTGCTGGGGTCTGGGGAAGGCTTTGGCTGTGTGCTGGGGCCTGGGGAAGGCTTTGGCTGTGTGCTGGGGTATGAGGAAGGCTTTGGCTGTGTTCCGGGGCCTGGGGAAGGCTTTGGCTGTGTGCTGGGGGCTAAGAAAGGCTTTGGCTGTGTGCGGGGGGGGGGGGGGGCTGGGGAAGGCTTTGCCTGGGGTCCTTGGTTTGTTTACAAGAACCCTGTCAGAGCTGCATGATCTTTACTCCCATTTTACAGACAAACAAACCCAAGCCCAAGGTCACACAGCCAACACCAGTAAGGGTGTGCTTTAAACCCAGACTGGCTGCTTTAAAACGCGTGCCTGTAACCACTGCTGCCTGGGAAGGTATAGCTTCAAAGTTCATCCTACTCTTTTGAACCTCAATAATAATTTACACTCAATTTATTGCTTTGAGAGATTATAAGGTCCTTTTATCTCATATTGGCTTTGTCTCCACAACAAAATCACATGTCTATTTATTGATTCGTTCCTTTAACAAGCAAAATTAAAAGTTGACATTTGACCAGTATTGCTGGGGCTGGGAGGGTAAGGGTGATGAGAGCTCATGCAATGAAGGGTTATACACCCCTGCTTTATACATTGGGGTCTCCCACAAAAGTTAATAGGAGTTCAGAGCACAACAGGTCCTTAAAGAATCTTTTGAGTCAAAAGCTGCTGGTCGCAAGAAAATTTATAAAAGAAATAGAAATGTAAATGTGTTAGCCATTTCAGGACCAAGACAGATTCAGTCCTGTTTTCCTTGAATAAACGTTTCCTCTTATAACGCAAGTTTTTCATTTTGTCTCCCTAGAGTGACAGGAGGAGAATACCCATATTTGCCACCATCTTTAGTCGGCTTTCTGTCACTAAGACCAAACATACCTGAGGTCATAAGGGTTATTTTGGCTCCAGTCTCACAGGTTTAGTTCATGGCCACTTGGCTCTGTAGTTTTGAGGCCAGTGGGGAAACCATCATGAGGGGAGAGTGTGCTAAAGCAAAGCTGCCTGTCTTCTGGGGGAAGAGAGGTAAGGAGAGAGACAAGAGGGCACTGGAGTCCCGACATTTCCTTCCACGTCATGACCTCCAGTGACCTAACTTCCTTCAAGCAGGTCCCACCTCCTAAAGGTTCCAGCACCTGTCAATAGCACCCCAGGTTGGCGATGACCAAGCTTTTGACACAAGACCTTTAAGGAACAATTACAATCTAGCCCATAACAATAGTGGCCTAACCTGGAGTTTCCATATATGAACAAGCCAGGCACAATGCAGCATCCTCTTCTGTGGTCCCCTCAACGTGGGCCACGAGTGTGCTCAACACATTCACTCATGTAACCAGTATCCACAGGGCACTGCCTCAGTGCCAGACACAGTTGCAAACACTATCTACAGCAGATAAAGGCCTGGCAGTCTAGTTAGAGGCAGCCAGCAGTCACATAAATGCTATAACATGTAAGGTGATATTTGAGTTGATATTTGAACAGAAATGCAAAAAGGCACTGGGAGAAAGGTATGTGGAAAGTCCTGGGAAGAACATGTTGGGCCCCCCAAATCAGCAGTGGCAAAGGCCTTGAGCCAGGACAGTACTGGGGGGCATCCAGGAAGAACGGGTGTGTGCCGGGCTCAGCTTGGGCCAAGGGAATAGTAGTAGAGCTATAGCTGTCCTCGCTAGGCCATAGCTACTCTAGCTGTGCCCGTCTCCCCATCCCAGGGAACCTAGAGAATCACCTCTTCAGTACCCACACTGACAGAAATCACCATTTTGCTGTTGTTTGTTTTTGTTTTTGTTTTTGAGACAGGGTTTCTCTGTGTAGCCTTGGCTGTCCTGGACTCCCTTTGTAGACCAGACTGCCCTCAAACTCATAGATATCCGCTTGCCTCTGCCTCCCAAGTGCTGGGATTAAAGGCGTGTGCCAGCATGCTCGGCTCATTTTGCTGTTGTTTGGGGGAGAATTTGTTTGTCTGGTTGGCGTCTTTGAGATGTGCTCTCCTTGTGTAGCTCATGTTGGCTTGGAACTCTGTAAGCAGGCCAGGCAGGCCTGGGACGTACAGTCCTTCAGCCTCAGGCACCCAGCATAATCCTGCAACTACAAAAACAGCATCAGCACATCGCTTTACTCTTCTTCTTCCCACTTCCTGTGGATCCTTACTGTGACATGTGCTCCTACTCAGCATGCAGTTCAGTCGGTGGTCATTTTGCTCTGAAATTCACTCAAGAAAGAAGAGCTCTCCTCCATCCCTGGCCACTTAGTAGAAGACCTTGACAACCCCCCACCCCCGCAGTGCAGGCTGCATCCAGCACCCAGAGTGGATTGCCACACCCCAGCAGAAGAGAACTGGTACTACCTTGGAAACCACATCTCTGCACCCTCTGCCCTCTATCCCAGCTTTGCCTGCCACACCTCACAGAGCCTGTGAATCCTATCCCACATGGCAATGTTGCTCCTGAATCCTTCTTTTATGCCTGCAATCTTCCTAGCTTCCACTTCTAGATCTATAGGCTAGACCCACTCCCAGCCCATGAGACATCACAAAGACTGTCCTCAAACTCTCCCTAAAGTGTCTCCTCCCCTTCACCCTCACTTTGAAAAAGAACCTCAACTCAGTCACCCTTGCAGGCCGTCCCCCCTCCATCTTGAAACTGTAGCTCTGGATGAGGCACAGCCCTGTTCTCCTTTCCCTGGTCTAGTCTAATCCTCGCTTGTTTATACAAGTCAAATCTCTCTGCTACTCCCTTGTGACTCCATGTAGTCCCCAGAATAAAGGTTAGACTTCCTAGTTGGCTGAATATATACATATATATGAGATCGAATAGTGCTGATTACCCAGAATCAAGACCTAGCATCTCCTCAGAGTAGAAACATGAAATAAAATGTAAAAAAGAAACTACTAGAGGAAAGATTTACGAATGTCCTGCACTAAGGTTGAAAACTAAAAGCTTAAGCGAACTAGAATAAGGCTAACTTGGCTTAATGGCAATTCCCCCAGAAAATGGGAGGGAGCTATCCAGCCACCCCAGAGCCTCTGACAACCATAGGGGCCACCTAGCCACCCTGGGGGTCTCTGAGAACCTTAGGGAGCAGCCCAGCCACCCTGGGAGTCTCTGGCAATCTTAGGGAGCAAACCCAGCCATCCCGGGGCCCACTGGCAACCGTAAATCCAATATAGGACAGTTGCATGACATCACCATCCACACAAATAGCTGCTGCCTCATCCCACTCTGTGAGTGACACATGAGAAGTAGGCTGCTGGCACGCTGGAGTTTTCTCAAAGGAAAATGGCCAAGAGAGTGAGGGGTTGCAAACCTAGGTGGCTAGAAGGATTTAAAAGCCACAGATCCTAGCCAGCCTGACTGAATCAAATCCTTAGCCACCACAGGCCACAAGCGTGTCAGGGAACATAGCTTCAAGCTTGTCCTCTATCGCAGATTGCAGAGGTCCCAGGCCCTGCGCTGTCACTCTTCCTGTCCTGTAACTTTCTCTCCAGCATTCCAGGACTCTCCTTCTGTGCTGTGTTCATTTTCTATCTTCCCGGACTGGCTTATCACAACACAGACATCTTAGTTGGCTTTGTTGGGTGGCAAACGACACCTGGCGTTTGGTATATACTTGATAAATGCTGGTGTGTATGATGTGTGAAGGATGATCTCGCACAGTCAGACACAGAATTAGCTCGCTGGTTTTTACAAACTCTGTTCCAGCAAAGTTTAAAATGTGCCCCCTGTGTTTTATTGCCCATATGGTGCTAAAAGCGTTGCATGGCCAGTTTAAGATAAGTGGCCCTTGTGCTCTCAGCAGTGCATACAGGATGCTCATTGGCATAACACTAATGTAGCATAAAATTAAACACATGTCAGTTGTACAGCCTGGTATGTGCATGTGATAGACTCTCATATAGTATTGCTTGATTGGTTCATTGACTGATGATTGATTGATTGATTGATTGATTGATTGATTGATTGATTGAGAAAGGCTGGTCTTGAACTCACTATGTAGCCATATAGATGCTGGGATTCAAACCTGGATCCTCTGGAAGAGCAACTGGTGCTCTTAACTGCTGCTGGTCCACCTCTCCTGTAC
This sequence comes from Acomys russatus, assembly GCF_903995435.1. Taxonomy (NCBI): domain Eukaryota; kingdom Metazoa; phylum Chordata; class Mammalia; order Rodentia; family Muridae; genus Acomys; species Acomys russatus. The sequence goes on along the minus strand of NC_067156.1, from coordinate 1,354,649 downwards.
GCCCTCCCTTTCCTGTGATCCTCCTGCCTCCACCTTCTCAATGCTGTGATTACATGTGTGCACCACCACATCCAGAGTCATACCATCAGTTTTTAAAAGGATGAGGTAGGTGTAAAGGTACTGACTTGAAATGATCTCCAGGGTAGGTCACTGGACAGAAAACAGAAAATAGTAGCATCTGTCAGGCTTCCATTTGTGTTTCTACAACACCGTGAAAGAATTCACAGGCCACCCTTGCCCTGGCTTTTTGTTTTGCTTTGGTTTCCTAGCTGTGGCTTTAGTGGCTGCATGAATATTTATATAGTGGGTTTGTTTTGGAAATGATTGACAAGCACAATTAGAGGGCCAACTGTATGTCAAGCAACTGAGGACACCAAAGCCAGCACACCATTATTCCCTTCAGCACCGTGACACTGTGGTTTCAAGTCCTCCTTCACTGTCACCAAGTCTGAGGCTCTGGTTTGTATGACACTACATATTCTTGGGTTCTGCTTGACCCAGAAGTACCAAGGCCTCCCCCTTTGCACCACAGCAGCACCTCCATTAAGGAAGGACTGCATCTATTCCCCACCATCTTTTCTTGGGTCATGTGGTGGCACAGAGGACTGCCATGGAGCTGATATGGTCTCTGAAGCCATTTGGCTTCCTGGCTTTGGCAATCCTGACCAGCTAATCCCCTGTCCCCTGCAGAGGTATGGAATGACAAGTCTTATGATGGCTCTGTCAGCGAATAGGCACTGCAAGTCTATTGCCCTCCTGTCCAGGAACACACTGACAGACAAGCACAGTTAACTGCATTGGTGGCAGCTTGCTCCAGTGACCTTTCTACCAACAAGAGAGCTCCTGCCACCCTCTGGGGCCACAGGAACAGAAGCTCATGGCATTGGGACAGTCTTAATATCAAGGCAAGCTCTGTTATGTCTGAAGCAGAAGGCCAGAATTGAGTTACTTTTATCGCTTTCATTGATTCAAGTGTTTTAAAGAAAAGAGAGGACCTTCGGGCCGGTGGCATCACAGATAAGAGACAGTGGAACGCAGCTGCAGATGGGTGACCTTGCTCTGCCTACTGACTCTTTTCCTTCCCGTCTGCCCTTCCTCCCGCCTCCCTTGACTTCAGTTTCTAGTCCAAGGTTTGCGGGGTCTGGGGGAGGAACAATTAGCACATCCAAACCTTGGGAAAATGCTGCTTCAGGGCTATCAGCTCGTGCTCCGTGGTTCTGTGGCCTTCGGGCAAGGCCCTGCGGCATGCTCGCCAGACTCAGCCATAGCATCTCTCCTCCTCGGAGGAAGGCAGCTAGTCTGGCACCTGTAGTGATGATGCCGGGCCAACCTGGTGGTGTGGGAGGAGGCATGCCAGGAGATAGTAACCAGGTGGCTCAGAAGATCCTTGAATCCTCACCCATGCTAATTCCCTCCAGTCCAACAGACATTTATCCAGTTAGAAAGCACAGTCTGTGCTAGGGGCCGAGGCACTGGAAGGAGGCCCATTCTTACCAGAGAACTGGCTTGTAGCTAATTTAGCTAACAGAGCCAGAAGAAGCAAGGGAGATAATGAAAGAATGAGACCTGAAAACAAACAAACAAACAAACAAACAAAACAATACCCAGGTCCAGAACTATAGGGACCATTTGGCCCCTAGAAGCTCAGAGGTCTCCTAAGAATTCAGAGATACCTGGAGAGTCCCAGTGTGGGACAGAGGCAGGGTTCTAGATCTTAAATATTTCATTTTTATCACCTTAGGTCAGTTAGACTTCTCAAGCAATCTGTCTTCCTTCCTCCCTCCCTTCCTCTCTCCCTCCCTCCCTCACTCCCTCCCTTCCTCTATGCTCCTCTATGCTTCCTCTATGCTCCAAGGAAATCACAATGCATGTACCACAGTGTCTAGGCAGAGGGTCAAACTCACATCTTTGCACATGCAAGCGTGTCACCAGCCAATCTACATCTTCAGCCTTCTTTCTTTTTTCTTCTTAAAAAGTGTGCTTAATTGTATGTGTATTTGTGGGTGCCTGCGTCTACTCTTGTACTACAAGCATGCCTGGTGCTTTCAGAGCCTGCAGAGAAGCTTGTACGCCCTGAAGCTGGGCTTCTGAGCCAGGTAGGTGCTGGGAACCAAACCCAGACAGATCCTCTGCAAAAGCAGCCAGTGCTCTTAGCTGCTAAATCATCTCTCCAGCCCACTCCCGCCTTCCTTTCTTTCTTTCTTCTTTTCCTTCTTCCTCTGCCTCTCCCTCCTCCCCCTCCTCCTTCTCCTTTTCCTCTTCCTACTCTTCTTCTTCTTCTTCTTCTTCTTCTTCTTCTTCTTCTTCTTCTTCTTCTTCTTCTTCTTCTTCTGCTGCTTTTGGAGAATATTTTTATATAGTTCAGGCTGACCTGGAATTTACTATGTAGCCCAGGCTAGCCTGATATTAGCAGCTCTCCTGCTGCAGCCTCCCAAGTGCTTGGAATACAAGGTATTCACCACCAGGCTAATATTCAATTTGAAAATACATTTTCCTCAAGGAGCTCCATATGGCAGTGTGAGTGTGTGTGTGTGTGTGTGTGTGTGTGTGTTGTTAACATACTTTGAAATGTTCTGTCTTGAATCACTTAAGAGGTTGAGGCCTGTAATACAGCCTCCTTTGTCTCCAAACAAAGATTCTGTGTGGAGCTCAGTAACATAGTGCTTACCTGGTGTGCGCAAAGCCCTTCAATTTGAAAAATCCCCGGTGTCTAATCAGTCTGTTTCTTATACTTTGAGAAATTTAATACCACACGTACTTGGGGACCCTCTGTGGATTTTGCTGATATAGGGGGTTCTCTGCCTATTTAAAGCATGAGAAATGGGGCTGGAGAGATAGCCCATTGATTAAGAGCACACACTGTTTTCTAAGAGGATGCAGTTGGATTTTCAAGCCCCACATCAGACGGCTCACAGCAGCCAGCGACCCTACCCCTAGAAGATCTGGCACTGTGTCCCTGCCACTACAGGCACCTCACTCATGCGCATCTCTTTCCTCCCCCGACACACACACATACATGTAATTTAATTTTTTAAATAAATAAAACACAAAACAGGCCAGCTGGGCATGATTGGGAAGTGGAGGCAGGAGAATGAGAAGGTCGTTATGTCCAGCTCCATGGAGAGTGTGACTCCAGCCTGGGCTACAGGACGCCGGCTCAACTGGGGGGAGGGAGGGAGACTAAGCTAAAATGTGAGTTGATTTCGTTGGCTTCCGCATCAGCAGGTTAGAATGTACTCTGAGTAGGTTTTGCCCAACCATCACATCCCATTTGTAAACAGTTTTTTCAATACGTATCTGGTAGCATCTGTTTGCAGTTGGTGCCACACGAGTACCACACTTCCCCTCACTCCAGCCAGCCCTTGTGGAGGCAAACTCAAGGTCTCTCCCAGAGCATGCACATCTTCCTGTTCTCTGGACACCCTGGCCACCGGACAGGGCACAAACAGGTTGGCGATGGGCATCTTTGAGTTTGTTTTTCAGTCGTAAGTGTTTCCTTAAGAGTTAGAACTGTGTAACACTTATATAATTCCTGACTGTGTCATGGTTCCTCATGCTGTAGGTAGTTTATTGTATATGTGCACCATAATATAAATGTATATGTAAAAATTCAAAACTATTTAAAAAAAAAAAAAAAGAATCAGAAGTAGATACGGCAAGGCTGGAGCCGGACCTGGCTTCGCTCACACTGCCTGAGCGCCAAACCTCCTCCCGCCAGCAGGTGTTTCTGCTCCCCTCACCCCCACAGGCCTCTGCAAACACGGATGGCGGCTGCGACAGTAAGGACACACTCATTTTCTGTTTGTTGTAGGTGGCAGAGTGCCCAGAGGCAGACCAGTGCTGGCATTTAGGGAAACGCGGCCTGAATAGACACCAAGGCCCAGAGGTCCCAGTGGTCTCGCAGTTTCTACTCAGAAGCAGTCTGAGTGTGGCAGGAGAGGGTGAGGCCAGTTTGGACCCAAAGCCTGGAAAGAGCAGTCATTTGCTCTGACCAGAATCAGGCATCTGGCTTCCGTCTTCTTCACAGGCTGGGCTCCGGAAGCTATAGCTCCCATCTGGTACCAGCAGACCCAAGTTCCTTCTACTGTGCCCTCACTTTCCGAGGTCCTGGGTCAGGAGGGCCTGCTCAGTCACTAACACAGATGTTCAGTTTTATATCCTAGGTCCACCCGCACATACAGGGCACACACAGTAGGTGCCTCCCTCTTAGCTGCTTGCAGAAATGAGGTACAGCGGCCAACAACGTCACTCTCCTGTTTCTCTGCCTCAACTCCTTGTTCCTGTTGATTGGGAGTACAGCACACCCACTCCGTGTGCTTAGGGCCCATTCCTCTAACCACACAAGCTGTCACTTACATTTCTTGCCTTACTGTCCTTTCAGAGCGCCAAAGGGGTCTGACACCAAGAAACACCTTCTCCTAGAGTCAGGAGAATTCCTGGAATGGGCTGGGACAGAGCCTGAAGAGGAGAGAGAAGAATTCTAGGTGAAGGCAGAGGGGGCAAGGGACAGATCAAAGAGAGCCCGAGCAAGGCCAGGCATGAGGAGGGCCACGGGGAGACAAATGCGATCCTCTGAGGGGTCAGCCCAGGGACAGGGCTCCTGCACAGAGCGCAGGCGCACCGCGCGCGCAGAAGGCGGCTCGTTGCAAGGAGACGCTAGATGGAAAAAGATAAGAGGTGTAAATTAATGAAGAAAAGACCAACCAGAGATAAGGGTATCACCCTGTAATTAAAAACATGTAACCTTGCCATCCCCAAGGTTGGTGGTGCCCCAGACCGTGGCTGGTCTGACATGGGAAGTAGCTGAGTCCGGCAGTGGGGGGGGGGGGCCGGGGCGGGGGGGGGGCAGAAATGGGGACAGTTAATTATTAGCTCCCAGGAGGAAGGTTTGGAAGCTGACTCACCCTCCTCCCAGGCAGGAGGAGTGCCTGAGCTAAAGTCCCCCATGATGAGGTAAGCGGCCAGCCCAGCTCAGGAAGAGCACCTACCCTCTGGCCTTTGACAGGGCCCCTCATTTCTTAGGCTGGCAGGGAAGGTCCTTTGATGGGTCATCAGACTTTTATTATTCTTGACACTGATGGCAGTGCTTGTCTTTCATCTGAGCTCTAACATTCTAGCCAGGTGCAGTGCCTGTTGCCCTAGCACGCTAGACACTCACACTGTCTAGGCAGCTTGGTTGCCTTCCAAGATCCTAGAGAGAAGAGGGTTTTGTTTTGTTTGGTTTGTTTGTTTGTTTTAAATCAAATACTAACTGAATGTAAGTGCCACGTCCAGAAAGAATGCTTGGAGCCAATTTCTAGGCAGCTCATTGGCCTACACTTAGAGCTAATTAAGTAAAAGCTTGATGGGCAATCGATGGTGACCCAGGCTGCCTAGAATTGGTTTCAGCCTTGTCTCTTAATGCCTATGTCATTTAAGGCAAAATATTTGACCTCTCAGAGGTCAAACTTCTTATTATAACCTCTAGGCTTATAATAAGGGCCCAATGAAGGTCAGATATAATTATCAGTAACTATTAGTATTGTTATGCTTTTCCTATGGCCTGGGAACAATGTCGTGAAATAAATGCAAGGTGCTTTTCAAAACTCCCACTTTTGGCCTGAGAACTTCAGTGAATTCCTTTTGCTCAGGTGCGTGAGGATTTGTCCCAGGACAGTCATTTCTGAGTTTGGTTCTCAACTCAAGAGTGTCAGCCCTTAGTGGGACCCTGTTCATCGCACACATCACTGACCCTGATCAGTTTACCTCTGAGATACGCCTTGACTGTCCACTGCCTGCATTTTTCACAGTCAAGGCACCAGCCCTGTCACCTGACAGGCTGCAGGACCCTACTGTCTCCCCGGCATGACAAAAGTGATGTCACACTTCTGCTTAGCCCTACATGCTGCCCTACCCCACCATATGAATAGCTAGTGGCTTCTTGATGCAACTCAGATTAGAAGAAGTGGGACCTGCAGGCCACTCCAAGCTCCTCCAGAGGCATGCTCCTTTCTGGATGCTACATTCCAACATTGCTGCCTTCCTCTCAGCTCCTCAAACACTTGCCATGTTCCCAGGGCCAATTCCTTTCAAGTCTAAGGTGCATGGCATTTCCTTTTTGTTTGTCTGTTGTTTTCTTTTGTTTTTGTTTTTTGAGACAGGGTTTCTCTGTAGCCTTGGCTATCCTGGACTCACTTTGTAGACCAGGCTGGCCTCAAACTCACAGAGATCTGCCTGCCTCTGCCTCCCGAGTGCTGAGATTAAAGGCATGCGCCACCACGCCCAGCCTTCAGTGGCATTTCTTTAGCGATGTCTTCTTTGGTCTTCCTAGCTAAATACCCCTCTCTGTACTCTTTCTCCCTTCTTCTCTTGCATTACACCATGTTTATCTTCTCCATAGTGTTTATCGGACTGTTTTGCTTCATTGAAACAGTCTTACTGTGTTGCCCAGACCAGGCTTGAGCTCAAGCAACTTTGCTGCCTCAGTCTCCAAAATGGCTGGGACTACAGATGTGTACTACTGAGGCCACTCTCTTCCGTAATGTCCATTTCTCTTTGGCTGTTTATTTTCTTGCTACTTTGCTAGGAGGTTTTATTGGAGGGAGCTGGGTTTTGTTTGGGGATTTACATGTTTTTTGATTTTGGTTTTTTGAGACAGGGTTTCTCTGTGTTGGCCTTGGCTGTCCTGGACTCGCTTTGTAGATAAGGTTGGCCTTGAACTCATAGCCTCCTGAATGCTGCGATTAAAAGCATTCGCCACCACTCTCAGCTTAAAAAAATTTTTAATGAGTGTGGATATTTTGCCTGTATGTGTGTCTGTGTACCACATGCCTTCCTAGTGTCAGCAGAGGCCAGAAGAGAACATTAGATCCCCTGGGACAGGAGTTATAGATGCCTGCGAGCTGCTAGGGGTGCTGGCAACTGAACCTGGCTGCTGTGGAAGAGCAACTTCGGGGCCACCTCTCCAGCTTTGGGAGATTTTGGTTGTATTGATTCAAACCGCCATGCTTAACCAGTGTGAATATAGACAGCCTCACAGGAACTGGATCATGGAGAGTGAAGAAAGGGAGAAATAATTTGATCTTCAAGACTTGAGATCTGAGAGAAAAGACAAGAAAAAGAAGGACACCAAGAGGAAAAAAAGACCTACTATGGGGTTGGAGAAATGCCTCCATAATTAATAGTACTTCTGTTCTTCAAGAGGACTTGAGTTCAGTTTCCAGCACCCATGTCAGAAGACACTCAGTGGCCTGTAACTCCAACTCCAGGGCATACAATGCCCTCTTCTAGCCTCCAGAGGAAACTGCACAGATGTGGCCTACACTCATACAAGACACACACACAAATCTTTCAAAAATTTTTAGTTTAAGGTGTCAGAATAAAGACACTATCATTTTCTTTAAACAAAATAAAATAAAATAAATAGATAAAATGCCCAGATGAAAATATAATAATTTAAAATAAATTAGAAAGTTCAATGAAAGTGAAAGATCATAAAACCCAAACAAGAGAAAAGAAAACAAAATCCAATGAATAAACAGCAATGACTGGACAGGAAGAGAAAGGCCAGAGCCAAGCCAGAGCAGGCCATGGTATGTGGATGGGAAGTGAGCCATTCATTTGGTAAATTCCAAAAATATTCACGTAGCAGAGTCAGCAGCCAATGAAGAAGAGGTATAAGAGAAAATGCTGAAAGCAGGACTGTCTGATTGTGTCAGAAGCCACCGGGTCCTTGTCGCAGGCAAATACTCACTGTCCTGGTTGCGTTACTCCATATGATGCTCATGTAACAAAACACAAGGTTTGCTTTCTAGAGAAGTCACATAACAGGAGCTTGAGCCAGAAAAAAAAAAAAAATCTACAAGAACCCAGAAATAGTTAAAAAAGGAAATTAAAAAGGAAGAGAGTCATTTGTGAGTTGGAACATAAGATTTGTAGTCATGGGGCTTGGGTTTGAAAGTTAAGTACCAGCCAGAAAGCATGAAGGCCCACACCAGGACACATCGTGCATTTCCCAACTGATGAGTCAGAGATGTTTTTAACTTGTATAGAAGAAATGTAGGTAATACTTACAGGATTATGTATAAGAATGAAACAAATGTTTTCATTAGTTCTTTTTCTTTTTTTGTTTCTCAGGGTTTGTTTGTTTGTTTTTGTGTGTGTAGTCTTGCCTGTTCTAGAACATGCTGGCCTCAGACTCACAGGGACCTGCCTGCTTCTGCCTCCAAGTGCTGGGATTGCAGGAGTGTGCCACCGTTGCCAGGCTTTCAGTAGCCCATTTGAATGCTAGAAGGTAATAAAATAATTTACTCAAAACTCTGAGTATAAATTTTTACACCTAGAATTTTATACCCAGCTAGCTGTTGTTCAAGAGAGTAACATAGGGGCCTGTTGAGATGCTCCAAAAGTAAGAGCAGAGCCCAGATCCGGTCCCCAACAACTGCCTGTAACTCCAGTTCCAGGAACATGATGCCCGCTTCTGGCCTCCACTGGCACCAGCCCTACATGTAGATAGTTCACTGACGTACATGCAGGCAAAACATTCACACATATAAAAAATTTAAAATATAAAAGAGTGTTTCTCTTTTAAAAAGGAAAGAGTCAAAATAAAAATAAATTTTAGATGCACTATGTACTCTCTCAGAAAGGTACTAGAGTGTATATGGCACAAAACCGAAGAAGTAAAGCTGTCTTGAGATGGCTCAGCAGGTAAAGGCATGCAACACCAAGCCCAAGGACCCGAGTTCAACCCCTGGGACCCACGTGATGGAATGAGAGACACAACCCCCTTGAGCTGTCCTCTGGCTTTACACGCATGCTGTGTGTGTAGAAGAAAATAAGCCAAGAGAACAAAGTGTGATCCCAGAAAGAGAGTTCAGCAGAGAAGAAAGGAAGTTCTCAGGATCAGAGGGATGGGAAAGTGCATGACATCAGCCAGAAAGCCACAGACCTACTGAACAACCTCAGGCTGAAGCAGAGAGCCAAAGGTCCCAGCAGGAAACGCCGTCCTACCACCCGAGGGGCAGACACACTTACAAGTGAGGCTTGGAAGGTGGTGAAGAGAAGCAGAAGTGAGCAAAGACATGAAGCAGAAAAAAGAAACCAGCAGATGCTCGCTCCAAGAAAACAGTGAGCAGGGCGGGAATGTCACTGGAGAGCACACAGGTGACACAGGTTTGTGCATTCCTAACCACAAAACTCTGAACACTATAATCAGAACAGAGATTTGATTACACTGTGACAATAAAGATAGCGAAAGGGGAGTCTGCATGAGCTAGGATAAACCAGAGGAGTCAACGTTATCAATCTTCTTTAGGAACGTGAGTGCAAGAGACAGGCTTCTACCTCAGCCACAACGGTTCCTCCAAAACCCTAAAATAGTGGTAAATATGAACAGAATGCACGAGGTGACTCATTTTAGGCAACAGACAATAGCACAAGGATGTGGTCCTTGGGAGAAGGGAAGTATTCGCGGTGAGCGTCTCAGTCATTAGTGTTCTGCCGGGATTCCCTCCCCAACCAAGACACGAGGAAGGGGGGGGGCACAGAGATGGCACCCATCTCTCTTGGAGGCGGAAACACCTTGCAGGGCAGGGCTGCTGAGGCAGCACCCAGAGTTCTTGTGGAAAAGCAAGGGAGAGGAAGTTAGCTGTTCAGAATACAAATCCTGGTTTTTTGGTGGTTTTTTTTTTTTTTTTTTTTTGGTTGGTTGAGTTTTTGTTTTGTTTTGGTTTGTTTTGTTTTGGTTTTTTTAATGTTCTCTGTAGAAGTCGAACACAAAATGCTCTCCCTAGAAAAGTCTCAAAATAAGTGCTAGAAATAGATTAACAGAGAAGATGAAAAGAATAAATTTGCTCAAGAAATAACACATGGAGCTGAGTGCAGCGGCACATGCTTTGAATCCCAGCACTGGGGAAGCAGAGGCAGGAGGATCCCTGTGAGTTCGAGGCCAGCCTGGTCTACATGGAGAGTTCCACAACAGCCAGGACTACAGAGAGAGACTCTGTCTCACAGAAACAAGAAAGAAAGAAAGAAAGAAAGAAAGAAAGAAAGAAAGAAAGAAAGAAAGAAAGAAAGAAAGAAAGAAGGAAGGAAAGAAAGAAAGAAAGAGCACAAAGAAAAGAGATGGTACAAAAGGTGCTCCTTATGCACTCCTGCAGTGGCTAGTTGGGGCCTCTTTTGTGAAGCTGCTGCTGAGGTGACTCTGGGGCGCACCATGACATACTCAAAACCAAAGAAAGAATCAAGACCAAGAACAAGGGTCAGATTAATTTGAAGGCTGTAGTGTGGGGTGACTCTGCAGTGCCATTTGGAGTTAAGGAGCAGACAGCACTTGGTGAACTAGTGAAAGGCGAGAGGATTTGTCAGTGAGGCAGCTCCTATTATAATTTGATGGTCAGCCAGTCTGTGAAACAGACACACCTGCATAGCTTGAAATGGGAGAAGGAGAAGGTACCACCGATGTATTTTAGCAGCACACAGGTGTTACTAAAAAGAAAAACTGCTGTTTTCTCCGAGAATTTTATTATAGACTAAGAATATATTTTCCATTAGAAACCTGGGTTCGGTATCTGCAATCCTGATGACCACAGCACAGCTTTCTCTGTTCTTTCAGCCCCCTCCCCCATTCCTTTGCTGTACAGGATGCAATTGGTGTATGTGCGTAAGCATATTGACCGCTTTTGTTTTTTTCTTTTTTTTAAACATCCAATATTCTGATTACATTGACATCAAATGGAGATGGTAACTTTGAAAATAATTAAGTGACCTGGTAATACTCTCGAGGGGAAATTGAATCTTAATAGGTTTCCCCTTCAAGACAGGCTTCCTGTTGTTTAATTAAATAAACTTCTTGTTTAAAAATAGAAATGGAATAACAAGAAAAATCGAAGGACAAGCATCTAGGGGTCTCCTTGAATCTCCAAGTTGTAATGAAGCTGTGGTTCATGAGGAAGATTCTGTGAGATACTGTAAGGACAGTTCTGTGTGTGTGCCCTGGTGGAGCTGCCGAAGACTGGTCAAGGAGAGCGCTTGGCATCCACATAAGACCCAGTGTGTTTGGGGCTGGAGAGATGGCTCTGCAGTGAAGGATGCTTGCTGGAATTCAGTGAGACTGCTCCCGGTGGCGTAGCTCCAGCTCCAGGGAGTCTCAGACCATCTTTTGGCCTCACTTGCATGGATGGAAGTACCCAACACAAATCTCTCTCTCTCTCTCTCTCTCTCTCTCTCTCTCTCTCTCTGAAAGATAAAAAAAGTGGAGGTGAGTATGAAATGACTAAAACTTTCCTAAATTTGGTGGGAGAAAAAAAAAACCCCTCACCTTATTTACCCATCAGTCTCTATGAACATGGCCAAGCATGCCATGCCCAACTTGCTGAAAAGGAAAGAGAAAAATTTCAAACACTGGCTAACGGTTGAAGAAGAGGAGGGGTGAAGCCCACTGCTACCATCTCTAGGCACCTCCCCTCAACCCCCATGTGATCTGGAAATGGCACTTATGTCTGACTTTTAGATATGTACTTGAAATGTTTATTTAATTATTTAATTTTGAATGGATAATGCATGAACATGCTTTTCAAAAAATCTAATAATTCTGTATTAGAGTTCATTCCAAGAACCATCAGAGTTATGTACACACACAATAAAGGATTTGTTGCACGTAGTGACCTGACCGGGGGGGCTGGCAAAGCAGTCTGTGTAATGCTATTATCTCAACGTCTGATGCTAGAGTCCGGAAGAAGATGAATGGAAAGCGGGGGACATCAAGGACAAGCTGAAACCTCAAGTCTGTTTAAGAATCAAGGAGGGTGAACCAAAAATGTCACTGCTCAGGGCTGCGGCCTTAGCATTTTACAAGAGGTTCTCAGTGCTGTGACCTTGGCGTGCTGCAGGTGAAACCAATGTACTCTTCACAACAGAGGAGTCAGAAAAGCTAAAGTTTCTACAAGGGAGAGGACCCGCTGTAAACTCAGACACTGCCTCCTCCCAGCACTGGCAGCCAGCAGGTAAGCAACAACAGTATGCCGTACAGAGTGTCTCTGCTTCTACCTTCCAAAGCTCATCCAGCAATCTCTATGAAGGCCTACTCTGACTGGAAAGGCACAGCAGGAAGAATTCTGGGAAACATGGATGAGCTGAACCAAGTCAACTGCAATGCTGCTATCACAGAACAGGCTCCAATTAACACCTGTCTCTCACGCCCCACCCTCTCTACTTCCCTGTCCTTGAACACAGCCTACTTCGGCTAATGATGTCTTATATTTTCTACCTAAAATATACAACACACATATACACATGCACGCGCGCACGCGCGCGCGCGCACACACACACACACACACACACACACACGGGACGGGGGGAGGGGAGTTGGAAAAACATACGTTAAACAAAATAAGACTTTTTTGTTTTTGTTTTAGTTTTGGTTTTGGTTTTGGTTTTTCAGGACAGTGTTTCTCTGTGTAGCCCCAGCTGCTATGAAACTCACTCTGTAGACCAGGCTGGCCAGAGATCCACCTGCCTCTGCCTCCAAAGTGCTGGGATTAAAGGTGTACACCACCAGCAGCAGCTATAGTAAGCCTAACTTTTTAAACCTTCTGGTACTTTCTTTTACACTAAAGAGCACCTACTGAGCCAGCAAGATGACTCAGCATGAGGGAGCCCTTGCCACACAACCCTGAGTTTTGAGCTCCAAATCTACACTGATGAAGCCAGACAACACGGCCCACCTCCCTAGAGCCAGCCAAGCACTATTACACTGTGATCAAAGGCAAGACAGGAGTCAGTCTGTACTTAGCAGAAATATCAGGAGAGACCCAGCCTCAAAAACAAGGCATAAGGAGAGAACCAACGTCTACATAGGCTCATTAGCAACCACATTTCCCCCCAACACACAATATATGTATTGTATATAAGATCTTAAAGTAAACACATTGTGCCCACTGATCAGTATCATCTCTTTTTCCTTTGAACAAAACAATGTGTTTTAGAAAACATCCTTTGTACCACATTGAGGCTGATGACCTGAATGGGCAGTTCTCAAAAGAAGAGCACACCAATGGCCAACAAACACTTGGAGACGTATTTGACACCCTTAGCCATCAAGGAAATGGTAGTTAAAACTGCCCTAAGATTTTGTTTCATCCGTGTCAAAATGGCTGTCATCAAGACAATTAAGTTTCACAAACACTGCTGAGCATGTGGAAAGGGGGCATGCTTCACCACAGCTAGTGGGAGAGCAAGCTTGAAAACACAGCAAATGGCCACTGTGGAAATCAGTAGAGAGATGGCTCCAAAACAATGCGTAAAGGTCTGTCTTTCTTTCCTTCATTAATTGAATGAAGAATTCATTTATCATAAGTATGTACCAAGACCCTGGCTTATTTTGAAATGTTGCCATTGACCCAGCCTGGAAAGAGCAGCCTTGTTGAGAGTCACCCCGGTGTGATCTCAGGAGAGCTGAAGTTACAGTAAAAAAAAAAAAAAAAACAATGTTGCTGGGTATGGTAGTCCACACTTGCACTTAAGCCCAGAACTTAGGAATTTGAGGCAAGTTCCAACCCAGTGTGGTCTACACAGTGAGCCTGCCTCAAGAAAACTACAACAAAACTATGAGACAATGGCACCAGTCAGAGATTATGAGATGCAGAAGCATGTGGCTGCTTCACATACCCCGAGTCATTGACAACTTTGTACCTGAACTTTTTCTCTTTAACCTTGGCCAAGGATGACAGGCTGCAGCAACTGAGACTATTGTAGTGACCTGGTAAAATATATTCCCGGTGAACAGTAACCAATAAGTAATTCAGTATTCTTAGGGCTGCTCCTTAAAAAATGCTCATCAGTACATATTTGTTCCATACTGTGGACACAACCATCACACAATGGAGTAAGGAAACCTACCACGTGTAAAACAGTGACTGACAAGTTGCAAAGCCATTCATTGCTCTGCCACCTAATGTCACCTTGTGACTATCAGATGGAAGACAAGCTGTTTGAGCAAAGAAAGGTGACACCCACAAAGTCAGGTGGGCAGTTTCTTTTCCTAAGAACATTTTCATTGATTTTTCCATTATTGAGTGTTTGTTTAAAGGCTCTTTTCATCCTTCATCCCAAAGAGTTTTATAAATGCCATATTTGCTTCATTCATGTTTCTGAAGGCCCAGCCCTCTCTGGAGAGAAAATATTTTTCTTTTAGGAGTCACTGTTTCATAATGTGAGTGTAGAATAAACATCCTGACTCTTCCATCATAATAGTGGAAGAACAGGATGTACACAAAGGACAAGGGCAGAACCACTAACTACAACCCATCTCAAAGCAATGTGTGGTTCTGCTCTGAGAAAAAGCACTCAGGAGCCGGAGAGACAGGTCTGCAGGTAAATGCATCTGCTGCCAAGCCTGAGGATCTGAGTTCAGTTCCTGGAACTCACCTGATGGAAGAGTTGTTCTCACAAGTAGTCTTCTAACCTCTATGTATGTGCTTGGTGTGCACACACACACAAATGTAAAAGGAAATAGATGGATAGATAGATGGATGGATAGACAGATAGACAGACAGACAGACAGACGACAAATAAATGAACTGAATACAGAGCTTTCAAGAACCAGACAGGTATCCTGGTCACAGAGCCTTCTACCCAGAATCTTTCCCCATCCTTCTAGACAAAGAAGGAACCTTATTGTGGCTATAGGAGGCAATGACTAGACTATGCATGGTCTGAATTCCGAGCAGGTTTTGCTGACTGCCAGCCTGTAACCCCAGCACTAAAAAGTCCAAGGCAGGAGGGTCATCACAAGTTCAGGGCCTGCCTGAGCCAGAGAGACGCCATTTCAAATGGCAGAGTGCAGTGTCTAGATTGACAAGCGAGAGTTTGAGCCAGAACTTGAGTCTCAAGAGAAAGTGTGACGTCTCCTTCAGCCAGAACAAGCATAAAAGCAGGAAAACTGGCAGGCAAGATGGCTCAGTGGGCAAAGCTCTCACAGTACAAGGAGTGAGACTGATTCTCCAGAGCACTAATAAAAGTACACATCTAAATAAAAAATAAAACAAAATAAAAGTACACATCTGTGATGCCCTCAGTCCTACAGCGAGATGAGAGGTGGAGACGGCAGAGTCCCTGCTTTTGTCTGATGTAGCTCACAGGTCTGCCAGCCTCATGTATGCAGCATCAAAGACCAAAGTGGAGATCATGTTTTAAACAAGGCAGAGACCAATACCAAGATTGTCCTCTGACTGCCACGGTCAGTGACACTACGGCACACATGCACACAAACATAAATACATGCACACAAACACACAACAGAGTTTTTAAAGTAAGCATTAAAACAAGGCAAATTGCTTGGGGACTGCACTAAAGAGGCCCTGAAATGCCAGAATTGTGAGAAGAAATTGAAGTGAGTCTAGATAAGTTCAGACCCAAGGGATAACTGTGTGAAAGCGCCTGGTAGAGGCCCTGGGAACAAGGCTGCATTGAGTGCAGATGGGAGCATTTGAGTTAGTGCTGGAGAGTGGCAGCTCTCCAGGCCTCAGCTTAAGCTGTCCTATGAGCTTGCTACTTACAGGCTTCAGAAGATTTAGGAAAGCATTAGGAACTCTCAGCAGAGCCAATCACCAGGCACGCTCCCCCTTCCAAGGCTGGGTCTCTTGGGCTGCAACTCAGCGCCATTGGCCTCTGTCCCTATCATGAATCAAGTAGAGATAAGATCCCACAGAGGCCTGGAGACCACTTCCTAATTAATAAGCTCTTGGCACACAAGGAAGAATAAAGACATTAGTAATAATGAGTGGGGGGAATGGATGGGAAAGGGGGCTGTCCAAAGGCCAAGGCAGAGTCAAGCTGGGAAAGGGGGCTCCAGGTCTGAAGACGACTCCTGTCTGTTTCCATGGCCTTAGCCCAGACTGGCCAGGAGAAGATGAGACTATGGCGCTTACAGCTTTGAGAGATGGGGGAGAAGGGTGCCCATCAGCTGATGTTTCTAGAGGGCTAAAGCTGATGCTAAGGACAGGGAGAGCTCACACCAGGATGGCACGGAAGGGGAAGTCACAGATAAAGATGGAGACACGCAAGGTGTCTGTCATGACAAGGCGGCCTCTGTGCTTCCATTGCTTGGAGTCCTGAGCACATGAGAACCTTTTTCTTCCATTTCAGGAATCTCGGGGCTACTGTCTACAGTGATGGCATGCTAGAGAAGTGGGTTTCAGGAGAAGAGAGTTGTTATTTTTTTAAATCAGGAGCAAAAATTCAGACCATTTGGTATCTTCCATCTGCTTTCACATTTAATATGCTTTCTCTTTTTTAATTGCATTTATTTATCTGTTTATTTAAACCTGTGTGGGGCACTAAGATGCTATGGCATTCATAGGCAGTCAGAAGGCAACCTGCAGGGTCACTTGTCACCTACCGCGTGGGTCTCAGGGTTAGAATTCAGGTCTGCCTTAGCATCAGGCTGTTTCAGGCCGAGCCGTTTCACAGGCCCTGATGTATGTCCTTGCTGCTCATCTTTCTGTGCACATTTCCTGATAAGCCCTATCTGGGTCATGACCTTACCTACAGGAGAAACTCAGAACATTAGTTAATTACTTACTTAATGTATTTACTTATTTAATGACTTAATTAGTCAATCAGTCAGTTAGCCAATGACAAACTTCTATCAACATGTGGTCAGTGTTCTTGAAATGTTTAGTTTGGCTTTTGGGACCTATAATACCTTTTGTAACAGAAACAGAAGTACAAATAAAGCCCGGTTTCCTGTGCTAGCCTGTAAATCCTATGTAATAACATCCCTAGTCAGCATGTGACCCTTTTTTTTTTCTGAGGCAGGGCTTCTCTGTGAAGCCTTCGCTGTCCTGGAATTCTCTTTGTAGACCAGGTTGACCTCGAATTCACAGTGATCCACCTGTCTCTGCCTCCCGAGTGCTGGGATTAAAGGTATGAGCCACCGTGCCTAGCCCATGTGGGCTATTTTTAATAAAAAATCTATATATTGGAAAAATTTGGCATATTATAACTTTTAAAACCATGGGTTACACTTGGGTTTAAATTATAAAGGCTACCACAGTAAATTAACTTGTATTCATCCTTTTTTTTATGTTTTCAAATAATATAGTATACTTATCACCATCACTACTGGGGTGCATAAGCGCCATAGTGTGTCCCAGAGGATAATCTCATAGGGTCAGTTTTTTCCTTCCACTTTTATATGACTCCATGAGCAAACCAAAGTCATCAGATGGCACACCAAGAAGAACTTCTATCCACTAAGCCACCTGGCTGGGCCCTGCTTGGGATAATGTTTTGAAGACAAAAGGTGTGCTGAATTCCATTTTAGAACTTGAACTTAGAAAAAAGCTAAGCAAGCTGGGTGTGGTGGCACACACCTTTAATCCCAGCACACGGGAGGCAGAGGCAGGTGGATCGCTATGAGTTCGAGGCTAGCCTGGTCTACAAAGCAAGTCCAGGGACAGTCAAGGCTACACAGGGAAACCCTGTCTCGAAAAACCAAAAATAAATAAATAAATATTTTTTTAAAAAAGTTAAACATACATGCATGCATACATATATATACACAATGCAGAAACACACATACATGCTACATACATATATACACACATATACATGTATGAATGCATATACACACATACATATATACACACACATACATGCATATATACACACATACATACACATACTTGCTGCAGTAGAATATGCCCACTTAGAGAATATTGTTTTCTTGGGGTCTCTAGTAAGAGAAAATATAGCTTTCAGTTCCTACATGCAGGGCGTTCGCATAGCTGGGATGTTTACTGTTTTTGAGGAAGGGTCTGATCTGCAGCCCAGGCTAGCCCAGGCTAGCCTGGGCCAACCTTTAACTAGCAATCTCCCAGCCTCCTGAGCGCTGAAACACAGGTATGTTTCTCCACATCCTTCTCCATGTTTGCACATTTTCCTTTTAAAAACAGAAAGTCATTTAATTTTAAAAATATTTATGAAACTTTTACATCAAATTCCCATCCTTTGAATCAGATTGTTTTCTAAGGCTGAGACTTGGTCCTCCCATCAGGAATGCAGGAAGCGTGCTGGGTCCTGGCCCTGCCCTATCATCTGCATGATGTCAGACAGACATCTTGTGTCTGTGGTAAGCACTAAACACGGTAAGTACCAGCACTACACACACACACACACACACACACACACACACACACGTGCACACATACACCTTTCCCACTCCTCTGTCTTTTCAAATGAGTCTCACTGTGGATCAGCCTAAGCTGGCCTCAAATTCATGATCCTCCTGCCTCAGATTTCCAAGCACATGCTATTGTAATTCCTAATAAAGCTGCCATGCTTCTGTATAATATTTCAGTTTTTAAAGTGCATTCACTAATTTTGCTTTCACTCTGAGTCCCAGGGTCCCAGGCAACTTCTGCGTTCACACCTCGCTGTCTGTCCCTACCCAGCGCTGACCTCATTGCAGCTGGCACAGGGAATACACTGCATTTCTCTTTGGCTCTTTGCTAGCAGGTTAAAATTCACTTAAGAAACCCAAAGCTTTGATTTTGGAAAAACTTAAACAAAATGTTAATCTCGTTCAAACACTATCACAAATGATTGAATCTGTCTTGCCAGCAGGGTCTAACCCAGTTATATCCATTCAGGTACAGTGTCCTTGGGGGCGCGGGGAGGGGGGGTCCCTGTCCGGTTGCTAAACGGCGGGAGGCGGGAACACACAGGTCCGTGCGGCACCCTGGTAAATTCTCCTGACTCTGTTTCCCTCCCTGTGGTTGTATAGTCTGTCACACAGAGGACTCAGGGAGACCAGAGTCAGCCTTGGAGTCATTAGTTAATCATAAATCAATACCATTCTCTCCCAGACCTTAAGCCCAGAGTTCGTTCGCCCTTCCCAGCGCAAGCCCACGTCCTCCTCCCTTTGAGTAATGGACTGGACAGCCCCAACTCAAACACAAGACTGCCGTGTCCCGCAGACTTATCAGCACTGGCCGGAGTGGACGTGGGCGGGCGCAGGCCAGGGGAACAACGGCGCCCGGCTGGAGGGACCTTTATCGCTACCATCAGAACAGAGCCAGCACCTGCTTTCCTTTCTGTGGAGCCTACGAGCTGGCTCCCGGGTCAGTACCAGGCGGTGTAAGAGGTGGCTGCTGGGTCCCTCTGTTTGTGAGGCCTGTTGATACAAGGAGGGGTCCAGGTGCTGTAGGCTGATCCCGCCCTGTTTTTCTGATAACCATTGAGTGAGAGAAAAGCCCACACAGGCCCTTTGGCCCTGAGCTGGGGAGCTCCAATTTTCTTAGAATGGGAGATATCGAATCCCCCACCCCTGTCCCAGTTTGTGGAATATTAATAGGAAGAGGGATATTAATAAAAAAAGGTATTTTGGTGAAATACTACAAAACGGATAATACCACAGGGGAAACCATCAAGAACTGGAGTTCCTTCGGCACATGAGACCTTAGCTCCTTGCCTAACCTTTGTCTTATCCTGAGGACGGGACTGTATCTTCTTCCTGAGTTCCAGTTTTAAGGTCAGCCCATTTCCCGAGCTATCTCCATTTTTCTATAGGAATTCATGTGACCCAGGAACTTTGGAAAGGATCTACTGGAAGTTACTCAGATTTTTCTGGGTTTTGTTTTTGTTTTTAAGTTTTTTTGAGACAGGGTTTCTCTGTGTTATCTTTGCTGTCCTGGACTCCCTTAGTAGACCAGGCTGGCCTCGAACTCACAGCGATCTGCTTGCTTCTGCCTCCCAAGTGCTGGGATTACAGGCTAGTGCCACCGCATCCAGTTAGATTTTTCTGTTTTTAATCTTTTTGGGGAGTGATAAGTATTCTATTTGAATCATAATGTCACAGAGGGCTGAGGGCACGGCTCAGTTTGTTAGAGTGTTTGCCCAGCATGCACAAAGCCAGGTCGGTCCCTAGTACCACGTACACTTGGAGGTGGAACCAGGTTTTATGGACCTTGAGAAATGGATAAGTATGGATTTTATTTCTTGTTTTTTCAAGTGAAAATGTAAGTTGTGAGCTAGGTATAGTGATTTGATTCTGAACACTAGGAAGTAAAATCAGAAGAATCAAGAAAGGGGGAAATTAAACACATATACACACTTGGTCTTGGTTTTGGTTTTTCTTTCTTTCTTTCTTTTTTCTTTTTTTTCTTTTTCTTTTTTTTTTTTTTTTTTTTTTGTTTTGGTTTTGGTTTTTTTCCAGACAGGGTTTCTCTGTGTAGCCTTGGCTGTCCTAGACTAACTTTGTAGTCCAGGCTGGCCTTGAACTCACAGTGATCTGCCTGCCTCTGCCTCCTGAGCACTGGTATTAAAGGTGTGTGCACCACACCTGGCTTGTTTTTGGTTTTTGGAGACAGGGTTTTTCTGTGTAGCCTTGGCTATCCTGGAATTCTATCTGTAGACCAGGCTGGTCTCAAACTCAGAGATTCACCTGCCTCTGCATCCCAAGTTCTGGGATTAAAGATGTGTACCACCATTGGCCAACTTATATAATTATATTATATTATACTATCAAAAAGTAAATCTTTTGGAAAAGAACCGCGAACAATTGGAAAAGAGTTGGCTCCATACAGCCTTGCATGCCAGACACTTTGCATATATTACACAGTTGACCTCCGTTTATCATTTGATGATTTCATAACCACTTAGGTCTTTTAGTCGAAGGATTTTGTAGCAGAGTTTGGAGGAGTGGTCACTTTACATAAAATTTGAATATACTACCAAAAAGAATTCAGTAATTCAAGGTCATCTTCAACTTCATAACTACTTTAAGGCCAGCCTAGATTGTAAGACCCTGTCACCAAAGAGAAAGAAGAGAAGATAGTGGGGAGAGGGGGCAAGGAGTGAAGAGAGGGAGAGGAAGAAGAAGAAGAAGGAGAAGAAGAAGAAGAAGAAGAAGGAGGAGGAGGAGGAGGAGAAGGAGGAGGAGAAGGAGAAAAAGAAGAGAAGAAGCCAGGCCTTTCCTCCTCTAGGGTGGGCTTTTGTCTCTGGCTAGTTTCTCAAGTAGACATGACTCAGCCTCAAAGCCTTGTGTCCATTGAGGGTGTTAAGGTTACAGCCACAGAGATGCTTACCACGTCTGCACACCTGACATCACACAAGGGACTCTTTATGCCATCTTCTGCCTTCCTGAGTCTTCACATGGCTCTCTCTTCTTCCTGCACTGATACATTCTTCTTAAAAATTCATAAGAGAATCAAGCCAGAAAGCAAACAGGGAGTATGTGGCCACCAGTGCAAAGAGCACTTTGTTCATTTTTTTTAAAACGTGAAAGCTCATGTAGAGGTTAAGAAAACAACCTATGGAGCCACTCAGTCTGGATTCAAATTCCAGTTCCATTTACAAGCCTGGACCTTAGGCCAATTACTTCATAGGCCTCGGTTTCTTCATCTGTACACGAGTCTGTGCTATAAACACCATGTGTGTGTGTGAAAATGACAAAGGTAATCGGAGAGAGGTAGCTTTTGGAGTGTTCGCCGTGGTCAGTATGTGTTACACCATAAAGGTATTGCTACAGCGGCCGTTCTTAGAGCTCTCATGTTACCACTGTTGAGAGCAACAAAAAGGTTTTCGCATCCTTGAATCTCAAGTTCATTATCTTCATCTTTTTTTTCTTTTCTTTATGACAGGTTTTTACTAAGTAGCTTCTGACCCTCTGCCTCCTGAGTAGAAGTGCAGTGCTGGGTTCCTAGGCAAGGCCTTCTGCATGCTTGGCCAGCACCCATCTGCTGAGCTACATCACTGATCACCAAGTCTGCTGCCTCATCCTTTGCAACAGTGGTGTTAGCATTGACTAAAATGTTTCCTTCTTTTAAAAAATTATATATATATATAATGTATACAGTATTCTGCCTGCATGTAAGCCTGCCCACCAAAAGAGGACCGAGATCACATTATAGATCCTTGTGAGCCACCATGTGGTTGCTGGGACTTGAACTCAGGACCTGTGGAAGAACAGACAATGCTGTTAACCTCTGAGCCATCTCTCCAGCCCCAGTGTTTCCCTCTTGACCTATGTAAATCATCAGGTGATAACACAACACATTATTTCTCTGCCCTGGTCAGAGGAGTTAGTGCTTTCCACACATTGTCTTAGGGAATCCTCCTAACACAGGTGGATTTGGTTACTTGTATTTTCTCATTTTACAGCAGCCAGGCACCCTCCCTCCCCACCCCTACCTTTGCCCACTCCGCGCCAGAAAGAAAAAAAAAAGTTTACTGAGGGGACATCACTTTATCTAGACCACATGGTAAGTGATTGACGAAAGATATTCTGGGACAAAAGATGCCCCAGGAGACAAAAGATTCCCTGAGAACTATTATTCATGATAAACATAGACCCTCTGTTCTTGTCACCTACTGTATGTGTGAATAGACATTTGAGTCCAGTACAATGGATGGGGTTGAAGGTTTAGCTCAGTGGTAGAGCATTTACCTAGCAAATGCTTGGCCTGAGTTCAGTCCTCAGCTCCAGAGTGGAAGTGAAAATTACAAACACAAAAGCTGGATCTATACTGATTTTTATGAAAGGCTTTGCTCTGCCAATTCTGCGTAAGCAGGCAAATTTCTCAATGTCTCGTTTGCCCTTCATGCCTCTAACACCTTCAGAGAGCTCTTCCTACATATGAGAATCCCCTCTTACATGCTGTCTGCCTTCTACCATCTCCCTTCTGCCAACAGAGCTCATGACCCCAATCTGCCTCTCCGCCATTCCAACAGCACCGCATATGCCACGGCGTCCGTTCCTAAAGGCCTTGCTCTAAATAACCAGACCATTCAACCAGTACCACCACCCGAACTACAGAGCCACTTCAGAAAGCTTCTGAGGAGTACTACAAGTCAGAGCTGAAGAGATGGCTCAGCAGCTAGGAATACATTGCTCTTCCAGAGGACAAAAGTTTGGTCCCAGTACTTATGTCAGGTGGCTCAAAACCACCTGTAGCTCCAGCGACAGGTGTATGCACACATGAACACACACACATACACACAGACTGCTAAACATAAAAATAAATGCTAGGCAGGCACGGCATCACACAACTTTAAATTTTTTAGGAAGAGGAAAGGAGGAACTCAATAAATATGTTGGGCGTTGTGGCTCACTCCTGTACTTCCAGCACTTAGAACACTGAGGCAGGAGGATTGTGATGAGTTCTGGGGTCAAACAGGACTACAATGAGACTCTTCCTACCTCAAAACAAACAGACAAAAGGAATTATACAAATGTGCATCTCCCATGGTTCCCCTTGGATATGAATCCATTCAGTGATTGTCTGGAAGCCAGGGATGGGAACAAAAATGAAATTCTTGTCTATCTTTCTGGCTTGTTCCCTGAAAACATGACTCCGTTCTTTACAGCAGTGTGTGTGTGTGTGTGTGTGTGTGTGTATCAAGGAGGTCTCTTAATGCATACGTATGCACATATATACTATATATGTACACCACACCACTTCTCTTTTTCTGAGAAGCTCTCTATAGGCCCAGTTGTCCTCAAACTCAGGGTCCTTCAGTGTCCAAGTGCTGGCACCACAGCTGTGCATTTGTGCCCACCCACCCTGCGTTCTTTAAATCCATTAGTCGGCCTCACCAGGCTACTGTGCTGAAGACAGAATTCCTCAGCATTGACAGACAAAATCCCTGAAGCCTTGCTGAGTGGATTCTGATGCCAGGGCTCTAGGGAGCGGCCTGAGAATCCTAGTTTTCCAAGGGCACATAGCTATTATGTCAGCACGTCTTTCGAGGAAGTCTGTTAACGCATGCATATGCACGTGCGCATACACAGGTATACATGTATGTATCCAATATCAAATCGATTTCATTTCTCACCACACTCCAACAGCATGAATACCAACAGAAAGTTGGTCCCAAACCTTGTTAGAGCACAGTAAATCACTCTGCCTGTGTGGATGGCAGGCTTGCTCATAAGCAGAGGCCTCTCCTTTAGTTTTCCCTGGGACTCTCCGCTCAGCCCTGCACTGATTAAAGCACCTTCCCCCCATCCAGCAGCCCACAGGACCTCACAGAAAAGCATTTTATAACTAATTTGTAGGGATCATTCCTGGTGACTCATCGCCACCTCACATACAGAAACAGGATGTTAAGTCAATGAGAAAGGGTGTGGTCTGGGCTCCTCCAAGTAGGTAGAAATCTCCTGTTTTAGGGCCTCGTTAGAAGATGCTTGTGAGGTGAGAGGGAGCAGCTGAAACATGCAAATGGAAAACGCATGAGGCTGATTTGCTTGGTGTTTGGGATGCACCAGCTACAGCTTGAGTTGGAACATGCTAGTGAGCTGCACACACTCCTGCAGCAAACTGCCTGCCCTGCCACCCCCCCACCCCCCCTGAGACCTATATGGATAATTACTAGTGAGGGGTGGTCCTGGGAGAGGAGGCTGAAAACTATAACACGAAAACGAAGGACTCCCAGAGCTCATGGGCAAGTTAGCAGAGGCGACCAGCACTTGGAGGAAGAGTGGGGTTTGAAGATAATGATGGATCAGTAGAAAGCAGAGGCTGTCCAGTGTGGGGGATGGAAAGTGACCCAAGGGTTCTTGGAATGCATTGGTGTGGCTACACATAAGAGCAGAGAAATCTAGGTGGGATACCTGCAGGGTAGAGGCCTGAATACCCATGTTTCCTTGGCAGGTCAGGCCAAAAAGAGTAGCAAAATGATATAAGACAGCAAATAGTGCACGGGCTATCCACAACTGGAGAAAGTAGGTTTGGACCCTGCCTTCCCCATGAAACAGGTGGGGCTAGGTCACAGCTGTTAGACTCTTACATTCTTTCAGCAATTGCCTGAGCATGCCTAGGACTTCTCATGGAGTTGTTTTGTTTTGTTTTGTTTTCTTGCAGGCCCTAATTGAAATTAACATGTGTATGTGTGTACACACACACACACACACACACAAACACAAACACAGAGTTTTTAAAAGAACTCAGTGATACTATGGAAGGGTGGAGTGCTGAGCAGCTGACACCCACTTAGCTGTGACCCCCAAGTCATTTCCAATTTGGTGATTCATAGCCTAATCCAAAGTGAGCCCAAGGGACACTGGGTCAGCAGTGCCTGCTCAGCATATCCCTGAAGGGAAGAGCACTGAGAGAAGGTAGGCTGCTCTAAGGCTCTGTTGTGTTCTGCGGTTTTTATTACTCTGTCGGGCTGATCTAGACTTCACGGAAATCCTCCCATGTGTTTCTGTCATGCCTGGCTTCTAAGATCTTCTATAGGAGGATCTCTCTCTCTCTCTCTCTCCTCTCTCTCTCTCTCTCTCTCTCTCTCTCCTCTCTCTCTCCTCTCTCTCTTTCCTCTCTCCTCCTCTCTCTCTCTCTCTCTCACACACACACACACACACACACACACACACACACACACACACACACACACACACACACACACCTCACCATCACAACTGCATCCCAGGGCTTTTTCAGAATGCTTCTTAAAATCATGTAGACCAAGGTGTGAGGCCATACAAGGCTGAGGAAGTGACCAACAAAAGTCCAAGAGCTTGTGACAGGCACGGCAGAGCCACCTGGGACCCCAGGAAAGACTAGTCAGTTTGCCTTTTTGCTAACAGATTAGACAAACAAATAGTACAAGACTCTAAGAACAATGAGGCCAGGAGAGGGCTGGGCCAGGAGGACGTGAGTCCCCGTCCAGGTTCCTAAAGTTTGAGGGCCAAAGGTCACCTGGGTGAGAGGTCTGAGCTGCTCCTGCCAGGACTCTGAACAAAGTGGCTCCTGGCCTTCAGGCTCAGGGGACTTTGTGCCTCCAAGAAGTCATTACTCAGTAAGAAGCCAGCTCTTGCTTAGAGAGCAAACTGCCACATAGCTGTCCAAGTGGGACACTTTGCTTAATTACCCTATTTGTCATCACAACAGTTCTGTCCTTTAGGTATTTTTAATTCCAGTTCTACAGATGAAGACATCAAGGCTCAGAAAACAGATTCTAAGTCTCAGCCCTCGTCAGTCAGCGCCCGGTGCCAGGATTTATCTATGTTCCCTTTCTTCTTTTTGGTCATTGGTGGTGGTGGTGGTGGTGTTTTGTTTTGTTTTGTCTTGTTTTGTTTTGTTTTGTCTTAGAGACAGGGTTTCTCTGTGTAGCATTGGCTGTCCTGGACTCACTGTGTAGACTGGGCTCCCTGCCTCTGCCTCCCAGAGTGCTGGGATTACAAGCCTTGGTCCCTTCCATTCCCAGCCTCATGTGAGAGTCTGAGGAGAGACTCTCAAGGAAGCTAAGAAAGCAGCACTCTCCTGTTGAGCACGTGTTGTGTATATACAGGCGATCCTTCCTCCTTTCTTCTTTCTTTCCCCCCCACCCCCTCTTCCCCCTCCCTCATTTGGTTTTTGTTCTTGTTTGTTTGAGACAGGATCTCTCCCATGTAGCCTAGGCTGGTCTCAAACTCACTTTGTAGCTAAGGCTGACCTCAAACTCCTAATCCTCCTGCCTTCACATCCCAGTGTCAGGATTTGCAGATGTGTACCACCACACACAGTTAATGGTCTTCTTAGTTCACTAAGGATTATCTTTTATCCACAGAGTACTGTGAATCACAGAAAGACCATGTGCCCAGGATCACCGAGAGGGTAGATGGGAGAAGCTGGGAACTTTGCCCCCCAGAACACGTGGCTGTTGGCTTGCTTGCTTGCTTGAGACAGGACTTCACTGTGTAGCCCTGGCTGGCCTGACACTCTCCATGTAGACCAGGCTGGCCTTGAAACCACAGAGATCCATCTGTTTCTGTCCTCCATGTGCTGGGTTTAAAGGTGTGCATCATCACACTTGACTTGTTTTAATTGTTTAAGTTATCACACGCGTTTCACTTTAGCATTTTCATATGCACGAGTTATTTGTACTTAATTCTAATGCATCCCCTGCCCCACGCCCACCCCCCAACTCAATAAACCCAACTTGTTTTCCCTCTTTTCTTTCTGTCTTTGTCATCTTGGAAACATGAGACAAGTCAGCCTGTTCCAGGGTCTTTCCAAGGAGCATTAGCAACCAAATAAACCCAGTACCTCTCACCAAGGAGCTGTGTGTCGTTTTAATTAAGATGTTTTCACACATTGCTAGTGATAAGCGAGGGAGCAGCACTTGCGCTAAACTGGCTTGCAATTATTAGTTTATTTGGTGTTATAGTTTTTTGTTTGTTTGCTTGCTTGTTTTTGAGACAGTCTCACTATGTAGTCCCAGCCAGCCTGGAATTCACTGTATAGACCAGGCTATCCTCAGACTCAAAGATCTGCCTGCCTCTGTCTCAAAGAGTGCTGGGATTAAAGGTGTGCGCCTCTACACCAGACTACTGATGAGTATTCTATTCAAAAAATTTGCAATTGTTAACAAAGTGATCATTTCCCATAGGTGAAGATGTGGTCTCCTCCAAAGGATCTCTAGCCGAAAAGCATGCTAAACCTAACTCTCTGCTACGAAGAGTGTCCCTCTCAGAACCTGTGAGCCACCCAGCCTAAAATAAATAGTAACTGTTATGAGCAGCCACCTTGTCTTCTAAACAAACCTACAGGAAAAGACACTCATTACCAACATATTTGTCATTGTAAATGCCATCATGAAAGCTAATGAAGTTTAAATCTTTCAAGCATTTGGAGCTTAGGGTTTGGGGTAGGGAACAGGGACGGGGTTGGCATTCTTCAGGAGTGTGAAGGGGACTTACATCTACTAGGAACATGAACCTTGAACTTTTTGTTTGTTTGTTTGTTTGTTTGTTTGTTTGTTTGTTTGTTTGTTTTTCAAGACAGGGTTTCTCTATGTATCCTAGGCTGTCCTGGACTCACTTTTGTAGACCAGGCTGGCCTCGAACTCACAGCAATCCACCTGCCTCCGCCTCCCGAGTGCTGGGATTAAAGGGGTGCGCCACCATGCCCGGCCCGAACCTCGAACTTTTAAGAATCCATGGATACACTAATAAAGACAGGTGCCAAATTTATTGTGTGGTTATTATTAGTATTATTATTACTGTTATTATTATTTAATGACCACCATGAAATTTTTATGAGAGAAAAAGAAATTAAGTGGGCTCACACATCCATGGCTCGGCCAGCAGGAAATGTATTTCCTAGTCCACATAACCCCGTGGCATGATGGAGGCATAAGTCTATGCACAGCAGCTCTGCAGCAGGGAGTCGTTCCCCCCCCCCCATGACTCCCACAGCAGCTCTGCAGCATGGGGTC
Organism: Acomys russatus; assembly: GCF_903995435.1. NCBI lineage: Eukaryota > Metazoa > Chordata > Mammalia > Rodentia > Muridae > Acomys > Acomys russatus. The sequence continues at coordinate 1,326,467 of NC_067156.1, read as the reverse complement.
CCCCAATAACTCTCACAGCAGCTCTGCAGCATGGGGTCCCCCCAATGACTCCCACAGCAGCTCTGTGGCATGGGGTCCCCCTCATGACTCCCACAGCAGCTCTGCAGCATGGGGTCCCCCCGATGACTCCCACAGCAGCTCTGCAGCATGGGGTCCCCCCGATGACTCCCACAGCAGCTCTGCAGCATGGGGTACCCCGATGACTCCCACAGCAGCTCTGCGGCATGGGGTCCCCCTCATGACTCCCACAGTGGCTCTGCGGCATGGGTCCCCCCGATGACTCCCACAGCAGCTCTGCGGCATGGGGTCCCCCTGATAACCCAGCACTTACCTTCTGCACCTGCTGCAAGGGATAAGAATGCCTCATCTGCCTCTCGACGCTGCACTGCCAGCCTGCTGTGCACACTCTAGGCGGAGACCTTTCATCCTCAAGTGCCTGGAACAGCAGCCTTCCGGGGTCTCCCGTCTCCCACTAGAACTCAAGTCTCTGTCAGATCCTGAAAAGGCCTTTGGCTGTTACCTTTAGAAGTCGTCAGAACCCGGGAGAGCAAGGACACAAAAAGCCATTGTTATGACCTGCCTGTGGTTGCACTGTTTACTCTGCGGTTCACCCGTGCCCATGAAATGAGACCCACCAGCTCAGAGAGCCACCGCAACTCAGCCTGCACAAAACCACACTGCCAGGAAGCACTCCTTTCCAAGAGCAGTGTTTCACAGTGTTCATCAAAGCAGTGCTGTGAGGGCTGCAGTGTGGCTTAGATGGCAGATGCTTGCCTAGTACAGGAGAAGCCCTTGGTTCAATACCCAGCACTGAATAAACCGGGAGTGGTGGTGCACTCCTGGAATCAGATCTCTGGAGGTGGAGGCAAGAGAATTAGAAATCCAAAGTTGGATATATATATACACACACATATATACATATATACATATACATATACATACATATATATATATATATATATATATATATATATATATATATATATATATATATATATATATATCCAACAAACTAGCAGCCAAAGATTGAGAAAGTAAATGTACCATATTTGGTATTGCTCTGCAAAATCTATTACAAAATGCTTGACTGCTAGTTTTGTGTAGAGGGGCATATATGTGGGTTTAAGTGGAGGTCAAAGGTTGGCAATGGATTTCTTTCTTAAACTTTTTGAGATACAGCATCTGTCTAAATCTTAAAATTGCTGGTTTACCTAGGCCAACTGACCAGCAAGCCCTCAGACATCCACATGCCCCTTAAACGACCCAGAGAACCTCCAGTCGCCACCTCTCTAGCACAAGAATTATGGACACACGTTCCCTTGCCTGGCTTCCTTGTGAGTCCTGGGGTCCAGACTTGTGCTTACACAGCAAGCACTTGAAAATCCAGCTGTCTTAGTCCAGGTTTCTATTGCTGATGAAACACCATGACCAAGGAAGGGGTTTCTTTGGCTCACACTTCCACATTGTTGCTCATCGCCGAAGGAAAATGGAACAGGAACTCAGTCAGGGCAGGAACCTGGAGGCAGGAGCTGGTGCAGAGGCCATGAAGGGTGCTGCTTACTGGCTTGCTCCCCAAGGCTTGCTCAGCCTGCTTTCTTATAGAACCCAAGACCCCCAGCCCAGGGATGGCACCACCCAATTGAGAAAATGTCTTACAGCCAGATCTCACAAGGCATTTGCTCAACTGAGGCTCCTTCCTCTCTGATGACTCTAACTTGTACCAAGTTGACACAGAACCAGCCAGTGCCCCAACCATCTTTCCAGCCCCTGCCTACTGATCTTTAAGTGTGAGCTTCAAAGTAACAAGCACGCATGGCAATTCTCACCTGTCATCTCAGAACTCAGGCAGCAGAGGCAAGAGGAGCCAGGATTACATAGTGAGTCTGATGCCTGCCTGAGCTACACAGCAAGACTGCCTCAGGAAGGAAATGCCTAAGTGATAAGCACTAGGCCTGAAGTGTCTATATAGCCAGCCAGAAGGTACAGTCAATCACGGCTACATGCATCTCCTTAATGGCCGAGGGCCTCTGTGCCATGTGCTACGAGCAGAGCAAAAGCACACAATTTGTTCTTTTTTTAAAAATATATTTTATTAATTTATTCATATTACATCTCAATTGTTATCCCATCCCTTGTATCCTCCCATTCCTCCCTCCCTCCCATTTTCCCCTTACTCCCCTCCCCTATGACTGTGACTGAGGGGGACAATACGTGCAGTAAACATCGAACCCCTACCCAGATCTAGCCAATAGATAGGACGCTCTTCATAGTTGAGTGGAGAGTGGGGTCTGACTTTCACACGAACTCTGGTGCCCCATATTTGACCATGTCCCCTGGATGGGGAGGCCTGGTGGCACTCAGAGGAAGGACAGCAGGCTACCAAGAAGAGACTCGATACACAACTTCTTCTTTACCTTGCTTAGTCCTTACTCTGTGTTTTCCTTGTTTGTCTCCTTTTTCTAGGAAAGGATTTGAGAAAAGACAATCCTTCAGATCCAATTACAGCACTTCCTCCTCGATGGTCTGATAGCGTTCACCTCACTCCTGAACCGTGGTGTTTTCTACAAGGAAGAACCTTGTATTTTTTTTTTTTTTTCAAATTCTTTCTTAGGTGATACAAATCCTTAGTAAATAATCACACCTCTTTGAGGAGTGGCCTTGGTTTTCTGACGTCCCAAGAAAGGGTAGAATTGGCCAGACCCAGGCAGCATTGCCAAGATTCCTTCTATTAATCCAAATTCTTCTCATTTTTTTCAACCCTCCATCTTTTCCCCCTGGTCTGATTAAATTGTATGATCCTTCCAATAAGCCACAGAGCCACTTTTTCTGTGGATCTGTGACTACTCTCTGGTGGTCCTTTTAGGTCCCCAGGGGTGACAGAGCCTTCCTGAATCATTCTTGCTCAGCATTCTTACTTTTCCTTGCCAAAGCTTTGCTTAGATTTAGCAACTATTTTTGGTGAGATTTTACTAATAATATTATCTGAAAAGCAAGCAAGCAAGCAAACAAAGATGTGTTTTTGCTTTTTGTTTTTTGTTTTTTTTTTTTTTTGCTGGGCATGATGGCATACACCTGTAATCCCAGCACTCAGGGAGGCAGAGGCAGGTGGATCTCTGTGAGTTCGAGGCCAGCCTGATCTACAGAGTGAGTCCAGGATACCCAAGGCTACACAGAGAAAGCCTGTCTCAGGAAGAAGAAAAAAGTATCTTTTTTTGCTGTCCCTGGAATGAAGTGTGTTGTGTATGTGTGTCTACGTGTATGTATTGACATAATTACAAAGGAAAAGGTCTGTGTGTGTGTGTGTGTCTGTGTGTGTGTGTGTGTGTGTCTGTGTGTCTGTGTGTCTGTGTGTGTCTATGTAAATGTACTGACGACTAAGGTAGAGTCTGACTATTGTAGTCGAGCTCGCCAACTTACAGTCTTTCAGTCTCAGTCTCCAGAGAACTGGCCTTAGAGACGTGCACCATTGTGCCTGGCTAGGATCATAGATTTCTAAGTTAAATATTCATAGCTGGATGCACCCTTGATGAGCTAATATTGTGTAGATTCCATCGCCGACCTAGCCAGCTGAAGAGGCCTGCCTTCCCACTAGCTCTGCTATCAGAAGGCTGACAACTACCTAGCCAGCTGCCCCAACTCTCTTCCACAGCAAGCTGCCCCAACTCTCTTCCACAGCAAGCTGCCTCCCTACCCCCACTTTCCCAAACATCTTGGGCATCTCAAACAGCCCCAATTACACTCAGGTTGTTTAAACAAACAGCAACACAGTTCTCCAGCCCAGAGCCCCAGCTGAGGGATTCCCTGTGGGCGCTCTCACCACCTCCACTCCCCCCCCCCCTACCCCCCACACCCCCCACACCCCCTAGCCACTTTCAGGGAAGAGTGGCCCCAGCAGAGACAATGAGGCTGTGAGTTACCAGTGGGCACGTCTCTGTGTCTAAATGTTTGCAGACACTTGGTAAAGTGTCTCAGGCCAACTTTCCAAAGGACAACACCTCCACAGCCCTGAGTTTGTTTAAGTAGGCAATCCCAGATAAGAAGGGGTCTCCTTCTCTTCAAAAGCCAAGAATGCAAGACGGGCCGTAGTTGATGGTGTGTGAGGTTCGGCAGATTCCCTTAAACTTCTCTCAGCTCTCATCCGTCCTTAAAAGAATAGAATTACTCTAAAGAGAAGGTGAAGTCATCAGATTGGTGGGGAGTTCAGTATTTCCCAGACGATACTGCTGTGGCATTAAAAGGTATGACTTTTAATCTCTGGCTGAGCTGCATCAGTGTGTGGCAATGGTCCTTTTCCCACCTCCCAGTGGGCACCTCACCTCGCCAATCCACCCTACATTTTCCTGTTGCCATGAAGCCTGCAGCTGCCACCTCCAGATCTCTTCAGCCACTTCTCTGCAAGGGCAGTTGCCAAATCTGAGAAACCTCCTCCCTCCCTATACTGTGATCTGGGAGGCGGGGATTGTCCATGACTCACCCAACAGATATTTACAGATTTTCAGGGGCTGAGCAAAGAGGAACTCTAGACTCACACATATGAAAGAAAGTGGCAAGAGTTTTATAAGAGGAGACAAAGATACCAGGAGTTCAGGGACAAGATGACTTCTGAGTGAGGGGAAGAGAGTGAGAGAAAGCATCAAAGGAGTCAACCTTCACAGCTGAGATCTGTGGGCCCAAGGAGATCTGTAGCTGGGTTGTGGATGAGCTTTGGTCACTCTCTGTTTCTTCTTATTATCTTTTCCTTTCTTTTGTTTGTTTGTAACAGCCCTTGTGTAGCCTAGGCTGGCTTCTAACTTGCAATGTAGCCAAGGATGACTTTGACCTTAAGCCTCCTGGCCTCCATTCCCCAAGTGCTGGGATCACAAGCAAATACGACCATGCCTGTTTCTGTGCCGTGTTGGAGATCTAACCCACAGCTTCATGCATGTTAGGCAAGGCTCTCTGGATCATTTAACCTTTAAACTGCTGGATTAGACTTAAAGAGACTCTTTGAACTTAGCCCAGGCTAGCCTCAAACTTACTACCCTCCCAGGATTATAGGAATATACCATCACAGCTGGCCTTATTCATATCTTTTTTTAAAGTTTTATTTCTTTTTATTTTACATATATAAGTATTTGCCTGCATATAAGTTTGTGCATCACGTGCATGCCTGCTGTCCTCAGAGGCCTGAAGAGGGCATCAGATGGCCTGGAACCAAAGTTACAAATGGCTGTGAGCTGCCTTGTAGATGCTGGGGACTTGAACCCAAACCTGGGTCCTCTGCCAGTATTCTTTCTTTCTTTTTTCTTTTTGGTTTTCTGAGACATGGTTTCTCAGTATATCCTTGGCTGTCCTAGATTCACTTTGTAGACCAGGCTGGCCACGAACTCACAGCGATCCACCTGCCTCTGCCTCCCAAGTGCTGGGATTAAAGGCGCTCGCTGTTTCTCTGTTCCCTTGAGAGTTCTGTATACAGCCTGGTACTCCTTCTTCATATATAGTTTGCGAGTATGTTGTCCCTGTATTCAGCTTTCTATCTTCTTCACTGGTTGTCCATAAAGTAAAAGTTTTAATTCTAATTTTGTACAGTTATCAATTTATCTATCATCTATCTATCTATTGCTTTTGAGACAGGGTCTCACTGTGTAGCTCTGGCTGGCCTGGTACTCACTATGTTGACCAGGCTTGTCTCGAACTCACTGAGCTCTGCCTGCCTCTGATCCCCAAGTGCTGGGATTTAAAGGTGTGAGTAAAGATGCCTGGCTTCATGTTTTTTTTAATACAAGGAGTCATATAACATAGGCTCATCTTGAACTCAAAATGTAGCCCAAGCTGGTCTTGAGTTCCTAAACCACTCCCCTCCTCCCAAGTATACCAGGAACTCAGGTATGCACCACCATGCCCAAATCTTTTTCTTTTTTAAATAGAGTTTTACTATGTGCCCTAAGCTAGCCTTCCTTAAACTCAAGCCCTTTCTTCAGCATCCTCCCGAGTGAATGATCATGGATGTAGCAACATGCCTGCCTTCAAACTTCTTATTTTTTCCTTCAATAGATCCTGCTTCTGTTGTCAAAACTATAAAATCCTTGTCTACTTCAAGATCCCAAAGGTTTTTCTCATGGTTTTCTTTTCATAAAATATTTATATATTGAGTCTAGCTAATATTTGAATTAAATTTTAGGGAAGATGTGAGAGCTGGTTAGAGATTTCTGTTTGTTTGCCTGTGGGTGTCAAAGTTCTCGAGCACCTCCAGTGAGCTGCTGCTTCTGAATGTATCCCAGCAGTGGCCGCACATGCAGGTCTGTGGCTGTGTCCCCTGAGGACCTGTGAGCCTGCCAGCAGCACAGGCATTGGAGCCTTCCGCTTTGTTCTTGATCTTCAGAACGGCTTTAGTCATTTTGGTTTTGGGGTTTTTGTTTTGTTTATTTTGGTCTTTTGAGACAGGGTCTCTCTGTGTAGCTTTGGCTGTCCTGGACTCACTTTGTAGACCAGGCTGGCCTTGAACTCGCAGTGATCCCCCTGCCTAGCCAGCCTCTCCTTGGCCTTTATGCCGGTTTGGGGGAGCAGAGTCTGGTCACCAGGTTTCTGAGGCAAGCACCTTTACAGAGCCATCTTGCTGCTGCAGTTTTCCTCCTTATATTTAGTTTCTAAACGGCCAGAACTCACCTGCTACCTTGTGGCTATACACACTGGGATGATTTCTTTTCTTTTAATCATATTTTAGCTGTATCTCACAGATGTTGCTAGATGCATTTTGGTTTTGGTTTTGTTTGTTCGAGACAGAGTTTCACTGTGTAATAGCCCTGTTTGTCCTGGAACTCTTTTTATAGACCAGGCTGGCCTCGAACTCACAGGGATCCACCTGCCTCTGCCTCTCCAGTGCTGGGATTAAAGGTGTGCGCCACCACACCCGGCTAGATGCATTTTTTTTTTTAAGACAGTCTTGCACAGGGACATAGTCTCAAAGTCTAACTCTCTTTGCAGCCTGCCAGACTTGTACACTACAGGATTTGTCACAACTCCCATTTCATTAAATACAACTTTGCACATATCTTTAAATGCATCATTAATGTAGCATATATTTTTTAAATTGAGTTTACTGAAAGGTGATTTACACAGTGGGGCTGGAGAGATGGCATGGTAATTACGACCACATACTGTTCTTCCAGAGGGCCTGAGTTTGGTTCCCAGCACCCCAGTCGGACTGCTTACCACACAACCTGTAACTCCAGCTTCTGGGAACCCAGTGCCACCTTCCAGCTTTCATGGCCACCCATATACATGTGGCACAAATACAAATATATTAAAAAATGGTTTATTCAGATTCCATCCCAATTGTTATCTCTTCACTTGTATCTTCCCATCTTCCCTCCCTTTTTCACCCTATTCCTCTCCCCTAAACCTCTGACAGAAGGGGACCACCTCCCCCACCATATGACCACAGCCTATCAGGTTTCATCTGGATAGTCAGCTTCCCCTTTCTCTGAGTGCCACCAGGCCTCTCCACCAAAGGGAAGTGATAAAACTGGGGGACACCAGAGTTCATGTCAGAGGCAGTCCCAACTCTCCACACAACCATGGAGAATGAGCTGTCCATTGGCTAGATCTGAACAGGGGGTCTAGGTTTACTGCATGCACTGTACAAATAAAAAAAATTTTAAACCATTTTTAGAAAAGCAATCTACACTATTCCTGAATGCGCCCGGTCTGGTTGATTGGGCTAGGTAAGTCTCTTTGGACTTTATAAATCTATTTAGTAAGGCTGTTTTTTCAAAGAAAACAATTGAACATTGGATGAAAAACCCCTTTTCATTTGCAAACATAAAAGAACAACAGCAAAGGCCATTGACTCTTCCTTATTTGAGGGTGGGCGGAGGTAGGCAAAGTCTCATTATGTAGCCCAGGCTGGCCTCCAATTCAGAGATTGGCCTGTCTCTCCCTTCTGCATGCATGCGTCACCAAGCTCCTCAGCTCTTCCTCTGATGGCAGGCCATCTTCCTTCCTTAGACTTCCCAATCGAGAAAGCAGGGGGAGAGAAGTGAGGGAGGCATCTTCTGAGAGAGAAGAAGAGCAAAAAAGGAGGGGCAGAACACATAGCCCCACCTTCACCTCTCTGCCACCTTAAACCAAGTGTATGGGGCTTTGTATGAGTTGCCAAAAGCCCTTAGTCAGGAAGGAACATAATCCAAAGAAAGTTCTGGAAACCAATGGTAAAGAAGAACACTAAGCCAGGGCACGTTTCCCATTCTGTTCACTGTTGTACCAGTGCTTCAGCCTTGGAAATCCTTTCCCTGATTCTACGGCCCACAGGATCTGGCCCATACATCCCATAATCTGTATTTCCAAAGTAATTGGCTCATCAGCTCCTACACAAAGCACAGGCTGCAGCCATGCCCTCCCCTGGACTGGAGTACTGCGCGCGCAGTTGGTGCAGATCCACCCAGAGGCTCTGCTGGGCAGGCCAGGGCCGCTTTCCCATCAAGGGTCGGACCCTCTCTGCGAGGCCCTGCTGCTTTCCTCTCCAGAATAAACACAAAGCAGAGACCAAGCTCCCAGCAGGATGACCTATAAGTGACCCCCGGGCTGACCCAACACTCTGGTCACTCTCACCGACAGGTTTGTTTATCTTGGATCCTCAGAGCCTCTGTACCCAAAAGCTCCAGCCCTGGCCCCTAAGTCCTCAGGAGTGAGCTGTCAGTCTCCGCTTAAGTGCATGCTGGATGGCTACACGATAGCCTCAGTTTATTTACCAAAACCTGATGTTTATGCTGTCCAGCAGTGATCTGGGGCCCTGGGTGCTGAATTTAGTAAGCGGGGAGCCAACAAGACGTCTCCAGCAGGCATTAGCTGTCACCTCACAGGATTATCAGTGGGCCCCATAGAGCACCTCTCTGCCAGGGTCCTCAGAGATTAAAGGTTCCCTGTCAATTTGAATTTGACATCTCCATACGAAAGAGGGGTCTGTGGCCAAGCCACTTCCCACTTTTAATGCGGACAAGCCAGTGACCAGTGAGGCAAAGCTTCTAACTGAAGGGTAAATCACAGTACACAGTGGTTTGCCTAATAGCGCTGGAGACAGTTCGCAAGTGACAACAGTGTCATGCTAGCTGTGGAAGAAAGATGTATGTTGGGTTGTGGAATGACCAGCAAATACACACACACACACACACACACACACACACACACACACACACACACAGCCACCAAGGAGATTCAAGAGTTTACTGAAACTATGGGATGGCTTAGTGCAGAGCACATCCCTAGCATATATGAGGTCATAGATTCAGTCCCCAGCACAAACAATATTTAACTCTGTATAATTGGCATATCCACTGTTACAAATATTTATTATTTCTTTGTAATAAGAGTATTGCAAGTCCTCCGATTTATTGTGAAATTCACACAGTTGTTATAGGGACAACGTCGGTGGAACTGCAGGAGAGTGTGCTAAGTGAAATGAGCCTGCCACAGACTAACAAGCGCTTTCTAAGCCTATCTTACCTTTTCTGATGCAATCTCTTAAGGAACTGCCTCGTACTTCTAGTCAGTTTCAGAGGCTGCCCAGAAGAGATCAGCCCTGTTCAGACACTTGAATTCATTCTCACTCAGACCCTAACCCCTACACACTTTCTTATGAAATGCTTTTTTCAAATGGCAAACACGACGAAGCAAACATGAACGTCTAAATAAACAGGTCCAAATCAAGACGATGAGGTTGGTTTCAGGCGTAGGCTCTTTTCCTGCCTCCAAACAGATGAGAAGTAGCTCCGAGTCTTCCAGAAATGCTTTTCTTTGGTAGACAGGAGGCGCGTGAGACGTGTCCCTGCAGAGGGCCATGCCAAAAGAGGACTCTCCTCTCTATCCTATTAAGGTTCCACTTGTCAGTGACTCCCAAGGCCCCTATTATCAGCCTTGGCTTAAATAAACCTTCTTCTGGTGTAACCGCTGCCTCCCTGCGAGCTGCAGGCCCATTTATCACTGTCACCTTTGCGGAGTGGCTGCCATGACAGTTCATGATCATTAACCAGCCTGGTGTGCTTTGTGTTAGAGTGAAGACACATCAAACACAGCAGCAGCCACTCTCTGTGCCTGAACGTTCCAGGAGACGGGCTGCAGGAGGGTGAGGTCGGCTAAACTCACACAGCTCTGACAAAAGGTGAAAAGTGAACTCTTGGGACAGGCTGGAGCCTCGGTACCCCTCCCCCCTCCACTCCGCTCCACCGCCAGAGGCAGAGGGCTGGAGGAATAGGAATGTTATGAGCATCTGAGCTAAAAGGGAGCAAACAGGGGTCCTTCCTCCACCCTCCGGCCACTCCCCTGAAGCTGCCCCCTTCAATGCCAGCACACTCCACCCCAACCTCCCCCTCAAAGGTGGCTGCCACAGGTCACTGGGATGTAGTCAACCACTTGTCTCCGGGCTGCCTCTGCTGACACCCTATTTCCCAGACCTACCTTACTCAGCTCAGATCCATAAAATAATGGAGGATGAGGGGTTCCTCTTTCCATTCCTCCAAACCTTGTGTGAAACAATGAAAGAACGCGAGGCCGTGAGCTTGAGAGAGAGCAAAGGGTAGGCGTTGCATGGAAGGTTTGGAGAGAGGAAAGGAAAAGGAGGCAAGCAATGTTATTATAATTTCAAAAAATTGAAAAGTAATGTAAACTTTTTAAAAATTTTTTAAATAACAACAACAAAAATCATTTAAGGTATCACAGCAATAGAATTCAGGTTCCTCAGCTGGGCGTGGGTGGCAGAGGCCTTTAATCCCAGCACTCGGGAGGCAGAGGCAGGCGGATAGCTGTAAATTCAAGGCCAGCCTGGTCTACAAAGTGAGTCCAGGACAGCTAAGGCTGCTACACAGAGAAACCCTGCAACAAACAAACAAACAAACAAGAATTCAGGTACCTGGGTGTCCCCGCTTACACTTGGAGATCTCTCCTCAGGCCGGTTGTTCAATGCAGACACGTGATTTTCTCATGCCTGTTGTGTGGTCCAGGTGAGGAAAATGACCTTGCAAGGCTGCCTGAGAAGGAAGTGGGCTTTTCCAGTCACTGTCTAACAATTAAATAACACAATACAAGGAAGGGACTTTGCTTTTCGTTGTCCTTGTCAGCAACAGACTTTTAAGCATGTGCAATTCTGCCTCTCTCTCCTTTAGATGACAGGTGTTGAGCAGTGCCCCAAGGCTATGAGGAACCAAAATTGGACTAAAACCCTCTAGGACCTTAAATTCTAGAAAGATGCAAGAAATACCTACACTGACCACAGACTTTGGAGATGCAAGGAACGGAGGTGGGACCAAAGAGGCTTCCCCGGGAAAAGAAGAAGCCAAGCCGACTGGCCGGAGCTTGAGGGCTGAGCTAGGAGAAGGGTGACAATTCATACAAAAATATATAGCATTGTAAGCTGGTGTTTGTCAGCCTTGTGCTGCCATCCAAGCAGGCATAAGGTGCTGGTCTGCTGACGATGTGCCCCAAGGAGTCAAGGGCAGTTTTGAGATCCCCATGAAGGGAACAATGCGGGCTGGTGCCCTAATAAAAACGTCCCTGTGATAGAGCGTTGAGTGGTTAATAGCTTTGATGAAGGGGGCTAAAGAAAAAATGACATTTAAGTTAATTTTACCTGTTTCTCTTCTCATTCAGCCTCTGCTAAAAGCAGAGTTTGGCTCTGGTTGCTTTTCTCTTTTTATAACCAGATTCTCTTTAATCCTCTCAACAGCCATAGAATTATTAACTCTTCAGAGTTTTGGGTTTTTTTTGTTTTGTTTTGTTTTTTTTTTTTGTTTTTTTTTGTCTGTTTGTTTGTTTGTTTTTCAGCTGAGAAAATGGAGGTATTGTGAAGTAACCTGCTACACAGAGCTGGTAAATTTCAGGAAGAGATTGTTTTGAAAGGCTCTAAGCACCACCAAAGCACCAGTGTGGATCAGCACAGTAAGAAACAAATCGAGAGAACGTGCAACGAAGCAGCTTTGTTCAGTATGTTTTTGTGTGGTGTTGGTTTAAAATGCTAACAATCAGCCAGGCATGGTGGTGCACGAAGGAGGCACAGGCAGGTGGATCTCTGTGAGTTCGAGGCCAGCCTGGTCTACAAAGCGAGTCTCGGACAGCCAGGGCTACACAGAGAAACCCTGTCTCAAAAAACAAACAAAAATGCTAAGGGTCTTATCTGTTTTTGTCTTTGACTTTTGTGTTGTTGAGACAGTCTCCGGTGGCTCAGGCTGGCCTTAAGCTTCTAGCAATTCCCCTGCCTCTGCCCCTGGCCACAGCCCAACAATTCCTCATTGTGATTCACATCACTGTGGATTTCAGAGTTGCTCAAGCCATCACGGTGTGCATGCGGATCAACCCTCCTCAACTGAACAAACGCCATGCCTCCTTTTGTTTTTTGTTTTGTTTTGTTTTTTGTTTTTGGGTTTTTTGTTTGTTTGTTTGTTTTTGTTTTTGTTTTTCGAGACAGGGTTTCACTGTGTAGCCTTGACTGTCCTGGACTCACTTTGTAGTCCAGGCTGGCCTTGAACTCACAGCAATCCACCTGCCTCTGCCTCCTGAGTGCTGGGATTAAAGGCGTGTGCCACCACGCCCAGCTCTCTCCTTTTGTTTTTATTTTTAAATTACGTTATTTCTTTTCAGGAGTGGGGGTGCACATGGCATGGAACTGTGTATGGAGGTCAAAGAGCAATTTGTGGGAGTCAGTTTTCTCCTTCCACCAAATGTTTTTCAGGGACCTGACTCCCGATTGGCCACAAAAGCACTTTGCCCTGCTAAACCTTTATCTTGAACCCCAAATCTCAGTCAATACTACCCCAATCATACTAGGCTGCACAGACACAGTGCCTTGGTGCCCTTGACTGGAGGCAGGGGAGTAGGACTTTCTCTTCTTGGCCTGCCTTCTGGCTGAAGACCTGCATGAGAAGGCTACGTGGAAAACTGAGCTAGAAACCAAACCTTGGGAAACTTGAATCCAAAAGGAGAAACGCCTATATGCTGAACAAGGCTCTTGTTGACACTGTGGCGTTACAGTTTGTCATGGCCCCATTACCATTATTATCAGAGTCATACCTTCACGTTTGGATTTCTGGAGGTTTGCTCCTTTATCCCGAAGGACTTTTCAGAAATCCTAAACAGTGTACCCAAGGGTATTCCCAGCAGTAATGGCAGGTGGAACAGGCTCAGCAATTCACTGACAGGGTAGGGGAGGGGTGAGGGTAAGGTGGGGTGTACACAAAGGAGCCTTTGCTGGTGCACAAGCAAAAGCACCAGACCTCTGTCCCTTTCAACCAGGACTGTTAAAGGTCAAGAGGTGACTGTTGCTTCTCTTCTGGTGTTTGGTCCAGGAACCACCCCTCATGTGTAACAAGCCGGGGAAAGCAAAGGAAGCCACACAAAGATGGTTTCCTGACGTTGCCAAGGAGACACTTTGAAATGCTGACAACAGGCCTACAAACACATAATTTTAAGGCAATCTGGTATGGTAATAACTGCTAAGTCATAAATCCTGGTTTGGTTTCTCTCTCTCTCTCTCTCTCTCTCTCTCTCTCTCTCTCTCTCTCTCTCTCTCTCTCTCTCTCTCTCTCTCTCTCTCTTTGAGACAGGGCAGTGTTTCTCTGTGTAGTCTTGGCTGTCCTAGAGTCACTTTGTACACCAAGCTGGCCTCAAACTTACCTCCATCTGCCTGCCTCTGCCTACCAAGTGCTGGGATTAAAGGCATGCACCACCACGCATAGCGTCTGGTTTGTTTTTCTTTCTGCTAGGCAGGTCTCGAACTCATAACCAACCTTGAATTTCTGTTCTTTTTGCCTTCATCTCTTAGATTCTGGGGTTAAAGGTATGAACCCCCATGCCTAGCTGCAGATAGGTAGTTCTTGTGCTCAGCAATCCTTCTAGAATGCTCTGCACCAACATACTTACTCCAAGAGAGAATATTCCTGTCGGGAGGCAGAGGCAGGGCGATCTCTGTGAGTTCGAGGCCAGCGTGGTCTACAAAGCAAGTCCAAGACAGCCAAAGCTACACAGACAGACCCTGTCTCAAGAGAGGGAGGGCAGGGAGAGAGAGAGAGAGAGAGAGAGAGAGAGAGAGAGAGAGAGAGAGAGAGAGAGAGAGAGAGAGAACATTCCTGGCATTTTAATGCACTGTAACAACATTTTTATAAAAGCAAAATCCAAAAACAATTTAAATGTGTATCATTAAAAGCTGTCAAATAAATAATGCTGCAGCTACATCTTTATGGCCATCAGAGGGAGTAGACTAAGTCTACAGGCAGAGACATGGGAAAGTAGTTCACCCCATTCTAAAAACGCACATTCCAGAGGAGTGAATCCTACGTGCTGTTGCTCCTGGGATCCTCTGCAGGAGGGGTGTAGACATCCTCAGGTGGACAAGAGCTGATGCCGTGTAAGGAGTGCCTTTCTGATGATCCCTACGCCATCCTTGCTGGGTTGGCTTGGGGGAGTAAGACAAAGGAACCCTATAATCAGGAAAGAACCATAACCCTGTTCACGGCATGCTTTCCTCATTGGTTCCTGTACCCCAGCTTACCTGATGCTCACTGTGTAGACTAGGCTGGCCTCAAACTCACAGAGGTAAGCCTGATTCTGCCTCCTCGGTTCGGGAGTTACATACATCACCACACCAAGGCCCCCTCTTTTTTTATGTAAGACTCCCCAAACCATTCATTCAAATTAAAATCAAACATAGGAACGATAGTGTTTCGAGAAACATATGCCACCATCTGACCCACTCCCAACTTCCCCATTGCTTAGTCATCTTGTCCCAACTTTATTTTGCTTTTGTTGGTTGGAATTGGATTTGGTTTTGATTGATTCTGGGGACTGAACCTTATGTATGCTTGACACAGTTCTACCACCAGGCTATCCCTTCCAAGTCTTCATCTTATTAATAGATTTATTAAATCGATAATGTATTCTATCTAAAATACTCTATTTCATTTATGTGTATGTATAAATGTATGCCACCTGTGCTCTGAGGCCTGTAGAAGCCCGAAGAGGGTGTCAGGTCCCTTGAAACTGGAGTTAGAGGCAGCTATGAGCTGACACATGGGTGCTGGAAACTTAACTCAGGCCCCTGAAAGAGCAGCCAGTATTCTTTACCTCTGAGCCATTTCAACAACCTCCTGTATGTATTCTTGAGTATATACTTTTATTTTAGTTTAATTTAATTTTGTTTTGTTTTTTTAATATAGAGTTTCCCTATGTAGCCTTGGCTGTCCTGTGTTCTCTTTGTAGACCAGGTTGTCCTCAAACTCACAGAGATCTACCTGCCTCTGCTTCTTTGAATGCTGGGATTAAAGGCATGAGCTTTTAAACACCCGGCTAGTTTAAAATTTTGTAATATTAGACTTTTTATTTATCATGTAAAAATTGCATTCACAAGTACAACATTTTAATCATAACCTCCTTCCCCCTTCAACTTTTTTCTGGGTTCCTCTCAACGTTTTTAATTAAAAAAAAAAAAAAAGATATCATGAGCCAGGTATGGTGGCGCGCGCCTTTAATCCCAGCATTCAGGAGGCAGAGGCGGGCAGATTTCTGTGAATTCGAGGCCAGCCTGGTCTACAAAGCAAGTCTAGGACAACAAAGGCTACACAGAGAAACCTTGTCTCAAAAAACAAAACAAAACAAAACAAACAAAAAAATGTTAGGGTTTAGGTTATTAGGTTATCTGCTGAAGAAAGACACCAAGGCATTATGCAAGAACAGAGTGTTTTTATTCTAGCATTCTAGGATCTCCTCTCTCCTCTGGAGGGTAACCCCAAAATGAGTATGCAAGCTCAATTCATAAACAGTTGTAAGGATCTGTGACGACAGAATTGTGTCAGAGTGTACGAGGGGATTCAGGACTGGCGGTTTGTTTGGTTATTGGGGACTTTTGAGTCACTGAAGTTTTGGCTCTTACTCAGGAGTTGGCCTTTCATTTGATTGGATGGGGCCTGCTGTGTTCTTTACCAAGGCCATGAAGTAATAAAAACATGGTATCTAGTCATTTTGTTCTATAAGCTGATTACCTGCCCATGAGCTGTCCATAAGATATTCATACTTGTGGTTTTTTTTCGGAATTGTTAGAAACTTGGCCTAGTTAGGCAGAGTGAAAACCTGAAGCCTCTCATGGAGTTGGTCTAGTCAAGCAACTGGGGTCATTAGGGGTGGGGGGTTGGGGTCCCTGGGGTTCCTGGGGTCAGGTCCCTTTAAAAGTATTATGATATTTTAAGCCTTATTTCTTATTTCTTTTTTCTTTTTCTTTTCTTTTTTTTTTTTTTTTTTTTTTTTTTTTTTTTTTTTTTTTTTTTTTTGGTTTTTCGAGACAAGGTCTCTCTGTGTTAGCCTTGGCTGTCCTGGACTCACTTTGTAGACCAGGCTGGCCTCGAATTCACAGTGATCCGCCCACCTCTGCCTCCCGAGTGCTGGGATTAAAGGCGTGCGCCACCACCCCCGGTTTATTTCTTCTTTCTTTTCTTTTCTTTTTTATTTTTATTTTTATTTTGGTTTTTAGTTTTTGGTTCTGGAGACAGGGTTTCTCTGTGTAGCCCTCACTGTCCTAGACTCAGTTTGTAGACCAGACTGGCCTCAAACTCACAGAAATCCACCTGTCTCTGCCTCCTGAGTGCTGGGATTAAAGGTATGCACTCCCACACTGGCTCTTAAGCCTTATTTCTTTACTTCATATATGCTAAAAGTTTATTAACATTGTTATAAATTCATTTTTTTAAATTTTGCTGTTGTGTGCATGTGTAATGTTGGGGGATGTGCATGTGCTTGGGCACTGTGTGGAGGTCAGAGGATGAGTCTGTAGACTCAGTTCTCTCCTTCCATCTTTACACAGGCTCTGGAGATTGAGTTGAGGTCATAGTAGCAAGAACCTTTGCCTGCTGAGCCATCTCACCAGCCTAAGCTGGCTTTCTTGTGTAGCGTTTATTCATCCCACTCTCTTGCTGTGTCCAGCTCCTGCTCTTGTGAAAACTCCGGGCTACATAGGGAAGACCTAGCTCAAGAAAAACATTCATACGGTTTATATGTGTACAAATATGTATATATTTTTAAAAAGAAAAGAGGCACTTTATTTTTTGCAGTTACTGTCAAATAGCCTACAGAATGGTTCCACCTGTTTGTAGACTGGCCACTGGCAATGTCAGTGTTGTGTTGTATGTGTTCATATGGAAGTATATGTGTAAATCTACTTATGCACGTGTATGTTCAGACTGCTCTGAGTTGAGTTGCTCAGCCGTAAGGTCTATACATTTCTCTTTCAGGAAGTAATACCCATCAAGTTTATTTTGTATTTAAGTAGTCATCGTTTCATTCATTTTTGAGAGTGTTGTTGTAGCTCTGGTTGGTCTGAAACTGGCTATGAAGCCCAGGCTGGTCTAGAACTTACAGCAACCTTCCTACTTCAGCCTCCCAAGTGCTGAAGCCACGTGTCAGAGCCACCATATTGGTTGCTCAAGAAACATTTCTAAACAAATTCATTTTCAAGTGCCAAGAAGTTGGATTAGCTGGATTCAGCCTTCAGAGGAGGTTGGCTTGGAAGGGGGGAGTGTGGCCAACAGCTCTCCTGCTGAGCCCAGTGGCCAAGGCAGGCTGGAGGCGGCCCAGGCCTGCTGGGTCTTCCCCACTCTGGTCCCTTATCCCCAGAAGCAGCCCATCCTGGGGCCTGTGCCAGGTGCTTCCCTGAGCTTTCCACAGATGCTGCCAGCAGCCCTCAGCCCCCAGATCTGTGTAGCATCGCTTCTGGTGAGACAACAACAGGTCCAGATTTCTACCCAATGACTTGGCAACCGGAGAGAGAACTCTGGCCCCTGCCATTGGGAAACACTGTCTTTCTAGAGATTTTTGAGTCATGCGGGAAGAACAACAAATGCAGGTGCAAATTTTCCTATTCATACACAAATAGGAAGCTCCTGAGAGCATCCACTTCCCACTTGGCTCTAGGACCTCCTCTGCAGTGACACCCAGGACTACCCAGGAAGCATCCTCCTCCCAAATGTGAGAGAAGGGCAGCTTTCCCTTCCCCAGTGCCTGTGTCACAGTGGGCGTGGTAGCACATGCCTGAGATCCCTGCACTTGGGAGATGGAGGCAGGAGGACCAGGAGTCCAGGGTCATCCTCAGCCATGTGCTGAGACTGAGGTGCCACGCCACCTCGAGCTACATGAGACCCTGTCAAGACAAAACAAAACCAAAAACTGCTCAGTCCCATTAATTTTTGTTTCTTTTGACATGATGGGTCTTTCTGTGCCAATCCCAAAGGCCCCACTCTTAGTCCACCCTGTTCACCAGCTCTTGCCATCAGCCTGTCTTCTCCAGCCACAAGCCAGAGGAATTTAAATGAATCTGTACCCACTCAGTTCCTGTGCATTAAGCCAAAGCCCAGAAGGTTTGGTATCAATCTGAAGGTGAAGGAAGAGTGAAGTGATTCTGATGATGATGAGGTCTTGATGCTTTTGGAAATCAGAAAAGAAAGTGCTTTCTCTAATGCAGTATGATCATAAATGTGTGTGTTTGCTACATAGGTAAAATGCGCAGCAAACTGTCTTTTTAATCACACTGACTGTACTTTCTGTGGCACCTTGTGCATTCACAATGTGTGCAGCCATCTCCACCACACTTCTCGGTAGCATTCACACCCTCCCCAACTGAAGCTCTCACAGCCCCGCCCCTGTCTCCTCCTGCTCCTGAGAACACTGTCTTACCTTCTGTCTCTGTTGGAGCAAGCCAGCTGTCTTACAGAAGATCACCCAGCAGCTACCATCTGCATCCGGTTCACTCAGCGGAAACTGTTGAGAGTCACCCATGCTCCGTGAGGTCCCATCCCCCTTTAAGGCTAAGCAGCTGTCTCCTGACCATAAACTTTCAGATCTGTTTATCTGCCTGTGGACATTTACATTGCTTTCTCCTATCAGCTATCATACAAAGTCTGCCGTGGGCACAAGGACACAGGCATCTGGATTTTGTTTGTGTGAGGACTACTTGTTGTGATAGTGGTGGTGGTTATGGGTTTTTTTTAAGACAAGATCCCCTGGGATCCCTTTGAATTTACTATATAGCTGAAGCTCACCTAGAACCCCTGATCTTCCTGCCTCCAGCTCCCAAGTGCTGGGATTGCAGGATTGTGCCACCAGCCCATCTCAAGTATTCTGTTTGTGAATGAGTGTGTGAGAGTGTGAGTGTGAGAGTGTGTATGTGAGTAAATGAGTGTGTGTGAGTGTGTAAGTATTTGAGTGTGGGTATGTGAAAGTATGGGTATGAAAGTGTATGTGAGTAAACGAGTCTGTGTGTGTTTGTGTATAAGTCCATGTGTGAGAATGTGTGCGAGTGTGGGTGTGAGTATCTGTGTGTGTCTGTGTGTGTCTGTGTGTGTCTGTGTCTATGAGTAGGAGTTAGGAGGACAGCTTTGGAAAGTCAGTTCTCTCCTCTGGGAGGAGAGACTTGAGAAAGGAGGGTACCACTCTGTAACATTGGCTGGCCTGAAACTTGCTATCCAGAGCAGGCTGGCCTTGAATTCATAGAGATCCAGCTGTGTCTGCCCCCATGGTCCTGGCTCCTGAGACTGGACTCAGGTGTCCTTATACTTGTGTGCTTGCCCACAATTCACCTCCCTCACTGAGCCAGGAATGTTTCTCAACATTTAAAATTTCCAACTACCCACATACAAACTGCATTGTGCTTATCCAAAAAGCTAGTGAAACCAGTGCAGCCAGCAGAACAAGCAGAGAGTGTAGCTCAGTGGCCAAGTGCTTGCCTAAATGCGGGGAGGTTTTGATCGTCAGCATAAAAAAACCAACCAAAACAGAACAGAGCAAAAGCAGCCTGGGTCACCCCATTCTGAGACGAACTAAGGGATGAGAGGTGGGGTCGCGGAAGCCTCTTTGTGATGGTCAACATCTAAGAGAAGGGATATGCAGTGCTGGGGACACGTGCACAACACTTATCGCAGGGT
The DNA here is from genome assembly GCF_903995435.1 of Acomys russatus. Taxonomy (NCBI): domain Eukaryota; kingdom Metazoa; phylum Chordata; class Mammalia; order Rodentia; family Muridae; genus Acomys; species Acomys russatus. The sequence continues at coordinate 1,306,542 of NC_067156.1, read as the reverse complement.
GCCTGCCCTGGTTGGACATCAGAAAAGCTTGAGGGCCAGCTGCAGAGCCACCTTATCAATCCTCCCCACAGCTTGGCCTCTCACACGGTGATTTGTCACTTATTTTGCCGAACAGAGCACTTCATAGCCGTTTACTAGCAGGTCTTTCCACCATCAATAACCAGCACTCAGTATGTGAAAAGGGAGTGTCTGGACAGCCAGGGAACCGAGTTTATGTGGCATTTGTACATAAATATGAAAACTCTGTTAGCTGAGCATGAGAGGTAAGTGTTTTCTGTAGCACTGAAGCTGATGTGTGGCCTGGACCTGGGCACAGACATAAGAATTCAGCACCACAGGGCTAGAGAAGCAGCTCAGCAGATGAAAGCATTTGCTGTTCTTACAGAGAGCGCAGGCACCACACAGTAGCTCAGCCATCAGCAATTCCAGGTTTAAGGCATCTGGTGTCCTCCTTTGACCTCTGAGGGTACATGGTACACACAGGCAGGCAAAACAATCATACACACAAAATATAATAAATCATTAAATCCCAGCACTTGGGAGGCAGAGGCAGGCGGATCACTGTGAGTTCTAGGCCAGCCTGGTCTACAAAGCAAGTCCAGGACAGCCAGGGCTACACAGAGAAACCCTGTCTTGAAAAAAATAAAAATCATTCTAAAAGCAAAAACAAAAGCAGAATAAGAACTTACCATCCAGCGGGGATGGGGGCTGGGCAGCCCCCCCCCCCCCATGCACGCCTTTAATCCCAGCACTCGGGAGGCAGAATCAGGCAGATTATTGAGTTCGAGGCCAGCCTGGTCTACAGAGTATCAGGACAGCCAAGGCTGTTACACAGAAAAACCCTGAGAAACCCTGTCTCAAAAAGCCAAACCAAAGCACAAAACAAAACAAAAAACCCCTCACCATCCAAAAGGATAACATTAAACCAGGCAGGTTTTAATTTTAAGTTATTGTGTTAAAAAAAAAAAAATATGCCTCTAACCTGCAAGCCTCAGTTGTCCAAGCACCGAAGGCATCCTGGAATGCTGGGGCTCTTGTCCATAGAAGATAATAAGGCAGGTGTTTTCACTTCTGTAAACAAGCTTAGTTGCCTCAACTGCACAGGATGTGCTTGGTCCCACGAAGGTAGGAGGTATGTAGGCAAGACGTATATCAGGAATTATGCTTGCCCCTGATTGGATGAAGGCAGGAAGTATGTAGCCTTGTGGGGTCTGCCTTATAAGCCCTTATCTAATATAATTTGCTGCCGTACTCTAGGAATCCTGGGTATGGGCCTAGCCAGGGTTCATTGTCTTGGCTAGAATTTAATAAAGCCTGCTTCAAATCTGGCTCAAAAATGTGGTAGTGGTCTTATTTTCCCCTGCTGGGATTAACACACACTGGCTCACACTTGTAATTCCAGCATTCAGGAGGCAGAGGGGGGGGAGAGAGAGAGAGAGAGAGAGAGAGAGAGAGAGAGAGAGAGAGAGAGAGAGAGAGAGAGAGACAGACAGACAGACAGACAGACAGACAGACAGACAGACAGACACAGTCACACAGAGAACACACAAGAGACACACAGAGATAAAGAGACATGCACAGATACATACAACAGACAGACACACATGCACAGATCCAAACACACACTCGCACACACATGTACACACTCAGCTTCCCACTCACTCCAGTCTCCTCTCAGTCTAGAGCTCTTGGTGAGTAATCAGAGAAGCAGCAATGAGGATCACATCCCATAACCCTGATCCCGAGACCGTGAGTTTAGCTGGATAACCATGGAGCAACTGCCTCAGTGACCCTTTAAACACCACTCTGTGTTCAACAACACACGTGCCTGTTTTCAAATCCACCCTGAACTTCCATTTCTATGGCCTCCTCACTGGCCCTTAGCCTGTGGGATTCCAGACTCTCCCCATTTTCATTTCCTAAAGCAGGTATGTTTTACACAGAACCATAAGAAAATCAACTGCACTGGGAGTCGTCATTGGAATTTTATACCACATCTGTTATGTGCTCTGTGCATGTAGAACATTCCAGAACAAACCTAAAAACTAGTTTACAAGCACTAGATACACTGTATGCTTCCACTGTCTGGCCACAGTATTTCTATTACATATTTCCACATCATACAATGAGTTTCCTTAGGAATTCAAGCTATACATCTCTGGCCTACGGAACAGGGCACCAGATGGTAACAAGCAAGTGCCAGAAAGTACATTTACACCAAAGTTATGACATATTCTTATATTACTATCTGAAATGGAAACCAATGCCTGAAAGCCCACATCTTTGGGCTTATGGGATGGGTAGCCAAAATGACTTCATTCAATATATTCGCTCTTTGTCTTTCAACATTTGCTACATAGGGTTTTTATTAAAGTTTTTGTGTGCATAAGGGTATTTGGCTGCATGAATATATGTAAACCATGTGTCTGCCTCATGCCTACGGGGCCAGAAGAGGACAATGGCTCCCACTGGACCCGGAGTACAGATGGTTGTGAGCGGGAGTTGAACCTAGGTCCTCTGAAGACCCAGCAGGTGCTCTTAATCACTAAGCAGTGTCTCCTGCCCTAAATGTTTCTTAAATATTTGTTTATGTGGATATGCGTGAGAGTCTATCCCACATGTAAGTGGTACATGTGTGTGAGTGCCTTGTGTATGGGTGTCTTCAGAGGCCTGAAAAGGGCATTGAATTTCTTGGGGCTGCAGTTACAGGTGGTTATGACTCACGTACCATGAATGCTGGGACCTCAGCTCAGGGTCTCCAAAAGATCAGAAAGTGCTCTGTCCTGCTGAGCCATCTCTCCAGTCCCCACCTCCCTTCTCTCTCCCAGACAGGATGACCTTAAGTTCACTGTAGCCAGGCTGCCCCCACACTCACAATTCTCATGCCTCAGCCTCTTGAATTCTGGGGTTACGAGCGTGTACCAACATGCCCAGCTTCAAATGCCTTTCGAAGCCAGCCAGATGAATAAGGGCCCTTTCTGAAGAGACTGTCAAATCACTTGGCAGTGATGCCATGCAGATATCTGTAGGGACAACATTATTCCTGGCAGAAAGAGGGAGTCCAAGACCCCAAAGCACACTTAGGCCTGCGTGTCTAAGGAACTGTTCAGGGTGGACTGGACAGGGCATTCCGTGGCCTGCTGGCGACCAGCATGAAGGTTGGTGAACACTGTGTGGAGCTGGGGAAAGTGGGTCTTCTGTCATCACATGTTCTTCCTTAGAATGTGCCATAGGCATGGATGCCCCCTCCTAGACCTCACTCAGAGACCTCCTGTGACAAGCGTGTGACACACAGCCTGGTCACCACCACCTCCATGTGGCTATTGTGTATAAACATGTGGGCAATTCAATAAAGATGCCCTTAAAGGATAAAATTCACATTGGGTTTCAGAAACATTTTTTAAAGTCGGTTGGGAAAAAAAGGCAGTATAACAACAGAATGCAACATGCCTCAGTAATTTTTATACTAGCTACATGCCAAAACAGTACCCTAGAAAGTGTGGGTAAGATCACATAGGTTAGGGGAAAAGGGGAGGGAGAGAAGAATGGGAGGACACAAGGGATGGGATAACCATTGAGATGTAACAAGAATAAATAATAAAAAAAAAATCACACAGGTTACAGTATTTAAATTTGATTTTGTTTGTTTCTTTTTACTTTTTATAATATGACTACCGGAAGTTTTGTGGGGTTTTGTTTGTTTAGTTAGTTGGTTGGTTTGGTTTGGTTGAGACAGACTTCTACTCTATAGTTCAGGCTGGTCTGAAACTTACTGTGTAGCTTAGACTGACCTAGAACTCATGGCAAGTCTTCTGCCTCAGCCTCCCAATCTGTGGAATTTCAGATGTTAGCTATCACAGACTGTTAAAGTAGCTTTTATTCACCTGATGCAATTGTCTTGGAGGCTTACTGACTCTGTCTCTAACCTAGGCCTTGTCCTGGAAGCTTCTAGCCTCCATACAATCTAACCTAGGCCTGGCATGTTTTCAGCCTCTGAGATTGCTAAATAAGCTCACCTTTTCTAGTTCTCTCTGAACTCTGGCTGGCTGGTTCAACTCAGCTGTTTGGGCTCAAAACTCCTCTCCAAGCTGACTGATTCAATCTGGTTTCTCTCAGCTTCAGACTGAATTGCTCTGGTTGGCCTCAAACTAACTCTAGCAATCTACTTTAATCTTCTGGCTCCTTCTCACTCTCTGGCTTGTCCTGTCTTTACCCATGTCTAGCTTGTCTCTGTACAACTGTCCCAATAAAACTGCCTCTGAATTCCACAAAATAGAATTGCTACAAACTCAACTCCATTGCACTGCCTCTTAACTCACTGATTCAAGAAAACTACCACAGCAGAACTGACTAGAACTCAGAAATTTGCGTTTCTCTGTCTCCTGCATGCTGGGGTTAAAGGCATGTACCACCACACCTGGACCTAAGCTTTTTTTCCCCCTGAAATTTGCTCTATACCAGGCTGGCCTTGAACTCAGACATGTGCTTGCCTCTGTCTCCTGGGATTAAGGGTGCGTCTGTATTCTAGCCAGAGTAGCCACTTTGCTGGATTAAAATCCCTCTACAATAGACAGCTCTATTTCACTGTATAGACAGATACTGGTTTGCCCAAGGTCTGTTGGGAAGATGACTCTGGCCTCCTTGATCCAGAGCTCAAACACACTACTGTTCAGTTTAGACTAGACTTCTCAACACACCATTGCAATTCTCGGAGCCCCTATGGGTGGAAAGTCCCTTTTCCCCAAAGCATCAAGCCAATGCTCAAATGGAAAAAAGGCGGAAAAGGGCTGAGGCCAACTGGGGAATGGCATGTGTGTCTAGCACCAGATACGTGTTCTTGGCACAGCTGATGGGAAGCATCATGCCACGTTGCCTGTTTCTCACTTGAAGTTATCGTATGCAGCAGGGAAGTCTCATCCATGACACAGGCTGGCTTTGCATTATAGCATGGCCATATCCAATTCCTCTGTGCCTTCCTTACCTATGTATCTGGCTATCTTATACTGACCGACCTGCAAGCTTGAGATAGCTAGGTGCCTCCCTCCACATCCCCTCCACGAACACACACGGATGTGTCTTAAAGTGGAGCTGACAGACATTAGCCAGGATCTCAATGTGTGGTCCAGGCTGGCCTCAGATCCACAACCATGCTCTGCCTCCTGAGCTCAGGGATTATAGGTGTGCACCTCGGTGGTATACCCTGTGCCTGTTGGATCCCTGTGACTATCCTGCTGGCTGGTAGTTAGGGAATTTCCAAGCCGGAAAGGGAAGAAGAGAAGTATGTAGGAAGGAAAAGGGTGGAGGAGGAGGGAGTGGGGAAGAGATGAAGACAGACAAGCAGAAGAATGTGGGAACTAAAGGGCTAGAGGCTTCTACGGCAAGCCATGGCTAGGTGGCGGCTGCTCTTCAAGATGGCTGCCTTAGATTTCAGTCATCGCTGCCTCTCATGAGCTAGTGACCCTGGCAAGTCATTTGTCTTCATTAGTCCCACTTATCCTCCTGTAAGAGTGAGAATGGTGATGTTTTCTTGCAATGTTCAGTTAATAATTGAAGAAGAAGATGTAGGACGTGGCCTCCTGATGTAAGATCAATCGATTCTGGTTGTCTTCTCTTTCTTTTCTGCTGACACAGACGGATTTGTTGTTGTTGTTTTTTTTTTAATTTCTATTGTAGTCTTTTCATACAATATATTTTGTTTTGGGGGGTTTTTTTTTTATTTAAACACATTTTTATTGAAAAATAAAATAATTCATATTACATCTCATTTGCTATCCCATCCCATGCGTCCTCCCATTCCTCCCTCCCTCCCGCTTTCACCCCATTCCCCTTCCCTATGACTGTGACTGAGGGGGACCTCCTCCCCATGAATATGATGCTAGGGTATCAAGTCTCTTCTTGGTAGTCTGCTATCCTTCCTCTAAATGCCATCAGGCCTCCTGATCAAGGGGACACGGCCAAATATGGGGCACCAGAGTTCGTGTGAAAGTCAGTCCCCAGTCTCCACTTAACTGTGGAGAATGTTCCATCCCTTGGCTAGATCTGGGTGCATGTATTGTCCTTGGTTGGTGCCTTAGATGGAGCAGAACCCCTGGGCCCAGATCCGCCCATCATAGTGTTCTTGTAGGTTTCTAGGACCCTCTGGATCCATCTATTTCCCTATCCCCTATATTTTTCTCACATAGAGTCCCAATAGTATGTCCTCACCTCTATCCCACTTTCCTGGTAAGTGAAAACTTTCATGAGACCTGCCCCTTGGGCTAGTGTCCAGTTATAAGTGAGTATATACCATTTGAGTCTCTCTGCTTTTAGGTTAGCTCACTCATTATGATCATTTCTAGTTCAATCCATTTGGACAGATGGATTTTTATTCCCCTTGGTTTTTAATTTTCATTATGTGTAGTGTGTACTCGGGGGAGTGTATGGCTGCAGACATGGGCATGTGGAGGTCAGAGGACAGCATTTGAGAGTTGTTTCTGCCTTCCAGTTTGTTGAGAAAGAGTCTCTCTTGCTTCTGCCCGCTTCTGACATGACCCAGGCTAGCTTCCCTGTGAGCTCCAATGTAAAAATGCATTTTCAGAAACGTGGACATTTTTCTTGGGGTTTTGTTTTTGGTTCTTTGGATTTTTTTTTACTTTTTGTTTTTGTTTTGGAGGAGGAGTTGTTTTGTTTTGGGGGAGAGGGTTATTTTGTTTTATTTTTGGTTTGGGGTTTTTTTTGGTGTTGTTGTTGTTGTTTTGTTTTTTGTTTGTTTTTGTTTTTGTTTTTTTGGTGGGGGTGAACAAGGTATCACTGTGTGGCCCTTGCTGTCTTCAGACTCACAAAAATCTACCCACCTCTGCCTTCAAAATGCTGGGGTAAAGGCACTTACCACATCTCCCAATTTCTTCTTTTTTAATCCCCCAAATTTTATTTCTAGAATGTCCTTGGTAACTATGGTCTGTCTAGGTGTAACAGATTAAATTTTTCCTCTCTTCATTAGAAGGCAAAGACACTGAGGTGGAAAGGGAGAGGCCTCCTGCACACAGTGATGTGCTGGCTGCTTGTCACTTCTGTGACCAAGAGCTGTGGCTCAAAGCAAGAGGAGGAGCACTGGCCTGTCAGCCCATGAGTGGACCTCAGGACTTGGAAATCCAGAGACATTGTCCTCTAATGAACAGGAGGCCATAAAGACTGCAGCTGACATGTCTGGATTCCTCTCTCTGTGTATTCCGCCTGCTAGGTGACTCCTAAATCTCCAGAAAATAGCAGGAGACTATCTGACGGGCACTTCACTAGTGCCAGCCCACAAATTCACTCGCTCAGTCCTCAGCACAGTCCTGTGCCACTACACAGATGAGACCACTAAAAATGAGACCACTAAAAAGGACAAGCAAGTGAAGCAGCCAGCGGCTGGTGGGAGCTGATTTCAAGTTGCTAAGAGATTACCACTTCCTAAAACGGGTGTGGTGGCTCACGCCTATAATCCCAGTACTGGGGGGGGGGGGGGGAGGTGGAGAAGCAGGCGGATCACTGTAAGTTCGAGGCCAGCCTGGTCTACAATGTCCAGAACAGCCAGGACTACACAAAGAAACCCTGTCTCAGAAAACAAAAACAACAACAATAAAAAAGATTACCACTTCCTAATTTAGAGCCATCTCTTTAGCAACCTCCAATGTTGGGGCTTATTCTTGGCAAATCCTTTTCCTTCAGATAAAAAAAAAAGTTCAGACTGATTTTAAAGACACTTTGACCTGAACCAGAAATGACAGCGTCATTTGTACGCGAGAAGCACTGGCAATCTCAGTTCAAGCGTCCCTGCAGGCCCTACTTCTCTGCTCATAAAAGAGCACTTCATACAACATGTCCGTGTGCGTCCTTGAGGGCCACTGAGAATCTGCTCCAAGCTAGGCACTGGGTTCTGCAGAAAGGCCAATTTGAGAGGCCAGCGAGATGGCTCAGTGGGCACCTTCCGCACCGAGCCTAACAACTTGATGCAATCCCTGGAACCTACATGGTGAAGGAGAACACCAAAGCCACAAGCTGTCTCTGATCTCCACCCACATGCCATGGGGCACACACACATACACACACACACACACACACACACACACACTTAAAAACACACAAGTATGCTGGGTGGTGGTGGCACACACCTTTAATCCCAGCACTTGGGAGGCAGAGGCAGGCAGACTCACTGTGAGTTAGAGGCCAGCCTGGTCTACAGCGTGAGTCCAGGACAGCCAAGGCTACCAAGAAAAACCCTGTCTTGGGAAAAAAAAAACAAAAACAAAAACAAAAACAAAACAAACAACAACAAAAAACCACAAACAAACAAAAAACCCACAAGTATTTAAATTGTTATAAGGTAGACAAATATTAGTAAGTCCTCGCCTTTAAGGCACTCTGAGGCTCATGGGAAAGATTTTTGTTTAGCCAGTGTCTTCCTAGATAGTCCAGGCTGGTTTTGAACTCATGGTCCTCCTGTCTCAGATCTTGCATGTAACAATTACAAAAAAGCACCATCAGCTGCCAAGAGATGATTTCAGTGAAGTTTGGGGACTTTGGTACTAAGCTATGGTCTTGTCTGGAGAACAAGAGGAGCCAGCAGTGACCTCAGCTGGAGGTATGAGGAAGTGGCCATCATCTCAATGGCTGGGCTAAAGAGCCCCCAGAGTAGGAGGCCCAGTGAGGAGTGACAGTGCCTGGAGTGGCTTTGGACTATGGAAGGCAGACACTCTGGCCATGAGAGAGACGTTAGGGGAGAAAGTCCAGGCCACAGACGGCAGGCCTGCTGGGCTCAGGAGTTTAGACTCCAAGCTGCCAACCAGGAAGGAGGTTTCGCTAGGGGGATGGGATGACAAGATTCTTAAGAACTTTCCAGAAGTAAGAGAGCTACTGGTAGGAAAACCCAGACCAGTGAGAGGGAAGCACTGGCACACCACCAGCCAGGTGTAAGGCAGGCTTTGTGGGAGGGACTGGCAGAAAAGGCTAAGTTAGCAACAGCAGTTGCCTAAGGGTGAAGAACTTGGGAGCTGGGTTTAGGCTAACTCCGAGGTATCTCACTGAGGCTTGGTGGATGGTGACATTATTAAACTAGGGTGTCCTATGGGAAGAGCAGGCTTGGAGCACTAAGGAAAAGGCAGTGTTTTCTTTTTCTTTGAGGGACAGAGTTTCATGTGTCCCAGACTGGCCCCAAAGCTGCTGGGTAACTGAGGATGAAATTGAGCTATGGAGCCTCCTGACTCCACCTCCTGATGCTAGGACTATCAGCAAACACCCTGTGGTGCTTGAGAGGGACCCCAGTCAGGACTGATGCCTGCGGCCTAGCTCCAGAGCTTCTGAGGTGGAACTAAACACTAATTTGTCTGCACATCTCTACTGGGATTGTGTTTACTTCTCTTTCGGTGACTCGAAAGAGAAGTTAAGTAGAGAAGCTAGGATGTAATTCAGTCAGCAAGCAGCTTGTCCAGTAAGCAGGAGGACCTGGGTTCAATTCCCAGAACCCACATTAAAACATCCAGGCATGCCAATGCCTGCTTCTAATCCCAGAGAAGAGAGGGCAGAGCCGGGTGCACCCCTGGGGCTCACTGGCCAGCCAGGCTAGCCTTCTTGGTGAGTACCAGGTCAAAAAGGAAGGTGGGTGACACCTGAGGAACAACAAGCAAGAGTGCGCTCGGCCCCCCACATGCACGTGAGCTCACACAGCCGTACACAGGACAGCCACCGCTTGCGGGGCATGCGAGGACACTGCAAGCAGCAGGATTCAAAAAAGCCTGAAGAACGGCCCAAGTGTGCATAGATTGAATATGGATTAGGTTAACTGTGACTCCAAACTCTGTGTGAGTATTGAGGGAGGTAGGGTGGTCACTGCCTCACAGAGCTGCTGCACCGAATGTAGCCACGTGCTCGGCCACAGTGCAGGGAGCAGAGAGCTGAGAGCTGCCGGTTTGTATACTGGGCTGGAGGTACGGCTCAATGGCAGACGGGGTTCTTAGTGTAGACAAGGCCCAGAGATTCAACCCCCAGCACAAAAGTGTGTGTGTGTGTGTGTGTGTGTGTGTGTGTGTGTGTGTGATATGTATTTGTGGTATGTGTACATGTATATGTTGTGTGTATGTGATGTGTATGTGTGGTGTAAGTGGAATGTGTGTGTGGTATATGTGGGTATGTGTATGTGGGGTATGCATGTGTGGTATCTGTGTGGAGTGTGATATATGTATGTGTGTGTGTGTGTGTGTGTGTGTGTGTGTGTGTGTGTGTGTGTGTGTGTGTAGAGAAGAAGAGGGCAGGGAGAAAGAAAAATTAAGAGGGAAAAGCATACAAAGAGCTTTGAGATGATCTCTGAGCTTGGCTGCCAGGTGGGACACACACAGGACAGCTCTGAATAACCTCCAATATAGGCTTAGATTTTTTTAAAAAACCTACTTTATTTAGGGTTCTCACATGTTTCTACCTCCCTTCCAGCCCACTGACCAGAGATAGGAGAGAACGAAGGTTAGTAGGGGAGGGGATGTGACCTTTTTATTTTTTTAAATGTAGTTCTTGGGGTGATTCCACTCTGCATTGTCAGAATACCAGCAGCCCAGTCCAACAGCAAATACCAAACAGCGACAGGAATCAGTAGCAGTGGCGGCACAATCCGCTTTCCCCTTACTCCCCTCCCCTATGACTGTGACTGAGGGGGACCTCCTCCCCCTGTATATGCTCATTTAGGGTTACTAAGGCTCTTTCTGGTAGCCTGCTATCCTTCCTCTGAGTGCCACCAGGCCTCCCCATCAAGGGGACGTGGTCACAAAAATGGGGCACCAGAGTTCGTGTGAAAGTCAGACCCCACTCTCTTGCCAGGGCTGCCATAACAAAAGAACACACCCACCGAGTTACTTAGACAGTGGCAGTTCATCTCTCCCAGGCTGGAGTCTGGAAGTCAAATGAGGTCAAAGTGTTAGAGGACAGTTGGTAGGTCCTGCCTGCCCTGAGGAAGACTCGGTCCTCGGACACCATTCCTCCACATCCTCCTTCTCATCACCATTGTTCTGCGCTTGTCTCAGGGCCCAAGTCCCCATTTTTAATATTAATTTTCTGGTTATATTTTGTATAGTTGTGAGTACAGGCACACACATACCATGGCACTCTTGTGCCACCCCACACATGTGGCCAGCAAGTGACAAGTTGGTTCTCTCCTGCCACCTTGTGGGTTCCAGAGGCCAACTCAAGTTAATCAGCCTGGCAGCAAGCACCTTTACCTGCTGATGTGTTTCACCAGCCCCAGGTTTCCTGTGTCTGCAGGACATGGGTCACTTTGGATGAGGACTGTCTAGTCTGACTTGATTCCCTCTCTGGAGACATTCCTTTCCAAGCCTCACATCCAAAGATAATGAGCATTAAGACTTAAATATGAACTTGAATTCAGCCTATAAACAGACAGGCGGAGCCTTTCCTTCCTTCCTTCCTTCCTTCCTTCCTTTTTCCCCCCTTTGGTTTTTTGAGACAGGGTTTCTCTGTGTAGCCCTGGATGTCCTGGACTCACTTTGTACACCAGGCTGGCCTTGAACACCCAGTGATCCACCTGCCTCTGCCTCCCAAGTGCTGGGATTAAAGGCGTGCACCACCACAACCTGGCTTCTTCTTTCCTTCCTTCCTTCCTTCCTTCCTTCCTTCCTTCCTTCCTTTCTTTTTTCCAAGCCAGAGTTTCTCTGGGTGGCTTTGGCTATCTGGACTCACTCTGTAGACCAGGCTGGCCTCAAACTCACAGAGACCTGTCTACCTCTGCCTCCTGAGTGCTGGGATTACAGGTGTGCGCCACCACACCTAGCTGGCAGATGGAATCTTTATAAGCTATTTTATACCACCGCATGCAAATCTATAATATTTCAAAATTGACTTTTTAAAGATTTGCTTATTTATTATGTATACAGTGCTCTGCCTGCATGACAGAAGAGGGCATTACATCACATTATAGATGGCTGTAAGCCACCACGTGGTTGCTGGGAATTGAACTCAGGACCTCTGGAAGAGCAGTCAGTGCTCTTAACCTCTGAGCCATCTCTCCAGCCCCCTCAAAATTGACTTTTAAAAGATTTCTAAATACAATGAAGAAAGAAAAGAGATGAGAAGAAATGAATCCATACAAAGTATTTTCTCTGATTGTCATAGACTCAGACTAGAAACTGATAACAGAAACATACTCAAGTATTTAAAAGTTATGAAACATACTTCTGCATAAAGAGATACATAGTGAAATGTATAACAAAAATAAATCATAATGTAATTCAAACTTCTGGGATGCAAATAAAACAGCACTCATAGAAAGTTGTATGCAGTAAGTGATTATACTGAAGAAACCATGCTGGTTTTTAGTTTTGGAACAGGCTGTTGCAGTGCAGGCTGGCCTCTACATGTAGTTCAAGCAGGCCTTGAACTAGCCATGCTTCTGCCTCGGCCTCCCAGGTGCCAGGATTACAGGCACATACCATCAGTGTGGGCCTTAAATGAATTATGTTACGTCTGCCCGGTGGAACTGTATAAGCAGCACTGAGGGTTAGGCCATGGTGGTGGAGGCAGAAGGAGTTGGGCATCCTCCAAGTCCAGGCTGGGATGCTGTGTGGGATGCCGTCTCTGCTGTGTGGGAACGCCGTCTCCGGGTGTCTCTATAGGTCTAAGAAATGAGCAGGAACTCAATGATTCGATGTACAGCTTATGTTTTTATTATGTTTAATTAAAGTTCAGATAGCATAAACATTAACTATTGTAAAGGGCCTGAGTCACACAGCCATCCTCTACCACCCTCTGCATATTTCATCACAAAACAAAAATCCTGTGGCTGTCAAACTCACTCTCTACCTGCTTGCCTTGGTCCACAGCAACCACGGATTTGCCTTCTGTCTCCGTGGGGGTCACCAATTCTGGACAGTTCAGATGAATGGAACCACACAGTGTCCATCTTTGTTCGTCTGTATGACCAGACAATAATTCCACTACAGGGACACAGCCCATTCTGCCGCACGTAGTCTCTGTTAATTTGCTGGGGGCTTTCTGGCGGGGGGGTGCTAGGGGCTGGCCCTAGGGCGTTGGTACCCATTCTTCTGCTGAGCTACAGCCACAGCCCTACACCCACTCATCTGTTGTGTAAAGCTGGGTTATTGTGATGCTGTTGTTCACCTCTCGGTTTTGTACTAGGAATGGAAGTGCTGTGGGGTCGTTCTAGGCTTAACGTTGCAAGGAAACAGAGTGGCTGTACCATTTTCTATTCCTGCCAGGAGTGTGCTAGGATTCTAGTTCTCCCATGTCCTCACCAGAACTCATGACTGTCTGTATTTCAGTTCAATCCTCCATTAAGTATGCTCATTGTCTTAGGTTACTCTGCCCTACTATAACAGAACACCTGAAACCAAGTCATTTATAAGTAAAAAATGTAGTGTGAAAATGCAGTTCTAAACCAGGCGGTGGTGGCACACGCCTTTACTCCCAGCACTCGGGAGGCAGAGGCAGGCGGATCACTGTGAGTTCGAGGCCAGCCTGGTCTACAAAGGGAGTCCAGGACAGCCAAGGCTACACAGAGAAACCCTGTCTCGAAAAACCAAAAAAAAAAAAAAAAAAAAAAAAAAGCAGTTCTAGGGGCTGCAAAAACCCAAGATCAAGGTACCTCCACTTATCATCTTGATCTAACCACCACGGAAGGTGGGAGTTAAGGAAAGGGACAGAGACAGACAGGCAGACAGTGGGTGGGGAGAAGGCGGGCTAGGAACTGAGCGCTTGCTTGCTATGGGGAATCCTCTTAGGAGCTGATGAACACACTCTGGTGTTACCGTGCAATCCTTTTGTGAGCTCAGAGCCCGTGGTGCCACACACACACACACACACACACACACACACACACACACACACACACCCCTTCCTGCCTCCCCTTTCAAATGCTGGGATTATAGGAATGAGCCCTTAAGTCTGGCTAAACAAACTAACTGTTTGTAAAAAAGATTATTTGCCTTTTGTTTTATTTGTGTGAGAGTTTTGCATGCATCTATCTGTGTATGCGCACCTCCTCTGTGCCTGACGCCTGTTGGAGGCCAAGAAGGTGTTGACTTGAAGCTGAAGTTGCAGGCACCTGTGTGTTTCCATGTGGGTGCTGGGAACCGCGGCCAGTGCCCTTAACTGCTGGTCCATCTCTCCAGCCCCTAAGTAAATTAATTTTAAAGGAACAAAAATTATGATTAGGTATAAGAGGAAATGTCAGTAGTAGAATAGTGACCCCTGATGACCTTGACATTCTAGTTTCTGAACTCTGAATGTACAGCTTAACTGATGAAGGGGGCTGGCAGATGACCAAGGATCCTAAATTGGAAATGGTCCTAGATGACGTGGGACTGATGGACTCACAAGCGCCCTCTGCAGGAAGAGTCCAGAGGGCAAAATCAGAAAAGGAGAAGTGATGGTGGAGAGCAGAGACCCAAAACAAAGCCACAGAGACAGAGAAAGGCCTGAAGATGCCGACTTAGCGGACGGCCATGAGTGCAGGAGTGCTGGCACACGCAGAAAAGCTGAGGAAACAGGCTCCACCCTGGAGCCTCTGAAAACCTGGTAATACCTCGGGAAGTTCCACATGACAGAATGTCCGTGCTCTCACCCACTGAGTCTGTGGCTTCCGATTTGTTTCAGCACAAGAAACTAATACAAACACAAGCATGCTTCTCCTTCAAGAGCAGTGGTTCTCAGCATTCCTCACGTTGTGGCGTCCCTCCCAACCACAAAATTATTCCTATTGCTACTCCAGAACTGTTATTAATCGTAATGTATGATATGTGACCCCAAAGGGGTCGCCGCCCCCAGGCTGAGAACACGGTGTGATCCATCAGTCTTCTCGTGGCTGTTTTGTTCCCAAGAACTGCAGCTGAGTCCCACATGTCTTCCTGCTACCTGACAGGGACACAAACCACAGAGCGTAAAACATTGTTGTGGCCTGAGTCTAAAAGACATCAAGGGCAAAGGAACCCGTTTCCGGAGGAATGCTAGGCACGGTGGCTCTGCCATCCCAGCATATGAAAGGATGAGGTAGGAGGACCACTACATAGAAGTTCCAGGCCGAACTTGGCCACAGAGTGAGACAATGTCCCCTGCAAAAATACATAAATTAATAAATAACAATAAGATGGGTTCTTAGCAGGCACTTACACATTACAGGGAGGCTTTGAACACCATGTAAAGGTGCAGGAAATCATTACCTTTCACGGACAACGAGTTCCGGGATCCAAAGATAAGCATCTCCATTTTTATTCCCACCAGCCATGTTCTCACTTGTTGATGGGAGAACTTTAAAAATGGCCGTCCCCCTTGCCCCACCCCCCAACCCCGCCTCCATCTCCCATCCAGCTCTGGTCCCAAGCTCAGGTGTAAGTGGCGGCACCTATCCACCTGCAGGCTGCTCATCACCTGGCTGTGTGCACGCAGCCCTCACATCTGTTCTCTTCCGCGCCCAGCTGCGCCTCTCCACCGCTCTGTGTAAGCTCACTTCATAGAGCTGGCGCACAGTGGTAAACAGAGCCAAAGTGGCCTGGGTGGCAGGTCCAAATCGCTAATGGCCTTAAACGCTTCCCGGCTTTTCTTGACTCCAGATGAATGAAGAAGCTGCACTGTTACCAACACCACCTTCATGGAAAAGAGAGCTTGAGCTGTAGCCCAGCTATGACTTAAAACTCCACCTAAGGGCTGGAGCAATGGCTCAGAGGTTATGAGCACTGCCTGCTCTCCCAAAGGTCCTGAGTTCAATTCCCAGCAACCACGTGGTGGCTCACAACCATCTATAATGCGATCTGGTGCCCTCTTCTGGCCGGCAGCCAAGTACATCCAGGCAAAACACTATATGGTTAATAAATAAGTCTTTAAATTTTTTTTTCACCTAAAACTCGTTGACCAAACAGTTGAAGAATGTGCGTCCATGGCTAGGGATAGCACAGACCCAAACAAGGACTCTTTAAGGCAATAACTGATCTTTAAAAGGCATTTCTCTTTTCTCTTGTGTATCTTCGTCTCTATGTTGACACCTCTGTGTGCACATATAGGTGCAGATGTGGTAGGCAGAAGACAACGCCGAGTGTGCTCTTCACCTTCGACCTTTCCCACCACTGTGTGTGTCAGGCTGGCTCCAGAGGCTCCAGATTCCCCCATCGGTTTCCTACACCGCGGTGGGGATGCTGGGACCACGGGCGCATGCGCACCCGCTTTACCTGGGCTCAGGCGCATGCGTCACCGGCTTTACCTGGGTTCTGAGAGTCAAACTCAAATCCTAGTAATTGCACCGCAACACTTTACCTACACTGCACCAGCTCCCTAGTCCTAAAAGGTTTTAAAATCCCTTTAGCTTGCCATGGAAACTACCTTCCCAGTGGTGGCACAAACCTAGAATCGTAGCTGAGGCAGGAAAATCACCAGCTGAAGGCCAGGCTGGGTTACCTCTCAAGATCCAGCATAGACTGAGCTACATATTGAGATCTTGTCTCAAAAATAAATAAATTTTAGTTTACCTTTAAAAAACACTTTAAACTTGGTAGTTCTGGATTTTAATTTTGTTTGTTTGCTTGCTTACTTATTTTAGGGGCAGTCAAGACAGGGTCTTGCTGTGTCTGCCCAGCTAGACTGGAACTCAACATGTAACCCAAATGGCTTCAAATGTTGAGCAATCCTCCTGCCTCAGGGTCCCAATTGCTGAGATTCCAGGTATGAGTTCATCTGAGTTCACACTGAACATAAACACAGGAAGAGCATGGGGGGTGGAGGGTCCAAAACATGGGAACCCTTCAGGTCTAATACCTGGTAAAGGCTCTTACAAGGCAGAAAGGTCAGGGAGACCACCCTGGGCTCCCCTGCAGAGAATAAAGCCTCATGTCTAACTCCTTCCTAAGGATCCTATCGGACAGAGTCTGTCTCTGTACAGTCACAGTGGGAAACATAAAGAATCAAGGTGCTGTGGTACAGGCTTGTATCATCAAACCTGGGTGTCAGAGTAGAAATTCAAGGTTCATCTTCAGCTAGATAGTGAGTTTGAGGCTTCCCTCAGCTAATGATTGAGTCGTGTGTGTGTGTGTGTGTGTGTGTGTGTTCCATTTTGTTGTTGTTGTTGGTGGTGGTGGTGGTGGTGGTTTTTTGTTTGTTTGTTTGTTTGAGACAAGGTTTCTCTAGGTTAGTCTTGGCTGTCCTTGACTCACTTTGTAGACCAGGCTAGCCTTAACTCATAGTGATCCACCTGCCCCTGCCTCCCAAGTGCTGGGATTAAAGGTGTGTGCCCCCCGCCCCCGGTCGTGTTCCATTTTTTTTTTTTTTTTTTTTTTTTTTTGGTTTTTCGAGACAGGGTTTCTCTGTGTAGCCTTGGCCATTCTGGACTCACTTTGTAGACCAGGCTGGCCTCGAACTCACAGCGATCCGCCTGCCTCTGCCTCCCGAGTGCTGGGATTAAAGGCGTGCGCCACCACGCCTGGCTTGTGTCCATTTTTTTATTGCAGTAAACTATACTGAACATGGGGCTGCTCAGTGATTAAGAGCAGAGAACCCATGTTCATTTCCCAGCACCCACGTGGGACACTCCATAACCACCTGAAACTCCTGAACCTGGTGCTCTCTCCTGCCCTCCTCGGATGCCTGCATGCGTCTGGTGCACAAACATACTCAGACACAGACATGTATACATGAAATGAAATAAATCCTTTTCATTTCAAATGTATATTGGGCATAAATTCACCATTTTTGATCATTAGTATGCAACCCAAAGGCATCAGTAACAGTCGCACTGTATGTGACCTTCATCATCAACCGTCTCAGAATTCTTCATTATATCAAACTGAAACAATGTAGCCATTAAGTAATAATTTTCCCCAAGCTCCTGGGAACCTTGGCTTTACTTTCTGTGTCTGAATTTGTCTATTGTAGGCATCTCATGTAAGATCACTCATGGGAGCCGGGTGTGGTGGCACACACCTTTAATCTCAGCACTCAGGAGGCAGAGGCAGGCGGATCGCTGTGAGTTCGAGGCCAGCCTAGTCTACAAAGTGAGTCCAGGATGGCCAAGGCTACACAGAGAAACCCTGTCTCGAAACACAAAACAAAAACAAAAACGAAAATCATTCATGGAATAGCAGTCATTTTGTGGGTTTTTTTTTTTTTCATGTAGTGTAACATACAGGGTTTTATCAATGCATCAACGTTTCATTCCTTTATAGTGCTTAGTAATATTCCACCACAGTGACCATTCGCACCTCCAGATCCATTCATCGTGGGTGAATTTGGGTCGTTTTCACCTTTTGGTTATTGGAAGCAATGCTGCTTTTAAATGTGTCTGGTTTGTTTATTTGTTTGTTTTTTCTTTTTTAAACTGCTCTGAGTACATACACAAAAATTTTTTTTTTTTTTTTTGGTTAGTTGGTTGGGTTTTTTGTTTTTGTTTTTGTTTTTTTTGAGACAGGGTTTCTCTGTGTAGCCCTGGCTGTCCTGGAACTCTTTGTAGACCAGGCTGTCCTCGAACTCACAGTGATCCGCCTGCCTCTGCCTCCCGAGTGCTGGGATTACAGGCATGTGCCACCTCGCCCACCCTACATACACAAATTGCAAGAACAACTGTCTTTAAGTTGCTTGAGAGGTGGTCACACTGTTTTCCATCATGGCTGCCACATTTTATACCCTAGCAACTTCTAGGGTTCCGAGTCCTCACTCCTCCCAGCATGTTTTTTCCCATCACTGTCTTCAGTGACCATCCCAATGTGCAGCAACACCTACTTTGGTTTTAACTTTCATTTCCCCAGTGATCCCACATCAACTCCTAATTATGATCACACAGCAGTTAAAAAGAGCGAGCTTGGTCTCTGCAACAGAGTTAGGACAAGCGAGTTCAGAAAATGCCTGTGGTTCCCCAGCCTGGAGACTAACATTTGCATCACATTCCTAAATCAGGCACATCTTGGCATGCAATTGTTAATGAGGTTAGAGTTTGGGAGAGTCCCTCCGGTTTAAATGAAGACAAAAGAGGGCGGAGACCATGGCCTGGTGAGAGCAGAATTCGAATCCAAGATGAGGCATACCTGGCTGCTGAACAAACTCAGACACAATGGAAACATGCAGTGGCTAATCTGACCCACGCTGTCTATCTGCATTTTAAATTCTGTGGCACAAAGAGTAACAGACTTCTGAGGCACATCAGTTCCCCGCCCTGAAAACCAGACAAGATCCGGGCGCGGAGCAGACACAATGAGTGATGGGAACCTCCCTCGAGCGCGCGTGAGCAAGAAAGCGATATGGGAACAATGTTGGAAGAACGCAGCCCCTGCGGCAGCTGGGTGTCCCAGACCCTAGGCTCAGCCTCCACAGGGACACCAACTGTGACCTGAAGTGCTTTTCTTGGCCTTGCTAAGCCACATCTCCTCCTCTATAAAAATAGTCGCTATGCTCTACTCTTTCAACATATATTGACTGGGTACCTACTATATGCCAAGCACTAGTGTGGCTTCTAACAGTATAGACAGTGGGGTATCACGGGCTCACACTGGAAAGAGGACTAGTAAGTCTATACAGGTGTAATCGGGCTGGGGCTGGGTGTCAATTAATATACATTAGCATGCATCAAAGCCTGGGTTCCAAGGCCTGGTGTGTGCCCGTGATCCCAGCACCCAGGAGATGAAGACAGGATGATCCTCAGCTAGGCTGTAAGCTCAAGGCCAGCCTAGGCTACATGAAATCCTGTCTCAAAATCAATAAATAAGAAGAAGCTAGGGAGATGACTCGGTGCTTACTGTGAAAATGGAAAGATCTGATTCAAATCTCCAGCTCCTATGTAAAAGCTAAGTGTGACCATGAGAGCCTGTGACACCTAAAATAAGGCAGAGAGTGACAGAGGAAATACAAAATGTGTGCACATAGTGAGTGAATAAACAAACCAGCAAGCAGGCAAATGAAATGAGGTTTTACAAAGGCGTAGAATGAGAGGAGGGATGTGTTTGGGGCAGAGGCTGATGCACGGCCATGCCTTTCTTTCTTTCTTTCTTTCTTTTTTTTTTTTTTTTTTTTTTGGTTTTTCGAGACAGGGTTTCTCTGTGTAGCCTTGGCTATCCTGGACTCTCATTGTAGACCAGGCTGGCCTTGAACTCACAGAGATCCACCTGCCTCTGCCTCCCGAGTGCTGGGATTACAGGCGTGTGCTACCACCGCCCGGCTTAGGTCATGCCTTTTTGTGAAAGTTCCATGCAGATTCTAAGGATGCCCAGGAGCCACAGAAGAGAGGGCCTTCCCCCAAAACCCACCAGAGGGGCCTGAGAAGAACTCTCAGAGTGAAGGGTTGGACAGGGTCCAAGACAAGACGTCAGCCTGCCCGCCCAACACTGTCAGTAAGATGGAGGCTAGAGTGTGGCTGTGCCAGACGGAGGTGCAGGAGCAGAGAGTATGTGGGGTATCAGAGGCGGACTGCTGTTATGTCAGGGAAGATATCTGGCAGCACACAAGGGAGCAAGGAGGGTGCCCTCTCAGAGGCAACAGGACCAAACCAAGTAAGATAAACCAAACCACAGATCAGCTCCTCACCCCGTGCCTGTCCCCTGGGAAATCAGGGACTACTTGGTGGGTGTGGTGTTGCCTCGAGAGTTCTAGCATGTCAGTCAGATAGTTAGGGGCTGAGAGTCTGTGTCCTGCATCTCAGGTACAGGCAAGGGTACAGGAAAAGGCTTCACTTCTTTCTTTCTGTGTGTGTGTGTGTGTGTGTGTGTGTGTGTGTGTGTGTGTGTGTCCCTGTCTGTATATGTCTGAAGTCAGATGACAACCAACAACTTTCAGGAGTGTGTGTGTGTTTGTGTCCCTGTCTGTGTGTGTGTCCAAGGTCAGAGGACAACCAACAATTTTCAGGAGTCCATTTCCTTCTTCTGCCATGTGGGTCTCAGAGAACTGAAGTCAGGTCAGCTGCAAACACCAGCTAAGCCATCGCTGGATTCAGAGCTTTGGGGTTCCAATCCTTCCCGAGATCCAAGCATTGAAATCCTGGCAGGGTGTGACTGAAGAGAGCCGGTTAGCATGCAAAAATACAGGCCTGTAGAACCCTTGTGGAACCACCTTGCCCTTCACCCCACCACAACACCCTGACTTTCCAGGAGGAGGCAGTGCGGTGACCGGTAGCCAGTCAGCAAGTTAAGGAGGCCAAAGGTCACTGGAGCCTGGACGTCTCTGTGGTGGCTGGGGTGTTTAGCTTTTCTGACAACTGCCATCTGTGTGAGAATGTCATCTCCTTGCCAGACTCTGCCTCGGGAGGGAGTGGAGAGACAGACAAGCAAGCACCTACAGGGAAGGAAGCCTGCAGAGTGCCCACAGCAAGGAGCCAGGGTGACAGGCAGTCCTTGGGGAGTTACGAGAGGAGCGCAGACAACAACCCTATTGCCTAGAACCAGAGCTTGGTCCTTAGTCTAAGCCGGGAAGGCTTGCCACTCCCAGCCCCTCCCCCGCGCACACTGGTCCTATTGTTGATGAACAACTTGGCTGTTTCTCTAAAGTGGCTAAAATTTGGCTCAGCTTCCAAGGCCTTTCCTGGTGAGATCAGGTGACCGATTCCTTCCACGAGTCGTTTGGAGAAAGGGAAGATCACCTGCCACCGCTTCCCCCTTGGAGGCAGGTGAGACTAAATCCATTTAACTGACCGGCTGCTGCCAGTTTACAAATAAAACACAGGCAATAAAAGCTGCCTTTGTTCCTCCGAGTCGGCCTTCCTGGCGCTGAGGTTAGATTAGCAATTTGTCCTTTGTGAAAGGATTACCTCATTGTTTTAATGTTTATTTATCAATTTGCATCTTCTAGCAGTTTCGCTCCAGCTCTGGGGCCCCACTTCGCCCCCCCCCCCCCATCTTGCTGCTCATTTTACCTCTGGTGCCAAGGACCTAAACAAAGCGAATTTCCAAGGACTCGGACCTGAACTGCGAGCAAATTGGCCCGCACTTTTCTTTAGGCTCAGATTCAAGCGCTTTGGCCCTCCCATCGTGGAGGCACAGAAGCCAAAGCCCTGGCCAGGCAGAAAAGATGGTTCCAGATAAACCAATCTTTTTCACCTGAGGGTTTTTGTTGTTGTTTCTCGAGCCATGGTTTCTCTGTGTAGCCTTGACTGTCCTTGGCTTCAAACTCACAGAGGTCTGCCCACTTCTGTTTCCCCAAGTGCTGGGATCACAGGGGTGGGCCACCGCGCTCACACTCACCTAAGATTTCTAGTCTGCCCTAGGGCAGCTGGCCAGGTCTCCAGAAGCCTGAAGTTTGCCTTCATACTTTGCATATGAGGGACAGGGTTCTCCTCAAGGATTAAGCACAGCGGCTCACCTCCCTCTCAAAAAGAATGTGATGTCTTAAACGCCTAACTGTACCATCCCCCTCCTCACCTGGGATATTTTTGCCTAAGATATTTTGTGTGCCTTTGATTTTAAAATTAGAATAGTGGGATGGTGGGGGGTGGTCTGGAGAGATGGCTCAATGATTAAGAGCACTGTTTGCCCTTCCAGAGGTCCTGAGTTCAATTCCCAACAACCACATGGTGGCTCACACCCATCTATACTGGGATCTGATGCCTTCTTCTGGCATACAGGGGTACATGCAGATAGAACACACACATATATATAATAAATAAAACTTCTTAAAACATTAAAAAAATAAAATAGTGGAGCCTGGGGAAGTGGTTCCGTGGCTTTTTAGGGTGCACCTAAAAAGATGGGCATGGCTTCGAGCATGCCTGTAACTCCAACACTGGGGACCAAAGACAGACCCCAAGAGCTCACCCACCAGCCAACCTCAGGCTTAAGGACAGACCCTCTCTCAAGCAAGAAGCCCCATACATATTATAGGCCCTCTCACCTGCACGCTAATACACATACCATACACACACTGCGCATGAACACACACATGCACATATACAAACACAAATAAAATGCCTTCTTCCCCACCCTCACAGGGTTTCTCTGTGTAGCCCCAAGCTGGCCTTGAACTCAGAGATCCACCTCTGCCCCTCCTCTGTCTCCCCTAGTGCTAGGATAAAAGTGTGCACCATCACGCTTTGTTTTATTGTTGAGACAGTGTCTCAGATAGCCCACACTAGTCTGAAACTCTTTAAGTATATAAAAATGATCTTAAGCCCCTGGTCCTCCTGCCTCTACTTTCCAAGTGTTGGGATTATAGGCGATCACTACCACCATGTCAGGCCAAAGGAGCCAAAAAAACTTTTTTGGACTTGATTAGACCTAGGACTTAGCTGAGTGGTAGATCATCTGCCTAGCACACACAAAGCCCCGGGCTCAACCTTTAGTATGGCAAATTAATTGATTAACAAAATGATATGAAAATCAGAAATCTTGGTCATCACCTATAGGTCACCTAGTGTGTTCAAGATCCCCCAGTTGAGTTCCAGCACTTGAAGCCAACAAAAATATTCAGGCTGGGCATGACTGTGCATGGTTCCCAGCACTCCAGAGTTAGAGGCAGGCAGTTTCTGAGTTCAAGGCAGTGTGTGTGTGTGTGTGTGTGTGTGTGTGTGTGTGTGTGTGTGTGTGTGTGTGTCCTATAAATATGCATGAGGCTTCTCGATTGAGAGAGGGTCTCATCCTGTGGTTTACAGGGTAAAGTCCAGGACAGTCAAGGCTACACAGAGAGGAGGGTTAGGGGCTTAAGGTCATCTCTGAACTGAATTCCAGACCAGCCTGGGACACATGAGCCCTGTCATAAAAGTAAAAAAAAAAGTGAATGACCTCAAACACTTACCAAAGCTCATCAGTTGTAACAAGCATCAGTATGGTAGCGGTATGAATGAGGTGCATAAGAAGACACTGGTGCCTTTTCTCAGTCTTGCTGCGAACCTGAAACTCATGCGCGCGCGTGCGTGTGTGTGTGTGTGTGTGTATGTGTGTGTGTGTGCACGTGTTGATTTTGGTGTTTTTATTTGGTTGGTTTTTTTGTTTTATGGGTTTTGGGGTTTTGTTTATTTGTTTGTTTCATTTTTAGCCTCCATTTTATTAAGTAGCTGAGGATGACCTTGAACTCCTGATCCTTCCATTTCTCAAGTGCCAGGATTGCAGGTCTGTCCCACCATGTGGGTCTGGCTCCCAAAACTGACCTTAAAGCAGAAGAAAAGATGCTGAAGAGATAGCTCAGTGGCTAAGAGCACTGGTGCTCGTCTCTTCACGGTGATGGAACAGTGACTAAGACCCACAGAGGACTTGCCTTGGTCTGATGTCTCATCACAGCTACACTCTTCCAGAGGACCAAGGTCTGACTCCCAGCACTCACATAGCAACTTACAGTAGTCTGTAGCTCAGCTCCCGAGCATCTGATGCCCCCTTCTGGGCTCCTTTGGCGTCAGACATACATGTGTTGCCCAGGCATACAAGTAGGCAAAACCACACAACTGTACTAAGCCAACAGTTCTGCCATGTTTGACCCTCTGGATGGAATGCAGAGGTCCTGACATATTCCTCCATCGTGGCTCCAAGGTAAGCTAGCCCTTTGCCTATCCATTCTCCCTGCTTCCCAGACATCTCACCAGATACCAAGTCTCATCTTCCCAATGCCTATCTTACTTAAGCTAACCTGACATTCCTGAAGAGTCGGTCACTCCCCAAACCCTTGATGCAGAGATAGGCGGTGTCAGTGGAATGTTTCCACTTTAGCCTTCACTAAACCCGAAGGGACCGGTCACCACTCACTACCCTTAGGCAGGCTTTATCTTTGTACCAGAGAGACCCAGCTGGTCCAGCTGTCCCCTCCATGTCTCAACTCATGGACTCTTCAGGCTTCTGCTGCTCTGTGACATCTTCTGCCATCATTGTGTGGGCAGACACTGGTGTATGTGTGGGGAGGGGGTGTCTGTCTGTCTGTGTCTGTCTGTCTGTCTTGTGTAATGTGAGTTCATATTCCATGTGTGATCCCTATACAGCCTGCATCAATGGTCTGTCTCTCCAGGTCAGTTTACCATTTGCTCTAACTCAGTTCCCTCAGCAAACTATCACCAAGGCAGTATTTTTATTTTAATTAATTAATTTATTTTTTACATTAATAAGCTGGCTTGATATACTTCTGAACCATCTGGGCAGTATCAGTTTAAACCCAAAGCCCACTAAAGGATCTCTTATTGTGGCTTTTCATCAGTTACAATTCCAACTGAATCTCACATCAAGTTCCCTTGTCTTAACCAGAGTTAATTTCTCCTCCTCCTCCTCCCTTGCATCAGTTTGGAAAGGAAGTTTGGGTGTCTCAGATTTATGCAGGTGTTAGTGTTCCCCATTCCTTAGACATCAAAAGCCATGCTTTCAGCCTAAAGAGACCACTTGCTCCTCTGTGTGCCAAGCAGCCTGACTTTGGAGCAAATGCATGCTGCCTGCGTTTGTAGTGGTGGTGGTTGGTTAGTTGTTGTTGTTGTTATTGTTGTTTGGGGGCATTTAAGCCCATAATTCAGGAGGCAGAAGCAAGCAGATCTCTGAGTTCAAGGCCAGCCTCTTCTACTGACAAACAAACAAAAACCATCTTTTGTTTGGGTTTGGTTTTTTGAGACTGGCTCTCATTATGTGGCCCTGGCTGGCCTGGAACTTGCTATGTAGACCAGGGTAACTACAAACTCACAAAGACCTCCTTCCTCCACCTCCCCAGGGCTGAGATGAAAAGTGTGCACCAGCAAGCTGGGCTTCCTTTACATTTTTATGAGCTAGGTTTGGGCTAGGGGTGTTGCTCAGTTGGCGAAGTGTTTGCCTGGTGATCACAAAGTTCAGGCTCCATGCTTTAGCACCACCAAGCCGCACGGTGGCACATACCTGTAACCACAGCACTCAAGAGGTAGAGTGAAACACCACACACACACACACACACACAGAGAGAGAGAGAGAGAGAGAGAGAGAGAGAGAGAGAGAGAGAGAGAGAGAGAGAGGAAGAGAGAGAGAGAGAGAGAGAGAGAGAGAGAGATAAAAATGAGGACTTCGTCTGTTTTAGAAAGAGGGAAAAAAAAAAACTGGGCGTGGGGGTACAGGCCTTTAATCCCAGCACTCGGGAGGCAGAGACAGGCAGATCGCTGTGAGTTCGAGGCCAGCCTGGTCTACAAAGTGAGTCCAGGATGGCCAAGGCTACACAGAGAAACCCTGTCTCAGAAAAAAAAAAAAAAAAAGCTTCTCACATTTCCACATACGTTTAAAATTTTTCCACATGTGATATATCTTGTTTTTCCTTTTTCAGAGAGACTAAATGACTTTTGAGACCTGCCTAGTACCTGCAGGCCTTTTTTTTTTTTTTAAAGGAAGGCTTTTATTTTTACTTGGACTGTTCAGAGGAAATCAGAAGTTTAATTGAATGTATAAAACAAATCATGGACACATACAAAAACAAAAACTTTGGGCCTAAAGGACAGCTAAAGAAGAGCTAGGAGTTCTCTGCAAAGCTACTGAGAGTCTGGGTGGGGGGAGCTGAAGGGGGGCTGTGGGCTACATCAGAAGGGGTGTCCCCGGTTACATCAGGAGGGGTATCCCGGGCTACATCAGGAGGGGTGTCCGGGCTACATCAGGAGGGGTGTCCCCATCTACCACCAAGATGCACATCAAAGAGAGTCGACAACAAAAGTAGTCACCACAGTGCCAATCAACATTCTTAGACCAGGCTCGCATCAGAAGCAGTGCTGGGGTACAGGGGAAGTTGCCAGGCAGGGGCACATCCAGTAGTAATTCCCCAACGCCCTGTCCTTTTGTTTACCTTGGAGTCACAAAGGTCAGCTTCTTCAGAGCCACACTGAGCTCCCCACATCATACAAGTGGCTTGTGGGAAGCCAGGTCGGTAGTCAGAAACTTTCGGAAGAGTTCGTCCCAACGCTGGCAGAACTCAATCTCACTAGACCCCTGCTGCCCTGGGAACATTGATAGTTACCACCGCAATCCCCCATCTCCTTCTCGTGTTCTTCCTTGCCAATGCGGTACGTAGCAGGCTGAGTGGGCACTGGCGGGAACGTAGACCCACAGCAGTAGGAGCTGGTGGAGTGGAGCAGCACTGATGCGTGAGTCCAGGCAGCTCTTGCGGCTCAACCGGAAGTTTATTCTCGGACAGTCAGTCTCGTGGAGGCACAAAGATACCTGGTGCTTCTCCTTTACCCAGTCTAAACCTTTCTTCTTAATCCAGGCTCGAAGCCTAGCCACCTTCCAGAAGGGTATCTTGAGGGTGGCGGATTCGGCGCGGAGTGAGGCTTTCTGACCTGGAGGGCCCTCTCCTCTGGCCTCCGTCTCATTCCCTGTTGCTCACTCTTACTCTGGTCACCTGTGGCAGCAATTTGTGCTCTTCCCAGGGTTTGGCACACCTGGGACGAAAGCCCTTAGGCTTGGGGCACAGAAGCAGTGCCTCTGCGTTGCCTAAAGATGATGAGAAGCAGTGACGTCAAATACAAGGAGAGGAAGCCAGCCCCCTCCTTCAACCGCTCGCACACCACACCTGGCCGCTGTTCATCCAGACCCCACCGCCCCACGCACACACCCACACAGAATACCTTCAAGAATATTTTCTTGCTTCTTTGTTTATTGAAATAAGGCCTTGCTATGTAGCCCAGGCTGGCCTAGAACTTGCAGCAACTCTCCTTCATTCTCCTAAGTGCTGGGACAACGGGCTTGAGCCCTGCTCCCAACCCAACCTCTAAACCATCCTTTCTGCCTTCCAATGGCTAGGAAGTTGGAACTGATAACGAATTGGACATCGTTTCTCTATAGTTTCGGGCTGTTAGCATGAGGATCCCACTTCCTGTCTTATGTGAGGTCTTTTTCCACAGACGCTTAGGCCCCACCACCCACTGGGTTTCCTCACGGAGAGAACTCAGTTACAATACGATCGGTCTACAGCTGCCTGAGCCCGACAGGCCTTAGTAAATTCCCAGGATAACTAGATGGTAGATTGAGCAGCTTTTTCTGGTTGACAGGTTTGAATACATGAAGTGCTGGAAATCTAGACTAAATGAACAAAATATAAACAATAAAATGCTTTTACATGTCATTTCAAGTTTTCTGGAACTTTTCTCAGTTAAAATGAAAAAAGACAAACTCTCTAATTATTAATTTGGCCATTAATCTTTCTTTACTCAAGCGTAATCTTTATGCTCTGTGTCTGAGTTGAGTTTTAGAATTTTCCAGAAAGAGTCTGAATTTGGTTGTACAGATAAACTACTTCCAGTATCAATTCTTTCTATATAAAAAAAGAGCTATGGTTTCTTTGAGGGAATAAACCAGAGTCCTCCCTGTTTTCAGCACAGACAGACCTCCTTCCAACCCCCACCCCCACCTCCACCCCTGCTTAATAACATGGCAGGGGGGCACAGAGGCCAAGATGCAGGCTTTCCTGGAGAGCCAAGGCCTTGTTGAGGCTGCCTGCAAGCATGGTCCCTTCCTGCCACCACGGCTGGCATCCTTTCACAGTTCCGTAGAGGACCCAGCTGCACACGTGGATTTATTTTTTTCTGAATTCAGCTTGTTAAAATACTCCAGGGTCAAGACCATTGCTCTTTCCAAGCCAACTTTCCCCCCTTGTGTTTCTTGGAGATCATTT
This sequence comes from Acomys russatus, assembly GCF_903995435.1. NCBI lineage: Eukaryota > Metazoa > Chordata > Mammalia > Rodentia > Muridae > Acomys > Acomys russatus. Next base: position 1,278,024 of record NC_067156.1, on the reverse strand, counting down.
GGAGAAAGTGAAGCCTTTGGCTGGTCTCAAACCAGCTGACTCAGTGAAACCACGACGTGTGTGTGTGTGTGTGTGTGTGTGTGTGTGTGTGTGTGTGTGTGCGCGCGCGCGCGCGCGCATGTTCACACAGGCTATGGCATGCAAGTGAACATCAGAGGGACAATCTTCCCTTTCTACCATGTGGGTCTCACAAACGCACTCAGGTCCTTTTGTTTGGTGTCAAGTGCACCTGCTGAGGTGGTCCTGTGCCTGGACTTTTACTACTTTGGGGGGGGGCTCTTTTTTTAACCCTTCTTCATCCCTCTTCTTCCACCATTTCAACTCCCTAACAAAAATTAAGAGGGGAAAAAAGGATAGAGAGGAAAGGAAAGAGATCCCTGAGGCGGGTCAGAAAGGGGGCCATGTTACCATTAGACTATGTCTTGCTGATAAGAGGCATTGAGTTCCTTGGGCCAAGTTTAATCTTCACCACCAGGATATCTAATTTCTTCTTCTTGTTTCTTCTTTGGGCATGACTTCTTCACAAACCACAACCAACAACAACCAAACAGCAACCCACCCTGCCTCTGGGGCCCTAGCATTTATATACCCTCTAAAAAGTCTGGCAAAATCACACCCCTGTCAGAGCACAAGGCAAATCATAGTCAGCTGCTATGAAGCAGCCCCAGATCCCCACACCTGGGATTAAAAGAAAAACATATTCTTGTAAAATGTCTGTGCTTTTTAAGGAAACCAAAATTCCAAAATTCTCATTACAGGCCCCTCTGGCCCCACATGGCTTCTAGAGTCTGGCTTTTTTCATCTCTTATGAGGCGTCTGAGATTCATTCATATTCATGCAGATGGCAGAAGCTCATCCTTTTGTTACCAGGTAAGTCCTCAGAATGAGCAGCCCGCGGTTCGCATGGGCACGGAGTAGCTTTAGCATCCGCTGAGTCATTTTCAGCTTGAGATAATCATGAGCCACGCTAGCACAAGCTTATCCTTGTGAACATTAGTTCTTACTGCACATGGGTGACGGCCATTTAGATGAGTGACAGCTGAGTTGTCTGTTAAACAAAAGCTTTACTTTATAAGACACTGCATAACTTTGTTTGGTAGTTTTGCAGTCTACCCCACCAACCCCCCAGGCCCTGAATGAAACCTCTAATTTCTCTCATCTTCACCAGAAAGTGCCACCATCTGGCTGTCCAGTTTGCTGATCTTAGCCTTCTGTGAGGTATGTGTCATCTCAGAACACACAGTCAGAGCTTTGCTTCCCCTTCCGTGAGGCATGAATCATCTCAGAGCACACATTCAGAGCTTTCCTTGCCCTCTGTGAGGTATGTCATTTCAGAGCACACACAGTCAGAGCTTTCCTTGCAGACCTCTCCTGTCACAGAACTCTCCAGAGAGCAGCAAGAAGAGTCTAGAAGATGATATTGACACTGCCCATTAGACTCAGTGTGCTAAAGCAATACGGTGTATTTAGATAAACTATAGCTGTCTTAATTTGGGTTCCTTTGAGACAATGCCCTCAGCACTAACTTTTTTTTTTTTTTTGGTTTTTCGAGACAGGGTTTCTCTGTGTAGCCTTGGCCATCCTGGACTCACTTTGTAGACCAGGCTGGCCTCGAACTCACAGCGATCCGCCTGCCTCTGCCTCCCGAGTGCTGGGATTAAAGGCATGCGCCACCACGCCCGGCTCAGCACTAACTTTTATGCTACCTATTTATTGTAGGTTCACTGTCAGTAACACTTAGCAGAAGCAGAATCTATTGATTATAGGGACTAGAGCAATAAATACATTTGGGGATTTTTTTTCCCCAGGCAGGTCTCACTATGTAGCTGAACTAGCCTGTAAGTCACTATGTAGACCAGGCTGGACTCAAACTTTCAGAAATCCGCCTGTCTCTGCCTCCTAAGTGTTGGGATTAAAAGTAAGAGCTTCAACTCATGTTTTTCTAAAGAGCAAATACTCCTGTGTCGTGGAAGTGGGGCAAATCAATACTGTGTTGACCCATTTATAAGGTATTATCTTGGACAAGCATAGGGAGGAATCTAATGTCTGTTAGCAAAACTAAAAATCAAACAATTATATGACCCAGGTACACCATTCCCGAGTATAGCCTGTATTCTGAATTATATCCTGGATTTTATATGAATAGATAAAATAGTTCTGTCCATGTGGCTCTGTTTCTGTGTGTGTGAACATTGCACACACATGCACACACATGCAGCACAAAAGCACAAGGGATTGAGGAAGGAAGGGGAGGAAGGGGAAGACATAGCAGTGAATAAGATCAGACTGTACGATCTACTTTAAATCATCTTTATGAACAGCAACACCACACACAATATACACCACTAACAAAAAGAAATATCCAAGTATTTCTCTGTCAACCACAACCAAATCTTTTGTCATCTAAAAGCTAAAGAACTGCACCTAGCCAGGCGTGCTGGTGCATGCCTTTAATCTCAGCACTCAGGAGGCAGAGACAGGAAGATCGCTGTGAGTTCGAGGCCAGCCTGGTCTACAAAGTGAGTCTGGGACAACCAAGGCTACACAGAGAAACCCTGTCTCAAAAAAACAAAACAAAACAAAAAATTGTACCCTTAAGTTATCTTGAGCCATTATATCTGCTCCATCCTTAAGGCCATTTCTAAAATCCCCTCTAAAAAGAACTTCAGTGTACACACACACACATACACACACACACACGTACATACACACACATGTACACACACACACTTTTCTGCAGTAATTTTTACTATAAAGTTTTTTATTTTATTTTATTTTTTAATATTTATTTATTTATGTGAATGTTCTATTTGCATGTACGACAGAAGAGAGCATCAAATCCCATTACAGATGGTTGTGAGCCACCATGTGGTTGCTGGGAATTGAACTCAGGACCTCTGGAAGAACAGACAGTGCTCTTAACCACTGAGCCATTTCCCCAGCTCCAAGTTTTTTATTTTTTATCAATTAATTAATTCACTTTATATCCTGTTCATAATCCCTCCCTCTTCTCCTCCCAGTCCCATTCTTTCTCCCATATCCCCCATCCCCTATTCCTCAGAAAAGGGGAGCCCCCCCTACTCATTCACCCCACCTCATCATTTCGCATCAGGACTGAGTTCATCCTTTTTCCTCATGGCTTGTCAAGGCAGTCCCATCAGTGGGAAGTGATTGAAAAGCATGCATGTCCATGTCAGGGACAAGCCCCCGCCTGCCACCGCTCCCAAGATCCCCTTACTAGAGGACCCACATGAAGCCTGAGCTGCTCTACATCCGTGTAGAGGACCTGGGTCCAGTCCATGCATGGGCCTTGGTTGGAACTTCTGACTCGACAGGCTCCTCTGGGTCAGTTGGCTCTGTTGGTTACTATAAAACTTTTAAAAATGGAATAAAAGTGGAAAGCCATTGAGGAAGACAAGCAGCATCAGCCTCTGCCCCACCCCCACCTCCCACCACCATCATGCATACATGTATCTTCATCTACACACACACACACACACACACACACACACACACACACACACACACAGACTCATCTATGCTATCAATGAACACAAAACTGTCTAATCTGTAGTAAAGAAATTTTGTTTCAAAGATTATGTCTCTCAAAAGTATACTTCTAAAATTTGAAAACTTATCAGGCTCAATGAGCCAATAAAGTAATATTGGAGATTACATCTAACTTGTTATGTGTTATATGGGGGCCGGGATCCCATGATAAGTAAGTAAGTAATAATACACTGGGGAAAGTTATAAATTGGTAATCCACAAAGGCTTTATCAGTGGCAAATTTGTTTTCACACACACACACACACACACACACACACACTATATATATATATATACACACACACACACATTTTATATATATTCCTCATTTGTTGCCAAGGAATTCAAATAAATAGTTATAAAAAGTTATCCCTGGATCCCTCATCTCCAGAGCAACTGAGAGCAATCGCCAAACCTGTTGAATGTCAGGACAGCACAAGCCCAATGTGGGATTCAGGCACTTCCAAAGGAAAAGCGGGAAGATCCAAAAGTTCTGCTGATAAAAACATGCCTGGATTCACAATCCAAATGCCCCCCCTCTCCTTCCCTCCCTCCCTCCCTCCCTCTCTTCCTCCCTCCCTCTCTCCCCAGACTGCAGGGGCCAGAGCGTCTAAGGAAAGTCAAACACATGGACCGAGAACTCTGAGCAGTGCTGGTGAGATGGCTCAATGGTTAAGAACAGAGGCTATTCTTCCAGAGAGTTCAATTCCCAGCAGCCACAGGTGGCTCCTGACCATCTATAAAGTGATCTGATGCCCTCTTCTGGCATGTAGGGGTACATGCAGGCAGAGCACTCCTATATTTAAAATAACACAGAGCATCTGCCTCCCAGCACTTGGGAGGCAGAGGCAGGCAGGTCTCTGTGAGTCTGAGGACAGCCAGAGCTGACAGAGAAACCCTGTCTTGATTAAAAAAAGAAAAAGAAAAAAAGAAAAAAATACAGAAAAGAAGGAAGAAAGAAAGAACTCTGAGTAAACATTAACGTGCACACAAGGAGACAGTGGGTACTACCCAAGCCAAAAAAGTATAAATTTAAAATAATGGGAAAATGAAAAAAAAAATAATAATAATAATGGGAAAATGGGAAAGTTAAGTATGAAATATATAAAAATTGAATTAAGCCAGGCATGGTGATACATGCCTTTAATCCCAGCACTTAGGAGGCAGAGGCAGGTGGATCTATGAGTTCGAGGCCAGCCTGGTCTACAAAGTGAGCCTAGGACAGCCAGGGCTACACAGAAGGAAAAAAAGAAAAGAAAGACTTGTTTTTGCCTGGAATCCGATTTCAAAGCAGAAGCTCTCAGCAAGGATGCCTAGCTGATGGCTGACATCTCTAGTCTATCTCTTCACTGAGTTTTCTTTGGCTTCTTTCGTTCTCTCGACGGGAAGTTTGTCATATCCTGCAGCCTCCGCCTTGTCTCCGAACTTTGCTTCTTCAGCGCAGTTGTTTCAGGATGAGTGGAGTGAATGCTGGCTGCTTTGCTCCTGGGCGTCTCACCTTCTTTGTTTGAAGGCTTTCACTTTGGCCGACATCATCTTCTTCAGAGAGATTGGACAGCTTTCCAGTTCTGTGCGCTCTTTGGGCCACAGCACTACCTGTCAGTCCAGGTGTCGCCTCTCCTTTTCTGTAGTCACCAAGGTGAGGACACTCAGATCAGCACCCATGATGCATCTGTGGACAGACTTCCTGTCTCCAGTTCTTTGGTCTATAACAGGAATGTCCCTCACTCAACAACAGGCCCACTTTGCCGTGGGTCAGGACTTCCACCTTGCTCCATGAGAAAACCTTGTTTGTCATTCCCGCCACTGATTCAACTCACGCAACCCTTCCACTCTCGACAGAGCAGCAACAGCTATTCCTGTGGCCAGGCGCGCCTCAGAGAACGTAGGTCTGCTCTTCTCCCGTTCCAGTGAGGTTCTGGCACCTGGTAGCTGAGACAGAGATATTCAGCTGTCTTGACACAACCCCATCTAGGGGAATTTTCTTTTATGACTTGCATGTTTCTTACATGGTTGATGAAGGAAAAAGGGGGAAATCACTCAATGAATAAAATACAGATCTCAGAGTAATAAAAATATAGATATAGGCAGGTGTGTAGCCTTGTCTGTCCTGGACTCGCTTTGTAGACCAGGCTGGCCTCGAACTCACAACGATCCACCTGCTTCTGCCTCCCAAGCACTGGGATTAAAGGCGTGTACCACCACGCCCGCCTCATAATTAATTCTTATAGTTTTCCCAGATAGTAGAAAGAGAGGGTCCACACTATAATCCTAGCTCACAGGCTAGGTGGGAGGACTTGGCTTCCGAGGCCAGCTTGAGCAGGTAGAGCTTGAAAAACAGAATCACAAGCCTGCATGGTGGCCCACGCCTTTAATCCCAGCACTCAGGAGGCAGAGGCAGGTGGATCACTATGAGTTCAAGGCCAGCCTAGTCTATAAAGTGAGTCCAGGACAGCCAAGGCTACACAGAGAAACACCGTCTCAGAAAAACTGAAAAAGAAAGAGAAAGAAAGAAAGACAGAACCACAGAAAGAGCTCTCAGTTCATTTTATGGACCTGTGTAAACTTGATTCTGATATCAGATAAGAAGAGGATAAGAAAAGAAAATTACAGGCCACTTTCACTCATGAATGTAAATGTAAAAGTCTCAAAACAATAACTGAATCCTGATCAAATTAAGATTTATCTCAGGCCGGGGGTGGTGGCTCACGCCTTTAATCCCAGCACTCGGGAGGCAGAGGCAGGCGGATCGCTGTGAGTTCAAGGCCAGCCTGGTCTACAAAGTGAGTCCAGGCTGGCCAAGGCTACACAGAGAAACCCTGTCTCGAAAAACCAAAAAAAGAAAGAAAGAAATAGGTCCTTGCCAGGAGGTGGTGGTGCACGCCTTTAATTTCAGCACTTGGGAGGCAGAGGCAGGCAGATCTCTGTGAGTTCGAGGCCAGCCTGGTCTACAACGAGAGTCCAGGACAGCCAGGACTACAAGAGAAACCTTGTCTTGAAAAAACAAAAAACAAAAAAAAAGAAAGAGGTCCTTGAGCCAAGTCTTTTTTTTTTTAATTACGTTTCTTTTAATTTTATTCACTTTACTTCCCAACTGTAGCCTCCTCCTTCATCTCCTCCCAGTCCCCACTCTCCCTCCCTCTCCGCCCTCCCCCTTCACCTAGTCCTCAGGAAGGGGGAGCCCTCCTCCCCTACGATCTGACCCAGCCTATCTAGTCTCATCAGGACTGCCTGCATCCTCTTCCTCTGTGAGCTGGCATGGCCACCCCACCAAGGGGAAGCGATCAATGAGTGGGCAACAGGGTCCTTGTCAGAGGCAGCCCCTGCTCCCCATATTGTGGGGATCACAGGGTCTTGGTCCTTGGTTGGTGTCCTCTTCAGTTCCTTCTATCCCCCAACTCTTCCAACGTGTGTTTTCATAAGCCCCGCCAACAGGAATGGCTTTCACCTTCATGAAAGGGTTGAGAAAGAGAAGGGACAGAGAGGAGGAAGATGAGGGAGGAGGGAGAAAATAGTAAAAAAGAAAGGCTGGAGGAGAAAGGAAGAACAGGAAAACAGGGACAGAGGGAGGAGGGAGAAGAGCCTTTCCACAGTTGCAAACTTTTGAGTGCTCAGTCTAACCCTCACAGAAGTATGCCCAAGCCTGCTGCAAAGCAGCGACAATTGTCTAGACACACACACTTCTAGACTCTACAGGCACGTTCACTCACATGTACATACCACACAGACACAAACATGAATACTAAAATTTTAAAGTGATAAAAAAAAAAATAAAAAACTTTCCCGGCAATTCATTGTGCTGTTCTGTTCACGCTAGTCTTAAACTCCTGAGCTGTGGTCCTTGGCTTCCCAAGTACCTCTGACTGGTGTGTTCAAAAACAAAAAGATCACTCTCTGCAGAATTGTCTTCCAAGTTGATAAACATTCTAAAAGTTCTGATACTAGTGCTTTCATTTTTTTAAGACTTATTTATTATGTATATAGTGTTCTGCCTGCCTGTACATTTGTGTGCCAGAAGAGGGGACCAGATCTCATTATAGATGGCTGACAGCAACAGTGTGGATGCTGGGAATTGAACTCAGGACCTTTGGAAGAGCAGCCAGTGCTCTTAACCTCTGAGCCATCTCTCCAGCCCCCAATACTAGTGCTTTCTTACTCCTCCTAGAGGACACAAATCTTTCTTGAAGACACTGGCCAACTTGTTACCTACAAATGTCTCTTAAGCACTTGAGGAGACACTTGTAGTCTATAGGAGGAAGTTAAAGGTACGCAGGGCGAAGTGTTTTAATTTATTTGTGTTCTGTTTTGAGACAAGTTCTCACAAAGCCAGTATGGTGAGACATCCTGACCATCTCTGATGTCCTTGGTCATCAAATTTAAGTCTTAGGAAATCAAGTTACCTGTTGGTTTAATACTGTTTAGTTGTGGCAGGGCATGGTGGTGCACGCCTGTAACCCCAGCACTCAGGATGACTGTGTAGCCTGCTAGCAACACGAATCCCTTACCTGGCCAAGCGGCATTATCAGAAGATGGGAAAACAGCTGGGGAGCCATGGAGCCTTTGAATTGAAAGTTGGGAGAAAACCTTGTAACACCATGCAGCTTCTTGCTCTGTGCTCTGCACGTGCGCCTTAGTTTAATAACAGAAAACATGTTAGATAGCCCCCATGACACGGCACTGTGTGGAAGATGTGCCCAGCACAGGCCTGGTGATAAAGCACACACAAGGCTTACAGGCCCTGTGTAATGGCCCTGGTTATCTTTGTGGCAGTTCTAGTTGTGCATACACAAATACAGTTTCATAAAGGAAACACTGGCAATTTTTTTCCTAATGGAAGAAACGCATAGAAAGAGGGAATATATCAAACCCGTTTAGTTAGAAGACTTTTATTAAAATTAAAGATGAAAGCAAATATGTTTTTGCTATAATGACTTAATAACATAAAAGGACACAAAATTAAAAGCACACAATAGTTTATTGCTTCACCTCAGCAGAGGGCAGTGATGGCCCTGATTATTAAACAACCAATTATGATAACTCACAATAGAATTGTGTTGTGAGTGAGGCCAACGGCCTCAGGAGGGCCGTCCTAGCCCAGGTTCCACGACTTGATCACACACACGGCTTGTCTGCGTGTGCCATGGTTGACAAAAACAAAACCAAACCAAACAAACAAACAAACAACCCGTGTTTATTCCAAGTTTTTCCGTTTAAAACAAAACGAAAACAGACACCGTTGCCTTTTAACCTACCAGGGAGTAGAGTTTCAGTGAACACGTGAAGCTCTGGGTGACATCTTTATCAGCCCTCATAAACCTTGATTGAATACACAGCGATAAGACCTGTTTAAACTGTCCTCCTCCTGATAAGCCTGGGAGGCAGCACCAGCCCTAGCAACGGCGGGAAAAGAGACCTCTTCAAACCTCAAAGTTAGACTCCCTGCAAGCTCTGTGCTGCGGGGTGGGGATGGGAACCCAGATAGTAGGGTGTAGGCTCTTCCTCAGGTTTCCTGGTGGCCTCTGGGACACTTTGGGACCTCTGGGGCACCTGGGATAAGGAAATGGCTGCCAGGGAAAATGGCTTTAAACCCGGAGACAGAGAACTCCGGAGAGGCCCTTTGGGGACCGGAGGCTCTGGGCTCTGGTTTTGTTTCTGCCCGCATCATAAAGAGAAGCACAGAAATCTCGAAAGCAGAGGAGACGTAGGGTTTCCTTCCCGCTCTTGTGCAGTTTCTCATCGTGCTTGGCTACTTCGGGTCCCTGCGCCAGTGGAACCCGGCTGATCTTTGGCCCACAGTGCTCCGCTGGCACAGGCTGCAGGAGCCAGGGCCACCGACAAGGCCCCCTAATCGGTCTCAGCAGTCACCTTGGAGACGGAGGCTTCTGGCTCTAGCCCTGTCCTTCCCTTACTGTCTATACAGCCCTTCAAATAAAAGGGGGGCATAAACGAATTCCGTGGGTTTTTCAAGCCTTAAAAAATGGTTTGGGGTTTTGTTTTGTTTAGGGGCATTTTTGTTTGGGGGTGTTTTGTTTTTTTGTTTTTTCTGTATTCACTATTTGTGTCGTATACGTATGAAGATGATCTGAGATGTGAGTAAGGATGTGTGTGTGCCACTAAGTGTCCAGAGGGCTACGTTGAGGACTCCATTCTCTCCTTCAAGGGATAGAGCGCAGGTCTCCAGATTTGGGCTTTTTCAGCACTGTCATCTTGCCAGTTCTGTTTTTTGTGGTTGTTTTTTAATTGATTGGTTGGTTGGTTGGTTGGTTGGTTGGTTTGGTTTTGGAGTCATCCTTGGCTATTAAATGAAGCTTTAAAAAGTAATTTTTTTTTCCGAGACAGAGTTTCTCTTTGTAGCCTTGCCTGTCCTGGAGTCACTTTGTAGACCAGGCTGGCCTCGAACTCATAGCAACCCACCTGCTTTTGCCTCCCGCGATTAAATGTGTGTGCCACCACGTAGCTATACAGTAAATATTTTGTTGTTGTTGTTGTTGTTTTGTTTTGTTTTTTGTTTTTCGAGACAAGGTTTCTCTTTGTAGCCTTGGCTGTCCTAGACTCGCTTTGTAGACCAGGCTGGCCTTGCTGCCTCCCGAGTGCTGGGATTAAAGGCGTGCGCCACTATGCCTAGTGTTAAAAAGTGAATTTTTAAGATGACATATTTACTGACCTGGCCGTAGTAACCATGAAAACTATATATGCATGTACATCAAAGTGCACTGCTATAAACTTAAAATAGACACAATATTTAAAATTTTCAATTAATTCAGATGACTCCGAAGAAAAGAATTCTCCATATTCTCCAAAGGTCCTTGTGCCCCCAATATTTTAAAATAAAATTTAAATGCAGTATGTCATTTGCTACATCAATAAAGGTTTTCACAATCATCTCTGACAAGCAGATGACAATAAACTTTCCCCACTTCTGCCCTCCCCCAATGAACATGCACTGAGTACAGAGTCTAGGCGGAGATGCCCTCCTGCAGAGCACCCCTCAAGCTTTGGCAGAACTGTCATGGGGGCGGATTTCCATCCTGTGGGGAGCACCGAACCTGTGGGACACTGAGGGGTGGCTGTATTCTCAGACAAATTGGCAAATGAGCTCAGCTCTTCTGACCCAGGAGGTAAATAGCAAAGCAAGGTGGTTTCTGCTAGCAAATGAGTCTTTGTTTCCTTTTCATTCTTTTTTTTTTTTTAACAATTTTTTTTTTTTGCGTTTGTGGGGATGTATAGCACTGGTGGGTGTGAGCCCCTGGTGGAGGCGCTGGGAATTGAACCTGGGTCTTCTGAAAGAGCAGTAAGAAGTCTTAACCCTGAGCCACTGCTCCAGCACCTCTTTAGCATGGCGACTCCATTGTAAACCTAACCCTGTAGCTTACACATCATGTGCCTCCCAACATGCATACATACACAAGACATAATTGTAAAAATAGTTTTTCTGCTCTATTTGTCTTTAGGACTGAGATAGCAGCACAGTTGATAGAGTGCTTGTTCAGCACACAGGAGGCCTGGCCTTGACCCCTAACCTTTGTAACTTTCCCATACATACATCCATATCTATGCACCACCATCATGTTCAATATTATTTGCTTTTTATTTTGGTTCATTTTTGGTTTTTACAACATGGCTCAGTGGAGTCTTGAATTTGCTATAATACAGTGGAGGATGGCCTTGAACTCCGGATTCTCCCTCTTCCATCTCCAAATGCCTGGATTATACCATCTACTGTGCCCAGCTTTGCTTCTCCTCACCCTCCACCTGCCTTTGCCTCCCAAGTGCTGAGATGAAAGGAGTGGGCCACCACCACCCCGCTTCCTGTGGTGGTTTTGAATGAAGAATGTCCCTTATAGGCTCCTGTCTTCAAATACTTGGTCCACAGCTGGTGCGCTGTTGGGGAAGATTGGCCTGCTAGGAGATGCAGGCTTGCTGACAGAAATTTTTCACCGACGGTAGGCTTTGAAGGATCGTAACTTTACCCCACTTCCTGTTTTCTCCCTCAGCTTCCTCTGTGTGGGTGAAGACCAGCTTCCTGCCCCCATGTCACACCTTCCCTGTCATGGCAGATCCCAACCCTGCTGGAACCGTAAGTTAACACAGAACTTTCTTTCCTTACCTCGCTTCTATCAGGGTATTTTATCATAGCAACTGAAAAGTAGCTGATCCACCAGCAAACCTGTAAGAATTATTGGAAAGCTCCAGGAAGAGAGGACCATGTCCTCACACAGCCTCACCCATCAAAGCAGCAGCCATGCATCTCAAAGAAAGCTGAGGGCCCCTGCGGAGTGCCACGCTATCTATTGCTGGTCTCTTTCCTGCCTCCCTCCCTCCACGTGGCTCACACCAGCTGACATGAAGACAACTACGTTATCAAAACACAGCACAGAACAAGAGCACCTGCATAATCACAGCCATGTTCCACATAAAGCAGCCTGGGCCCTTTCTTCAGATCCACCTCCTTTCTAAGGAAGTGCAGTATGTCAAGGCCAGGCTGTTATCAGCTGGATTGGTCCTTTTGTTCAGCAGCTATTTATCAAGCACCTACTGCAGCAGGCCCCACATTATCTTTAGGCTCTCTCAAGGAGCTGGCAGTGGGTACCAAGACCCACAAAATGAGATTACAGTCTACCTTCACCCAGGCATGCTGGTGCATAAACCCTAACCTGCAATCCCAGCAGTGGGGAGACAGAGGCAGGAAGATTGCGTCTGAAGCCAGTCTGGGAACTTATTGAAAGAAGTGGGGTGGGGAGCAGCTTACGGAAGAAGTATAGATTTAAACTGAATGCATTCCTTACAGTCTCTGATCGTCCACTTTCCTAGCCTGCCAAATGGGCACCGTAAGTAGCTAGCACATAGCAATGGTGTGTGAAACGGTTTGGTATGTTAAACGCTTGGCACAGAGGAAACGCTGTGTTACGCTAATCATTGAAAATCTCGATGGCCGGTCACGGTGGCACACGCCTTTAGTCCCAGCACTCAGGAGGTAGAGGAGTGAGTCTCTGAGTTCAAGGGCAGCCTGTTTTACAGAGGAGGAGAGAGTGAAAGTGGGGGGAGGGAGGAAGGGAGAGAGCCTCACGTTTCTGGCTCACCTATCGCATATCGCATAAACAAGTGGTTTGTCTTCCTGTAGCTGTAGATCAGCTCACAGATCCTACGAAGACAGAGGAAGCGGTTTCAGTCAGCTTTGTGTAACCGTAACGAAGTCTCTGAAACGAAGTTATAAAGAGAAAAGGTTCATTTTGCCTCAGGTTTGAAAGGTCATTCTTCTGGGGCCACACAGCACTTCATAGTCAAAGTATACAAACGGCAGAGCAAATCTATTCACCCCATATAGCCAAAAAGCAAAAGAGAGGCTGGCGTCCAGTGTTCCATCCAAGGCCACACCCACCACCCACTTCCACAAGTCCTTCCTCTTTTAGGCCACCGCACATCCAGCAGCGCCCCCTAGAGGCCAAGCCTCTGACATGCTGGTCTTTGGAGAAGCAGAACACAGTAGATCTTGGAGATTTTTACCAGGAATGAAAGAAGGAAGATGTTCACAACGGGAAATGAAAGAATCATATCAGTTACTTTGACAAAAAAAAAATGAATGCTTGGTAATCCTGACCACACATTGCACACTAGAATTACTGACAGAATCCTTTTAAAACTTGTTTGGGTTTAGCATTTGGGTTTGGTGGTGGCGAACTGAGACTTTTGCCTTTTGAGATAGCGTCTCACTCTGTAGCTACAGCCTAGCCTGGAACTGAGAGAAAGCCTCCCATTTTAGCCTCCCACGTTCAGGGGTTACGGGCTTGAACCACTATTCCCAGCTGAGGCAGACTGGTTTGCTACCTAAATGACCTTTCTAGGAGTCAACCACCAAAAGTCGATTGACGATGTGGCCTTAGCGGCATCTGTGAGTGCTGGATCCCACAGAAACAGAGTAGTGTCACGCTTCTGCCACACTTACTTCCTGTGTGCCAAGCATCATACCCAGAGCCCTGTGGGTTGGTGAGGCCCCAGCTGGATTCATGGAGGAAGAACTGGAGACAGGGCTGGGAAAGGTGTTAGGACTCAGTGACAGAGAAGCAGGGCCTAGGGAAAGCGAGAGTGCTGGAAAAAAACGCACACTCTTGTACTGAGGCCACAGAGAATGGACAAAGTCAAATCGATTTATTTATGTATCTATTTAATTACTGTGGGGGTGGGGAGTGAAACCAAGGCTGTGCACATGCTAGGATGGCACTGCCCTGTGGAGTTATAACTTTGTTTTTTTTGTTGTTGTTGCTGTTGTTGTTTGTTTGGGGTTTTTTGTTTGTTTGGGTCTTTTGTTTGTTTGTTTGTTTGTTTTTTGTTTTTGAGACAGGGTTTCTCTGTGTATCCTTGACTGTCCTGGACTCACTCTGTAGATCAGGCTGTCTTTGAACTCACCGCGATCTGCCTGCCTCTGCCTCCCGAGTGCTGGGATTAAAGGCGTGCGCCACCACCGCCCGGCAATGTAGAGTTATATCTTAGCTCACAACTTTACTTTAGAAAATAAAGAAAGTTTCACCGTTCCTGTGGCTTTCCTGTCCTCTGGAGCCAGGAGATATCCTGAGAGGTTGTCTTCGATAAGCTGCAAAATAAACAGTTTCCCAGCAGAAACAAGCAAGCCAAGCTGCTCTCTTACTGCAGAGGGCTTTAGGCAATGGGTAAAGCCCCTTCCTCCATTGTGTCACCTGAGAAACCAGCAACAAGTTCTCAGAGGAGGCCTGCAGACTCTTGGACTTGTCTTTGGGATAAATAGGCATAACAGGAACACAGTGTATGTGTGTGTGGTGTGTGTGTGTGTTTGGTTCCCATGGAGACCTCCCATCCTCCTCCTTTGGATTCCCAGTTGTAATGTCATCTAGATTTCAGGGCTAGCCTCTGACAGCTCTGACACATCTGAGCTGAGGCTAACCTCAGCCAGTCACTTGCAAACCTGCTAAGTTATATTCTACCTGCCAAGGCCTGCCTCCACTGAGATTTCCTCCCTGTCTACAGCGGGGCTACAACAACAGACGTGTCCTCTTCAGTTGGCTGACATGATTTCTTCTCTTGCAGCCTGCCCCATGACTCCAACTCTAACTCATAAAAAATAAAAATGAAACAGAAAAGCAGAAAGACAGAGGCCTCTGCTTGCTGTTTAGGTGTGAGGGCCTAAGCTAAACCCCCAGAAACCTCACGAAAAAGCTGGATGTGGTGGAGTGTGCTTGTACCGCAGCACTGAGAAGGTAGAGGCAGGTGGCCTGGGACTCCCTAGCCTATTTGGAGAGTTCTAGGTCAGTGAGAGACCCTGTACTCAAAACAAACAACAAAAAATGTGGACAGTACCTTGAGGAATGAAACCGAAGGACTTCTAGTTTATGATGGTTTAGAAGATGAAATTGTACTTAGGCCTCTGAATTTTTAAAATTTAATGTAAGAGTGTGTGTGTGTGTGTGTGCGCGCGCGCGCGCGCACGTGTGCAGAATGTGCACATGGTGGTGAGAGGACAACTTCAGGAGTAGGTTCTCTCCTTCCACTGTGGATTCCAAGCATCAGGCAGCCCAGTGAGCATCTCCCCAGACGACCTTGTGTTGTAATCTTCCCTTGTGATGTTGGTCCACAGTCAGAGCCTCTCTCCAGACAAAGGCCAGCAGAGGCCGCTGGCGAGATGAGCCTGTGGTGGGGGGCGGGGCACTGTCTGGGAGGCTGCAGGAGTCAAGGCATTTTCTAAGAGTTGTTTCACTTACAGTTATCTAGGGTTTGTTTGTTTTGGAGACAGAGCTCGAGTAAGCCCAGGTTGACCTTGTGGATAGTTGAAGATAACCTTGAACTAATTTGTATCTCCTACCCAAGTGCTGGGATTACTGGTCTATGCACTACAGCCAGTTTTCCATGGTGCTGAGGATTGAACCAGGTCCTCAAGCAGGATAGATAGACAATGGGCTGCATCCCAGCTCAGACACTGGCTTTACAATGAGAACAAACCTCATAAAATAAAAATGTAAAAAAAAAAAAAAAATCAAGGATCAACTATACTCTCAATTGAAAATTAAGACAAAAATGTTTAAAGCACCCTCTAGTGCCCCCCCCCCGCACCCCGCCCGCCTCAGTTCGCCTGCTTTCTCAGCTGGGACCCCTCAGCTGTTTGGTCTGTGTCCTGTCATACCATAATGAGGCCTCTCATTCACATGGTTGTATAGCATTTGACTTTTATATATATTTTCTTACTTAAAGCATTCAACCTAAGGCACTTAAATGTTAATTTCAAAATCTCAGGATATGAATTGAAACTGTTAAACCCTTTACATAGACACTACGGCTACAGTAGTTACTAAAGAGAACAGAGCCTCGGTTTACTCTGAACCATGTGGGCTTCATTTTCCAGTCTGAGCCCTCCTTGTCCTTCTGTTTGTTCATTTTTCTTTCTCTTACTATATTTTTCCAAGACAGGGTCTATGTAGCCTAGGCTGGCTTCAAACTAACTATATAGCCAAGGATGACTTTGAGGCCTCTGCATGCCGGAGAGGCATGCCGGTCTAGTCAGTGCTCTGGCTGGAATCCAGGGCCGCCTCACATCTAGGCCAGTCCCAACCCGATCCCCTGCCCCTGCCCCAGCCCCTGCCCCAGCCCCTGCCCCTGGTCTTGCCCCTGCCCCTGCCCCTGCCCCTGGCCCAGCCCCAGCCCCTGCCCCTGGCCTGCCCCTGCCCCAGCCCCTGCCCCTGCCCCAGCCCCTGCCCCTGCCCCTGGCCCAGCCCCAGCCCCAGCCCCTGCCCCTGCCCCAGCCCCTGCCCCTGCCCCTGCCCCAGCCCCAGCCCCAGCCCCTGCCCCTGCCCCTGCCCCAGCCCCAGCCCCTGCCCCAGCCCCAGCCCCTGCCCCTGCCCCTGCCCCAGCCCCAGCCCCAGCCCCTGGCCCTGGCCCTGCCCCAGCCCCCGCCCCTGCCCCAGCCCCAGCCCCTGCCCCTGCCTCTGCCCCAGCCCCAGCCCCAGCCCCTGGCCCTGGCCCTGCCCCAGCCCTAGTCCTGCCTTTTCTTTTTCTTTTAGCTAGCGGGCATGTACATTTTGGCCATTTCACTCACTTTAGCACCTCACCTAGAAAGGGCACTGTGAAGACTGGGAGTAAAATAGCTATCGACAGTCCCCGTGTTCTGTGTATCAGAACTTGGAGCATATGAAAGCGCTCTTTCCTCTGGTATCTAAAGAAAATTTGAGCGTCTGCAAATTCCACTTGCACTCCTCTGCACCCTTCCTCCACTGCCCGCAAACACAGCCGTCAGGGGCTGGCTCCGCTGGAGATTTACAGGGGAACATATCTGCATTTCTCTCTCCATCGTGGTCTGTTAATGTCCAGTTGGCTGAGGCTCAGGGCAAGGTGCCAGACCTAGATTTGGGGGTGAGGAGGGGGGAGGGGCGGGAGAGGATGGTCCAGAGAGATAGGAGCGGGTGTGATTTGGCAGCTGTGTGCGATCTGGCACGGGGTTTTACGTGCTGCGGTGTTCCGTCTCTTAAGCTCCGTACAGGCACTTAGAAGACCATTCATCACACAGAAGCATCAAGGCAGCACCTACTTGGCACCAGACGCACCCGAAGGTCTTTGAAAAATAGTATGTGAGCGAGAGGCCCAGGAACCGCAGCAGAGTGGCACCCTGTGGTACTAAGAGGTCATGCTGACACCCGCATTTCACGGGAAATTAGGCTATTTTCCTGTTTCTGACAATCAGAAAGATCGCTGGAGAGGCAGGATATTTTCTATCTGTTTTCATTGGAACAGTAAAAAGAATAGCAAGGACATACCTTGAAGCAAAAACATATTTCACAGAGAAATAAAATGATGAAAAAATGGTTGTTGAAATCTTTCACTTTTTCTCTTTGCCTTCCTTGATTTCTTTTCTTTTCTTTTTTTTTTTGTTTGTTTGTTTGTTTGTTTGTTTGTTTTTTTGTTTTGGTTTGTTTTGGTTTGGTTTTTTTGGTTTTTTTTTTTTGTGTGTGTGTGTGTTTTGTTGTTGTTGTTTGTTTTTTGAGACAGGGTTTCTCTGTGTAGCCTTGGCTGTCCTGGACTCGCTTTGTAGACCAGGCTGGCCTCGAACTCACAGCGATCCTCCTGCCTCTGCCTCCCAAGTGCTGGGATTAAAGGCGTGCGCCACCACCGCCCGGCTCTCCTTGATTTCTTATAATTCATAAGTAAAAGCAAAGAAAATTCTGCCCCTCCCCTCGGAGCCAATCTACCTCCTCCCCCACTTGCCAGCTTTTCAAGAATACTTTCCACCCTGCCCGAGGGAGGACTTCTGATAACACAGTGAGCTTGCTTCGCAGCAGGAAAAGTCTTCCCAGCACTGGGAGCTAGTAGGTGGGGGTGGGGTGGGAGGTAAGGGGTGGGTTGGGGGAGGTGGGGGGGATGGGGCGTGGGGGTGAAGTCAGCACTTGTGTGAGGACTCTTGCCGTGCCCTAACTGAACAGATAAGTGTGCTGTTTTTAAGACTCCAAGTAAAAACCTGGAGTCAGCTTTACAGGAAGAAGTCAGCAACAAATTGTGCAAGCATAAATTACCAGGCAGTGAAGCCAGACTGGGTTACATAGTTCCAGGCTAGCACTGGCTACAGTGTAAGACTCTATTTCATAAACAAATAAACAAATACAATCACGTGTTCCTTAAAAATAATTAGCCGGGCGTGGTGGCGCACGCCTTTAATCCCAGCACTCGGGAGGCAGAGGCAGGCGGATCGCTGTGATTTCGAGGCCAGTCTGGTCTACAAAGTGAGTCCAGGACAGCCAAGGCTACACAGAGAAACCCTGTCTCGAAAAACCAAAAAAAAAAAAAAAAAAAAAAAACCATAAAAATTAGTGAAAACAAAAATTGAGTTTCAAAAATATCAGGTAAGGCAACTTTTTGTCCCAGTATGATTTGCTGTTTAATTCTAGTTTCTGAAGGTCTAGGCACGTCCAGTTCCCACAGGGCAACTCTTTCCAAAACGTACCCAGCTGTCACTACATCCCAGTTCTGACCCCTGAAGCCATGTGCTCGGAGTCGGGGGGGGGGGGGGGGGGGGGGGAGCCCTACCTGGGGCAGAGGACACAAGCCATGCCTGCTATTGCTGCAAGCGGAACATGCCCAAACAGCCAATGGGTCGGCCCCAGCTCCTGCTGTCTTCCAGAGTTCTTACCACTCTGGTGAGTGATGGGCTCTGGCCATGTCCCAGTTTCCAGAGGAGGAGGAGGGGATGTGGCCGTGCAGCTGTGGGTGACAAGGCCAGCTTGGGGTCCAGGGGAAGGAGAAGTTAAGTCCGCTCTTCTCCCTGTTCCTCACAGGGCTTCAGGACAGCAGCACGACCAGTGACAGGTGAATGAAGCAGGCACATAGCATGCCCATGGGACACTGACTTAGATCCAGCTCAAACACCCTCCAGATTTACTGCTTGACTAAATAAGGAATTTGTGGTGGGAGCAAGGCTGGTGACTAGATCATCACTCTGTCAATAATCAAGGTGAAAGGGCTGCAGCGAATGGTGGCCACTTCCCTGGTATAAATCTTTGGTTTCTATTCCTAATGCTCCGAGAAGGACTGGTGGCACTTGTAGTGATGGCTCAGTGGGTAAAATACTAGGCACACAAACCTGAGTCCAGCATTCACATCCTGTCAGGCTCACTGGCACAAGCCTGTCATTCCACCACTGGGACGGTGAAGACAAGAGCGTCCTTGGTGCTCACTGGAGGGGTGGTCTAGCCAAATCAGTGAACCCCAAGTTCTGTGAAAGACCTTGTCTCAAGAAATGAGTTAGAGAGCAATTCAGGGGGCTGGTGAGATGGCTCAGTGCTTAAGAGTGCTGCCTGCTCTTCTAAAGGTCCTGAGTTCAATTCCCAGCAACCAGATAGTGGCTCACAGCTATCTGTAATGTGATCTGATGCCCTCTTCTGACCTACAGGTGTACATGCAGGCAGAACACTGTATACATAATAAATAAATAAATCTTTAAAAAAAGAGAGAAATCTATCATTAAAAAAAAGCAAACCAGGAGATTGGAATAGATGTGAGGACATCCTATTGGGACTCTAGGTTAGGAGAATGGGGACATAGAAGGATACAGAGGGTCCTAGAAACCTACAAGAAGAACATCATGATAGGTGGATCTGGGCCCAGGGGGGTCTGCTCAAACTACTGTATCAACTAAGGACAATACAAGCAGAAAACATCGAACCCCTACTCAGATCTAGCCAATGGACAGGACATTCTCCACAGTTGTGGAAGCCCCACATCGGGGACTGACTCTGACATGAACTCTGGTGCCCCATATTTGACCACTTCCCCTTGGTGAGGAGGCCTGGTGACACTCAGAGAAAGAATAAGCAGGCTACCAGTATGAGACTTGATAGGCTGTGACCATATAGTGGGGAAGGAGGTCCCCCTCGGTCACAGACCTAGGGGAGGGGAATAGGGTGAAAGAGTGAGGGAGGGTGGAATGGGAGGATACAAGTGATGGGATAACAATTGAGATATAATCTGAATAAATTAATTAAATTTTTAAAAAAGAGAACAATTCAAGAAGCACCTAGCGTTGACCTCTGGCCACACATACATGAGCACACATATGCATGAGCACACGCACATGAACACACCCAATTTTCAAAGAATAAAAGAAAAACATCAAGATGTCTAATCAATTTGCTGAAAAAATGAAAAATCATTTCAAATATGAGTTGCAGAGAGGCTGGCCCAGAGCCTACAATCAGAGTTTGGGGAACTCCATGAGGGTCTGTGCAGGAGATAACCATACCATCTCCACCCAGCCAGGGCGTCTCCAGTCTACTTAGGAGGATGCTGCCAAGAAATCTGCTCCTGGGGAGGAGTCAGAGCCACATCCATCAACATGCACTTTTTCGCCGACACACCCAGAACTATGATAGGCCAGAGAAAACGTTCTGGTCCTTGTCACCAGTTGTTTATAATCTGACTAAACAGTGATCAACTCACAGAAAATGCTTTGTAAGTGACTCGCTATGGCTGAACCTAAGCGCAGGCTAGCCCTGGATGGGTCTTTAGCAGATACTTGTTACAGACACGGCATTTGCAATCGTGTCATTCAGATAGAGGAAGATCTGTGGGCCTTAGAGTTGCAAGGAAAGCTCCTAGCTGGGGCCAGGACGTGGGATGTCTGCAAAGCAGGGAAGAATGGCCAGGAGTTCATTATTCCTTGGGAAGAAACTGTGCATAGCATCTATCCAAACAGGAGCTAATGCCTAGAGTAAGTAAAGAACCCAAACAAATCAACAGAAAATTAATAATAAGAATAATCCAATAAGAAAGTGATCTGAAGGGGCTGGAGAGATGGCTCAGAGGTTAAGAGTACTGTCTGCTCTTTCAAAGGTCCTGCATTCGATTCCCAGCAATCACATGGTGGCTCACAACCATCTATAATGAGATCTGGTGCCCTGTTTTGGTGTACGTGCAGACAAAAACACTGTATATATGATAAAGAGATAAATTTTTAAAAAAAGAAAATGATTTGAATAGACATTTTTCAGAAAAAGACACACAAACGGACAAGTGTGTGGAAAGCTATACACAACTATGTCACAGATTGTCTGGGAAAGCACAAGAGATGCCTTTCCTCAGTAAGAATGGCTGTTTTCAAAAGATAAAGAATCACAGCAGTGTAGAGAGGTAGAGAGAAATAAAAGCCTTGCACTCAGACGTAACTAGTACAGTATGGAGACCACTCAAAAACTGCTGTTCAGAACAACAAGATATGGTAACTTGTTCCCATACCCAGAGCTTCGGAGGCTGAGGCAGGAGGATCACCATGAGACAAAGGCTAGCCTGCACCTCAGAGTAAGATTCTGTCTCAAGAAATCAAAGTCAGAGCTGTGCGTGGTGGCGCACGCCTTTAATCACGGGAGGCAGGGTCAGGTGGATCGCTGTGAGTTCGAGGCCAGCCTGGTCTACAAAGTGAGTCTAGGACAGCCAAGGCTACACAGAGAAACCCTGTCTCAAAAGAAAAAGAAAGAAAGAAATCAAAGCCAGGAGCTGGAGGGCTGGCTCAGCAGTTAAGAGGACTTGTTCTTGCAGAGGACCATGGGTTTGGTTCCCAGCACCCATGTGGCAGCTCAAACCATCTGTAATACCAATTAGGGGATCTGACTCCCCTTTCTGGCCTCCAGCAGGTCCTGCATACAAGTGGTGCACGTAAATTCACACAAGCTCACACACATACATATACATAACAAGTAAAGCCAGGTGTGGTGTTGCATACCCTTTCTTCCTTTCTTTTTTTTTTTTTTTTTTTTGGGGGGGGTGTTTTTGGGGGGGCTAGGTTTTTAGCTCTTTAAGACAGGGTTTCTCTGTGTAGCTATGGCTGTCTTGGACTGCTTTGTAGACCAGGCTGGCCTCAGACTCACAGAGATCCACCTGCCTCTGTCTCCGAAATGTTGGGATTAGAGGTGTATGCCATCACACCAGGCTGGTGGTGTACACTTTTAATCCCAGCACATGGAAAGTAGAGGCAGGCAGATCTCTATGAGTTCTAGGCTAGCCTGGTCTATACAGTGAGGTCCAGACCAGCCACAGTTATCCAAAAATGACCACAAAAAGTGATAACGAAAAATAAATCTTTAAAAAAATTATATATATATATATTTAAAATAGTTCGATCCATCTGGTCTAGCAACCTCCACATCTTGGAACATACTCAGTGAGCTAAAGGTTATCTGCACGTCCATGTTCACTGTCACTCTACAAAGGATAGCCAAGACACAAAAGTCACCTAGCGTCCGTCAACAGATGAGCATGTATGAAACATATGGGACATAGACAGCACAGGACAGCATTCATCAGAAGCAAAAGGAAATGTTGCCGTTTGTGAGAACGTGGGTGAGCCTCGACGCTATGTGGAGGAGCCAGGCACAGAGAGACAGACAGTGCTCAACCCCACTCCAAACTTGGTCCCACAGAAGAGTTGAGAGCAATCAGTTTAGGAGAGACCTAGCTATTTTAACTTACCACTCCAGGGTGTGGTCATCCATGCAGGAGGCCCCAGCAGGAGCGGGAGGCAGAGAGAGGTGAGTGCATGTGTGCTTGCTGCTTAACGCATAGCCCAGGATGAATCCCAAGAGGGCCACGTAGCGTGGGCTGCTTCTTCAATTCCCAGCACTGCAGGCTCGCTCAGGACTGTCTCTAACTCCAGTTCCAGGGGGCGTGAGAACATGGATGTGCCTCGACACTATTGGAAGGAGCCAGGCATCTTCTCATCTCTTCAGGCACCAGGGATGCACATGGCGCACAGACATATGCAGACAAAACACTCATACACATAAAATAAATAAGAACCAGAAAAAGAAAAAGAAATGTCACCCATGGCCATGCTCACAGGCCACCCTGATTTAAAACTAGCTCTCTTTGTGGCTCTTTGAGATTCTAGATAATTGCCCTGAGGATGAAAACCAACCTCCAGGGGGCAGATAAAGCCCTCACCTCTTGTGCCGACACAGCTGGTTTATGGGTGGCTGGGACCAGACCCCAAGGCTTCATGTGAACCGAGCTGCACCCAGGACCCTCTGCTTCTGCCTTCTTTTCATCACTCTTTCTGTCAGCTGGAGGTAGACAACCCATGGGAACTTCTGAGCCAAGTCAGATAAGGGCACGTCAAGGACACGTTGATTCAGGGTTTAATTAGATAGATGCATTAATGCAAACCACGGGTATTTCTGTGTGAACCTGTTATTTTTAAAATAACTTAGGAGGCTTTGAGGAACACTCCGTCTGGTGTTGGGATGGAAGGGAGGTGGTCACCACTATGCTGTTGCTAAGGTGTCTGGCACTAGAACTGTGCAGGCTGAGCAGGAAGAAGGAGGTTGAAAACAAATGCAACTAGCTGTGGGGTCACCAGAGATTGCACTAACACCAGGTCAAAATGGAGGTGCATCCTGCTGTAAATGCAGCATGGGACGTTTATAACACATCCCTTCCTCTTTCTCCTCTTCCTCCCACTCTGCCTTTTCCCTTTTCCTCCTTCTCTTTTCTTTTGAGATGGGGTCTTGCTCTAACCTATAGCCCAGACTGGCCCCAAACTTACAGCAATCCTCCTGCCTCAGTCTCCCAGGGACTGAAATTATAGGCATGCACCATATTTCCTAGTTTTTCTTTCTAGTCAGTTGGAGGGCAGCCTGGACTACAAGGACTCCTCAAAAAAGAAAAAAGAAAAAAAAAAATGTCATCATGAAATTTGCAGGCAAATGGATAGAACTAGAAAAGATCATCCTGAGTGAGGTAACTCAGACCCAGAAAGACACACCTGGTATGTACTCACTTAAAAGTGGACTTCAGCCATATAGTACAGGACACCCATGCTATAATCCACAGACCCAAAGACGCTAAGTAACAAGGAGGGCCCAGTGGAGGATGCTTGAATCTTACTGAGAAGGGGAAATAAAACAGACATCTGAGGTGGATGGAGGGAGCGAACTGGGTAAAAGAGGAAGTGGGGAGGGGAGCAGGAGGGAATCGTGTGTGTAGAGGATGGTGGAAGACAGAAATGGCATCAGTCTGTGTGCTGGGCGGTATCTCTGGGACAAGCTAAGATCGAGGGCAGTGGAGTCTCCAAGGAGCAATAGGGGATACAGAACACGAACCTGTCACTTCCTGTAAGCAGGCAAGACTTCCAATGAAAAGACAGGGATACCAACCCAGCCAGAGGCAGAGGCAGGCAGATCTCTGTGAGTTGAAGGCCAGCCTAGTCTACAAAGCCAGTCCAGAACAGCCAAGGCTACTCTGTCGCTGGGGGGAGTGGGGGGCGCAGAAGTCAGGGATAAAGAGGGAGCAGAAAGTGAGGGAAGGGACTGGCCCAACTTGAATTCCATGCCATGAGAGACAGCCTACCCCTGACGCTATTAATTCTCCTATACTTGCAGACAGGAAGCTGACATAACTACCATCTGAATGGCTTCACCTAGCAGCTGATGAAAACAGATGCAGAGACCCCACAGCCAAACATTAGGGAGAACTTGAGGAATCTTGTGGGAGACGGGGAGGAAGGATTGAAAGAGCCAGAGAGGTCAAGGGCACCACAAGAAAACCTACAGAGTCAACTAACGGTGACCCATAGGGCCTCACAGAGACCGAACCACCAACCAGAGAGCATCCATGGGATGGGCCTAGCCACCCACACATGCGTAACAGATGCACAGCTTGGTCCTCATGTGGGACCTCTCATGGCAGGAGCAGGGGTCTCTGACTCTGCTGCCTGCCTTTGCATCCCTTTCCCCTGACTGAATGGCCTTGTCTAGCCTCAGTAGTAGATGTGCCCCAGTCCTACTGGGAGGACAGCAAGGGAGCGGGAGGGCGGGGGGGGGGGGCGTTGTTTACCCAAGAGAGACAACTTGCTCTCAGGCAGAGACTGCCAGCTGTTTACATGTCACATACTGCAGAAGCCATGGTGCCTGCCACTTTGATCATTTATTTCATCGTGCTCATTATAGCATTGCTGCCGTAGACATATTACCTCTTGTTCAAAACCTTTAGACACAGTAATGGTGAGATACAGGGTGTTTTACATTTCTCAGTTGCATTTATTTACCTTGTGTGCATGTATTATAGGTCAGAGGACAACTCGACCGTATCAGTTCTCGCTTTCTACCAGGTGGCTCTGGGTCTGAGATCAAACTCAGGTCATCAGGGGTTGGGACAAGCCCCTTTACCAGCTAAGCCATGGCATCAAGCCAAATATACTTGTTTTGTTTTAAGGTTTTTGTTTTTCAATTTGAACCTGGGTCCTCTGGAAGAGCAGTCAGTGCTCTTAAGCACTGAACCATCTCTCCAGCCCTGTTTCTGTTTTTAGTTGGGTGTTACTATATTTCATCTGTAGCAATTTTTGACTGGTACATCACTTACTGAAAAGCAAAGACTGAACTATAACTCCTTCTGCCTGTTTCCCACCACAGGGCAGGGTGAGGACAGAGGAAAGGTAGGAACAAGTGCAGTTGGAATAATTCATGTTAGAAGAAAGGATGCAACGCTGCTTAACATAGCAGTCTCAGCACTTGAGTCACCAGAATTTTACTGCCCCCTTGTGGTATAAAAATAGTGCAACTAAAGGACTCCAGAGACCATTTTCCCCAAAAATCCAAAGCCAAAAGGGAGGTAAACTGTAAAACCCTCTTGTTCCTTTGAGCCTCCCCGGGGTGCTTCCAGGATTGTTGTCTTTCGCGACACAATTCAGTGCTGTCAGCAAAGGCAGGGTGCGTTGTTAGGAGAGGGAGCTTCGGAACAACAGAATGGAAAGTGAGGAGGGGAGAGGAGAAGGGGCACAAGAAGGAGAAAAGGGAGAGGAGGAGGAGGTGGAGGAGAAGGAGGATGGAGAAGGAGAAGGATGGAGGAGGAGGATGGAGGAGGAGGAAAATGGAGAATGATGGAGAATGGAGGAGGAGGAGGAGGATGGAGGAGGAGGATGGAGAAGGAGAAGGATGGAGGAGGATGGAGGAGGAGGAAGATGGAGAAGGATGGAGGATGGAGAAGGAGGAGGAGGATGGAGGAGGAGGATGGAGGAGGAGGATGGAGAAGGAGGATGGAGAAGAATGGAGGAGGAGGATGGAGGAGGATGGAGGAGGAGGATGGAGGAGGAAGAGGAGAAGGATGGAGGAGGAGAATGGAGGGACAAGCGGGGAAGGAAAAGGAAACAATAGTTTGGAAGTCAGGCTTGGTGCTGCCCTCCTAAACCCTAACTCAGAGGTGAGGGAAAGAGGGTCAGAAGTCAAGGTCATGTTCATCTTGAGCAACTTCAAGGCTGACCTGGGCTATGTAAGAGCTTGCCCTCCTCCCCCTCCCCCAGATGAAGGAAGGTAAAGAAAACTGGGTGGACTTTAAGTACAGCTGCTAACAACAGAATAACTACATAACTTCGCTTCTCCGAGGCCCTCCCCCTTCACAGGTCACTGAGCCCTGCAGTGCTGACCTGTCAGTTCTGTGTGGGGCACAGGTGCCATTAAACACGAAGGCGTCACAGTTACTAGGTACCATGATGCTCAATAGTTACAGAGAGTGAGAGACAAATAGGTAAAGGAGCAAAATTGGCAGTGAGGCCAGTTTGACCCTCTCTGCAAACACGCAGAGGTGGACACACTTCCTGCATGGGAAGTCTGGCATCCCTCTTGCGGGGCCAAACTGTAGGTGCACAGTAGGGTGGCTGACCTGCCACCCCTGGCAGATGAGTGAAGACTGGGTGGCACCTCTGCTTCTCCCCAGAGGAGAGGAGATATGGGCTGAACAATAATGGACACTCACCTAAACGTGGAGAGACTAGGACCTTTTAAAAAAAAAAAAAACCACTTGGTTTGATCTCAGGACTGAGCTCCCAATTTTCAGGTCATCAATCCAGTGCAGGCAAGATGGTAACTTCGTAGGTCTCATTCCCAAGAAAGGGTTGAGGCCATGTCTCATGTAGTCCAGGTTGGCCTCAGACTACCAAGCTGTGGGTACTGCTATAGTAGCAAAATGGCAGAGGGCCCCAGTGTTCAATTCTAGACCGGGGAGGCAAAGCTGAAAATCAAAACAAAACCCTAGATCTTCTATGTGATGCTAAACACCACTAAAACAAAACCCATCAGGTGGAGGCTGGATGTGGTGTCTTACAGGAGACAGAGGTACCAATATTGACCTGATACCATCTTTCCTTCCAAATAACTTGTCAGCATCAGTTTACTGTCTTATTTTAACCAAACGGGTGCACTTCTAAACTTTTTTTCTCTTTTTCAAGACAGGGTTTCTTTGTGTCACCCTGGCTGTCCTGGACTCTCTTTGTAAACCAGGTTGGCCTCGAACTCGCAGTGATCCTCCTGCCTCTGCTTCCTGAGTAGCTCGTTTTCATTACTATAGCAAAGTAACTAAGACAGGCTACGTTTTAGAATAGAAGAGGATTTTGCCTCATGGTTCTGCAGATGTAAGGTCTAGGGCTTTATCTGATGCCCATCTTGCTGGAGAGTTCCACCATGGCATCAGCATCACACAGCTGGAGAGAGAGACAGGCACACTTAGTATCTACACATCTGTGTGCTCTCTCTCCTAATTCTTTTTAAAGTATTTTAGTTTTAGGTTTAATTTATGTAAGAGTGTCAGATCTTGGAGTTACAGACAGTTGTGAGCTGCCATGTGGGTGCTGAGAATTGAACCCAGGTCCTTTGGAAGAGCAGGTAGTGCTCTTAACCACTGAGTCATTTCTCCCGGCCCTCTCCTCTCTCTCTCTCTCTCTCTTTTTTAAAATTAATTTCTTTATTTTTTTTCTTAATTTTTATTTTATGTGCATTGGTGTTTTGCCTGCATGTATGTCTTGTGAAGGTGTCAGATCTTCGAGTTACAGGCAGTTGTGAGCTGTCATGTGGGTTCTGGGACTTGAACTCAGGTCCTCTTGAAGAGCAATCAGTGCTCTTAACCACTGAGCCGTCTCTCCAGCCCTCTCCCCTAATTCTTAAAGGGCCAATAGGATTCAACTCTGGAGTCCCACATTAATACCTCATGCAGCCCCAAGGTCCCACCACTAACACACCAGAGTGGAATTCAGATTTCACCTTACCTCACACAGTCAGGATGAAACTTCAACACACGGAGTAATAAAAACACAACGATTAAAGCGCAGCACACTACATTTTACACTCATGTTCTCACCTCACCCATCTTAGTTCTACATGTGATTTAAATAGTATACATCGGCCAGGCCGGCGATGCACATGTTTAGTCTCAGCACTTAAGAGGCAGGCAGATCTCTGTGAGTTCAAGGGCAGCCTGGTCTACATAGTAAGTTACAGGCCAAAAAGAGCTACATAGTGAAACTGCCTCAAAACAAAACAAAACAAAACACCAACAGCAACAAAACGTACTCCATATTAGCACAGTGACCATTTATATTTGGCCACATATTTACTTCTCTAGTATTTATCCTTAATTTCTCAATTTTACATTTTCAACAGTAAGCTCCAGCCAGGCCCAATGAATGACCTTATCTTAAAAACAAGGTAAGCCGGGTGTGGTGGCACACCCCTTTAATCCCAGCACTCGGGAGGCAGAGGCAGGTGGATCGCTGTGAGTTCAAGGCCAGCCTGGTCTGCAAAGTGAGTCCAGGATGGCTAAGGCTACACAGAGAAACCCTGTCTCGAAAAAAACAAAACAAAACAAAACAAAACAAAAAACAAGGTAAAAGGGAGCTGGAGAGATGGTTCTGTGGTTGCTGTTCTTTCAGGGCACCTGGGTTTGGTTCCCAGTGCCCATAGAGTGGCTCACAAGTGTCTGTAACTCCAGACTGTTTGTTTTTCTGAGACTGGATCTCACTATGTAGGCCTGGCTATCCCGAAGCTTGCCATGTAGAGCAGGCTGGCCTGAATTTCAGAGATCATTGGGCCCCTACCTCCCAAGTGCTAGGATTAAAGGTCTGCACTACCATACCCAGCTCCATACCTTTTTATGTAAGAAAGCAGACATTATTCAAAAACTACTCTCAGATTTTAAAAATAGATTTATTTTCAGAACAGTCCTGGGTTTACCAAAACGTTGACCAGACAGTATAGTCACCATACACTGCCTTACATGCAGCTTCTGCTATTATCGATATCTTCCAATAGTGTGGGGTCTTTTGTACATTTGATGAATCAAAACTAATACACGAGGGCGGTGAGACAGCCCAGTGGGTAAATGTTCTTGTCACAAAAGCCTGACAACCTGAGTTGAACTCCCATGAAAAGGAGGAGAGAGAACTGTCTCCACTAAGCTGTCCTTTGACCTCCACAAGCTCACAACAGACACAACAATAAATACATAAGCTCTAACACGATAGCACACTACTGTTGGTAGAAGTCCATACTCTGAAGCAGAGCTCGCTCTCAAGAGTGATGTGGAGGTTCTGGCAGGGGAGCACAGCTGCTTGTCCCTTTGACTGAACTGGTCCTCCCACTTCAGGGAAGGCTGTCCTCATCTGTCAAGCATGAACCTTCAAGAAGGACCCAAGAAGCAATGGGTCTCACCTAGCTCCTCAAGTCAGCCAAATCAAGCCTGTCAATCAATGTGGTGAGAAAGATGTCACAGACAGGGCTTCACATTCAAGGGGACAGACAGGATCTCCCTGTATAGCCCTGGCTGTCCTGGACTCGCTGCCTCCCTGAGTGCTGGGATTAGAGGCGTGCGCCACGGCACCCAGCCTTGGTGCGCCACTGCACCCAGCCGTGGTGCGCCACGGCACCCAGCCATGGTGCACCACGGCACCCAGCCATGAGGCACTCTTTACATGTCACTACACTATCCTCACTAAATAACTTCTCTGCCACAGATATTTTGTGTTCTGCTTATTCATCCGAGTCACCACCCAAACTCTGGCAACCGCGGATATTTTACTGTCTCCATAGTAGCACTTTTCTTGTGTACCAGACAGCTGGACTCACGCAGCGCCTTGACTTCTGCACAGCATCCTTCATTTGATGATGCTTAACACTCCTTTCTATTTCTGATTATTACACTGTATATGCTTACTTGTTGGGCCCTATGGCCGGATCTGTCAGCCCTCTGCGGCCCTGAGGACAAAGACCGAGCCTGGCTCGAGTTTCAGCAACAGTCTCGGGTAAATACTTCCGCATAGGAATGACAGCATGGTCCATCCTGGTGCGAGCCCCGCCTGCCAGCAGCCACAAACCAATTGGTGCCACTTTACATTCTGGGAGACGTCATATCTCTTGAGGCCTTATGCCCTGCCCACTCCCTATACTATATATATGAGAAACCTGCCACAATAAAGTTGAGATCTCACTGACAGTGTGTTTTTCCTCCGGGTGCCAGAGGAGGAGGCTGGGTCACTGACACTCACCATCCTGCTCAGCCCCCAGGGAGAGGAAATGGCAGGTCCGAATCCTCTCCCTTTCCAGCCTGACCTGCCGGGTAAGAGACCCGACACTTACTAACTTTTTGTCAATACCAGTTTTTGACAATTATAACTAAATATCCATGTTCTGTCTTGTGAGTAATTTTTTTAAAAGATCATTTATATAGTATTCGGCCTGAAGAGGGCACCAGATCTAACCCAGGGAAGGTGGGTTTAGTTCAACTCAAAGCTAAAGTAGGGCACCATCCACCATGACTACACCATGACTAGGAATTCATGGCAACAGGAACTTGAGGCACCCAGGCTCACTGCAGAGTCAGGAGGCAGGGAGCAATGACTTGATGTTCAACTAGGTGTCCCCTTTTTATTCAGTTCAGGACCCTAGTTCTTTTCTTTTTCTTTTTAAGATTTATTTGTTATGTTCACAGAGTTCTTCCTGAAGGCCAGAAGAGGGCATCAGATCACATTATAGATGGTTGTGAGCCACCATGTGGTTGCTGGGAATTGAACTCAGGACCTTTGGAAGAGCAGCCAGTGCTCTTAAACCTCTGAGCCATGTCTCCAGCCCCTTAGGACCCCATTTCATGAAATGGTGCCACCAAAGTTAAGGTAGTTCTTCTGACCTCAATTACCCTCATCTAGACAAGCTCTCAGGCATGGCCAGAGGCTGATCTATTCTAGACAAGCTCTCATAAGCATGCTCAGAGGCTTATCTCCCAGATAATTCTAAATTCTGCCAAATTACAGTCATTAACCATCACAACTCTACCCTTGTCAACTTGATACCTAAACACATTACTTTCTTTTTAAAAAATATTTATTTATTTATACAGCATTCTGCCTGAATATGTGCCTACATACCAGACAAAGGCACCAGACCTCATTATAGATGGTTGTGAGCCACCATGTGGTTGCTGGTAATTGAACTCAGGACCTTTGAAAGAACTGACAGTGCGCTTAACCTCTGAGCCAGCTCTCCAGCCCCCCAAACACATTACTTTCAAAGCATAATTTCCATCTCCACGGGCTCATGGCCATCTCATAATGCAAAGTCCTCATCATCTTTAACACTTCTAACACTGTTTTAAAAGTCCACGTCCCATCTGAGACTCATAAACCATGAACTCCTGTAAAAAAGAAAAAAGAAAAACCAAACAAATTACATACATAGACACTGGCATAGCACAAACGTTCCTATCCCAAAAGGGAAGAACAGAGGCAAAGCAAGGAAAGATGAAATGAAAGCAGGGCAAACATCAACTTCCATGTCTGGCATCTGGGAGTCACGACAAAAATCGTCTGTGCTTCAGATGATTTAGGTAGCTCCTTTTTCAGTTGTGGCACCTACAGCATATGGTGTATGGTTGGGCCAACTCTGCTGAGTGACTGCAGCTTTCTTCAGATGTCCCAAGGTCCTGGCATGTCCGATGTTCTGAGTCTCCACTGCAGCTTATGCTCAGACACAGAGACACACACCTGGACAACCCCTCTGATCCCTCATGCTCACTGCTGCCCCTGGGATGGGGCCTGACTCCCTTCGATCACAAGCTGCATTTGTTTCTGTGTGCTTGCCAGATGTTGCTTCTGAGCACCATTCTCCATTTATGCTCTTTCCTTTCTAGTGAATTTGCATTTCACAACACAGAGCCTTTAGTTGGTGGGGTCTTACCCTCACAAGCCAAGTTCCCACTGTCTTGTTTTTCTTAGCATTCATGTTTTTAAAAAAACTTCCATCAAAATGGCCCATTATGCTCTCCCTGCAGTACTCAAGGGCTTTCCTAGTCCAGTGTTTCCAATTTTCAAACCAGTTCCAAGGGCCTAAGAATCACAGTCAAGTTTATCATAGCACTAGACCTGCTTTTCAGTACCAAATTGCACTGTTTTCCTGATTGCTGTGATAGAATAAACACCTGACAAAAACAGCTCGCGGGAGAAGAGCTTATCTGGGTTAACAGTAGAGGTACAGTCAAGTTGTGGTAGCAAAGTCACGGCGGCAGAAGCGCAAAGTAGCTGGTCACCCTGCATCCAGGTGTATGTAGGTGGAGAGTAATGAACCCTGTCAACTAGCTTTCTCCTTTTCATTTCCTCCAGCGTCCTGGTCCACGTCGTGCCACCCAGTTAAGGTAGGTCTTCCCACTCTAATTACCCTCATCTAGGCCATTTTCACAGGCACAGTAGGGTAGCCTCACAGGCATGTCTCCTCGGTGAGTCTAGACCCTGTCCGGTTGACCACATTAACCATCACACTAACCATCTAAACCTGTCACTGAATACGAAGATCTCTCGGTTCCATCCATTTCTTGTCAAATGGCATTTCACTCTTTACAGCTGGGTTGTATGATAACATTTTTCTCTGTCCGATATCTGCTGGTGAGCTTCTGGCCGATTTTGGAACTTCAGCAGTTACATCTTAAATCCTGGAGTCAGAGAGTATTAATCCTCAAACTTTCTTATCTATCAACTTTAATGTCACTTTGTCAATAGTCACAAAACAAGTTTTGGTAGTATTTTTATTGATAGAATTCATAGATCAAGCTGGAAAAGACCCCAAGGATACCGTCTTTTTACTTACACACTTGGTATCTCTCTTAGGAAGTGTTCTTTCTGCTTCTATCTTTTGAAGAGACAGTAGGTAGTGAGAAACTGTGTCTCCCAGTTCTTGGAACTGCTAACCTCAAGAGTTCCACCCTAATTCCCAGAATAGTTACATACAAATTTACAGATATCAGATGTCCTCACAAGAAGTTCGCCCAGGCCAGATGTCTAATATCCATATGGATTCCAGCGATAAGCAACCCCACCTGCTTTGTGGTTTTTGCCTTTAAAACTAGCCTGTAACAGCTACTTGGGGTCCTTCACCTCCTGAGTGCTGAGGGACCCTGACACATCAACAACTGGGACTTCTGGTGTGTCAGTAATAAATTTTACCTATACCTCTCAGCTGGTGTGACTTGGGTGGTTTCTCGCGGTGACCCCCCCTTTCCGAATTGGACTCCCCAGGGTCTAACATTTTGGGCCAGGGTCCAACAGTAGCAAACATAATTTCTTCCATAAACATGTTATAGAATTTGGCATGAAATGGTCTGTTCCTATTGCTTACTTTATTTATTTTTTCTTTTTTGGTTTTTCAAAACAGGGTTTCTCTGTGTAGCCTTGGCTATCCTGGAATTCGCTCTATAGACCAGGCTGGCCTCGAACTCAGAGATCTACTTCCCTCTGCCTCCCAAGTGCTGGGATTAAAGGCGTGCACCAGCACTGCCTGGCCTATTGCTTATTTTTAAGGCAACTTCTTTGATAGCTATCCCAAGTCCCCAGTTCTCCTGGATGGGAACACCTTTCAAAGAATGAAACCACTTAAGTGGTAAAAATAATTAATCTGAATAAAACAAGAATAAAAAAAAAAACAAAGGGTAGAGTTGTTCGTAATGGTTTTTTTTTTTTTTCTTTTTAAACTGGGTCTCATGTAGCTCGGGTGGGCTTGAACTCACTATGCATGTGAGATGACTTTCTGCCTCTACTATGCACATGGCATGTGTGTACCCTGACTGGTTTCCATGTCACATCCATGACATCTATAATGATGCCATCGTCTTTATTTCTAGTGTCTCTTAATTGCCTATTTAACCTAGCTAATTTCTTTAGCTGATCATTTCAAGCTCTCGCTCTTAATATTAATTTTCCTCCAGTAAATTCCTACTTACAAGTTTGGGTTAGATTTTTTCCCCAAGTTCTGCTCAAATTTTTATTTCTTTTGATTAACTTGTTGCTCTTCTAGTTTCCTAAAGAGGCAGCTTGATAAATTTAGATGTTGATAACTTTTGTTTCTTTTGATTAACTTGTTCCTCCTCTACTTTCCTAGAGAGGAGGCTTGGTAAGTTTAGATCTTGATAATTTTCATTTCTTCTGATTAACTTGCTCCTCTTCTAGTTTCCTAGAAAGGAGGCTTGCTAAGTTTGGAAGCCATCAGTTTCCCTTGCAGGGAGGGATATATTCGCTGCTGTCTGCATGCGCCTGTGCGTGTGAACCACCTGGCCACCTCTGACTACTTGAGATCCCTTTCCTTGCACCTCCTAAATTCTATGAACATTTATATGAGCCACCATACCCAGTATCCAAAGTTGTCTTCACTTCTTGAGATTTCCCTGACCTCTGTGTGTGTGGCTTGGTCACCACTAACTTATGACTACGATTTTTAACCATCTCTCTAGAGTTCTAGTTTAATTCTATGTGGTCTGTGAGAACATGGTGTGTTGTTCTTTTAAGTGTATGTGAAGGTCCCAAATATCTCCTTCCTTACTAATGTCTCATGTGGGCCTGAGAATTTTGTGTACTCTGCTGTTGGGGTGAGTTACTCTGCAGATATCTGTGGGGAGCCATGCCAAATTCTGCCATGTCAAATCCTGTGCTTAGGCTGCATGCTGTGACCTTCGAGTTGCTGACCTTTGCCTCATGAGGTCTTGTGTTCTAGGCTATCCTTGGACTATTTACCTTTGAAAGAAGTAGGGAAGTCCCAACTTGGAACCACCCGGAGGATCAAGGAAGCTCTTACAGGGAAGTACTCAGAGAAATAGGAAGTTCTGGCAGGGAGTGATTCAGGTTATTGTATTCTTGCCTGGGGGCTAGGGTGAGTGGGATTAGAATAGATCCTATTGACCCTGCTCTCTATATATTATTAGTCAGCATTAAAGCGAGTCTTGATCAGAAATTTCTAGACATGACACGTTATTTCTCATGTCTCTGTACCCTACTTTCAATCCCCACTCCCCCTTTCAGGTGAACCCTGATTCAGTGTGTCCCACGGGCCAGGACACATCATTTGGCGCCCAAACAGGGACTGAAAACGTGGTTGGTCAGAGAAGTATGGTCTAAGGAATAGTTTATAGCCTTAAACTTAGAATTTTTGTGTTTAATTTTTGCTTATAAGAGACTTAACAATTTTCCAAACTGGTCTAGGGAATGGAGTTAATTCCAAACTCCCTAGCTACAAGGTATTTATAATTTTCTTGTTTCTTTGCTTAATTTTTACTTGAGATGTTTTTAAATTTTTTTTTAAATTCTCAAAAAAGAAATAAAATAGTTTTGTCCTTGGAACTAGACATTTACAGCTGGGAGTTTTCAGCTGAGATCAAACTAGTTAAACAAGCCCAGGCTACAATGTCCTTGAGGCAGATAATTTTAGACACTACTCCTAGCTACCTGCGGGCTCGCCTATTACAGAGCAGAGATGGCTACAGATACATAGCCGGTTGGAGAGGTGGAACTAGGAGGCTGATTAACACAGGCGGAACCCTGATTCGATTTGTCCCGTGGGTTTTCTTTGATTGCTTTCTGAACCTAGGGTCACACATTTTAGTCAAGTGCTCTACCATTGAAGTAAGAGCTGACGGTGCCTTACGCTCTACCATATGGGACCGTCCCTTGGATGTCCACCTCTTAGATTTGTTCAGACCAAACCTGTAATAACTCACCTACCACAGTTCTCTCAGTACTGGCTCCAACAGGAGTCTCTACTCCTGGGTGTCTCAGCAAGCTATGAGTCTCTTGACTACTTCTTTTAGCAATGGTTACTTGTCAAGTATGGTCAAAAAGTAAAGGCTCGCCTTGCTAGTTGTCTTTATTAAGCTAGGATTAACTTCACCAATAGTACTTTCTAAACTGCTAATGTTTTGCTCACATTAATATTAATTGATGAGATGGGAAAAAAGCATTTACATTGTTTTTAAAATTCTGTCTTTTAGACCGGTTGCAGTGACGCACACCTTTAATCACAGCACTTGGGAGGCAGAGGCAGGTGGACTGATGAGTTCAAGGCCAGCCTGGTCTACAAAGTGAGTTCAGGAGAGTCAGGGCTACCCAGAGAAAAAACAAAAAAACAAACAAAAATTCTTTTAGAAAAGGGCTCTATAAATGCAAGGGCTTATCAAGAGCATGCCAAAAGTGCCATGTCAGGGCATTGTACAGCAACAGCGGCGCCATCCAGTCTCCTTGCCATGTCACCCATTCACTGATGGCCTCTGTTCTGTATCTGGTCTTACACTTACACCTACAATCATTGTCATCATCATCGTCTCATCATCTCTCCAGAAAACAAAAGTGAGCTCATCAGTTACTGTTGGTTGTAAATGGGGAAGCTGTTAGCCAAATGCTCACTCTCAGCAGTTATTTTGGCTTTCTATTTACCTCATCTTCTGAACTACTGCTGCTCTAAAAGGGGGTGGGGTGGGGGGAGGGAGGGGGAGAGAGAGAGAGAGAGAGAGAGAGAGAGAGAGAGAGAAGAGTGTGTGTGTGTGTGTGTGTGTGTGTGTGTGTGTGTGTGTGTGTGTGTGTGTGTGTGTGTTTGAGTCCTTGATCTTTGATTAAGTCTATCTATTCAGGCTACTTTCCAAATGCACCTTAGTCCTGAAAGAGTAGGTGTTAGGATGTGAAAGCACCTTTGACTCTTGTTAGTCAGAGACCCCTGACATGTGAGCACTCACAATGAGAGCCTTCTAAATGTGGACGCTTAGTTTTTACACTGAGTTGGAAAGAGTTGTCCTTTTTCCTCAAAGATAACATTAATTTTCTTTCCAATAATAGGATTTTTCGGACACATTGAGATCTGCTCTCAAATGCCTTAGAAATAAAAATTCATTTATATTATTATAAAGAATAATTTCTAAAAAAAATCAGAGAAAAATACACCACATGTTTTATTAATGGTAAATGTTTGCATTTATTCTAAAAAGCTTAGTTTTTACTAAGCTTTTTTAAACAAAAGCTAATAAGCAAGAATCATTTTTCCATACAGAAACTTTATCCATAAACAAGACTTAAATTTATTCCAACATTGAAAGCTAAAAAGAACTGGAAAAGTAAAAAAGCAAAACACTTGAGTCAACCTTTTTTCTACCAGTTGAATATACTGTACTTAAAATGGCAGACACATACTGAAAGAAACACAAAAACATGCATTTAGTCTACAGATCAGCATTAAGAATGACATGCAATTCATGATTTCTTTTTACCTAATTAATTAACGAAGGGTTTGGCTTGGTTTGGCCTCCACTTGAGAGGAAGATGACCTGTTTCCCGAACTGATCCTTTCTGCCCTAGACAGGAGCATGAGCTCTCCTCTCCACAGCCTCCCTGTAAGGTGATGTGCATAATGACAGCAAACACCACTCTTCTGGTAACAGTGCCATGGCCTTGATAATCATTTTCACAAAACCAGAACCAAGTGCAGCGGCACAACACTTCCCTCAGAGAACGTGCAAATCCAGCACACACAGTCCTTAGCAGTGTGATTAGGAGCGCACTGGACACTGCCTACAAGGCTTTTAAGTGCTGCCAAGTTAATAGTTCTTTCAAGGCACTGAAGACGTATGCAGATGGAGTTTCCAAAATATATTAACAATTGCTTAAACTGTTAAAAAGCCCTGAGTCAGAACTTTCAATAGCTTCCTGAAACTGTACTCAGATAAAATGGCATATTTGCTTATTTCATAAAATATTAGAAAACCACTTTGCTTTTGAGAAAAGAAGTCATGTTTATGAAATAAAATCAAGAGAACTCTACAGGGCAGTCCAAATACTCAGCACCACATCTTTCCTAGGCAGTCTACACATCAATTCAAAACTTTTAGATTTAGGCACCAAATTAATGGGACAGGTCACTTTCCCTGTACTTCTATTGCTTAAGTTCTCAAAAAAAGAGGAAGGAAACCTAACTTTAACCTAAGGTTCTTTCCTTTTCACTAACAAATAAGACAAGATGCTAAAAGGGGAAAAGAAAAGCAATATTCTGGTAGAAAAGGAGGTAGAAAATGCCAAAGTAGCAACTTAACTTTATTAACTGTCCACTCCTATTTTACACTGTAGTTTACCCACCGCCAGCCATTCATCAGCCAGTGACGCTCAGGTGAAAGGATTTCTCCCTCACTGCAGTGAAGCAACATACATCAAACTACACTGAGCAGCCTTCTCACATTCAGGTTTAGAAACACAGCTGTAATTACCAACACTGCCGCGCACACGCATGCTTGTGTCAAAGGGCATACATGATTATCAAGTAGCATGGGCAAGCTCCTATTTTAACAGTCAAGCAAGCTAAACTAGGTTGCCATTTTCAAAGAAAAATGTGTTCTGAGACTTTGACAGGTACACTCAGTGACAATTGATGTTTATAACAAGGCACAAATTACTTGTGAAAATCTATTACCATCCCAATATAGCAGAAAACCAAACTCAACTCATATTTCTCATATTTAAAATATGTTTCTCACCTCTGGCTCAAAATGAAATAACAAACATTTTCAATTAATATACATGTAAAAATAACAATTACGGCAGAGGAGAGATGCCCTTCCCTCAAATTTTAGGAACCTGATATCTACCTAGGTTTGTATCTTGCAAACACAAATGACTCTCCTTGCTTTATTTGTAGTCAGAACCCTACTGTACAGAGGAAAGAAAGGAGGAGTATTTGAAGGATGCGGCATTTCAACTGTGCAGGATGACGTTCCACGCTTGTTTCCCAACAAAGGGAGTGACATGTTCAGAAGTCAGGATGACAAACTTTATGATATGTGGTTCTCATTGCAATAAAAAGCAAAACAAAAATGTATTCCATGAGCCAGTTTTTATATAAATTTTACTATAAACGTTTCAGACATTCTAAAAGGATAAGTACTTTTCCTTTTAGAGCTTAAAAAAGCAAGTTGTGTTAATCTGTAATTTACAAAATAAATGGCAAGCCATATGAAAAAAATTGACCTATAATCCTTTTTATTTTATAATTAAATATGCCCTCTCCACTAACACTGTGCAAATCCTACACACTGCTTCCCGCATCTGTGCTTATTGTTTTTTGTTTCCTATTTGTTGCAGCCCAATGTCCTAAACCAACTCTGTTCTACTTGGCACTGTCCTAGTTCACAAGTTTAACTCTTCCTAGTCCAAAACATGTCCAGAATTCAAAATAAGCAAAGAACATCTATGAGGCAACACATGATTACCCAAGATGCTCTTATGTGTAAAAATGACCCAGCAAGGTTTGAATTTTGAACTAGACAAATCTTAAGCAGCATGCATTTTCAACATTTTAAAGTAAAATGTTCTTTCAGGCTAAAATCACCAAAAATATAAATTTAAGAAGTTATTTCCAGTTAGTTTTACATTTCAGTAGACTTCTGGTTAATCTGCCATTATTAAATTACAAATACTTTAAGCATAATTCAGGCAACAAAACTAAATACTTGCCTAGTATAATATTCCTACACTAATATAAAATTATCTTGTCTTGAAAACCTTGCTCCCAGTAAAATTATGCATGTATACAGCCCAGGTAAGAATGTTAAACTGTGTGAACAAGGGCCATTGTGCTAGCACCGTCTGGCAAATTGTATATATTTAGAGTGAGAAAGCTGACAGTCTTAATTGAATAAAGGAGAAGATGTGGTAGGGCAAGGGGTGCAGAAAGGGAATCCAAATATTGTTCCCCACAGCTCTCCTGAGACAGCAGCAAGGGATGCTAACAGTGTCTCAGGATCTTGTCCTTCTGTCCAACTGCAGCACACACAGAGAGTGTACCAAGATGCTGACCTCCCCATCAGTCCCTAAAGTCCAATACTTTAAAAAATGAATGCATGTCATGTAAAAATAATTCTAAGGGAATTAAGACTTCTTCCGAGGCACAGGAAACAGAGTTTGGGTAACAAGAAGGAAATATACCCAAGGGGCCAAGTACTGTGATGAGACTAAGAGGTAGCAGTTTCAGAGAGTGGGGAGGAGTCACTGGCATGAGTCAGTTCTTGGTCTGTCTCCTGTAAACCTAAAACAAATTAACAATAACTTTAGGTTCCTGAAGACTGAATAGAAGACTATCTTGTATCCATAGCATAAACCCCAGGTCTCCAGCACTGCAGACTTTACAGCTTCCCTCACAGACAGTCTCCTAAAAGAATGTGCTCTGCCATGGAGGAGACATGCTGGAGCTCGTCAGCTCAGGAGACAGAGAACAGTGATGTGAGTGAGATGCAGCTGTTGCCCACGGGTTCTTGCATCCACAGACTGCAGCAGCCATCCCTCCTTGCCTGATGGCGAGGATAAAGAGTTGGGCAGCCTATGGCAAGGAAGAAAAGATCCTCACTTTGGCTATTTCCAAGGCTGTAAGAAGACAGCCTGTCTCTTTTATGTAAACATCATGTCATCAGATGTATTTTTTTAACTTCAAATTGTATTTAGAAAATAGCCTCATTGGTTCCTTACTACATAGCTAGAGTCAGAACATAACATTCCTAATTTGAAACTGATAAAGACTACTCCATCCAAAATGATTACCAGCTGTTCGATGTGGTGGGGTCCTCATCCTATAATCCCACAATTTGAAAGGCAGAGGCAGGAAGATCATGAGGTTGGGACCAGCCTGAGCTACACAGTAAGTTCCTGGCCAGCTTAGAATACATAGCGAGACTCTTTCTCAAAAACACAAAAGAGAAATATAGCAGTTACTCAGCTAACCGCGGATATGGAACTGCTGAGTCTGCAATGCAGCCAGCACAGCTCACTATGACGCCTGGCAAAGGTGGTGGCAAGTAAACCACCAGCAACAGAGTGTAGCCAGGCTAGACCCTGCTCTCCCACATTTAGTTGCTACAGCAGAAAAACAGAAACAAGCTGGACAGATTTAAATGGGGGGAATTATTCCTAAAGAACACTATACTTAAGTTTATACACAGTACATAGTAGACACTATTGTAAACAGCTATTTCTTATAGTCGAGCAGTGAGGAATCTCCAAACACTTATGCGTATATTTACGCTAGATACAAAGATTACTCATTTAAAGAAGATAAAATGCTTAGGCGTCTAGCCAAGTCAACATGTTATCACATGCTTTCCCATAAATGCCCCACACCCCCTTCTAAGTAACTACCTGACACTAAGCTATGTAGTATATCTGAGTCAATGGGGGCAGTTTAAAGAGTATTCATCTGTAGGTATGAAGAAAAACTATGTTCTTTATAGTAGAAACTACTATCTGAGAGAGAATGGAAGTAAGGCTTCTGATGAAGGTAGAATCTGTAACACTGTCAGAATTAACAGACGTACAGAGAAGATTGCTGCCTCTAACTGTGCATCACCCAGCTGAGCAGACCTCAGAGGCACAGACAGGATGGTGTGCATGCACTGATGAGACCAAGCCCAGGTCAGCTGTCACTGCACACAACGGAAATGACTTTTCACACATGTACAAATGGCTGGTCCAGCAGTGACAAGTTAACACAAGGAGTGCCGCAGTAGCGGTCAGGTAGGAGGTGCGCCTGCACCTTTCTGTGCTAGCCTTCAGTTCTTACTACAATTTTGCTTTTTCTTTTCACATCTACTGTTGATTTTGAAATTAGTCATTTATTTAAGTTTTCCTTTTAAGTCTAGAAAATAAGGTAATAAATCCATTATTCTCTTAGCCCATACTTCCACTTACCTAAAAATTCATAAACAATCATTTGGATAACTGCTAGTTATCTTGAAATACAAACTTTCCTTCAGTACTGACGTAGCCATGTGGCATCTCCACTACTTTTATCATTTAACACATGTGACACAGTCTGACTTGCCGCACTCACCTTAGGTATGACTTTTTGGAACAGCTATGTCAGTTCACTATGTGAAATCATGACAATCGTGAAATCATGACAGAATATTGACTTTTTAAGTCAAGTTCTAAGGTTTAACATATGTATAAATTAAAAAAGAAAAATGCAATAAAAACATGTGAAAGGAGGTCCTTAAAGAATTTTCCTCCTCAAAGCCAAAAGCAAATTTTCTATGAATTGCCATGGATTTGATTTAAGAGGGAAACACACACACACACACACACACACACGCGCGCGCGCGCGCAATCTCAAACACTGTATGATGTTTTCGTTGTGATGGTGGTACATCTATAGTCTAATTCCATTCTAAGAAGGAAATTATGAAATTACAGATTAGCCCATTAGATTAAACTTCCCATTAGCTTTAGAACTTACTAAGACCTCATGATCACATACTTTAGAACTAACAAAACACTCTGTGTTTCTTAATCAGTACAAAAGAATCCTCCGTTCAATTGCCTTGCGACAAATTGGGCATTCACTCATTCGGTCTCCACAGAGCTGGCATGTCCCGTGGCCACAGAGGAAAATCATGTTCTTCAGACGATCCAGACACACAGGGCACATTGTCTGAAATGTAAGGAGACAATGAGTAAATGTGAGCCATTAAGTATAACATGACAACTTTTTCATGTCATTAGTTTTCTCTTCTGGTTTTGAACAAATAAGCTATTGCTTTTCAGAAATAAAAATTTCAGGTTTTGTTTGTTTTTTGAGACAGGGTTTCTCTATGTAATAACTAGGGCTGTCCTGAACTTGCTTTGTCGACCAGGCTGGCCTCAAACTCACAGAGAATCGCCTGCCTTTGCTTCCCAAGTGCTGGGATTAAAGGTGTGTGCTGCTTTTTGTTTTTTGAGGGGGGATTTGAGACTAGGTGTTGTTATGGAGCCTTGGCTGGTGAACTCACTATGTCGACCAGGCTGCTTTCAGACCCAGAACAGATCTACCTGCCTCTGCCTCCCAAATACTGGAATTAAAAGTGTGTGCTACCACAGTCAAAAATATGGTTTTTTGGCTTTTTTGGTTTTTCGAGACAGGGTTTCTCTGTGTAGCCTTGGTGGCCCTGGACTCACTTTGTAGACCAGGCTGGCCTCGAACTCACAGCGATCCACCTGCCTCTGTCTCCCAAGTGCTGGGATTAAAGGCGTGCGCCACCACGCCCGGCTAAAAATATGTTAGTTATTTAAAAATTAGTTGTTCAAAAATTGTTCTATCAAAGCATCACTCCTACAAAACAGATATTAGTTATTCTTTCAAAATAGTATAAAAGTGATACATAAAACAGACATTACGAAGATCAGGAGACGCCTCAGAGGTTAAGTGCTCTTACTGCTCTTGCACAGGGCCTGAGTTTGGCTCGCAGCGCGCACACACTGGCTCACAGTTCCAGGGATCTGACCTCCACTGCCTTCTACATTTATGAGATGCACATAAACTCTTGCTCACAAATAAACATAACATAAATGAGAACACATCCTGAAAGTAACTATTATATAAGTAAATAATGCTAACTACAAAAGGAGATTGGTCAACGGATAAAAGCAGGCCTGCTGCACCTGAAGCCGACTTGCCACCTCCAGGTGCCCAGGTGTCTTTGTGTGGCACTGAAGTGGGGTGCAGTGGAGGAGGCCGCTGAAGGCCCTTGCTAGGCACTATGCTGGGCACAACACACCCAGTCCTCCTAGTAGTCACTTCCAGGCTAAGCCTGGTTCAGAACACCTTCAGGACACGTCAGCTGGCAGCGTGTGGCCCCGAGGTCTCACTGCACTACTCTGCTAATACGACTGAGGAAAACATTAGTTATGTGCTTTTGGCTACTCTAGTAAGAAGTCATGATTTTTTCATAAAACATACTTTACAAAACCCCATTTTACGGAAATGTAACACTTATTATGAGTTCTTTCTCCTTGCTAACATAGAAAGAAAATGAGCAGGGATGCCTGGATTACTACATGAGGCCTCAAGGCTATGGCAATGCAGCTAGTAACTTTGATGATACTAAGGCCACCATAAAAGACAAACAAAACTGCTACAATTATCCATCTTGAAATTTCAAAAAAAGCAAGATTGAGGGGGGGGGGTGTCACATTTTTAGATTTCTAGAAAGTCAGCCCCTTCATTTAGTGGCACTAACACAGCTTCATTCCACTAAAACTTTCAAGAACTCTGGGCCCCTAGGCTAGGGATGCAGCTCAGAGGTGGAGAACTTGCCCAGCATTTATGAGGCTGTAGCCTCTAGCCTCCATTCAGAGGGGGTGGGGGAGAAATCCTGTGTAATTAATAACTTGTATTTCTAAAAGGAAACACATTTGTGTTATTCTTTCTTTTCGCTTTGTTTTTCCAGACAGGGTTTCTCTGTGTGGCTCTGGCTGTCCTGGAACTCACTTAGTAAACCAGGCTGGCCCCTAACTCATGAAGATCTTTCTGTGTCTCATGGGAAAAAAACTGAAACACAGAGAGCTTCAAATTTTTTAAATCGTCTTATTTATTTAAAAAAAAAAAAGATTTATTTATGTATACAAGTGCTTTATCTGCATGCATGCACAACAGAAAAGGGCATTCAATAGTGAGCTGCCATGTAGGTGCCAAGAATTGAACTCAAGACCTCTAGAAACGAGGTCTTAACCTCTGAGCATCTCTCCAGGCCCAAAGC
This sequence comes from Acomys russatus, assembly GCF_903995435.1. NCBI lineage: Eukaryota > Metazoa > Chordata > Mammalia > Rodentia > Muridae > Acomys > Acomys russatus. Next base: position 1,233,372 of record NC_067156.1, on the reverse strand, counting down.
TGCTTTACTTTATGTTAGAATGAGTCAAAATGTTCCCACCTACATTAATAACCTTACATAAATATGAATGCAGGAAATGAAAAGGCTTCCCATAGCAAAAGCAGCTGTCAACAAGGAGACGATCTACAGTCTGTCATGGTGGCACATATGCTCCCAGCACTCTGGAAGCAGAGGCAGGAGGATCACTACAAGTCTGAGACCAGCCTGCAATACAATACCTGATGACGACCTTTGGCTTCCACGTAGATATACACATAACATGCACAGTCATAAACATATATACCTCATAACTAAAATAAAAAGAGGAGACAACTTCTATCAACTACATATTACACAGGAGATAAAACTCCAAAAAGTAAACAATTATCCAACCAACAAATGGATAAAAAATCAAATAGATAATTCTCAAAAGAAAAAAATACATGGCCAAGAAATATCTTAGAAAGTATTCAACATCAGGAAAATTAAAACTACTTTCATCGGCCGGGCGTGGTGGCGCACGCCTTTAATCCCAGCACTCGGGAGGCAGAGGCAGGCGGATCGTTGTGAGTTCGAGGCCAGCCTGGTCTACAAAGTGAGTCCAGGACAGCCAAGGGTACACAGAGAGACCCTGTCTCGAAAAACAAAACAAAACAAAACAAAACAAAACCAAAAAAAAACTACTTTCATCTCACTCAAGTCAGAACAGTTGCCAAAAAACAAAACAAAACCGTACTAGCAAGCATGTAGACAAAGAGAAATCCTATACATTGGTGGGGCACATGCTGATGCCACTGTTTACAGAAATTAGTATGAGGATTCTTTAAAAACAAACAAACAAACACCAACTAAAGCCAGAACTACTGTAGGATCTAGCTGTCCCACGCCTTGGACTCAGTATAGCACAGGTAACTACACCCACATTCATTGCTGCACTGCACACAGTACATGAACAGCCTAGGTGGCCATCAACAGACTGTGGTACATAGAGATGGAATTCCACCATGAAGAAGAATGACATGATGACACTGATAGGAAAGTGGAAGGAGCTGGAAACCCTGTTACAACATGAAGCGAGTCAGCCTCAAAAAGCCAAATATTTCTCATATGCATAATCTAGACGTAACTTTTTACAAGTGCATGTATATATCCATATTGATTAGATGTGAAGCAAAATGAGGAGTACGAGAGGGATATACGAAGGCAGGGGTCTAAGAACGCAATGGAACACAGGAGACAGAGAAGCAGTAAGAAAGCCTAAGCGGGGGTAGGGGATAGGGGACACCCAACAAGAGGAAGGAAGGCTGATCATGTAAGTATGGGGAGGGTGACAAATAAGAACAAAGAATAATATGTATTTATAGAAATGCCATAATGAAACCCACAATGTATACGCTGGGCAAGTGAGGACAGAGTTGAGACCCCCAGAACCCATGTAAAATCCAGGTCAGCACACCGATCCACTTGTAACCCCAGTGCACAGAAGGCAATCAAGGGATGCCTGGAGCAAACTGTAGCCACCCTAGCCACACAGTGAGCTCCAGGTTCAGGAGGGCAGCTGCCTCAACAAGGAAGGCAGAGAGCTATCAAGGAAAACACTTGTCAACCACACGCCTCTACATAATGTGCATACACATGCTCATGCACTTGCATACCTATGTGTACCTGCAAACATGCAAACATGTACAGATACCACACACTCAAACATATGCAAAAGGAAAGAGGGGAGACAAATGAGGAAAAAAAACCCTTTAAATCATTTATCTTTACTTAGTCACTATACAGCAATTATTGCTAAATCCTAATCTATAGGAAAAACCAGCTCCACAAAAAGTGTTTTCTCTCTTCAGATATGTGAACAAAGGCCTAGCATATACACGCATTGAGTTTTAAACTAGTTCTCACATGGTCATGAGTCATCTTGGGCAGTGGGTCTCATAACCCCTACATATACCTACATACTTTTATGTTCTATTAGAGAATATATACATAGAAATGTACACAAGACACAGAAGTCTACAACCTGACCAGACTTCCCTTTGCTTTTCCCTAGCAGAGAAGACGACTGCTCAGACTGTAACACTGATTTCCAGCAGGTCTGTGTCCTACACAGCACCCTGCTTGGGTCTGTCACAGGAACAGCTTTCCTGTATAGTCTCAGGAGCAGCATCTCTGTCTGCCCCCACTGACACCAACAGCCTCTCTGCACTCCTCACACAGCAGGCTGGAGCGGCACCTCGCTGAGGTTCTTAGGGTTTAGTGGCACTGGTGACTTGCTTTCACAAACTGTGACTCCTGGAGACTAGGCCATTACAGCAGCAGGCGCACATTCAGTGGCACAGTAAGTGGCACTGGGTGGAGGGATGCAATCATTACCTGCTCCTTAATGTCCTGCAGCTGCTGCTGCAGCTTCTGCACATCCGCGTTGACATTGGTGTTGTCCTTGTCCTTCTGCAGCACCGGGATATTCCCACTTGCTAGAACAGAATTCAAGAAAAGTCTTTTTAGTTATTACTGTTTTGACATAACTGTGGGGCTGAAGATTCTTGGTGGTGGGAATGCCTGCATCCACGTGCAAGGCGCTGAGCTCTGTAGGCTCCTCAACGCAGGAAAGGGGTGAAGGAGGCCGATGCTATCCACACTGAGACAGAAGATACAGTGGTGACACCCACATAATACCCATTTATAATCTTCAAGAGGAAGCAGATTTGGGGGGCTACAGAGAGTGCTCAGGAGCTAACAGCACACAATGTTGCTATAGAGAACCAGAATTTAGGTCTCAGCACCCATACTGAATGGCTCACAACCACTTGTAACTCTAGCTCCAGTGAGATGCAATGCCTCTGGCCTTCGTGGGCACCTACACATGCACAGACACACACACATACATATTTTTAAAATAAAAAAGGTGGTGGTGGGGAAAGAGGTCTGTAGCAAAAGAGAACTTCTAAGCTTTGCAAGGGGCTACTTGTTCCTCTGGCAAGCTCACAAGCATGTATGCTCCTTTTCTCTGCTCATGGGCCACTAGAACCACTGCAAAGTAGATACTGCAAGAGTCTCTTAGATGACTTAAAAAAGAAAATGTATCCTCCTTCCCTTCCTTTTCTTCTTTCTTTCTAGACAGGGTTCACACTGCCCAGCCTAGCCTTGAACTCACTATGTAGCCAAGGCTGGCCATGAATTCCTGATCCTTCTACTTCCACCTCCCAAGTAAGGTTCAGATTACAGGCAACCCTGTACAGCAGCCCACCATACTTGGACAACAATAGTGATGATGCTGATTCATATAAGGTCTTACTATGTAGCTCTGGCTGGCATGGAACTCATTATGATGCTACTGCTGCTGCTGCTGCTGCTGCTGCTGCTTATGATGATGATGATTCAGACTAGGTCTTACTATGTAGTGCTGGCTGTCCTGGAATTCACCATATGGAGTATGCTGGACTTAAAACTCAGAGATCTGCTGGCCTCTGCCTCTCAGGAGCTAGGATTAAAAGCATGTGCCAGAGCAGATGCAGAGACCCACAGCCAAACATTAGGTAGAGCTCAGGGAACCCCATGCAAGAGGGAGAAGAAGAACTGCAGAAGGCAGAGGGACTAGGACACCGTGAGAACACTCATAGAATCAACTAAGCAGGGCTCATAGGGGCTCACAGCGCCTGAAGTAGCCAAAGCTGCGGCCTCTGCATGTACGTGGCAGTTGTGTAGCGGGGTGTTCTTGTAGGACTCCTAGCAGTCCAAGTGGGGTAGATCTCTGGCTCTTGGGACTATTCTTGGGACCCTTTTTCTCCTACTGGCTTCTGCCATGTTTGGAGGATATCCCGGGAAGGCTGCTATTAATCTTCTGAAGGGAAATGGAGGAGTGGATGAGGGAGAGGGGATTACAGGACCCTCTTTTCTTTATGCCAAGAGTTCCTTATCGCTAAGGATCTGATCTGAAAGTTCAGAAGGCTGTGTTAAGAGCTCTCGGATTTTACCTTCCCTGCTCTGTCCAAACTTGGCCTTTTATTCCAGCTAATACCTGTGCCTGGGAATTTTATCCTTCTCTACTTGTGAAAAAGACAAGAGCTTTGGGCAGTGGTATATGTAGCAATGCTCTTCCTCATCTGTACAAAACATGCTTATAAAACCAAGAATCAAGGACACCATTCTCCACCTTTACGTAAGCTCCAGGCACTGAACCTGGGTGTCAGGCTTACACAGGAAGCTCTTTATCTGCTGAGCCAGCTCACTGACTGCTGTGGTTTGAAAAGAAACGGCCCCACAGGCCTACAGATTTGAATGCCTGGTCATCAGGGAATGTTCTACTTGACAGGATGAGGAGGTGTGGCCTTATTGGAGGAAGTGTGTCACTGGGTAGGCTCTGAGCTTCCAAACGCCCAAGCCAATTCCAGAGACTCTTCCTGCTGCGCATGGATCCATTTCCAGAACTGTCAACTACGTGTCTAGCACATGTGTACCTCCATGCAGCATGCCGATGACAATGACCCTGTGCGCAGGTCAGCGCCTGCCAGCATGAGCAGTGACTTTCACTCTCGTCTTTCTACTTGTCTGTGCTACAATTCAGCTTCCTTTACTCTGTCCCTAATAATTCTATTCTGTGCAACATACACCACTTACATGATTTTGGAAGCCTGCTATATGAAGGGACCAACTTAATTAACATTTGTAAACTGAAAAAGAAATTAAGTTGGAATTAGTGCCCCATTTCCAGATACACTAAGTTGGGCTGGTACACAGATTATTGGTAGAGTATATACCTAATTAATCTGACTCCCAGAAAGAGACACACATACACAGCCATTAAATTTCATCTTTAAAACAGAAAGCAAACATTTGTTAAGCAAGAACATAACATTCTTCATATTACAAAGCCGCAAAAGTCTGATGTTGGGGTGGCAAGACTCAGTGGTAAAAATGCCCGGTGCTGGCCCTGTAAGCCTAGATTCCCAGAAACCATGTAAAAGCTGAAGAGAGAACCAGTTCCATAGAGTTGTCCTCTGAATTCCACATGCACACTTACTAAGGCATACAGACACCCACATTACACACGCATATACACATTGTGAAAGTTTATAAGCATTCCACACACTAATTAAAAATCTAATTTTACATTTCTTGTAACTTTAAAAAACAAAACAAAACTCACCAAAAACCATATCTGTTCCTCTGTCAACCTAACTCACAAATCTTAGGTTGAATAAGGCAGCAGGAGAGAGTACTGGGGGATAACCCAACAAGAAAGGAAAGCAGGTAAATGCCGAGAGAAGACACTCACAGATATCATCAGCGGGGTCTTCTGAACTCTTCCCCCCACAGCACATGATGAAAGGCACCCTTCGTTCAACTACTGCCCGGCACTGCACACACTTTTTCATCAGGCTGGCACAGTCTGAAAACGAGTAACACTTCTTTAGCTACAATGTAAACAACATTGCCTTTCTCTGCTATATTTCTATTTAATATATTTCTATATTAACCATACACTGAAGTAAAGATAAAGAAACATACCAGATCCTATCTATACCAAGTTACTTGTTTTTGTTGTTTGAGACAGGGCTTTCTCTGTGTAGCCCTGGCTGTCCTGGACTTTACAGACCTGGCTGGCCTCGAACTCACATATATCAACCCGCCTCTGTCTACTTGAGTGCTGGGATTACAGATGTGTGCCACCACTGCCCAACAAGTTATAAAAAGAAATAAAAAGTCTACCTTATTGTCATGTTATTAACCTAAGATTGAGAATTGTCTGTTAGAACAAAGAACCTACTATGAAAACATTTTCTAATGTAACTGAATGGTGATTTTTTTTTTCAAATAAATATTTCCAAATCTTAGTGCTTAGTAGGGAATGGTGGTATACAATTATGATCCTGCTTCAAAAATCCAAAACAAAACCAATAAAAAAACAAAATAAGATCTTAAAGTTTAGGAAATGGAGAGAAATACTGTGGACACATATGCTGCCACACTCAGGCTGTAAGCATCTGAAATGAGGCAGGTATAGTGCACTGTCTGCACACACTGTGACACTTGTAGGCAGTCCCCAAGGAGCTTTGCTCTTTTCCCATTAGCTCGTTCTTGATATGCCTGTTCCAGGTCAACAGGACAAATCACTAAGAACTCACTGGGGAAAGTTCCTCTGCTTCGCTAAAATACAGCAGCTGGCCTAATACTAACTGCCTAAGTTAGAACACTTTCCACAGCACACGGCCTAATGCTAACTGCCTAAGTTAGAACACTTTCCACAGCACACGGTCTAACGCTAACTGCCTAAGAACACTTTCCACAGCACACGGCTCATTCTTCTTTTCCCATGTGTTCCTTCTGTCAGCTACCATGTACTTATCTCTAATGTACTGTTTAAGGAAAACACGAAAGTGTTTCCCCGAGACTACCTTTCTCATGATCAGTTTTCAAAGACTATAAGCTACATTTTACTAGCCTTTCTCAATATGGAAAACAAACACTGGGGCTGACGAGACAGCTTAGTGGTGATTAAGGACACTGGCTGCTTTTCATGAGGATCCCCACACATGGCAGCTAACACCCATCTGCGATCCAATCTCGGGGGACCTGGCTCCTTCTCTTGGCCACCTCAGGCCCTGCATGGACATAGTGCACAGGCATGCATTCCAGTAAAACACCCATATACATAGAATACAAATTTTAAAACCATTTTTTAAAAGATTTACTTATTATTATTATGTATACAGTGTTCTGCCTGCATGTACACCCACAAGCAAGAAAGAAGAGGGCATCAGATCCCATTATAGATGGTTGTGAGCTATCATGTGGTTGCTGGGAATTGAACTCAGAACCTTTCGAAGAGCAGTCAGTACCCTTAACCTCTGAGCCATCTCTCTAGCCTGAATTCTAAACTCCCCACCCCCACAGACAGGGTTTCTCTGTGTAGCCCTGGCTGTCCTGAACTCACTTTGTAGACCAGGATGGCCTTGAAATCACAGTGATCCACCTGCCTCTGCCTACCGAGTGCTGGGATTAAAGGCGTGCGCCACCACACATGGCTAATTTTAAAACTCTTAAAGAAAGAAAACTAGGCACAATATACATTATTGATTGTTGATATCACCTTACGTTTGAACTTGTTAATTAATTGCATAGCACGTCAACATGTTCTTTTTAAATCAGCATTTAGCATGCAAGTCTGCTTCATTTCAAACTTTATCAAAGCATGGAATCATGGATGCGGACAGGCTGAGTTACTACATCCAATGACTGACACCAAAACATGAACATTCAATGTCCTCACACTTGATTATGTAATATGCAGTAGGCAAGCACTAACAAGTTTGAGATTAGTCTTCAGTCTGAGGGCAGATTTTTTTCTTAAAGAATTAATGTATGACATACTAATCAAGTAGCACACCACCACAATTACATGAACTATAACTTTCTATAGTTATATCTTTCTAAAAATAGAGGTGAGTAGGTACTACAGAGGCCATGTGGCCTACAAAGCCAAAAAATACATTGAGTATTTGGCCTTGTACAGAAAAAGTTTGCCAACCTCTGACCTACAAAAGTTTACTTAAGTCTTTCATTGTGTCCTTCTGACAGCTGATGACAACAGCCTTTATACCAGGCCTTGGTAAACCGAAACAGTTACTTGAGGCAAACTGTTAACAGCATAAATCCTTGACCTTCTCTACTAGTTGTCTAGTTATTTACCAGAAGCAAACAAACAAACAAACAAACATACATATTCAGGGGACCTGTAAGATGGCTCAGTGGGTGAGGGCTGGAGAGGTAGCTCAGAGGTTAAGAGCACTATCTGTTCTTCCAATGTCCTGAGTTCAATTCCAGCAACCACATGGTGGCTCACAGCCATCTATCATGGATCTGGTCCCCTCTTCTGGCATGCAGGCACACATGTGGGCAGAATAAGTAAATAAATCTTTGGGGGTGAAAAAAAAGAGATGGCACAGTGGGTAAAGATACCTGTGGCCAAATTTGACCATGTGAGTTTGAGCCCTGGAACTTTCAGGGTGGAAGGAGGGAAGGGCTCCCTCAAGTGCCCTCTAATTCCCACACACATTAGGCACACACTCATATATACATATACAACCTATAGACATACAAAGAAATAAATAAATATAAAAAAAAATTTATCCCAACATTTAAAGGGCATGTATACCAACTGAGATTGAACTACCATGTAGTTAGCATACTCTATATGCTAACCAGATAACATATTAAAAACCAACACTTGTTGACTAACCTATTTTATAATATGAAATACTATTTTTAAAAGGTGTTAATCTTTTTGAGATCTTTTATTGATAAGTAAGAGAAATAAACAAAAAACAGCAAGAAAAGAGAATTTCACACCCTGAAAGCTGTGAGGGGTATAAAGAGCCACAGCCTTCACACTGTGCTTAGGGAGATGCTAAAGCAGTGCTTCTCAGCCTGTGGGTCCCGACCCCACCGGGAACTGAACAACCCTTTCCCAGGGGTCGCATATCTGATATTTACACTGCGATTCATAACAGTATCAAATCATAGTTATGAAGAAGCAGTGAAAATAATTTTGTGGTTGGGGCCACCACACATGAGGTGTTGCAGCATCAGGAAGGTTGAGGACCACGGAGTCAAAGCATCTTGAGAGCTTCAGCACTGTCCTCCTAAAGAAAGGATTTCTTAGACTTCTACCCCAAGAGCTAACAGAACAAGGTCACAGCCCCAAGCAGCATGTGCTGTGTGAGCCCGAGGAGTCGGACAGCCATACAGGAAAGGCAAGTTAAGGCGAAGACAAATGAAGGGACATTCAAACAATGTTATAGCAAAAAAGATGAGCTTTCTAATAGGAAATAAAGATTTCTAATATTTTTAGAAATAAGTTTTAACTGTGTGTGAAAATGATAGATCCTTTGTAGGAATACAAAAATAAACACAAAATACAGAATAAATTTTTAAAAATCCAGTCTGATAGAACACAGAATTTCAGTAGTCAAACTGTTCAGTATACTTACTCTATTGCTTAAAAGTAGAGACCAAGGCCGGGCGTGGTAGTGCATGCCTTTAATCCCAGCACTCGGGAGGCAGTGGCAGGCGGATCACTGTGAGTTCGAGGCCAGCCTGATCTACAAAGCGATTCTAGTACAGCCAAGGCTACACAGAGAAACCTTGTCTCAAAAAAACCCAAATAAATAAATAAATAAATAAATAGGTAGAGACCAAAAAGGCACTAAATGCTTGCCCAGATTTTCTGTACGTTATCCAATAAACAAATAAATCAAATATGTAAATTTTAATTTCTTCTATATTTATGCCATCACTGAGGAGGTTCCCAAAAGGCTACTTACTCTCACAAGCACACATGTGTCCACAAGGTTGAAAAAGAACAGCAGCTTTCTTGTCAGAGCACACCACACATTCTTCAATCTACAGCAAGAAAAACAGAGTGAACAACTGCAGAGAAAGTGCGAAACCCCAGCAGCGTGCACGCAGTGTGCTCCACCTGTACGGAAGCCCCGCCCTCTGCTCCTCTGCCGGCACCTGAGCTCGGCAGGCACTATTTCTGCATTCCTCTCCCTACTTGACACAAAGAGCTGTATATAAAGATTCCATTTCATCTGAGGTCAGGGACAAGGAGCTAAATGTTAATTTTCTTTAAAAAAATTTTTTAAGTTAATTTTTATTTTATTTATTTAGGTTTTTGAGACAGGGTTTCTCTGTGTGGCCGTGGCTGTCCTGGACTCACTTTGTAGATCAGGCTGACCTTGAACTCACAGAGATCCGCCTGCCTCTTGCCTCCCGGGTGCTGGGATTAAAGGCATGTGCCACCACACCCGGCTGAAGTTAGTTTTTAAAAGGAAATGTTAATAAACAAGTACTAAAACATTTGACTGTGAGAAAACTAAAAAACAACAAAATCTTACCCAGTTTAGTCAAACTGTTAAAAGTTCAAGAGGGGGAGTTTGTGTTACCTCCATCCAGGGAATTCTTCATAAAACCCACACTTTTAGGACCTCATCAATTCCCATGCTGCCTGGATCCCAAAGCTATTAGGCTATTCCTCACCCTCTCCCACCACTAAATCCTCAAGTCTTCTACAACCTATTCGTAATTTCCATCTGACGTCATCTACAATGTATAAACCTTGCCATGTACTGTGACAGCCATGACTCTAGCGCCCTTTTCCCTCTAGCTCATACCACTGAGTTTCGCATTTGTTTCCCAACAGTCTACTCACAGTATAGCCACATTTAACTTTTATTAGTGTTACTGTCCAGAAATGACCACCTGTAACACCATCCAACCACTAAAACACTATGCTCTTGCTAGCTTTCATATATGTGTGCTCTCGCAGCCTATGCCTCGGTGCTGTAGAAAGCTGGCATACCTGGCATACTAGTTTAGTGCAGCAAAACCTGGTTGGACTCTGATAGTCTTTTGTTTTGCTATTTTTTTGGTTTTTCAAGAGAAGGTTTCTCTGTGTAGCCCTCGCTGTCCAGACTCACTTTGCAGACCAGGCTGTCCTTGAACTCACAGAGATCTGCCTACCTCTGCCTCCCAAGTGCTAGGATTACAGGCTTTGCCACCGGCACCTGGCTTAGTCTCTTGATATTTTTGAACTCAAAAACTACCACCAATGCTAATAAATTATCTAATATTATGTATACAGGTTTAAAATAACAGAACAAATTCATTAAACAATCACTTATCTACCTTTTCTCCTATTTAAAAGAAAAGTATTTCTAAGTACAAATTTCCTCTTTCTGGGTTATTTCTTCAGGTTACAGTCTCATGAGAGGAACAGCTGAATGAAAGCATTTTGTGAGTCTGAGCAGAGAATGGACTTCTGGCCTCTTTGACTATTAGAACTTAAAATTAAAATCAACAAACAAAAGACTTTTATTTCCTAATTCAACAAAAAAAATCTGTATTAATTTGGAATTTATTTATACTTTCCTAATTACTAAAGAATCCAAATGATTTATCTAAAAACACCCTTTCCTCTAAATACTAATTTTACTATTTTTATTAAATGAAATTGTTGGTTCCCCCTTCATCCACTTGGTGTCACTATTTCCTTGTGGTCAAAACAGCTAATAACAGCCAATCTGTTGAGTTGGTTAAACATGTCTGCTTTTTACATTTTCCAGATTTAAAACTCCATAGTACACAATACAAAATAAAATTCAATGCATCTAAGTTGTAAATGGCTTTGAAAGAAGAACAGTAACTATTTTTTAACTACTATACTTTGATATAAAAAAGAAGTGTACACTAAGAAAATTAAGAGTTAAACTATGGCTTTCAAACTCTAATAATAATCAATGTGGCAAGGTACAGCAGTAAGATTAGACTAGAAATCAACTCACAAAACCTGCACTGAGCTCTTTACAGCAAGCCTGGTCATGGCCTCACAGAATCCCACGGCACAGCAGGGCAGCGGCTCATTACCTTTGTCCGGGACTGAACCTGCTCTTTACAGATGAGGCACTTCTTGACGCGCGGGGAGCACAGAGAACAGGTTGCAATGTGTGCACATGGGCCAAAGAGCGTGTCCCTCTTCATGTCTGAGCACACCATGCACTCCTCTAGGGTCTCAGAGTCGCTGCTGATCACACAAGGGCTCCGAGAACCCACCTGGCCACTGATAAAACAAAGGGTTTCAAACCAAGCCGATTTGGGTACACTAGACAAATTTGTTAACTTTCTAACATGCAGAATGTCATTAGTACAAATAAAGACAGGTTGTACTAAAAGATAAAATGTCAACAACTTTATGTCAAACCTTTTTTCCTATTTTTAAAAAAAGTTAAATTTGCTCATTTTCACAGCTCTACTGTTCAAAAGCATAGACCAAAAAAGTACTAAATGCTCCAGTTTTCCAAGTTATAAACCTCTCTGTATCTTCACAGTTTTCTAATATCAGTCAATCTTCAAATTAAATTAATACACAATGAAAAAGGTTGAATTTCTAATAAAGAACTTAAAACACAAGCAAAAGTTAACTTAGTGAGCCAGGTGAAGAGGTGCACACTTGTAGCCCCAGCACTCAGGAAGGCGGCAGGGCAGGTGGGACTCTTGAGTCAAGAGCATCCTGGTCTACAGAGTGAGTTCAAAGACAGCCAGGGCAACACACTGAGTCTCTGTCTCAATATAATCAAAAACTAATGTAAATGAAATTTAATTTAAAACACATTCTATGTATATAGAAAAAGCAGAAGAAACCACAGGAAAACAACAACAACAAAAAATCCTAAGTAGCACTATATTGCTATATTAATTTAAAAGCCTCACTAGAGTTCACAAAAAATGAAAACTTAAATAAGGTACTTCGGCTGCTGCTCTGCCATTCCATTGAATGTGTTGTTAAGGAGGATAAAATTCTACTATAGGAGCCGGGCGTGGTGGCGCACGCCTTTAATCCCAGCACTCAGGAGGCAGGGGCAGGCGGATCGCTGTGAGTTCGAGGCCAGCCTGGTCTACAAAGTGAGTCCAGGACAGCCAGGGCTACACAGAGAGACCCTGTCTCGGGGAAAAAAAAAAAACAAAACAAAACCTATTATAGAAAGGTAGACTACTTCTTATAAATACGCAGAAACAGGCAGGAAAATGCATGTATGTATAATGAATATAACTATAAAAAGTAAATGCAGGTTTAGAAACTTATGAATGTACATAAAGGTTCTATCATAAGACCCCACTGCTCAAGATCATTGCTTCAATAATGAGAATACCTTGTATCCATTTATAGATATATTGTACATTCCTATAACAGAAGGCTAAGTTCCTTAAAGATATACTTTAAAAAATAGATACATTAAAAAAAAAATTAAAATACATACATTAAAATACTTACATTGAGCTGGTAACCTAGCTCCGGCTCCCATTTAAACTATTTAAATTAAAAGAGAGCTGAAGAGATGTCGTAGTGGTTGAGAGAACGCACTGTTATTTCAGAGGACTCAAGCTCAGTGCCGAGCATCCCCAGCAGATGGTTTACAACCTCCCATAACTCCAGCTCCAAGCGGGTTCTGAAACTTTCTACCTCCACAGATAGACACACAAATAAAACTAATTAAAATTTTCTTCTTCTCTTTTCTTTTGGCTGTCCTGGACTCACTTTGTATACCAGGCTGGCCTCAGAATCAAAGAAATCCACCTGCCTCTGCATCCCCAAGCACTGGGATTAAAGGCGTGTGCCACCAGGGCTGGCATAAGTGGTTGGCTGTTTTGTTTATTCCATTAACCTTTTATTGTTATTATCTGTCTTCGAGGTCTTGGTGGAAGGTGCAAGAATCATTACAGACTTTCCATGAGAGCTGCTCTGTTCATGGAGAGTAAGCTGTTCTTCACTGGAAAATACTGCAACATTAATCACAGCATTTTCACTAGTAAGGCTTTTCCTTAAAACTCCAGATTGGCAGGATTTCCTAGAAGATCAAACTGGTCTAGAAAAGTTATTTAAGCTTATCGTAAGTAAAGTAGTATACATAATGTGGGACTGTAACATGAAATGAGGTTTTCTTCATAGAGGAAACGGTTCCCAGGAAGGAAGTGGCAGCGCAAAGGTCAAGACACCTACAATATCAGGTCCTCCATTACAGAGCTGCATGGCACGTACCAACAGTGTTGAGTTACACCATAACAGAAACTACACACCTGACTTTTTCCTTATGACATTTTCCCAGCGCTTTGCAGAGACTTGGGTCAGGACAGAGGTCAAGTGGTGATTGACCCTTCTTATTTCGAATGCTGAGGTCGGCACCATTGGCTGCCAAGAAACAAGCAATTGATGCTGCACTCTTCTTCTCAGCCCCCTGGGTACCAAGTCCCATTATTAACTGAAATCAAATGGAAAGAGTCATGGTTTTCCCTTATGCAAACCTGCCACCAACCATCACAACAGTAAGCATGTGTGTGCACTGGACATTTATGAGTTTTAGTCCTAATATGGACTGATTTCTGCCCACTCACATTTCCCTTGATTTTACCACATTTGAGAACTGACTGTCCAGTGTCCAAGTGGACCGACAGTGAGTAAACCCAGCTGGAGGCCTGCCTCCTACATGACTGACTCAGAGCCGGACACAGAACTGAAGTCAGGTCAATTAAGGCTGAGGATCTCAAGCGCAGGTTCTGGTTAAGAAGAAGTAACACTTTTGCTCCTGCTCAGTGTAGCTCTGGGGCTGCTACCAACCACCTCGCAACGCTTCTGAGCCAAGGCAGAACGAGAAGAACGAGAAGAACTATAATCTGATTGCGTTACCTGAGCTATGGACCCAAACATATCTGAGATTGTTAAAACAACTATCAAGACTCAGTGAGCATCCATATGGGCCATGCAGTGTTTTAAGTACTTTTATCATCTTATATAATAATCTAGGTGTGATTCTCTCAACTTTAAAATAAGGAAAAAGAAAAAAGAGGGCACAAAGGAGTTAAGAACAGAAACATTTTGGCCTCAGATTCACTTATACTCCTTAAAATGATAGTAAAATTCATTTGGAAGTGTAAAGGCTTAATTAAAATAGCCAAACAAAAGTACTTTGAGGCCTTCCATTGCCTGATTTCAGCATGAGCAAATGTTGAATTACAAAGCTACAAGGCGTGCATTGAGCAGGCCTCCCATAACTCAGAACACTGAGCAGGAGACCTCCAGACACACAGCTAACTCATCTTAGACAGAAGAGCAGGCACCAAGCAGAAAAAGACGCTTCTCAACAAACATGCAGGGACACCTGGTCATCCATCAGTGATAATGGCTTCAGTCTGTGCTGCGCTCTCCATAAAAGCAAGAAATCTGAGTGGTCTCCATTTTGCCAAAGATTTCTTAGGACACATGAAAAGTATACATAATAAAAGAAAAAGGTGTTTATATTTCCTCAACACTAAGGCAGTGCTGGGCATGGTGGCTCACATTCGTCACCCCAGGCACTCAATGGGTAAGGCAGAGGACTGAGAGTTTGAGGACAACTGGGCAAGACAGAGAGGCCTCGTCATAAAACAGCACTGTCCAAGGAAGGGAAGGAAGTACGCATGTGCAGTACAACTCTCTGCTTACCCAGGGCACTGCTGACAAGGACACACCAGACTGATTTTAGACTTCTGGGCCCATCTAAATTTAGAGAAGCATCTTGGGGGAAACAGTAGATCAAATGGAGCCCCATTTCTTACAGCCTTCTAAGAATGAAAATCAGGTTTTGGAAAAGGTAAAAAGGATCCAATATCCATTCTGGGACTCCTCTGCTCAGGAATACAGAATGTACAGACACAGCACAGCAGCCACTAAACACAACTGGTATCCCTGCACTTCTTATCTCTACTTGAAGGGCACAGCATCTCTGCAGTGTCTGGGAACTGTAGGGTATGTAATTATACAGGGCAGCTCTTATTGTTTTGATTATTTGAGACAGGGTCTCACTCTAGTCTAGGCTGCCTGGAACTCAAATATAGTACAATCTGGTCACAAATCCTGTCTCATTCTCCTAAGTGGGGGATTATAGTCAGGCGCTAGCACGCCTGTGTTTACATACATTAATTCTTGAAAAATATCACTGAATATTCTTGACTAAGCTATCACTTCTATATAAAAACACTGCACAATAAATTTTGTTCATACCAATACAAAAGCACTGGACCATCATTTATTATCTTCCACTATCATCCCCAAAAGAAGAGAAGGTGGCGGTGGCAGCAGCAGCAGCAGGAGCAATGCAAGCCACAGAGCAGGCAAAAATATGTACACGCCACATCCTTGATATCATCTTGTTTTCATATTATATAAACAATTATTGAATAATCAGAAGAAAACAAAAGACTTGGGAAGTGGGAGAGTGCTTACCTAGCAAGCATGAGGTCTAACTAACACCTCAAAAAAGAAAACACAGAATTCAAAAAATTTAATTAAAAATATTTGAGCATAGAGCTCATCAAATACATGTGGGATTGATCAAGTGAAAAGCTGGTAAAAATGAACAGGCATTAGGGGTTTCAAATCGAGACAACAACAGAGCCAGGTAGGGTGTGGTGGCGCACGCCTTTTATCCCAGCACTCGGGAGGCAGAGGCAGGTGGATTTCTGTTGAGTTTGAGGTCTACAAAGCGAGTCCAGGA
This sequence comes from Acomys russatus, assembly GCF_903995435.1. Taxonomy (NCBI): domain Eukaryota; kingdom Metazoa; phylum Chordata; class Mammalia; order Rodentia; family Muridae; genus Acomys; species Acomys russatus. Next base: position 1,217,302 of record NC_067156.1, on the reverse strand, counting down.
CAGACAGGACTGCACAGAGACCCTGTCTAAAAAAACCAAACAGACGGACAGACAGACAAATAAAACCACAACAGATATTCATTCCACCCATTTGTATTGCTGAAGTTATAAAGACCAAAATAACTCTTGGTAAGATGCAGAACAAAAGCACTTCATAGCAACCAGTAGTAGTATTAACTTTTTATAAAGCCAAGTACACCGCTGATAAAATGTTTTATCCAATACAAATCATATAAGCAGTAAATATAAAACACGGTCTCACTAGTAGTGACGGGACTTCATCTTTACTCACAGTGTTTTTTGATGGTTCCCAGGCAGCATCTACCTTGCCCACGTCTTGCATGTCCTGTAGCTGGCGTAGCTGAGACAAAGTGTGATGCCTCAAAGCCTCATGAAGAGGAGTGTCTCCATCCTTATCCTGAATGTCTAGCTTAGCACCTGCACGGACCAAAAGCTGAGGGAAAGCAAAGATCCTTTATTTGGATAGTGTCCACGCCTAGGAGAAACTGCAGCCTATCTGAAGTAACAGTGAACACTCTGGACCTATGTGAAAGTTGAAATTTCAAACAACAATAAATGTAAACACTGCTAAATCCCAATCACTTGGCAAAATCAGTTATTTACTATTTCATTATGTGACTTGTGCAGTAAATTGTAAATTCACTTTAGACTGTCCTTGTAGTGTTTTTTGTTTGTTTGTTTTCTGTAGTGTTTTTTAAATCCTCTTCCTAACCCTTTGTACAAATACCATCATCAAAGAGCTCTAACCAAAAGCATGCACAGAAACGAATCTCACTTTTTGTCTTGTTTTGTCTCTTTTTTGTTCTAACAAGTTATATAAAATATAATTCTAGGCCATACTTTTCAAACTTGAAAGCATCAGAACTACCTGAACACTTGCTAAACCATAAATTTATCCACCTTTGATGGTTAATTTTCATTGTCAACTTATCTGGATTTGGAGCCACCTGGGAGACACACCTCTGAGTAGGTGTGTCTTTGACAAAGTTTCTGGAGAGGTTTAACTAAGGACAGACTCACAGGGACTGTGTATGGCCCTGTGCAGTGGTCTGTGGTACCAGACTGAATAAAAAGGGAAAAGGAGAAAGTGAGCTGAGTATCAGCATTCAGCTCTCTTCTTTCTGACTAGGGGACACACTGTGACCAGCTACCTCATGTTCTACCTGCCATGACTTCCCTACACAACAGACTGCGTCATTTACTGTGAGCCAAAAGAAGCCCTTAGGTCGCTTTTTGTCAGGTGTTTTGTCACAGGAAAGAGAAAAGCAACTACTAAAGGACCCTGCCATGTTCCAGTCCTGCTGCTCTGAGGCAGAGTGCAAGGATTAACTTTCCTGTCACATTTCTAGGTGATATTGTGGCAGCTATTTTAGTCTCCAAACTTTTAAGAGTCACTGCTCTGTAAAAATATTTAAAGCAGACGGGCATGGTGGCACATGCCTTTAGTCCCAGCACAGGCAGGCTGACAGATGTGAGTTCGAGGCCAGGCTGGTCTACAAAGTGATTCTAGGATAGCCAAGGCTACACACAGAAACTCAGTCTCGAAAAACCAAAAGAAGGATGTAGTTAATTCAAATTAATCATCACTTTAAAATTTTCTTGCTTAATTTGAGAATTCAGAAATCTGAGAACATAATGCAGTCTTTGAACTAGATATTAACTCCTTACCCAACAGACACAAAATAAAGTTTTAAATTCCTTGGACTATGTCATTTTGAGAAGTGGAACACTGTATCATTTCAATTTTCATAAGACTCTAAACCTTAGTATAGTTAAAAAGCTATTATAGCTAATATTAACAAGGATAAATACTTACCCTAACGATCTGGGTATGCTGCCGCTCAACAGCGAGGTGTAGGGCCGTTTGCTGGTTCACATTCTGGATATCCAGGTTTGCGTTTCCCTAACAATGAACAGATTTTACGTGGTTATATCTGGGCAACAGTGAAGAACATACAAACTGTTAGCTATTGACAAGGAGTAAGTAGCTCTGTTGACTACTGTTTCATCCTTGGACGCTACTGACACAATTTTCACACAGACACTGAAAACTGGACGGACAAACAGCAAACCCATGGTTAGAACAGTTAATGTAGACGTAAGTGTTTCTTTTACAATAACTACCTTAAATCAGCTCATAGACAAAGTACAGTATGGAGCTGGCACTGTTCTCTTTCAATAGCCCTAACAGCAACTTCTATAAACTGTAAATGCCTCTGAAAAGCAATTGTGTCTCCACATAGGATTCAGACTGACATGACGTTCACTTCCTTCCTCAGTGAAAAGAAGGGAGAAGGAATCTGAGTAGCCATCAAGTCAGTAAGGTAGAGCAGGAAGTCCCATGCAGGCGCAGGGGAGCAGTGAGCTAGTGAAAGTACTGAAAGCAGCCGATACCACACACAAGGCAAAGAGGCAATGAATAGGATTATACACTTTGGGATCAAAGCACTACTTTGTCTTCAGCTCTGCTACTTACAAACCATGTAAACTTTTGTAAGCATTTCACCATTTAGCCCTTTTCTTCAGTTCCAAAATGGTGTCACAGTATAACCTATTTCACAGGGCTTATGTAAAGATTAAGAAATACAGCACAAAACTTTGCTAAGCATAATGCCTGCCATAGCAAACCAAAATTAAGAAAAGAGTCAGTGCTTCAAAGGAAGCCTCTTACTCCACCAGGTTAAGGCAGCCTAAGCACAACTCTGCTGGTCGCCTGCACTTTCGCTTGGGCAGAGCTGACACTCCAAGTCATGCCACAGTCTAGAAGACAGACCTGTCTTTGACTGGTCATGAGGTGCCTGATTCTCAGCTCATCCTGTTACGCCTGTTTAAATGTGAACACTGGGGAGATTATAAGCCAGTATTAAAGAGAGGCTGGCAAGATGCAGTTAAGTCTGCTGTGCTGAGTTGGTTTTCAAGGTCTCCATGATGGAAGGATGACATCATTTCCTGAACATTGTCTTTTGACCTCTACACATACACCACGGTGTAAACACAAATGAGGGGGTGGGGTAGACAGCCAGGTGTTAGCTAAGCCGGGGCCACACAACAAGACTGTTTCATGCAAACAAACAAAAATAATCCGTGTTAAAAAGCAGAGAATACATTGAGTTAATTTTCACCATCATGAGGGTTTTACTGCAGCCTATTAATATCCACTTGGTGAAATAAATTAAAGAATTAGAATGTTCTAAGTTTGTTGAAACATAACTGGCTCTCCTACCTGATGTACCAACAGTTCAGCCACTTCCACATGATTGTTCAGGGCAGCCAGGTGCAAGGCAGTATAACCATCATCTTTCTTCTCATCCACAATCCATGGTCTTGGTAATTTTGAGAGCAAAACACGCATTGCACTGAAAGGCAAATTTATATTGTCTTTACACTTGCATAATATGATCTTTGTTTTCTTTAGAAAATTATTCAAAAGAAATCTTGTAATCAAATGAAGACATCTTTTAAAAAAAATAAGAAAGAAAAAAATCATGTCCCTACAGACAGGCAGAAGTCATTGTTTTAATTCTCCAATATTTACTTTTGTGGTATTTTGAGAACTAAACAATCAGCATTTCCGGAATGGAGGCAGCATGGAATGCAAGTGCTAGAGAGGGACGATACTGTGAGAGGAAAAACTCCTAGGAGCAAAAGTCAGAAAGGATACAGTCTGGCTTTAGTTTCTACCCATAAAATAAGTAACAAGCCAGGCACAGTGGTGCATGCCTGTAATCCTAGCACTCGGGGAGGCAGCCTGGACTACAAAGTGAGTTCCAGGACAGCCAATGCTATACAGAGAAGCCCTGTCTAAATAAACCAAAAAACCAACCAAACAAACAAAAATCCCAAGACAACAACAAAAAACCCTGCTGTTATTCTTTTTTTGTTTTGTTTTTGATTTTCTGAGACAGGGTTTGTGTATGTAGCCCTGGCTGTCCTGAAACTCATTCTGTAGACCAGTCTGGCCTCGAACTCACATCGATCCATCTGCCTCTGCCTCCCGAGTGCTGGGATTAAAGGAGCTTGCTACCATGTCTGGCTTAAGTAACAACAGGAAATAAGAGCAAGCAAGTAGAAAACCAGTCATCAGACATACTTGGTAGCTTGTCAGGAATAACAGAATTAAAATCTGATATATGTTTAACTAATGCTAAAATTCAGTTTGGCTCATAATGCATAAAGTCACAAGCATAATTCAATACTTGCAGTTTTGAAATTGTTAATATTTTTAAAGCCAAAGAAAGTCAAAGATATCCTAAAGAACATGAAAGATTTAAAAGTCTCAGAAAACTAAAATATTAAGAAATGGGTGCTTCTTAAAGAAAAACAGCTGAGCATATCTTCAAAGAGAAAAAGGCAACTTTTCCTCACGAGAATATTTTGTATGGAAAACTCACTGAGGTGTCAGCCTCTAAAGTGACACTACGCCCAGAGGACTGGAATGCAAGTGTCTCTGGTGGCAGAGTTTTATGAATCCCACGTAGGAAGTTCAAAGAGTCTAAGAATAGGCTTTGACAGCACAGATGAGATGAGAGCCTGACTGCCTGAGTTGGACTCCAGGGACTCACATGGTGAAAGAAGAGAACCCACTCCTCCTCCAAGTTGTGCTCTGACCTCAACATGGGCATCATGGGGTATCCATGCACACATGTGAATACATGCTTATACACACACATAGACATACACTAAAAATAAATAAATAACTGCTTTTAAAAATTAAGCTTTGGGGGGCTGGAGAGATGGCTCAGAGGTTAGGAGCACTGACTGCTCTTCCAAAGGTCATGAGTTCAATTCCCAGCACCCACATGGTGGCTCACAGCCATCTATAATGAGATTTGTATACAAAATAAATAAATAAATCTTAAAAAAAAAAATTAAGCTTTGGAGCCAGGTATGGTGGTGTGCAACTTTAATCCCAGCACTTAAGAGGCAGAGACAAGCAGATTTCTCTAAGTTTGAAGCTAGCCTGGTCTACAAAAACGAGTCCAGGATAGCCAGGGCTCTTTTATAGAGAGAAAAACCTGTCTTGACAAACAAAAGGGAGAGTGAGGGTCAGAGTGGGGATTAAGCTTTGGAGGAACCAAGAACTTTTATACTTGAACTTATGCTGTCAAGTTTCTAAGTTTAATCATTTTGTTTTGTTTTGTTTTTTTGTTTTTAGAGTATTGCTATTTACGTAGGTAAGGCTGGTCAGAACTTTAATCTCCCTGCCTCAGCCTCCCAAGTGCTGGGATCACAAACATGAGGCACCATGCAGAACCCGACTCAGATGACGGAAAGTCACTGGTGACACACTACACTACACAATGTGTGCATATGACTGCAATATCATCACCGTCACGTCACACATCAGGCCACATGAGAAAAGACTTGTAAGATGTATAGTTTTTCTAAAAAGTTTAAAAGACATAAAAAGCATTAAAAAAAAGATTACTAAAAATAAAATGTTATGAGGATGTAGAGATAGTTCAGAAGCTAAGAACACTTGTTTTTTTTTTTTTTTTTTTGTTTTTCGAGACAGGGTCTCTCTGTGTAGCCTTGGCCATCCTGGACTCACTTTGTAGACCAGGCTGGCCTCGAACTCACAGCGATTCGCCTGCCTCTGCCTCCCGAGTGCTGGGATTAAAGGCGTGCGCCACCACGCCCGGCTTAAGAACACTTGTTATTCTTGCAGGGGACCCTGGCTTAAGAAATGGATGCTTCTTCCACCACACAGTGGCTCATGGCTGTCAGCAACTCCAATCCTTCTCCTCTTGACCTCTGGGGCACCAGGTACAAATGTATATAAATCATATACATAAATAAATCTAAAACAGCTTTTATGAAGAAATAAAATGTTATTACTTAAAAGCAATGTAAGAGGCTGGAGAGAGACCATGAGTGGTTAAGAACTCCACTCTTACGGATGACCTGGGTCCCGCTCCCTACACCCTTAGGCAGCTAACAACTGACTCCAACTCCACTTTCAGAGAATCTGATGTTCTCGCCTGGCCTCCTCGGGCATTGCGTGCATGTGGCTCACAGGCATGCATGCAGGCAAACACCCATGCACTTAAAATAATAAAAGGTGCCAGGTGTGGTGGAGCATGCCTTTGATTCCCGGCACTCAGGAGGCAGAGGCAGGTGGATTTCTACGATTTTGAGGCCAACGTGGTGTACGTAACAGCCAGGGCTCTGTCACACAGAGAAACCCAGTTTCCAAAAAACAAAAGGGGCATGGTGTGAGCATGTATGGGGTAATGTAAACCAGCCACAAGGCAATAGAACAACAAAATAGTAGATGGGGTGTGAGTCAGTTAATAGAATACTTCCCTAACAACACGTAAGGCAGAAGAACGGCACACGCTAGCACTCCTGGCATTCAGGAAGCAGCGGCAGGGAGACCAGAAGCTCAAATGCGCTCTCACCTGCACAGCACGGTCACCTTGAACTAAAGAGACACAGTCTCAAAAGGAAACAATAGCTAAAATCCACTGTTGACATTACTGACTTAAATCAAAGCTGTGTTACACTAAGAATTGATAGTGGTGAAGTGTGTTTAGTTTTAAATCTTTGTTTTCCCTAACTTGAAATGATTTATAAAGACTTTGACTGATAAATCTAAAACCAGGCAAGTTACAAGTTACTGGGAGAAGGACTAAGGCAAAAGAAGAACGCCACAGAAGACAGCTATCTTCTTGCAGTATAACTTTTGCAGTACCACTTAACCATGGATATAGTTCAATTAGCAACTTCTAAAAAAAATCAAACACTAAGACAGCATTTGGAATTCACTATCTGTGCAATCAAAGTTCAAAAGAAATACGGCATTATTTAGACCAAACGTTTCATTTTAAGTAGTTAGAAATTACAGTACTAGCAAAGTATTTTTATTTTAAAATTTATTTTTTGTGTATGAGTGTTTGGCTGAAAGGGTATGTGCATCCTGGTACCCACAAAGGTCAGAAGAGGTCCGCAGAGCTCCTGGAAATGGTGATGTTGTGAGTCTTCATGGCGACGCTGGGAACCAAACCAGGGTCTCTGCAAAAGCAGCCACTGCTCTTAACCACTGAGTCATCTCTGTAGCACCTCTAATGAAGCACTTTGAATGGAAATGGTCACTTCTGATTTCCTATAAACTGTTGTATTAGTGCATGAGATGAAGAAACTAACTGTTAAGTAAATTATGAACGGAGACAACACAGAGAAACTTGTGGAAGACATGCAGACATCTAATTGGGCTAAAGATTAAACTATGAAAATGAAATTACAATAAGAAACGATGAAAAGTATGTGTTTGGAAATTCAGTCTTTACTAACTGCAATGGTAAATAAAGAAGGCTGGGCTGGAAGGACGTCTGCTCTTCCAGAGGACCTGGAGTCAGCTCTCAGCACCCACAGAGCAGCTCAAAAACGTCTTTAACACCCTCGCCAGCATGTGGTGTCACTTGAATTTTTGATCTTAGCCATTCTGATGGGTGAAAGATGGAATCTCAGAGTCGTTTTGATTTATATTTCTCTGATGACTAAAGACGTTGAGCATTTCTTTAGGTGTTTCTCAGCCATTTGATATTCCTCTGTTGAGAATTCTCTGTTTAGTTCCAAGCCCCATTTCTTAATTGGGTTATTTGGTTTGGTGGTGGTTAATTTCTTGAGTTCTTTATATATTTTGGATATCAGACCTTTGTCAGATGTAGGGTTGGTGAAGATCTTTTCCCAGTCTCTAGGCTGTCGCTTTGTTCTGTTGACAGTGTCTCCTGCCTTACAGAAGCTTCTCAGCCTCATGAGGTCCCGTTTACTAATTGTTGACCTTAAGGCCTGGGCCGATGGTGTTCTGTTCAGGAAGTTGTCTCCTGTGCCAATGTGTTCCAGGCTCTTCCCCACTTTTTCTTCTAACTGATTCAGTGTCTCTGGTTTTATGTTGAGGTCTTTAATCTACTTGGACTTGAGTTTTGTGCATGGTGACAAATATGGGTCTAATTGCATTTTTCTACATGTAGACATCCAGTTAGACCAGCACCGTTTATTGAAGATGCTATCCTTTTTCCATCGAATAGATTTGGCTTCTTTGTCAAAAATCAAGTGACCGTGTGTGTGGATTCATTTCTGGGTCTTTGATTCGATTCCAATGATCGACCAGCCTATTGCTGTGCCAGTACCATGTTGTTTTAATTACTGTCTATAGTACAGCTTGAGATCGGGTATGGAGATTCTTCCCGAGGATCTTTATTTATATAGGATTGTCTTAGCTATTCTGGGTTCTTTGTATTTCCATATGAAGTTGAGAATTGATCTTTCAATGTCTTTAAAATATTGTATAGGTATTTTGATAGGGATTGCATTGAATCTATACATTGCTTTTGGTAAGATGGCCATTTTTACTATGTTAATGAACATGGGAGATCTTTCTATCTTCTGATGTCATCTTCAATCTCTTTCTTCAGAGACTTAAAGTTTTTTTTCAAACAAGTCCTTCACTTGCTTGGTTAGAGTTTCTCCTAGATATTTTATATTGTTCGTGGCTATCGTGAAGGGTGTAGTTTTCCTAATTTCTTCCTCTGCATGATTGTCATTTGTATATAGGAAGGCTACTGACTTTTTTGAGTTAATTTTGTATCCAGCCAATTTGCTGAAGGTGTTTATCAGCTGTAGGAGTCCTCTGGTAGAATTCTGGGGGTCACTTATGTACACTATCATATCTTATGCAAATAGGGATAATTTGATTTCCTCCTTTCCCATTTGGATCCCCTTGGTCTCCCTTTGTTGTCCTATTACTCTGGCTAGAACTTCAAGAACTATATTGAAGAGATATGGGGAAAGTGGGCAGCCTTGTCTGGTCCCCGATTTTAGAGGAATTTCCTTGAGTATCTCTCCCTTTAATTTGATGCTGACCCCCAACACCTGGATGAAGATGTGTGTCTCTGTTGCACATTGCTTCTGCTATTTCCACACTACCCTCTTGACAAGTCATTGCACAGCCCACACTCAAGGAGTCAAAGCTATGTCCCCTGTCTGAGAGAAACATCTACACATGCTAACTGGCAGTCAACACTGGAGCTGTGGGGCAGCCACTCTTCTGTTAAGATCTTTCTCTCACTCTTCAGACACACACACACACACACACACACACACACACAGAGAGAGAGAGAGTAAATTTTTAATGATTTATTTTATATGCATTGTTGTTGCTTTGCCTGTGTGTATGTCCTTGTGAAGGTGTCTGATCCCCTGGAACTGGAGTTACTGACGGTTGTGAGTTGCCACTTGAGTGTGGGGAATTGAAGCTAGGCCCTCTAGAAGAACAGCAGTGGTGGAGCATCTCTCCAAGCCCCTCTTCAGAGATCTTAACTAGAAATGTATCAACTCTTTCAGAAAAATAAACACAACACATGACCTTGAGAAGAGAAACCAAGGTTGGGCCCGGCCTGCAAGGTAAGTTCTGGGGAAAGAGGCCCTGGTGCCCTCACCCCAGTACACTGAGAACACATCAGAGCAGTCTTTCTTCTTCCTACAGCATGGGCAATGTTAGAACGCAGCACAGAGCCTGTGAGGACAGCTCCAGGTTCTTCTCTGCAGCACTTCCTGCTGGTTAGTAGGAGAGCCTACTGCTATGTGGCAAGCACTGGACCAAGAAGTTACATGCAAAAAACACTGTTCTGGCTCAGTAAGCAAGTCAATTTCTTCTTAAGCCAACAGAGTGTTAATTGCAGATTTAGTGTTGTTTTTCCCAGAAGGGACACACTTTTCCACTTCTCAACTAGTTCTTTTCCAGCAGGTTAAGGACATAGATATTTTATGGATAAGATCTTACTACCAGTTAAGCAGGCATTTGTAAACAGTGCCAAAGAGGCATTGAGTTCCAGTACAACTAAGAGTGGTGCCTAGCCTAATCCTTGGCACATGGCAGTGCTGAGGCATTTGCTGAATGACGAACAAATGAGTTCCAAGAAGCAGAGGGACACGCAGCTGTCTACACTGGCATGTCGTACTCAAATGGCACTGGGTCAATTTCTAGTGCCTGCCATGCTATTCCTAATGTCTTTCTTCAGCAAAAGGGGGAAGATTTTCTCAAATAAATCCAGCAGGTAAACTATGCAAGTATTGCATATTAGTATCATTTAATGTTAGAACAACATTGCACTGGGTGTTCAATAAATGTTTGCTTAGTTACTTTAAGAATTCCTTAAATAGAAGGTAAAGTAGGTTAGGATAGAAGCCATGAAGAACTTCAAGAAAGTTTAATCAAGCACAAACAGAAGTTTTTGGGAGTCATTTCAAACATTACTACACAATTGTATACAAAAGGAGATTCTTCACACATGGAAAGCACAGAGCTCAATGTTTTGCTGAGTGTAAAAAACCGAAGAAACACAGGGAATCCACTCTGAGTGTCCAGGCAGGTACTAGTAATGGCAGGTTTCTGGTGGATGGCTGAGCCCCAGGAGTCATTTCAACGTCACAACCCAGCACAGGAACATGGCCCAGTGTTCACTGCCACCAAGCAGGAAAGTGGGGTAATTTAGGATCAGAAAATTAAGTTCTTTTTTTTTTTTTTTTAAGTTCTTTTCTTAATGTGTATACATTTTGAACAGCTAGAAAAGGTCAAGTTTTCTAAAATTTGAAAGTATCTACAGAAGCATTCCTTTGAAGCCATCACCTCAGCAGAGTTAACCTGAAGACAAAAGGTGTCAAGGACAGCCCCCTGTCGGTGTGAAGGGACAGGAGTTCTACTTGACCCTTAGCTCCATATGCACTTAAGAGAATACTTCTGAATTAAGAACAAGAACACTTGGCTTCTCCTGCCCATTTTTTCAGGCTTTTGAGATGTAAATTTTATCTCCATATATTTGTTGGGTCATATTTTAATGCTGCTCATTTTCTGTTAAAGACAAATGTCAATATTTAAATTTAATCTGAATGTACAAGTAAAATTGAGAATTCTGATATAATTATTGTTTTTAAGACACATACTACATAGCAAAACTATGCCAAATTCACAACCATTTTACTTTGTGGGCATTTATACCTAAATGCTATTTTGAAAACTGGAGTCATGGCTTATAGGAAAAGAAAGCAAGCCCTTCATACTTTGGTTTAAGGCAGAGCTTCACTCACACTGAAAGGCGCCTCTGACTTGCACACGCAGAGCTTAAAGCACATACTTCCCCAAAGGCATTCCCACCGCATGTGCACTGCGCACTGCACGCAGCGACTGCAGTGGACTATGAGCCCCACGTGCTGCTCTTTCTTTCTGGGCTTATGTCACAAATACTATATAGATTTTATTCACTATTTTTGCTTTCATTCAAGTACTAGTTTTATGTTTTAAAATTATCTATAGAAATAACTGTGCCCTAAATATTAACTGTACAAAATGCCTACAGGCCGACAGCTGTGTAATATATTAGTATACAAAATGTTTTAACCAATAAAAAAAGGTCAGACTATGAAATATTTTGGCAGCAGAGGAATTTTTACACGCCCCAGATGTGCCCGAAGACTGTCTTGTAGTAGCCGGGGCAAATTTTGTGCCCCTCTTTCTCTGTTTCTTTGCAGTGCTTCTAAGTATAGTGACAGCCGCGTGAGGTTTTCCTAGCCGCAGCACAAGCTCGGGGAGAATCTGGGAAATGTAAGTGGAAACATGAGACACCGGCTTTATTTGGCAGTACTTAAAAAAAAAAAAAAAAAAAAAAAAAAAAAAAAGGCAGGACAAATGGCAAAGCAGTGTTGGGACCACAGGAAGAACAATCAATAGGCAGAAAGCAAGATGCAAGCTTCCTCGGCCTTTAGATCGACAATCGACAGCTGAGAGACTATTTTTTGCTATGGTTGACTAAATATGGTCAGGGAAGAGAGAGGGACAAGAGAGACTGTTTGCCTGAGAGTGCATGTTTCAAATGCTTAGCTGCCTATAAAGCTCTAACAGCCTAGGCTGTGGTCACTGAGGGAAGGATATAAGGTGGCCTCTGTGGTGACTCTGTGGAAGTCCTGACCTCGCCTGCAGACTCACCTCTGGATATGACAAGGCAGCTGCATTCCAGATCTACCATTTACCCTGGATACGCAAATTCCTGTTTCCCCAAAAGAATCTCAAAGCAAGAAAGACGCAGACTATTTCCCGAGGCATCAGAAGAACCCAATATACTCTGGCGGGCACAGGAAACAGGGTGAATGTTTATAGCTACTTGGAAGAGTGTAAGGTGTGTTTGGGGTTTTGTTTGCTGGGGTTTTTGTCTGTTGGTTGGTTGGTTTGCTTGCTTGTTTGTATCTATCTTAGATTAATTAACTTCCTCTGTAACTTTTTTCCTCTTGTGAATCATTTCATCTAACAAATTAACTAGGTACATTTTCTTTGCTACTGTAGCAATCTTTCCCCACTACTTAACTTTCTCTACATATCTATGCAATAACTGATATATTACACTCCAAATCATATGACCAATGTTGATTCAACTTTAGGAAGTGTGTGTGTGTGTATGTGTGTTGAGGAAGGGCAAGGAAGAAAAGCAGATTATTTATTTTCTTTTCTGTGTGTATTTATTGTCTTTCACATTTATCTTAAAAGGCAAGGGTCTGTGCTCACGCATACCCCTTACTTCACCCAGTGCATAAAAAGAAGTGCTGAGTCAGCAAACCTGTGCCGGAGCGGTCCGTGACTGAAGAGACTCCCTACGTCATTACCTCTCTTTCCCTGTCGTGTCGCAGACGCTAAGCGCACAGGTGACCAAGCACGAGGGCTGACTTGTAAGGATGCTTCGACCCTCTCGGTGTTCATCTGTGTCTGGGCATAGGCTGATTTCAAAGCGCAGAGTGACAATTTAGTTTTCAAAAAGCTATTGTCCAAACAGCGTGCCAGGTAACTTCACACTGTACCGTCCACCACATTACTAACGATTTAGCCTTTATTGCTTGAGATCAAAGGATTGTTTCAATTGCTTCTCACTTCCCCAGTAACTCTGCATCCCCCGCCTCCAGAGTACAACGGCTTTTAAAAGCTGCTTCAAGGCTTAGGTAAGCAGGAAACATGGCAGGTTACAAACGTTCCCAGCCTACCCCGTGTACTGTTCAGGCCACAGGAATATGGACAACGGTGCAGGGTGCGATTCTCAGCTGCACTGCTGGCTGGGACCGTCCAAGAGCTGCAGGAGCTCTCTTCACAGGCTGTAGAAATTCTACTAACCTCCACCACCTCCACCACTCCCTTTTCTTTTTTTTTCTTCTTTTTTTTTTAATGATGTTCAATTTTTAATTAATTACTTCAACTTATTACTTCAGACTATTTTTAAAAGATATTTCTCAAGGCTTTCTTCTTCTTTTCAAATTTTCAACAACATTCCTTGCAATGGCTTTTAAAAAAATCACCTATAAATTATTGCTGAGGAACTATTAGTGTTGGAATGTTGCTTAGAGGTTGTACAACCAACACAAAAGCCAGCTAGTCTTTCAGGTGGCCTCTAAGATTCTGCTTGTTTAATGGTCAAGAACTATATCTTACCCCATCACAGACCACATCTCATTTTCTTTCTTTCTTTTTGTTTTTGTTTTTTTGTTTTTATTTTGTTTTTAAACAAGATTTCTCTGTGTACCCTTGGTTGTCCTGGACTAGGCTGGCCTCAAAACTCACAGCAATCCGCCGGCCTCTGCCACCCTCCTGAGTGCTGGGATTAAAAGCATGCACTACCACACCTGGCTCAACACTTCCTTTTCTATACTTTCCCAAATCTCAAATTTTCTCGAAGTGTCCTTTTGAATTGGCCTAATAAATGCCATAGTGACTACTGGCTACTCACACAAAAAAAAATTATTTTTCCTTTTTTGTACTAAATTTTCAAGGTAAAACAGAGACTCAATCTAAAGTGCTTCTGTTTGTTGAGAACTTTGGAAACGTTGTTTTAGTACTTTTCCTTTATATTAACCACTTTTTAAAAAGTAATCTGTACAAACCAAATACATGTCTATTTGAATTTGCAATTCAATGCAAACAGAAACAGAAAATTCAAGAATAACAAGAAAAACAAAGAACTTGCCAAGTGATAGTGAGTTTTATCTGCTACTTTGAAAATAATTTCCCATTTAAAAACATTCATTCACATATGCAATGAAATGACCTAATTTCAAAGCCTGTGTTAACTGTAAAGTCAATTCTAGTTATAGTAATTTGTTCCTTCCAATAAATTTTAAGTAAAAGTATTTGATTTATAAGAGTAATTTAAAGCAAATTAATTATCATCTGTTTATAGGATCTAGAAGCAAATTATAAAGAAGAAAAAGGGCCTGTGGCTGAGAGAACAGTAAGCAGGAGCTGGCATTTCTGAGTATACTTAGGCCTCTGCACTTCTTGAAAAAGAACCGAGCGGGACAAAGCATGGCAGGAACACTAAGTGGCATGAACGGGATCAGGTAAATCTCTTGTAAATTTCAGTCTCTGATAAGCTAATCTCTGCATGTAATCTATTACTACTGTCCCAGATCAGTAGTCAGAATGTTTTACTTATGAATGGGAAGCGGCTGCTCCATGTCTCCACAGCTGAAGGCTTAGTAGAGCCTCCTCAGATCACATACTTCTTTATGTACCCATATGAACATACGATGCTATGGAATGTAAAGAAGTATGTATTCTGGGTAGGCAATGGCCACCAAAAGGAGCGGAACTGCAGCTAAAGGAAACACTTTCCAGGAGGATGAGCTTCATATTCTGAATTAACCTACATCAAGTAAATGACCATGGACAACACTAACATCCCATTCCAAAAGTGCCAGCCACTCAGGTGCAGACTCATACCACCGATACTATAATCAAAGAAAACGTTCCATGCAAGTGGATTCCAACTCTCACTTTAAAACATCCGCTATATTGTCTGAGTACTCACATGATTAAAATTTGACTACTAGAAGGGAAACTGTATTGCTAGCACAAACAGTGAGACACAGATCAACCATTTTCTATCTTCACAATCTGATCTTCATTTAAGTGCATCATATCTAACAAATCAGGACCAACAGATCTAACAAGAAAAATAAAGCAACAAAACGTTGGTTTTACTCATATTTTAATAGCTATTCTTCACTTGTGGTATAAAATTTATCACTTATTAAAATCAGAGGACTTTCTAAGGCAATTTTGTCAGTTTTATATTTTCTTCTCTGTCAGCTATAGAAGCCATAAGTTTAAAAGACTACCTTTTAAGTAAAATTATGAAATCATTGGCCCTTCCTCTAGTTTGTCTTCATTCTAAGTGCAGTTATTATTTAAAGCATGATAGAGAATGATAAAAATGACAAAATGCTGGGACACAACTAAAAGTAAACAGGAAATAATAGTAAAAAGAATTGTCAAATATTTAAAGTCTGTATTACGTTTGCTTATAGGAAATGGCATTATTTTGCTCATAATGAACTATGAACAACTATATTAGTTATTCCAAAGGTCTGAAAGATTTCATTAATTCTTTAACAAAACCTTTCAGCAACTAAGAATTTCTGTTACAATCCTTAGAAAATATAAAACTGAAAACTGGTTCTGTTGCTTCAAGTTTAGCTTAACATACCTAGGAGTGTTTTCAGTCACTCTGAAAGGTCACATCCAGCACTGAGATCAGCTGTCACTTCTGAAGTGCGCACATGTTCAACTCTGGGCATCTGCTGACACTGCTATAAGTCAGACATTTCAACTGTCTCCCTGACGGGGATGACAGATGCTGACATTATCAGACGCTGTACTATTTTTTCCCATGGCTTCTTCTTGCCCTGATATGGCCAGTACACGAAACTGAACTATCCAAAAGCACACTTGAGCAACTGGACTTGCTGAATGGCTGCCATGTAACTACTAAAAATAGAACCAGCCTAGTGCTATCTTCAGCACTTAAGTTCAGGCAACTGAATACCTGTCTCACTGTTAGGGAAATGATGGCAAGAATTCAATTACACTACTTTCACTAGCAGGACAATGACTACCAGCAAGCAGACACAGGACACAAGAGTAAATTATCTGCGTATTGTCTGGGCTTGTTCTGTCTTTTTCCCAGGTTAGTTTGAAACACTAAATCAATATAGTATTTCACTTAGGGCTCTTAGTTTACAGACAAACTATAATTTATCAAACTTTTGTAAGTATGTTTCAGAAGACATTCTCTTCAGACAGGAAATCCACAGCAGCACCATACTGACAAGTACTTAAGTGCTGTTTTTAAGTATCACGGGCTAGATTTTAATACTCAAAATTCATGGTATTACCGTTCTTATAGATTTATACTCAAAATAGCACAGAATTTAGTCACTGAAATAGATATATTTAAAAAGGTTAAATTATGACCCCAAGGTTAGTATGCCAACATAAGCAAAAGCAAAGAATGACATGACATGTGATCTATTTATAAACTAAAGGGCAGAGGCGTTTCCTTAAGGTCATTCCTATCTTTCCACTTCCTGTCAGCAACATGCTTAGTCCTCAGATATCACACTACAGTAGAAGCAGTGCAGAAATGTGTAGCTAAAACGACTCTTTCTCAACTTCTAATTTATTATTTAAAAACCAGACTTGCAGCGAGGCATGATGGCACACGGTTTTAATAGCAGTACTCAGAGACAGACAGATCTCTGTTTGAGGGCAGTCTGCTCTAAAAAGGAATTTCCAGGACAGGGCAACATAGAGAGATTCTATCTTAAAAAAAGAAAAAAGAAAAAAGAAAGAATGCACCTAGTGACAAGTTGGAAACTTTACATGGAAATACACTATGCTTTGTTTGTTCTTTTAAATGTTGTTGGTTTTGAAAGAGGTTATTGTGTGCATTTCAGAGTTAAGATGCACATTAATGTGTTAAAAAAGAAGACTTCTGAGCTGTAAGAGGAGCAAGTAGCAGGATATATGCCTAAAATGGGGGTTTTACACTGAGCGACTAGAACACCAGTGTGGGAACGTCTAATACTTGTCATGATAGATTTTTACAAAAGAGAACTTAACCTGTTTGGATCCTCAACTGGCAGTGGCAATGCTTTGCTAAAGCTGGTAAAATGGAACCAAATCGCCTCTTCAATGGATTTGGTCCCCTTCAACCAGCTGTGGCTATGCATTGATCACCACGGTCGGCCAGCACTTCACCTGCGACTATGGACGACATGTCAGCTAATTGCAACTCTCGGGATTCATTCAGACTGTAACTAAAAGCAAGTAACTTCCAACTGCCAACTGTATCTGGAAGAACTAAAGTGGTTAAAGATGTTTATTAAAAGCTTTATGAAAAATATGTGACAAAAAGGATTTCAAATAAAGTTATTGATTGTGGTCTTTGGTACAACTTTTAATTTTAATTAATACATTTTTAAAACTTAAAAAAGCACTGCACATTAAAAAAAATTACATTATTAATTTTGTTATGTTTTGTTTTTCGGTTTTTTGTTTGTTGGTTTTTTGTTTTTTTTGAGACAGGGTTTCTTTGTGTAGCCTTGGATATACTGGACTCGCTTTGTAGACCAGGTTGGCAATTAAATTTCTTCTTTTTCTGAAAAATGATAATAAAATGTCTACTGTACTCCTTAATGAAAATGAAGAAAGTATCTGAGAAATTCACCAAAAACTCACATAAAAACATGATGTGCACTTGGGAGGCAGAGGCAGGTGGATCTCTGTGAGTTCGAGGCCAGCCTGGTCCACAAAGTGAGTCCAGGATAGCCAGGACTACACAGAGAAACCCTGTCTCAAAAAACAAAACAAAAACAAAAACAAAAACATGATGAGAGTAGCATAATATGTTTCACATGGATGTGAGTATTTTAAGAGTTATTAAATATAAGTCTTAAAAGATATTTAATGTATATTTGCACATGTCTGCGTTGTGGGCATGTGTGGGCAGAGGCATTTGATTCCCCTGGAGTTACAGACAGATGTAAGCCACCTGCCATGGGTGGCTGAAACTGAACTCACATCCTCTAAAAGCCGTATGTGCTCCTAACTGTTGAGCCACCTCTCTAGCACATGGTATGGTTGTTTTAAATTATGGAAAACCATTATAATATTTAGCACTCCAGAATGCAGTCATTATCTTCATCAGGACTAGTCTTCAATTTTAGCACTAATTAACTGAATTTTAGCATAATGCTGCAGAATGCTGTCTCAGGAACAGACTTCACAATAAATATTTAATTCTTCTGACCCTGAACCTGAAGCAAAAGCTTTTACTGTTCAGAACAGAAAGAAAATACTAAAACACCACTAGTCATTATTTATGAGGATCTTCAGCTCTCCACAACCCTCACTCATAAACATACTACTTGTCCTCTTGTTGTCTCTAGTGGAGTAAAACTGAAGGAGACAAAAACAGAGACCAATATGCAACCAATTTTGTCAGTAACTACAACAGACCTGTGGATGGCTTACTGTTGCTTAATAAGCAAACACCTCAGCAACTGACGAAGGCCTGCAGGCAAGCACCTGAGCAGCCCTTGGATGATTGCTCATCCACATAAATCTGGCTTTCATGATATTAGCACAAACAATATTTTATCTCGTGTTACAACTGAAATTTTACCCAATGGAGATAAAGTAACAGGAATAAACTCTAGAGGGAAACATCTCTATGAAATTCAAATATTTGTCTGGAGATACAGCTCAAGGGTACCTCAAATATACAATGTCCTGGGCTCAATCTCCAGCACCCTCAATACAAAACAAACAAGCACACCAAGTATTGGAAAACATGACCAGTGTTATTCTGAGTTAAAATTCTTAAACCTTATCAGCTTTGAAATTTACAATCCGTATTGATCTTCACCTTCAAGTCCAGGTCTCAAAACAAATCTTCCATAAATATAAGGTACCTACACATATTTTCAAGTCCAAGATAAAAGTTTTCCTTCAGAAAAAGTACATCCAATAATTATCAGTTTTACAATGTTACTGATGCACTGCTGAAAAATTACTGTTCTTAACTAAAAGCAAAGCCAAGAAATGTACTAATTTCCACAGGCATACACATAAGTGCCTATGTAAATTCTAGACATTTCCTACATTTTCAATCATAAAAAGGGGAAATGATCACAAGCAAATACTTGTCCTGAGACTAGCTTATACAATGTTGGAGGAAAAATTAATGGGGGAAAAAGTACAAACATTCTAAAAGGAAAAAGAAAAAAAAAAAAAATCAGAAACACCCAAGAATTATACTAACTAAAGAACTATTCACTAGTTACAATTAAAGAGGAACACAAGTCCCACATGCAGCCCATCATACTAGGGAAAAGCAGCCAGTGCCAAAACAAGGCCACAAGAACGGCCTCAAACACTCAGTATGGAGGACAGACATATTCACAAGACTAGAGAATATTCAAAGAAAGGGAAGGGTCAGCACTAGGAAATAACAATGTGCCATACCTACTTCCCCACCCCCACCCCATACCCTCTGACACAGGGTTTCTCTTTTAAAATATTCATCTGCATGTGCGCATGGGGGTCTGTGTGTACTGTGATCATGTAGAGAGGTCAGAGGACAACCTGCAGAAGTCAGGTCTCTCCTTCTATCATGGGTCCTGGGGAACTGAACTCGTCATCAGACAGCAAGCGCCTTCACCCACTGAGCCATCTCCCCAGGCCCTTTGCTTTCTTTTCTGATTGTCATCTAATACAAATTATCTGGTTGAAGAAGTCACTATTAATGTATCTGCTGAAGAATTCTCAAGAATTCACAGGAATTGAAGGAACAGAAGAAAAGTGTCCCTCCTCGGTGTGTTTAGATCAGACGACACTATGCTCACATCTAATGACAACAATTCAAAATACTTAAGACACCCGTTTTCCAAACTCTTCACGCTTCTAGTCTATCTGAAACTTCATAATATAACATCATACCCTAACTTCCCTCAAAATCTCTTTGACCAGTTAATCTGAAGTGGTTCTACATCTGAACACCCAGTTTTCCTACGAAGGGCTCCAGTCACTCAGCCTGGCTTGGTCATGTTCACTTGCCTGTAATCCCAGCACTGAGGAGACTGGGGCAGGAAGGTGACAGTTCCAAGGCCCACTTGAGCTACACAATGAAACTGTCTTGAAAAACAAACAGAAATGGGCTTGAATACAACTCAAGGCATATAAATTCTTGCATACTTCATCTATATAGAGGCTGTAACACTCAACCAAAAACTGTGCAAAGGGCCAGGTCGACAGCCTGACGGCACAGTGCTCCCCCAGAAGCTTCAGGGCCTACATACAACCACCAGCAGTGCAAGCAAAACATCACACTAAGACTTTAAAACCCGGGCTTTGAAAATGGTTAAAAGAATGGGTCTAATGCACTTAGCAGAGGTGAGGTAAGTGGTGCCCATCACTGCCACCGTCTGTCTGAAGGGCAGAAACACAGTCATTACTGTTTCCTTCACAGCACAAAAGAATGAAGAGTTCAAATACTTGTAATCTGAAATAAAATTCAATGTGTAATGGACAATACGTTCCTTCAATCCACCCCAAACATCGGTCCCAATAATTCTGTGACCACCCTCAAGTGGTTATCCAAAACGCTTTAAAAATGTCAAAAACAAACAAAAGAAACATGTTATAAAATACATAACATGTAAAATGTTTTCAAATTAGTAAAAAGAAAAAACACATTTAAGGAATTCCAAAGAATAAGAATTCATGATAGGCCGGGCATGGTGGCACACGCCTTTAATTCCAGCACTCGGGAGGCAGAGGCAGGCGGATCGCTGTGAGTTCGAGGCCAGCCTGGTCTCCAAAGGGAGTCCAGGACAGCCAAGACTACACAGAGAAACCCTGTCTCAAACAAAACAAAACAAAACAAAACAAAAAACAAAAACAAGCAAACAAGAATTCATAATAGATAAAATTACCAAACATCAAAGTGAACATTTTTCTTATTCAAAATATTAAAGGGTTTTACTCAAATATAAAGAAACAGAGGTAAACTGTTCCAAAACGTTAAGTCTATGAAAACCTCACCATTTGCATTTGTTTCCAAAGACACCCTCTCTCAATTTTAACCACCAATCCTTTTCATCTGGTAGACAACCCACTAAGAAAACATAATTAGGGTTCCTTGATGTTACACATCCAAATAGCCCAGTATTGATAATGATCACACTTAACATCATGCAAGTGGATAATGTGAGATTAGAAGACACCTTGAGAACAATGCTGAAGAAGGAAAAAACTCATAATGCATTTATTAAAACTTTAGCTATTTTATATCTGCATTCAATAGGCATCTAAGCATTTTATAATACTTACATTAGAGTAACGTGTACCTAATGGATAAGGGCATGTTCCCTAGAGAGCTTTAACAGCTGTGATGCTGAAGTTGGTTGAGCCATGCTCAGCCCCTCAACAGGAGGACCGCGTACCTGGGATTCCCTCTCAGCGCAGCGTGGTGCAGGGCATTGAAGCCGCTATTGTTAGTGATGGTCACATCGGCTCCAGCCTCCAGGAGAGCTGCCAGGATGTCGTCCCGCTTCTTGCTTATGGCATCGTGGAGAGGGGTGTCGCCTTCAGAGTCCTTTTTTGTTTGTTTAATTTAAAGAGACCTCATTAGTTCCCCTCCATTGATCACCACAAAGACTTTCAAAGAACTACTGAACAAAGCAGCAGGCTCTCTAAGGAGTAAACATGCACCAGTCAGCAATCACTCTCAGGGCCTTTGTTGGTTTCTTTTCTGATGGAGGTGCTGGTTGTTTTTTGAGACAGATTCTCACACTGCAGCCGAGCTAACCTTTAACTCTGTAACCTTTACTCTATAGCGTTGAGGCTAGCTTTGAACTCCGATTCTCCTGCCTCTACTTTCCAAGTGCTGGGATTATAGGCATGTATTAAACACCCAACACCATGCTCTATTAAATATCAAACGCAGCCAAAAAAAAGTCAGGGCTGGAGATGGGCTCAATTGGTAGAGCACCTGCCCAGCATCTGGGAGGGGAAGGCACAGCGAAGTTCAAGGCCACTATCATCTACAATGTGAGCTCAAAGCCAGCCTGGGCTACAGGAGACCCTGCCTCAAATATTGACACAAACAACATTCAGCAGCAGTTGTAGGTCCCAAAACAATGAGTTTAAGGTCAGTGGTTTTCAGCCTTGATTACACAAGAACCAATAATTTCTCAGTTCCGTATATAAATATAATATGCAGCCACAGGTGAGAATCAAGGACCGGCGTGTTTTCAAAGGGCAGGAGTGGTTACTTAGTTCAAAGTAGAAAAAAATCTAATCAAAACTCTACTTTCTAAACTACTTTTTAAAAACTTGTGTCTGTGTGTACATGAACAGTGTGTGGTAGGAGTATGTGCACCATGCATACACACACACAGGCATTTTCCTCTACTCTGCTCCACTCAGTCCTTTAAGACACACCTCTGAGCTAGGTGGAGTGGTGCACGCCTTTAATCCCAGCACTCGGGAGGTAGAGGTAGGTGGACTGCTGTGAGTTCAAGGCCAGCTTGGTCTACAAAGCGAGTCCAATGCTATCAGAGAGAGACCCTGTCTCGAAAAAATTAAAATGACAGGTCTCTGATTAAATCAGAAGTTAACTGTTTCTGCTAGGCTGGCTAGCCGGTGAGCTTGTAATCCACTGTCTCCATCACCCTGGTGCTGGGGTTTCAGGCATGTGTAGACATGCCCAGTTTGCTGTGGGTGCTAAATATCTCAACTCCCGTCCTCTTGCTTTCATTGGTGCTCTTACTCAGTGAGCCATCTTTCCAGTCCCTCCCATCTACCTTTTTGGAGATATTTACCATTCATCAATTTACTTAGCAATAATTTCTAATTTAGTATCAATCATCTGAAAAATGATTTTTTAAGAGTATATATATAAATAATTTGTAGTTTTACAAAATCATATGTATTAGCATACCCTCTATTATATACCACAGTTGTCAGATAAAAATTGCCATCTGTTTTTATAAATTAAATTTTACTATATTAGCCATACCCATTCACCTATACATGAGCTATGATTACCTCATTCTATAATGACAGAGTTGTATGGTCTTGAAACAAAACACATGAAAACCTACTGTATCATCTGATCTTTAAAAAAGATGTCTTCCAATTACAGGCACCCATCTACATAAGATATCCCTAACCCACATTTAATCCAGCCCCCTGTCTCCTACTTGGTGGCACTAAGAATGTATAGCTTCTCACCTGAAGTGGACTAACATGCCCAGAATACACGTCCATGGGTCCCTGGTCTGTCCTGCTTTCTCTCCCCACAATAGGTACTCCAGAGCACAAGTCTCAACCATGCCTTGACTACCGTGACCCCAATTCACATAACTCTGCCTCCCATTTCAGACAGAAAGGCTACTAGATCTAAATTCCTTCTCCAACAGACCAACATGCTCAGCTCTTCCCCCACTCTCCAAGCCTGCCACCTACCTGTAAAGCTACATCCTAGCTCAGAAAATCACTTCCTAGTAACAGTGTGCTGAGTAGCACCTGCTACTCTCTTCTGAGTTGCTACTCCTGGTGTTCAGCTACTTCCGAAGATGGAGGAATTTACCTGTGCTGAGAATCATCCATGCCAGAAGCTATTTAAGATCATGATTATACCCATTGTCTTCTAATTATTATTATTATTGAGTTTTTAATTTAAATAAAAGTTTTACAATTCAAATAATGTTTCAAGGACCACAGTATTTCAAGTCTATTTTGGTAAAGATCAAAATAGGAAAAGGCTAGAAAGAAATGCAAACACTGACATGATTATGTGCTATTTTATTTTGCCATGAAGTAGTCATTCCAAATTTTAACCTTATATGTATGCAAAGAAAAAACCCCACCTGTGTTTAATAAGTAAAATGAGCGCATCATGGACACAGACCATGTTTCTCTTACATATGTGGTTTAAGTTCATCTAGTTCTTAAAAGTAGTTTTTTAAAAAATCATTTTTAGGGAGTTTTTTTTTTTTCCTTCAAAAAATCAGGCTCCTTTCCTTCCTACTCTAAATCAACACAATGTATTTTCCAAAACAAACTTGAGCCAAAAACCCAGAAATTAAGCTACAATGGAACTATTTAGGTAGTTGTGAAGTCAGTTACTTTGTATGGCTTGTATCTTGAATATCCTTCCCAGTCACAGATTTGCCAAAGAACCTGGTGGTCACTTCCACAGCATCCTGCCAACACCTGCTCAATACACTCCTTTCAAGTCTTACCTGGAGACTGGGATGACAACCAAAGTCCAACAGAGTCTTCACAACCTGAAGATGACCTTTATTGACAGCGATATGAAGAGGAGTCTGCCTACGCTTATTGCGAGCATTCAGGTCAGCACTGCCTCGGTGCAGGACTTCTATGACAGCGCCCTCGTCTCCAAACGCTGCATGGTGCACGGCCCGATCTCCATCTTTATCCTGAAGATTAGCATGGAAGGGCAATCAGTGAAGAGGTAAGAAAGAAAATCTAAAGCTATAAAAGACCATGAACCAAAGTAACTCAGAAAAGTTGTGGAAAAATATGAACAGTGAAAGCAATAAAATAGCTCTAAATTGACATGAACAACAAGAAATGCTGAACTCGATGGTCACATTAGACCACATTAAACTAAGCCAGTACGAAGAGTACTTCACTAAACTGTAGGGCTAGGGGTCAAAGCGAGTCTCACCCAGGCGAGACATCCAGCTTCTAACAATCCATCTTTAGACAGAAGCCCACTATGTAGCCTCCGCTGGCCTTGAGCCCTCCTGCCTCAGTTTCCCAAGTACTGACATGTCCAGCATAGACACCTAACCCAAGCTCAAGTCTTTTAAGTTACATGAAAACTGCACCAACATTAGTTGAGTGCTAAGAGATGGATGCAAAACAATATGGTCTTAATTACCTTTATATAGGAATTTGACATTTGTTAGAGTAAAATCTTAGTGCTGAACATACCCACTTCTGTGTTATTGGAAGCATAAAAATCTTCCTAAATAATGCTTTTTTAAATTTTAAAAATAGGCCAAGCAGTGGTGGAACACACCTTTAATGCCAGCACTCAGAAAGCAGAGGTAAGCGGATATCTGTGAGTTCCAGGCCATCTTGGTTTACAGAGCAGGTTCCAGGACAGCCAAAGTTACACAGAGAAATTGTGTCTCAAAAAACAAAACAAACAAAACAAAAAATCTAAAATTCTAAAACTCTTGCAGAGGAATTAAACTATGCTTGCCATATGGTCTATAATAGTCATATTTCTAAAGATTAACTTTTTTTTTTTTTTACATAAAAGTAAGAAACTACTCTGTAAAGGGAAAAATGTTTGTACTGCACCATAAGGGTAATATATATTACATATCACATAATTAGTCTTATTCCCTGTGCAGAGGCACATATACATAGAGAATGGTACTATAATGCTACAGTCATCATGAGAATAGTACACTCCAAGAGTCAACACCAGTACACTTGAATGCACTGCCTATTCAAATTTTCCTCAACAGTGACCCCAATCTCTGCTGGTATCTAGCTGACTCCCTAGGTTTTACAAAAGGGTTTGAAGACTAATTTGGTGCCCAGGATCACTTAAACTACTTTTAAAGGATCACACAAGTAAATACTGTTGTAATTAAATACATCTAAAACAAATGAATAGATACAAAACAGACACTGAATTCAAGATAGGTTTGCTTTTTGTTTTTTAATATTTATCTGTTATTTTTCTTTCTATTTTTTTTTTTTTTTACACAGGTTTCTTTCTTTCTTTTTTAAGATTTATTTTATTATTATGTATATATTCTCTGCCTGCATGCACACCTGCAGGCCAGAAGAGGGCATCAGGTCACATTATAGATGGTTGTAAGCCACCATGTGGTTGCTGGGAATCGAACTCAGGAACTCTGGAAGAGCAGTCGATGCTCTTAACCACTGAACCATCTTTCCAGCCCCTTATCTGTTATTTTTCAAACAGGTATCAAGGGTAATATTTAGGTATAAATTTGGTTCAATAAAATTTCTTGAAAAGGTCAGAAATTTCTACCTTGTGGCTATTTCTAGCTTAATCAAATTAGAAGTCTTTGTTACCTATTAACTCTGAGAATGAAGGACTGGCAAGCAACCACAGAGAAGGCTCAATTCTCATGCTTCTGAACAGCACTGTATTCAAATACCCCAGAAAAACAAGTGTATGTACATGCATACATATATATACTGGGGGGACGGACTGATTTTCCTAACCTTTAATCTGGATTTTTTTTTCTATATAAGTTTTTAAACCTCTGTGTGTGTGTGTGTGTGTGTGTGTGTGTGTGTGTGTGAGAGAGAGAGAGAGAGAGAGAGAGAGAGAGAGAGAGAGAGAGAGAGAGAGAGAGAGAGAGAGAAGGGGGGTAGAAGAGACAGGCAGACACACAGACACATACACACAGAGAGGGACAGAGAGGAAGGGAGGGGAAGGAGGGGGAGGAGAGAGGGAGAGGGACAGAGAGAAGGGGGAGGGAGGGAGGGGGAGAGAGAGAGTGAATATGAGTGTGTAAGTGTGTTAGCTTGTGGATATGTGCCAGAGGCATTTTTCAATCCCTGAGCTAGAGTTGTGGACTTGTGAGACACCCAACATGGGTGCTAAAAGTGATCTGAGGTCCTAGGCAACAGTAGTACATGCTCTCAACCAAAGCCACCTCTCCACCCCGTCTATAATTTTTAAGACTATCACTTACCTTTCCTTTAAAATGGAACATTGGTCTACAAACACCAATACAATAAATTTAGGAATTATTTATGTATATGAATTTATTATGATTTATGGCTATTAGAAAATTATTAACTGAAACCAGGCACCTACAATCCCAGCAGTAAGGAGGCTGAGGCAGGAGAACCAAATTTCAAGGCCAGCCTGGACTAGAGTTCCAGGACAGCCCAGACTATACAGTGAGACTCACATAATCAGAAAGGCAGGTAGGCAGGCAGGGAGGAATGAGAATAATAAGAGAAAGAAAAAAGGAAAACTAAACAAACACAAAGCCACTAACTGAAGCATGCTGTGTAGGTCCTCACCACAGTTTGTTTATGTAAAAACAAATACTAAAAAAATTTTAAGTCCTGACACATGACATTAATGGAAAATTCATTCTTTAAAAAAAAAAAAAAAAAAAAAAACCCTAAAGATTATAGAACACATATACATATAATAGGACACTACAATTTAGTCTGTTTTCAAAGTTTCTCTTCAAAATTAGAAAATGAGTTTACCGTAGCTTAATTCTAAGTTTTACTGCTTTCTTTTGAATCACTCCAAATAACCCCTCAGCAGAGGCTGTCTCTGTGCTGGTGCATACAGGGTCCTATGGCGACTACACCTAACACTACCCTCCTCTCCTGCCCTCTCTCTCCTTTTAATCCCAGCCAACATGGTCAGCAAAATCAGACCTGCATGCATCTGCTTCCTGAATACCTGCATGTGTTCATCAGAATCCACAGCTACTATTCTTAAAATGATTTTCCCATCTAGTTTCTCTTCTCCAACAGGCCTGACTCACTGCCATAGCTCACCCTGCGTCCATTTCACTCTATGCCAACGACATGCCTCTGCACCGCAGTGCTGCCGCCACGCTGTGTGGCACAGACTGGCCCTGATGCCCTTCTGCTTGATTTCTGCCTTCATCTCACTGTGGTTGAGTGACATTGTGCTATTTATCTTTTCACTCTACTGAGTATTTGTGACTGCTGCAGTTTGGCAGTACAAAATACTATGATTATCTTGAAGAATATAAATGTCTAATTATCTAAGGGTTAAAAAACAAACAAACAAAACCCAAAAAAACTAAACTCTGGAGGTATCTACAAAGCCCCTCCCCGCTCCTCTCTAAATCAAGTCTAACAAAGATTTAAAAAAAAAAAAAAAAAAAAAAAGACAAGAACAGCACTTGGGAGGCAGAGGCAGGAGGATCTCTGTGAGTTCGAGGCCAGCCTGGTCTACAAAGAAAGTCCAGGACACAGAGAAAGCCTGTCTCAAACAAACAAACAAACAAAAAGACAAGATTCCACTTAGTATTTTGACAAAAGACAGATAAAGAAAGCACAAATAAAGCTTTAATTGTGTGAAAATATAACCTAATGAGCAGGAGTGGTTTCCCAATCACGTCCCTTCAAGATGGCTTGTGTTGTTTCTCTCTTTGACTGTTACAGTCTGATTAAGGCTTTCATCTGACCCTTCCTTGTCAGAGATCCCAAGAAACTGTACTGACACACAAACGTCACTTTCACACTGTGTCTACAAGGTATGTAAGTCTGCAGTAGCAGGAAGCACATGGATGGAAACCTGAGTGGGGAGCACAGCACAAGTCCCCAGGGACTCAATGTTCTAGCTAACAGACTGTTTCCAAAAGGAAGAGCTACTTACAAACATCTCCCCTGCAGACACAGCTCCAGCCTTACATGCTTATAGCATTAACTGCCCATTATTTTATATTTGAGTTCAATTAAGCAGGAATAAAACTTACTGATGAAAGTTGGTCAATGTCATGACAAACTCCTCAGCTATATTCCTGAGAGCTTCTTCTGAGGACAAGAGCTCTAGATACACAAACACAGATAGTCCCAAGTTGTTGATTTAGTGATTAAGCCTAGACATACGCTTTTTCTGTTTTTAAATAAGCAAAAAGGAAACAGCAGTTTCAGCCTCTTAGTTCATTAGCTTTCTGATTGCAGAAAAGCACTGGTTAGTGCCTCTAACTAATATAGATTCTGGTGTTACTAAATTTAAAGATATTCAGCTCGGTTTCACACTGTTTCCAACTATGTAGTTTCTTCTCCAACCAAAATAACAAAATAAAACTACCCTCCATTTACAAAAGGCTAAAATTAACAATTCTTTTTTTTTTTTTGCAGAACAAAAATAACTTTCATGTATATATAGGTATGTATATGTGTGCACGTATATGTGTGTGTGTCTGTACGTTACATGTGTACCACTACATATTTTGGTTTTGTGATACAAAGTCTTGCTATGCACCCTTGGAAGTCCCTCAGACTCACAGCAATTCTCCTGTCTCAGTCTCCCAGTGATGAAATTACAAATATGTGTCACCATTCCTGACAAAATAACTTTTTCCTTTTCTTCCCCTTTTGGATTTTTTGAGACAGGGTTTCTCTGTGTAGTCCTGGATGCCCTGGAACTTGCTTTGTAGACCAGGCTGGCCTCCAACTGACAGAGGTCACCTGCCTCTGCCTCCCAAATGGATTATAGGCATGCACTACCACTGCCTCGGTACAAAATAGCTGTTTAACACACATCTGGATTCCTAAATTCAGTCAGGAAAAATTCAACTTATATAC
Organism: Acomys russatus; assembly: GCF_903995435.1. Lineage (NCBI taxonomy): Eukaryota > Metazoa > Chordata > Mammalia > Rodentia > Muridae > Acomys > Acomys russatus. Next base: position 1,188,066 of record NC_067156.1, on the reverse strand, counting down.
TACTGCAAATGAAAAGTCAAGTTATATATCCCATTCATAATGAAACATCACACTAAAAATAACTGTTATGTAATTGGTATCTTCTTTAATTTTAATTTGAAGTTTAGGCAACACCTGTATTCACATGTACACACACACCACACACACACACACACACACACACACACACACACACACACACAAATTTTACATAAAAATAAAATCATTTTTAAAAATTCAAGCACTTGCCCAGCATGGTAGCACGCGCTTTTAATCCCAGCACTCAGGAGCCAGAGGCAGATGGATCTCTGTGAGTTCACAGATAGCCTGGTCTACAAGAGAAACCCTGTCTCAAAATCAAGACTGCAACCAAGGAGGACACTTGGCATCAACTTCAAGTCTTCTTTTCTATCTCTCTCTCTCTCTCTCTCTCTCTCTCTCTCTCTCTCTCACACACACACACACACACACACACACACACACACACCCCTCTACCAGCAAATGTATACTGACAGACATATAAACACAAACATATGTATTCCCTCTCTTCCTGCAAAAAAAGAAAAAAAGATTAAAAATTCAAATTCATTGAAGTACTCTCCATGGGCAAAGAAAATTCCAACATCAAAAATGAACTCCTTAGTGGTGAAAAACCACATGGTCTTTAGGTGTCCAACAGAACAAAGTAGAAACAACTGAGAAAAAAAGAAGGCACATAAGATCAGGAAGACAAAAACTATACCAAAAAGAAAGACGAGATACTATAGAAAATCCTCCCACAGGGGAATTTGGAGGCAAAAACTACTACATATCCTGCCAAGTCTAAACTAGAGTAAATATAATCCTATATCCACCCCCCATAATGTTACAGATAACAAAACAAGCTAACATTGCTCAAACACGAAACAGCCAAAACGCCAATGACAGTATTTATTGCCCTTTTATAATACAAAGTTAAGCATATGTATATGTGCAGGGATAAAAATGTACTGTAAATGCTTCAAAAATAACAATAAACAGGCCAAGCAAAATGACAGTTAAATTGTAAGAAAAAGAGACTTCTACGTGTTAGATAAGAAAAACCTTGAGCCCAAGGGTACACATCCCGAGTACATGTCTAGCAGGAAGGGCAGGTGCAGCCAGCAGGGCTCCCAGCAGCATTACTGCCCTAAAAGTAAGCTATGTCCAACGTACTGAGAGTCACTGAAAACAGAGCAGGAGAGTGGGAGGGAGAAGAGACAAGAAAGCTTTGAACTGTTTGTTCTCAATTTTTCATTTGAATTTGGACAACATGAAGTGAATATTAAATTTCAAGAATGAAATTCTGGGGGCTGGAGAGGTGGCTCAGAGGTTAAGAGCACTGGCTGTTCTTCCAAAGGTCCTGAGTTCAATTCCCAGCAACCACATGGTAGTTCACAACCCCCTATAAAGAGATGTGGTGCCCTCTTCTCACCTGTAGGCATACACGCAACCGAACACTATAAATAATAAATAAATACTTTTTTAAAAAAGAACGAAATTATGTCGTCTATAGAATTATTTCTAGAAAGTTCAATTAAGTGTTCTCAGGGTTAGTCACACACCTCGGCTTCCACATCTACATTTTGCTTCAGCAGTAACTTCAAAATATCGACATGTCCGTTCTGACTAGCCGCCTGCATCGCTGTGTGGCCAGCGCACTGTCCGTTTACCTAAAACAGAAGGAAAGAATTAACAAGTGTCACAAGTCAGAAATAGCCAATAAATATGATTTATTAATATCTTGTGTAGTATATGATTCTTTGAGAACAATCTGACATTATAAACATGACAACACAGACCATAAAAATTATTTAAAGAAGTAAAAGAGAGTGTGAGTCTGCACACACATGCATGTGGAGGTCATAGTCCAGATCAGTATTCCTTTCTCAATTGCTCTCCATATCTGGCCTTTTTTTTTTTTTTTGAGACAGGGTTTCTCTGTGTAACTATGTCCTGGACTCACTTTGTAGACCAGGCTGGACTCGACCTCACAACGATCCACCTGCCTCTGCCTCCTGAGTGCTCATATCTTAGCTTGACTTAGCTCGAATACATTAACTGCAAGTAGAACTTAAGCTACACTATATAGTCTGAAGAGAAATGACTGGAATAAACACAACATAGGGCTTGACTTGTCTGTACTACTCAGAAAGCATGCAACAATCTACAACACTTTAGTCAGTTAAGTCTTTGAACATAGCAGCAGCTATGAATACATCGCAAATAATATAAATGTATAGTGTAAGCTCCTTGATATTTATTTTCTGTATGAACTCAAGTGATTATGCTTAAGAAGTTTAGAGAGGAGCAAAACAAAAATTTTGCTTTTAATTTTTATTATAAATAGCATTGTGAAAACTAAATTTAAGGAAGATTCTGTCTGAAAAACCCAAAGGAAGGAGAAGGAAAGGAATGTTAAATACAGAGGGGAAAAGGGAGGGAAAGACAGAAAGATGGAGGGCAGCCCTAAAGAACCTACCAAAAACCTGCCTGAGTGAATAAACAGCAACAATAGCGAGATGCGAGCAGCTTCTACACTGGCAAAGCTCAACAGCAAGCCATCTAAAGGAGAAAATTTTTCAATCCCACTTACAACCGGTACCCCAAAAGTAGCAAAGAATAAATTTGACCAAAGAGGTCAAAGATTTCTACAATAAAATTCTAAACTGCTGAGGAAAGAAACTCAAGAGGACACATAAATATAGTAAAATGGTGAAAGTAAGCTCAATTCTTGACAGAACAACAACAACAACAACAAAGCCAACTATGCTGGGTGTGGTGGCGCACGCCTTTAATCCCAGCACTCAGGAGGCAGAGGCAGGTGGATTGCCGTGAGTTCGAGGCCAGCCTGGACTACAAAGCAGGTCTAGGACAGCCAAGGCTACACAGAGAAACCCTGTCTCGAAAAAACAAAAATAAATAAATAAATAAATATAAAAAAGCCAACTGGGGGAGGGGGGGAAGAGACAGGAGACACAGACACACAGCCATCGTGAGCAGGAAGAACAGAGCAGAGGACCCTGTTGGTACTCTGACTTCAGGATATACTCAGAACTACAGTAATTAAAACATTGACACAAAAGCAGATACAAGAACAACCAACTCCCGCATCCGTAAGCAGCTGATGTTTGGGCACTGGAAGCCGAGGATATATACCGGAGAAACGACTGTTTCTGGACTTTCCAATATCCAGTACTAAAAATACTGTGTGTCTACATGAAGAATAAAATAGGTTCGTGCTTCTTACCAACCGCAAGAGCCAATTCTAAATGGCTTGAAGACTTCAGCCTGTATTAATCATTAAACTACTATTTTTGCATATGCTTTTGAAATGCTCACATCTACATCTGGCCTTTTCAGCAAATCTTCCACTTTGGCCACATCCCCATTGGCAGCAGCCTTAACCAGCTCTTCATTGAGGTCACCGGATTCTTGGGTTTCAAATAATTTCTTCAGAAGCTGTGAGAGTCTTTCTGCAAAGGACAAAACAAGCTGCTAATAGAGGAACAGATGTTCTCCATGTTCCTAAATGCTTTTCCTGTTTTGTTACTTCTGACATTACTGTTACCCATGCAAGTAATAGCATTAATAGAAGGGCTCCGTAAATTCAACTCCATAAATATTCCAAGTGCCTTCTAATCATGTATTTCAAGTACAGAAAAAGTAGAGTTACAGACTAAAATAATTTCAGATTTAATGTCATACTTACAATACCATAAACATAATAATATGGTGATCCCACAACAATAAAAATACCTCTTAGGTCTTAATTCTACAGTACAGATCACAGAACATTTCAGACTGTAGAAAACTCAACAAAGCAACAATTATAATTCTGATATAATGTATCCTTTATGGTATCTGGGAATACATTTTAGGAGAAAATCAATTTTCAGCTGAAAATGAACATATAAATGATACCAGCATGCTTTGTTAAGTGCCACTTGACTGTTTTTCCTAAATAGTATAAGATACCAAGTCCTAGTCTTTAATTATTTTTTGGTTTTGTTTTGTTTTTCGAGACAGGGTTTCTCTTTGTAGTCCTGGCTGTCCTGGACTCACTTTGTAGACCAGGTTGGCCTTGAACTCACAGAGATTTACCTGCCTCTGCCTCCCGAGTGCTGGGATTATAGGTGTGCAGCATCACACCCAGCTTCTAGTCTTTAATTCTTTGAGACTTACTCAAAAACAGAGGAATCACAAAGTAGGTTAAGAGAAAAATTACAAGGTATGCAAAGCCCAATTACTTCAGAGTAGATTCTAATTGCTCTTCACTTTTATTTTATATGCAGCCACACGAGTTTGACGCACCTAGCCTCAAGATAGAAATCAGCACTGCTTGCCTTATCAGTACACTAGCAATCTGCAACAGGAACTCAGAAGGGAGAAAGTAGAAAGCAGTACAAAATTCAATCTTAAATATTTCTTTCCTTTTGAATACAGGGTCTCAAGCTGCCCAGGCTAGTCTCAAACTCAAGATTCCCTTGCCTCTCCTTATCAAATATGACCAAGGCTTATACCGCATGTCTATTAACCCAATGGGCTTCTGAGAGGTTTTATGTTATGTTCCATTTACTATTATGGTTCTGTCTCCCTTACTAGCAGGCAAGCGTGCACATACAGTAACTTAGGAAATGATGCAGAATAAACCAGCCTGCACACCAAGCTGGGAGACAAGAAGGAACGACAAGAGGAACAAGTTTAGCCACGCATTCATCAAATCACCCTTTACCACATTTTCTGATGGTAATATGACTGACATATAAAAATACACAGGAAGAAAAACATCTGCTAGCAATAATGTTGGAAATAAGAAGTAAGCCGAGAAAGAGAAAACACAAGTTCTGATTAGAGGTAAGAACTGAACTTCAGGCCGGGCGTGGTGGCGCACGCCTTTAATCCCAGCACTCGGGAGGCAGAGGTAGGTGGATCGCTGTGAGTTCGAGGCCAGCCTAGGCTACAAAGCGAGTCCAGGACAGCCAAGGCTACATAGAGAAACCCTGTCTCCAAAAAAAAAAAAAAAAAAAAAAAAAAAAAAAAAAAAAAAAAAAAAAAAAAAAAATTTAAAAAAAAAAAAAAAAAAAAGAACTGAACTTCAAGTCTATCACAGAAATTTGATGTCGAAGCACAAATCCATGGACTTCTCCAGGGAGTGCCTCAGCCAGAATAAAAGCTGCTCAGCACACTAAAAGAGAAGAGGGGACAGAAGGGTGGTCAGGACACAAGCCTTTAATTCCAGCACACAGGAGGCAGAAACAGGTGGATCTGTGAGTTCCAGGCCAGACTGGTCTACACAGCAAGTTCCTGGATAGCCAGGACTACAGAGAAACCCTGTTTCGAAAAACCAAAAATGATGATGATGAGGAGGAGAAGGATAAATAAAAAGGTTACAAAGTATTCAATACTCAAGTGAACCTTTGTCATCTGGAAGAAAGGCAAGTACATACAAGACCATCTGTGCATGAGAATCACTTTTGGTGTCAGGGTTTTTCTGTGTAGCCCTGACTAGCCTGATATTAAATGCGCTTTGAATGCGGAGATCTCCCTGAGCGCTGGGATTAAAGCTTGTAGCACTGTGCCCAGCCTGAGAACTGGGCATTATTTTTAAGGAAAGAAAACAAAACCTACCACCAGACGCATTGCTAATAGCTGACCCTGCAGACGCCACCTTGGAAACGGCTGCAGGGTTGTATGTCCAAGAAGTTCCGCAAACTTCCACCTTTAAATCACTGTCCGAGTAAATCTGCTGTACTCGGCCAACTTTACCTAGAGTCTTAAAAAAAAATAAAGTATTATTAAATGTCATCATCGCCTTCTACATTCTCAAATGTTGATTTTACTTACTAATTTAAAATTTTTAAGAGATAATCATATTCAAACAGATTATTAGTCACAAACTTAATTGTATCTTTAAAAAATATTGGAACGGGGGCTGGAGAGACAGCTTAGTCATTAAGAGCACCTGCTCTTGCAGGGGAGCTGGGTTCTGTTCCCAGCATCCCTACAGTAGCTCACAACCAACCCTAAATCCAGTTCCAAAGGAGCAGCAGACATGCAGTGCACATACATACATGCAGGCAAAACACTCAAAACACATAAGATATTAATTATTCTAAAATAACATGTAAAATAACTACTTCAAAAGAAGGGTGTAGAAATAGCATGCATACTAAATGGAGCCCTGCAGACACCAGGAGCAGTGTGAGTTCTCACCAGATGGGAAGCTGTCCTAGGGCCTTACCATTCCTGGGGACACCTAATACACAGTTCGGAAACGAGCACTCTATGCGCCCCTCTGAAACTCAGACACAAGAGCAATCTCTTACCTTTTTGGTTGTGAGCCTAGAGTTTAATGGCTGAGCCATCTCTCCAGCCCAATTTTTTTGTTTGTTTTGTTTGTTTTTCGAGACAGGGTTTCTCTGTGTAATGGCCCTGGCTGCCCTGGACTCACTTTGTAGACCATGCTGGTCTCGAGCTCACAGGGATCGTCCTGCCTCTATCCTCCAAGTGCTGGAATTAAAGGCATGAGCCACCATGCCCGGCTCAAAAGCACTCTCTTAAGCATCACATAATCACAGCTTGACCTGAAGATTGGTGAGAACACAAACGCTTCCTACTTCCCAACAGAGATCAGAGGAGCCTGTCCAGTGTTAGCTTGTTTGACTTTTCCAACTTCTTGAAAGGAATCCCACCATTTCTAGATGACAGCCTGGTCTTTTTGCCCATTCCTTCTCTTCCTCATAGAGATATAGATAGATATGTACATATAAACATGTAATAAATACTACATAAAACTGTTTTCATTTCTCTTTCTTTCCCTCTTTGATGTTTTATTATGGGAAGCTTCAAACAAAAGTACTTAGGAGTATACTGAATTTTCACATAGTCTCCAACAGCTAAAACTAATTATCAGCTCATGGCCAGTCTTTGTATACTCCCCCACCCATTCTCCACTCCACAATTACATCAGGGCCTACATAGGAAACAGACACGATTAACAGATCTATACTACTAGTATTTACACACTCAGCACTGTCAATAACTCTGTATCGCAAAGCATAAAATATCAGTATTCAAACTCCCAACTGTCAAATAACTTTTTAGTGTGTTTACAATGAAGATCCAAAGTTGGTGAGCTGGAGAGACAATGGCTTGGCAGCCGAGAGCACACACTGCCCTTGCAGAGTAGCTAATTTCGGTTCCAAGCACCCACTTTGGTGGATTCACAATCACCTGGAACTCTAGCCTTCTTCTGGACTCCAGAAGCACATGTGCTCACATGCACAGATCCATAGACAGACAGACAGACGTGTAAAAAAAAACCTTGAGGGCTGGAGAGACGGTTCAGCAGTTAAGAGCATTTGCTTGTGCAGAGGACCAGGTTCAATTCCCAGTACCTACATGGCAGCTCACAACCGTCTTCTTCCAACCCGTGTGGGTATTAGGCACATATATGATGCATATACACAAGAATAGGCAAAATACTTATAGACATAAAATAATCTTAAAAAACAAAGTCTCTATGTGATTTTGCCATCATAAATAGTATGAAGAAATCGGGCTATTTGACTCACAATCTGAATTGTGTTAATTGGTGTACCTGAACAGGCTTGTCTGTCCTCTGTAAGTGGTCAATGAGAAGTCTTCAAGTTGGTTGTTCTTTGAGCACAACTCTACAACTTGCTGATAGCTTCTTTACTTTGTGGTATAAGGTCCATCCTCACCTAATTCTCCTCTTTACTAAGGGAAAGTTTGAAGTCATAAGCTACACCAAGTTGGTCACTGCTGCTACCTTCTCACTGCTTAACGGCTTCTCCGTGGACAAAAGTCAGAAATAAGGTTTTATTTTTTCATGTTTTTATTTTTGATTACTTTTTAAAAGCTATTTTCTTAATTTGAATGTATGCATGCATGTCTGAGTGTATGTATGTGTACCACATGTATTTATTCAGGTGCCCACAGAGGCCAGTAGAGGGCATCAGATCTCCTGGAGCTGAGGTTACAGACTACAACAAAGCCAGCTGTGAGCACTCTACCAACTGACAGTAAATCTCCAGTCACCATTTGGTTTCTTGTTTTTTTTATATAAAGTTTATACTGTCCTAACAGCTATATTTAACTAATATCTTTATATAACTACAGATTAAAACATAACTTTCATTACTCCTTTTTAAAAAAGACTCATACTTGAATGTCTACAGTATGAGCAACACTGAAGTCAGTCATTCATGTATTCTTACCACCCTTCCCTGACCCCTCCCAACATCTTCACACACACACTTTCTGTTTGTTTCAGACAGAGTTGCTCTGTGTAGCCTTGCTTGTCCTGGAACCACTTTGTAAGCCAGGGTGGCCTCGAACTCAGAGATCTGCCTGCCTGCCTCAGCTGAGATTACAGGTGTGTGCCACCACGCCCAGCTATACGGACTTTTAAATTTTCTTTCTTTTCTTTTATTCTTCTTTCTTTCTCTCTTTACACACACTCTCTCTCTCTCTCTCTCTCTCTCTCGTTTTGTTTTTTGGGTTTTTTTTTTTTTTTTTTTTTTTTTTTTTTTTGGTTTTTCGACACAGGGTTTCTCTGTGTTAACCTCACTTTGTAGACCAGGCTGTCCTCAAACTCACAGCGATCTACCTGTCTCTGCCTCCTGAGTGCACCAGGAGGCGTCCACCAGCACACCTGGCAGACACTACCATCTGATGATGGTAGCACACACCTTTAATCCAAACAGTCAAGAGGCAGAGGCAGGTAGATCTCTGTGAGTTCAAGGCCAGCCTGGTCTACAGAGCTAGTTGCAGGACAGCCAAGGCTACATAAAGAAGGCTTGTTTTGAAAAATAAAAAATAAAAATAAATAAGTAAGTAAATAAATAAATAAATGCAGACTAGACATGATATCTGTTAGTGACTGTGACTAGTGGGGTGTGGCACTCCAGCACAAGAGGAAGCCCTCACGAGCGCAGGGCCTCACCAGCTTCCCAGAAGACAAGAACTGGGAATGCATTTGATCTCATGGACATCTGGACTGAGCCACACCATGTTCTCTGGCATAAAACAGTGAGCTATTTTTCTGTAAAACAAAATATTCCTCTTCTCTTTATGACCAATCATTTGACCTTTTGTCTCAGAGGTCTGAAGAATGTTTCCTATCCTTTGAAGACTCAATTACTCTGTCAGAGTAGGTTTCCCCAAGTATGTCACATGTCCTCCCTTTAAAGTTTAGTCTCAAATCTGTTTTCAATTTCAAGGTTAGCTGGAATTACAGTGCTAGCTTAGTGAAGGACAGTTGGCTGGCATTCACAGATCTTAGCTACACCAAAAGCAATTCTGTTTGTTCCAACCCTTTGCCTTTGCTGGGGTTACATATGCATACATCCCATTCATATTTACATTTTTCATGCTTTTGGCTCTTCTATTGCTCCTAAGACATTATCCATGATATTTGTTGTGTGTTCCCTCCAACTTAATCATTACTTTTTAAAAAGCTTATTTGAACATGTTCATGTAGTATGAATGTGTCAGTGTGTGGTATATAAGTTCTTAAAGAGAGAGAGAGAGTGTGTGTGTGTGTGTGTGTGTGTGTGTGTGTGTGTGTGTGTGTGTGTGTGTGTGTGTGTGTACACGTACGTACTCTCCACTTCATTTTTATTACATTTTAATTTATTTTGTGTGTAAGACCACAAGTGTCTATGTATACACAAAAATCAACATGTGCACCCATGACCTATTATATATTATAGTCTCTCCTCCTACAATGTGGGTCCTCAAGATAGAACTCAATCATCAGCCTTGCTGGCAGGTGCTCTTACCAGCTGAGCCACCTCTCCCTAGCCTCCACCTTATCTTCTGAGAGATGATTGGGGGTCTGTCTCTGTCTCTGTCTAACTTGTGAAGCCAGGCACTTACCCACTGGCTAGAATGGCAGGCAAGCAAGATCCACTGATTTACCTCTCTGTTATGGTTTACTTGGGCTTTAGACAAAGGAAATCAGTCCTTCATGCTTGCTTGGCAGGCACTTTACAACTGAGCTGTCTCCTCAGCCAATAATGTTTTCTTCTTTTGAATTCTTTCTTAAGTTCTAAACTTTGTTCCTGTTACTTCAATCTTCTGTATCTTGGCATGTTCTTGATTTATTTTAGCTTATTTTGAGTCGCTTCACTTATCTTTTGTCAGATTTCCGTGTATATCTTTCTCTATGTGTAGTGCTATTTGTAACCCTGCCCTCAGTGATGACTACATATGGAGTACCACTATCTCTATACCTGCCACTCCTTTGCCAACACTGTCTCTATTTCACTCAGTTGCATTTCTATCCTCAGCATTTTTTTCCTTAAAAGACTACATTGGAGGGGAGCTTAGGATGGTCTCAGCTGACGTTAGCATGAGCCTATTATATTCAGTCAAACTGAAGTCTGTATGAGCACTCTAAGATTCTGCTTTAGTTAGAGCACTAAGCTCCACAGTAGCCAATGAGTATCTGATAGTTACTACAGCAAATAGGTCCTGCTCTCAGGTCTACCAGATGCCATATCAATTCATTCAGCTGCAAAAAATCTGATGTGGGCTGGGTAGCTACCAGCTACTCATTCATATTTTAAGGTAATGTACAAGAGACTGCATTTTCCTTGTTTTACTTACAATTGTATTCTTAAATCTAACTGGTGTATGCTATGTTCTAAAATAGCTATTGAGGGAGTACAGCTAGAAGGATGGGTATACTAACAAAACAGACAACAGCAAGGGCAGGGGGAGGAGAGTTAAGGCAGGAGCCTGAGGGCGGAGAGGAAGAAACGGTAGCATTGGCCTGTCTAAGAAAGGAGGTTGAACAACACAGGGCAGGGCGATGAGATTCTACGAGGGGGGAGAAGAAGCCGAGGATGGGAAGTAGAGGTACAACCAAGGGCCAAGTAGACTGAACAGGAGGGCACAACAAGGTGAATGGGGATGGGACACAGAACCAGGAAAAAATGAAGCAAGGCAATACAGGAGGAGGCAGAAGAAAAGCTAAAGCTGGTGTAAGAAAAGAAAAGATAAATGAAACCCAAAAGACTTGTTTATTATCATTGAACCATTGATAATATGTACTGAGTGAAAAAGTAAACCTTAAGCTGTACTCACTGAGAGCAAAAGCCCCCTTAGAAAACATGCACTTGAACTGCCCCACATGACCTACATATTATGCTCCCAACAGCAGAAAAGTTGTAGTGCTGTCACACTACTGAGACTGAAGAGCATGCTGTCCTCTCGTTTGGGAACTGAATACCAGGAAAACCTCTGCCTCCTAATACTATATTCACATCCACCATAAACAGTGTTATCAGAAATATTAGCCTCTTCTGGATCTTCCTAGGCTAGTCCAACTGCTATGAGTACACCTTGCTGCCTAGTACAGCTAGGAAGGGATGGAGGGAGGGTGGGAGGGATGGAGGGAGGGATGGATGGAGAGAGGGATTGATGGAGGGAGGAGTGGATGGATGGAGGGAGGGATAACGCAATCCTTTGCAATTACATTCTAAGTGATCTTTCTTTCTTCCTTTCTTTCTTTTTTCTTCTTTTTTGTTTTTTTGGGACAGGGTTTCTCTGTGTAGCCTGGGCTATCCTGGACTGGGCCTCGAACCCACCGCGATCTAACTGCCTCTGCCTCCTGAGTGCTGGGATTAAAGGCATGCGCTACCACACCCAGAGGTTTTTCTTTTTCATGTTGCTTTCAATTCCAATTGTTTCTAAAATAAATTTCCTTTAATTAATTCTATTAACATAGTATACTATTTCTTCCCAACTATTTTACAAATACTTACTGGAAGCATCGCTTCAGCCCATTCACCATGTCCTCTTTGCAGAAGTTTAATTCTTTCCAGATCATAACAAACTTGCACAAGATCACCCACTTGGAACTGCGAGGTGCCTCCCTCAGCACCCTGCGCAGCGTCCCCACTCCGGACAATGTTTGCCTTAGTGAGAACAGCAGGGTTGAAGGTCCACCTACAAAAGCAGATCCAGGCTCAGAACAAGTGAGTTTATTCAATCTTTAAACACTGCAGGGAGAAAAAAACCTTGCACCATTTCAAAACAATAAAGCAATCATCCGCAATTACATTTTGAGTGATTTTTATTTCTTCTGTTATGGACCTTCCAATGTTTATCAATGCACATGATACATAGAGAACATCCTGTAATGTACATCATAGTGCACACAGAGTTGCTTTCTTCAGAGCTGCTTAAGAAAGCTTCCTGATCACAACATGTACTTACTTACCACTCCGTCCTGGCCAAACTACCTACCAAGTACATAAGGGTTTTCAACCTTTTGGGGGACACATATCAGATGTCCTATATTTCTGATATTTACATTATGATTCATAACAGTAGCAAAATCACAGTTATAAAGTAGCAATAATTTTATGTCTGGGGGTCACCACAACATGAGGAACTGAATTAAAAGAGCGCAACATTAGGAAGGTTGAAACCACTCCCTATAGCACTGCCACCTCACAGATAAATGACTATCTAGTTTTAATTTGTCATGCATAAATGTTTTCCATAATTATAATCCCTGTATTAAAATTAACCGAGTCTGGGTCTCAACTTTTCCCAGGACCACAGAGAAATCAAATTTCTTTTGTTTTTGTTTTTGTCTTTTTTTTTTTTTTTTTTTTTTTTTTGGACAGAATCTCATATAGCCCAGGCTAGCCTCAAATATACTAAAACAATCTCACTTTTCTGTCCTACTGCCTCTGCACTGCACGTGGATCACAGGCATGTGCCATATCCCACATCTGTGCAGAGAAGGGATGGAACCCAAGGCTTGCCATACCAACAAAACACTCTATCAATTGAGCTATAATCTCCACCCAAAATTATGGCTTCTTTATTTTATATTAACATTTCTCTGTGCTGCTATCATCTTCCTGACTACTCAGTGTCTCATAAACAATGTACCACAACATTCACAACACACTCCTCTCAACTACACACTTAACTCCAGCATGCACACGCACGCACACACATACACACACACAAAACACATGCACACACGGACACACAATTCCTTGCCAAATCAATTCATAATTATTTGCATCTCATATACTCTCTAGAACCCAATATGGAATAAGAGAATCTGAAAAATCAGACTACATTAAAAAAAAAAAAAAAGAAAATCAACAACAACAAGCCTGTTCCTAGATTCCTAGAATCATACAAGTTGGGAATGGTTATATGGCTCAATGGTTAAGCCAGTGTTTCTCAACCTGTGGGTGGAGACCCTCCTGGAGTGCATATCAGATACCCTGCACATCACTAAAATTTCATTAGGATTCATAACAATAGCAAAATTATAGTTATGAACTAATAACAAAGTAATTTTAGGCTTGGAGGTCACAACTGTATAAAACCGTATTAAAGGCTGCGTCATTAGGAAGGCTGAGAAGCCTGGGTTACGCACACTCACTGCTTTTGCACCTGGTTTGGTCCCCAGCATCTACATGGAGGCTCAAACCCACCTTTAAGTGCATCCCGGAGGACCCAGAGCCCTCCTTTGGCCTCCACCGGCTGCTGCACAAAGGTGGTGCACATAAATTCATGCAGGCACACATACACTGAATAATAATATATTACAAGCAGAAAGTAAATTATTTTCGTAACACAAGCCCAGAGGGAAAGGGTCTCTAAAAATCATATTTAGGGACCAGTAAGATGGCTCAGCAAGGAAAGGCATTTGCCACCAGGCCTGTCAACCTGAGCTTCAACCCCAGGACCCCTTATGATAGAAAGAAAACCAACTCCTACAAGTTGTCCTGTGACTTCATGCACACCTACATATACATTTTTTAAAATAATAATACACAAAATTCTATTTTTTTTCTTGTCAACCAGTGTCCTTTACCTCCAAAACTGCACTGTAAAACTGCCAGACTTACAGAAGCACCTGAACACAGCAGTGTGGGTTTGATTCTCTCTTACTATACACAGAGCTTCCCACTCTCTGATGTTTGTCTTTTCAAGTGTTTTTCTGACCTAACTTATGTGTTCTAAAGTACTTCTGTATCTATGGTATGACTGTGTGTGCCCTGGCTATCTGGATACACAGCTAGTGGCTGTGGTACATGTTTCTAATTCCAGCATGGGGCAATGGGCCAAAGGCAAGAGGATTATTTAGTTTGTGAACAGCCAACAGTACAGAGTGAGTTCCACGTGAGCCTCATGTCCCAAAAACATAATTACCAAACACACATGTGTACATGCACACACAAAAGTATCTGGATACTATCTCAGATGATTCCATACTTAGGCAAGCTGTTTTACAGTTTTCCTTCTTGTAAATAAAACCCCACCCCTAAAAAACACAGTCATACTACCTTTCACCACAGCTTCTAACATACTGTAACTAGATTCAAAATAAAATAAAAGGGACATACTCATCCTCCAAGAAATTTGAAATCAAAATAGTCAATAATCAATTTAACAGATAATAGGAAATTTGAAGCCATAGTGTGTAGAGGAAGCAGAAGGTTGCCAAAGCATGTATAAAGGAGTAAAATCCAATGAAAAAGGACGAAAAAAAAAAAAAAAAAGGGAAAGCTGTTTACCACACACAGGGAGGTATAGAAAGGGTCCCAAAGGAGGAAATGCACACAGTCCTACAATGGGCTTGGTGCTCAACGCACGCAGTGTTGCACTGCTGACAGGATGAAGGGCTAGCCATGTGCCTAGAGGAGCAAGGAACGCTGTGTTGTTAAGAGAGGATCCCAGAGACTGAGCCAAAGGAATTTTAATGTTACTGCTCTTCATTCACAAGAGTGTTACAGTCCACCATGACCTAATGCTGATAGCACATAGAACTGCTTTTATTCAATTTGAATTCTTTGAGATTCTCTTCCTGTGATATGCTGGAGGTTGGTGTGATATACACGGATACTAATTACTGCTTGCTATCTCTATTTCCCACAGTTACTATGTACCTTCACCTAAGGAACTTCCTGTTTGACCAATAAAAGGCTGTCACACCTGGGCAGGGAAAGTAGGACAGGCATGGCTAAGGTTCCCAGGCTTTTGGGAGAGAGAGAATCTTGGGAAGGAGGGGAGACTGAGGAGGAGACTGAGGAGGAAGAAGGTGGCACCATGAGAAGCACATGGCCGGTGTGGATGGAGACTTGGCCCAGAGGAAGAGGTTAGCCAAGTATTTGGGATTATAGATGGGGAGTAGCTTGACAGAACTCATTAGAAGCAGATGGCATGGGATGTAATTTAGGGCATTAATATCTACCCTGCCCCAGGTTAACTAAAGCTATTTTAAAATGCAACAGGTGTCTGTGTCTTGATTGATTGCTAGCAGGTTAGAAAATACCACCATAAGTATAGGCCTGATAACATTATTAGGTCATACTGGTAAAGTAACTGCAACAGTGATAAAATACCAGGACCAAAAACACCTTACAGAACCAAGAGAAAATGTTTGCTTCCAGTTTCAGAGAAAGAATCCGTATGGAGGGAGCACGACAGCAGGTGGCTGGAACGAGAAACTAAGAGAGCTCATCTTCATCCACTCACAGGAAGCAGGGCGGGTTGGGAGCTCAAAGCCTGCCTGCCACCACTGAAGTGCTTCCGTTAGCAAGGCTCCGCCTCCCCAAACAGCGCCACCAAAAGGGGACCAAGTGCTCAGATTCTGAGACTATGGGGGACATTTATCATTCAAACCAGTATGCTGGCTTTGAAGTTTTTCAACATCCTCAAGGCAATTGTGAGCCACCATGCCCCAGCTAAAGGTATAAAATTTTTATCAGAAATATATAAACACACACACACTTATCCCTGACTGCCTTACCCACACACTCTGAATTCATGCCTACTGTCTAAAAACTAGCTTATACTAGTTACATTAAATACATTAAACGAGAATACATTATTTATTTTTTTAAGGCTACTGTCTCTGTGTGTTAACTCTGTCATCAAAACCCAGGAAACAGTACTAACCTATTGCCACTTGGATACTGTACTACGATGTCGTGATCTTCATCAATGCCACAGACTGTTCCAGTTGTAGTTAAAGTCTCAAACATCCCATCAGTCCATCCTCCGTGACCATGCTGCAAAGACTGTACAATTTCTAGGTCAAGGTCTATATTTACCAGGTCACCAATCTGTAATCCACCAGGATTCCTGTTGCCATTCTGCTCACCTGTAATTTCAAACACAATTAATAAAAGGGGAAAATGAATGAAAAAAAGATAGTCACTCAAGTATGCAATTGCATTCATGGGTGTTGACCACCTTGCTTTCGTCACTGATTATAGGTTAAATGTACTGGCTGGTTTTGTATGTCAACTTAACACAAGCTAGAATCAGAGAGGAAGGAGCCTCAGTTGAGAAGATGCCTCCATGAGATTCAGAGATTCAGGTATTTTTAATTTAGTGATCAATGTTGGGTGGGAGACAGCCCATTGTGGGTGTTGCTACTCCTGGGCTGGCGGTCCTGGGTTCATGGCTGAGGAAGCCATGAAGAACAAGGCAGTAAGCAGCACCCCTCCATGGCCTCTGCATCAGCTCTTGACACCAGGTTCCAGTCCTGTTTGAGTTCCTGTGCTGACTTCCTTCAATGATGGGCTATGATCTGGAAATGAAAGGTGGTAAGACACATTTCCCCAACTTGCTTTTTGGTCACGGTATATCATCATGGCAATAGAAGCCTCTAAGTCAGACAGAAGTCTAGGTTAACTTTCCATTTCTTTTTTTATCTTCTCTAATCAGTTGTGTTTTTGTGTAAGGCTCTGTTCTTTACATTTAGTTTATCCTGTTTATTGACCAAGTTATTCATGTATTTCCTTAGAACTTACTTTTAAGCTTACTTTTAAAATGACACATGGTAATTGTACATATTCATGGATACATTATGATAATTTAATAGATGCATACAATGTGTAATGAGCAATGAGGGTAATAAGCATATCCATAACTTCAAAAATTTATCCTTTTTTACAATAAAAACATTGCAAATTCTCTCTTTTACCTATTTTGAGATGCAAAACAGACATTAGTGTTAACTAAAGTCACCAGACTGTGCTATAAGATCCCAGAACTGTAATTATCTAAGTACAAGATTTTAGAATTGAGTTTGCAAATACAGAAAAAAGCAAACAAATATTAACTCAAAAGCCGCACTAACATGGGCCATGGTGCAAGTGGTACACCTCTTGTCAGGCAAAGGAACTAGGCTCAGTCCTCAGAACCACAAAAAAGTAAAAGAAATTGTAACATTATAATCATTCATAAAAATTATGTAGAAGCAGTATTTATGAAAGACTACCAATCCCACGTCAAAATACAGTGTTCTAGGGCTCATGGTTTTGCTCGGATGCCTTACTAGCACAGCACTAGAGCCATGGTAACCATAGTAACCAAATACAGAATGTAAAGGGAAACCAGGATTTCTTCCTCAAATGTGCTTAGTGTTATTTTTAACAAACAAAATCTGCATCTTTGTCCAAGGCCAACTAAAAATAAAGATTCTGGGACAAAGAAGACTTAAAAGTAGAAAACACTACACTGAGGGATAGAAATGTTCATTCGTCTACACTTTTCTTATAAAAGAACAGAAGAAAGTAAGAAAATAAGAGCTCACTAAAAACATGGGTAATTTCCTACATTCTCCTTTAAGAAGCAACAAAAGTATGCTGAAAGAAAGTAGCACTTTCTGACACAAAGGCAAGTCAAGTCAAGCAGTTCAGAAAGAGGAAATCACTGCACAGCGAGGAAAGGCTCCATCCCGGCAACGTGGCAACAACAACGGATTTGTAACGAAAGCAGTTTTGGTTTCTTACTCATTTTTTTTTTTTTTTCTGAGACAGGGTTTCTCTGTGTAGTCTTGGCCATCCTGGACTCACTTTGTAGACCAGGCTGGCCTCGAACTCACAGCGATCCGCCTGCCTCTGCCTCCCGAGTGCTGGGATTAAGCAAATTTATGTTACTTGAAATTGTATGTTCTATATTACCTTGATCTTATAGTAAGTGTGAGGTATTTATAAGCACTAATTTGTCAAATTTCTTCCTTAGTAGTGTGGAAGATACAACATTGATATAATCTAATACAAAAATTTCCAATGGTGTAAGGTCAGCTAAAAGTGTATTAAATAGGCTTGGCAGTGGTGGCACTCACCTTTAATAGCAACACTCAGAAGCAGAGGCAAGTAGATCTCTGTGAGTTCAAGGGCAGCCTGGTCTACAGAGTGAGTCCAGGACAGCCAGAGCTACACAGAGAAACACTGTCTTGAGAAAAAAAAACAAAAAAACAAAAAATACTTGGGGGGAAGGGTTAAAAACACATTATGACAAATAGTACATCAATTTCCAAGACATGGCAACTCATTCTGAGTTTAAATAAACCATAAAAAAGAAATGTTTTAAAATTAAAGTGAAACTAAGTATTTCTCTACATAACTTTAATTGTAATCATTTTTTTTTTCCTGTCCAAGTTAGACACTATACTGATTCTATAAACCTGACTCACTATTTGGAAATTTTCTTTAATCTGTTAACTCACCTAGCACAGGGCAATGATCTCTGTAGAAAGAACCTCCTTTGGCATCTTGGACACACTTCAGATCAGACTATAAAGAAAAGAAACCAGAAAAGTCACCCATTAAAACTTGAAATATGGCGCAGTACCTGAAGCAGGTAAGCTGCACTCAGCAAACACAGCAGAGGTAGTGTGGTAGGCGGCCACACTCAACTCTGCTCTCAGAAACGTCTATTAAACCAAACACTGGTCTTCAGAAAGGCCTTATTTACCATCAGCTATCTAACTTTAAAGGTCAAATTTAGCACTGAACCTTCAACATTACAGTATTCTCTCCCTCCCCCTCCCCAACACCTCTCTCTCTCTCTTTCTCTCTGTTTTTTGTAGACAGGGTTTCTCTGTGTAGCTCTGGCTATCCTAGATACCCTTTGTAGATCAGGCTGGCCTCGAACTCAGAGAGATATGCCTCCCTTTGCCTCTCAAGTGCTGGGATTAAAAGGCGTGTGCCACCACAGCACTCTGTGCAAATACTTTATTAATGCCAAATTTTATCATCTGATATAAGGTCAGTTAATTTCCTTTCCTACTTCATATTCATGATTCAGATGCCTCTCCATGCTTTGGAATTTGGCCTTAAAATCAAAGAAACTAGTAACTGTTGTTGTTAGCATTTGTCATACAAGAAAAAAAACTTAATGAAGTAAGACATGAAATAAGAGTTGTTTCCAACACCAGGCACAGTGGTGCACACCTGTGATCCCAGCACTCGGGAAAGCAGGAGGTGGTGGATCTCAGAGGTCGAAGCCAACCTGGCCTACAGAACAAGTTCCAGGACAACCAGGCAGGACAGCCAGGTGACAGAGAAACCCTGTCTCAAAAAAAAAAAAAAAACAAAAACAAAAAAGAAAAAAGAAAACATTTGCTTAAATTTATATGTAGCTTCCATACGTAAATGAAATATTTTAAAGAGACAATTGATTTCCATTAGGAAATAATAATTAATGTTAATAATTACTTAAATGGGAATATATTCAGAATTGAGTATTTCTTTAATAACCTCTTAATTCTGAAAATATTCCCATTTAAGTAATTATTATACTTTAATTAATGAAGTGCATGCTAGGCAAGTGTATTAGCATTGATATATCCCCAGCCAAGGATTCTTTGTTTCATTCTTTTCTAAGCTGTGTTTGCCTATTTTCTGCTTTCCTAATGAAAGGTTATTAAAGAAATTTGTATCACATAATTAAAAAACCAGTAAAGTTAGGCTGGATATGGTGCCCACACTCCCTGCATTCAAGAGACAGAGACTGGCAGATCTCTCTGAGTTTAAGGCTAGTCTGATTTACACAGCAAGTTCCAGGCCAGCCAGAGCCACACAGTGAGAACCTGTCACAAAATGAACAGTAAAGTCAGTTTTCAAGTAATGACTCATGAAATATAAGAAAAACAAAGCAATCTGTTGACTAAACCTAAACTATTCTCCACTTAGTTCTAGATGTTTCCAAGTCTATCACTTTCTAGCTTTATCTTGGGGGGGTGTGTGTGTGTGTGTGTGTGTGTGTGTGTGTGTGTGTGTTAGTTTGAAGACATCTCACTATGTGCCCAAGCTGGTCTTAAACTTGAGATCCTCCTGCCTTCAGCTTGGAATGCTAGGATCCCATGTGCCACAAGATAATCACGTTTAATCATCTGTACTTGAAAAAAAAAACTCTCATAAAAAATTTATTCTTTTTATCTGCTACTACAGCATAGAATACAAAACCCGCCTTGTTTTACTCCTAGCCTCCAGGTCTACTCCAAGGAAAAACCCTACAGAGTCTAAGACAGGTATGAAGGGTGAAGCCCTCACTTTGCAGGTCTCCTTTCCTAGTGAATACTCTTGGCTCACATACATGTCCTCATGTAAAGCAAGAAGTGCACACACAGTGTGTGCTGCCAGCTGGCTTCTTACTACTCACCATGCCCTCAAAGCCGACTCTGTAAAGGTTCTTAGCACCGTTATCCCAGAGGACATATGCTGCACTGTGTGGGCTTGATGCACTCCAGTCTTGGATTTCCGTTACCTAATAAAGTTTAAGAAAACAAACTTTTTTTTAAGTGAAAGAAGTTAAATGCCTTAATTATACTGAAATTTTAAAAATATTTTCACCTACCAATTTATATACCAAAATCAAGAAAAATACTTATTTGCCCAATATGTCAATTTTAGTATTGTTGAATTATCAATAAAGTCCTTTTTTTCCAGAATTATAACTGCTTTGTTTTCTTAAGATAGAACATCCCTGAGTAGCCCATCCTGGCCTCTAACTCACAGTTCTTATGCCTCAGGGCACAGGACTGCAGGATGTATGCACTAACTTACACAATTGTTTATGTTGCTGTTTCCTTGTGGTACTTAGCACTGGGCTTTTCCATATGCTGGGCAAGCACTCTACTTGGTCTATCCCCAGCCTGGGGTTTCGGTTGCTGTTTGTTTGGGGCAGGGGATGCTGAGTGTGAGAATACAGGCCCAGGTGACCTCACAGTTTGTCTTTGCATTACTGATTATATCATCACACCTGAGAATTACGGAGTACATTCTAATATCATTGTAGAAAAATTTTAATGGGAAGCAAAGGAATTGCATTAATACATTATCATAAAATGAATAATGCAATTGGGGGGTAGGTTTCGAGACAGGGTTTCTCTGTGTAGCCTTGGCTGTCCTGGATTCACTTTGTAGACCAGGCTGGCCTCAAACTCACAGCGATCCACCTGCCTCTGCCTCCGAGTGCTGGGATTACAGGCATGATCCACCACGGCCTAGCCGAATAATGCAAGTTTTTAAATCCTTTAAGAACACGGTATATTCTTTTTAGCCAATTACCCTATACACAACTTAAGATCCAATGATGAGCCTGTTTTCTAGTCAGCTGCAAGGTGACAAATCCAAAGTTGCAAAGAATGTCAGTGGCACTGTGCTGCAGCTGCCGAGAAAGCGGGCTACCCAGCTACAACAGCATGCTATGGTGGGCACACAAACACAGTACCTCAGCCACAACAAAATGACTCTAAAACTTAGCTGGTTAAACTCTACCGTATTCTCTCTCTCACTCTCCTTACTCTCCTCCACATATAAACACCTGCACCCACGCACACGGGTACTAGTTACTACTCCTTTAAGGCCTAGACTCAAGTACACAAAATGGCACCCAGTGAGTCCCAGAGTTGGCAACTCTCAGTCCATCTACAACTATGAACAGGGAACTGCTCAAATACAATTCAAATGATTTTTCTCTATTCTAGCTTTTTGTTTGTTTCTTTGTTTGAGACAGGCCTTTTCTGTGTAGTCCTGGCTGTCCTGGGACGAGACTGGCCTCAAACTCAGAGGTCCACCTGCCTCTGCCTCCCAAGTGCTGAGATTAAAGGTGAGCACCATCACCACCCAGCTTCCCCTCTAACTTACAACACAAAACTGTCACTAACAACAACAACAACAAAAAACCAGACTCATTTTACTTTATTTTTTAAATTTAATTTTATTAATTTATTCATATTACATCTCAATGGTTATCCCCTCTCTTGTATCCTCCCATTCCTCCTTCCTTCCCATTTTCCCCTTACTCCCCTCCCCTATGACTGAGGGGGACCTCCTCCCCCTGTATATGCTCATAGGGTATCAAGTCTCTTCTTGGTAGCCTGCTATCCTGACTCATTTTACTTTAAATAAAACACACAATAACTTTTTTTCTGCTCTGTAAAAAAGAAATAGTTTTGTGAGGTAAGTATTTGCAGTGCTTTTGTAGACATAAAAGGATTTCTTTTAAGATATAGTGAACCATATGAGACATATTTTATATTACTAATAAGGCTGTATATTCTTTTAAAACTTTCTATGTATTGTGAACATACAAAAATATGTATGCTTTTAAGAATAAAAAAAGAAATGAACTCCCTTATAATTATTCCACTGTTTTAAAAATGATGTCAAGAGTTCTCAAGTCCCCACATGCACCTCCTCACATCCACACTCCGCCTGTCTTTCTAAGAAGGCAGCCATCTTTCTAAATTTATTCCATCTTTGCTCCACTGTGCTTCTGCTCTCTGCCTGGCTGCCCTCCGCGGATTCTGAAGGTGCTGAGCTGACCATGCAGCATGCCGTCTGCAGAAACACCTCTTTCAGATTTTTATCTAACCAGCACTTCATGTTGTAAATTTAACACTATCTTAAGTGGTTCTAATTCACATTTATTTTTACTTATGTGTGATGCACCTTTCTGGGTTTGTGAGCTCCACATGGGTGTAGGAGCTTCAGATCCCCTGGAGCTAGAGTTACAAGCAGTTGTGAAGAGGCCATATGGGTGCTGGGGACTGAACCCAGTTTGTCTGCAACATCTGATGCTGATAACCAGTACGTCATCTCTCCAGCCCCCAAAGGCCTGTTTTAATATTTATTTACTTATTTATTTACCTATCTATCAGTATGAGTGAAGTCCTAGGTTCAATCCTCACTACCACAAAAAAGAACATAGATGACGGATCAGCCAAGGCTAAAAATCTTGGTTTCTTCAACAAATAAATGACATTTTTAAAAGGCTCATAATTTTTTAAATGGAGTGATGAATTCATGGACATCTGTTATGCCATTCTTTCTACTTGGATGTATAATAGAGATCCTTAAAAGAAGGAATATGACTTAGCATACATGGCCTGAAACTCACAGAGATCCACCTGCCTCTGCCTCCTGAGTGCTAGGATTGAAGGCGTGCGCCACCATTGTCTTCTCAATGTTTTATACATTCTCTGGTATAGCTGATGCAGGATGACTATGAATTCTGCAGGGATGCTCACTACCAAGGGGCCTTGCTGAGGAGTGGGGGCTGGCATGGAGTGCCTTCATCTCTGCCACTGGCTTGGCAGCCATGCCTCTCTGATGATCCACCTACTTACGAGTACAGAGGTAGCATCTTCTCCAAACCCACACTGCTCTCTTTTTCTCTGCGAGGCAATGCATTTCAAATGTCAGTGTGCATACAAAGGAGCCAGGGACCTTAAAATGAAGGTCCTGGTCTAGAAGGTGTGTGAGGAAGCACATTTATTACTGCTCACTGCCAATACAATATCAGGCGGCACTGATGTGGCTGTGTTATACATCCTATCACACTCGCACAAATCAGATGTCAATTCTTTTCCTTTACTTCTCTCTGTTAATTAAGACAGTAAGAACTCTTTTTCTTAGTGCTGTCTCCTTGATGCTTAGAATAGAACCCTGAACATAATGTGTTAAATAAATTTGTTGGATTAAGAAAAAAAGGGAAAAGTTTATTTCCTTAATTAAACTATTCAGAAGCATAGTAAAACACACTTGTCTGACTTTCAAATATTTTTTTAAATGCTCTATTATTTAATATAAAATCAGTGGTTGGGTGTGACGACTAATCTTTCTCTTTTGATCTGGTTTAACTTGGGGGAAGCGGTAGTCAGAATTGAATTTTGTGCAGGTAGGCAAGTGCTCTTTTACTAACATATATATCCTATGCCCCAAAACAAAGCTTTCCAAAAGCTAGCAGAACTGATAGTGACTGGCATGCATATTTTGAAGCACTACTCATTTCAGTACATAAATTGTCCATTGTAACACAGAAGAGCATATTGAATAGTATTTGTTAATTACATGAACCAATGAGTTATCAGCTAAAAGAATATGAGATCCAAATAACCAACTTGCTCAAGTACTGGCCGTAAAGGCCTCCTCAGAATAACTGCTATGGTAGCCTGACCTGAGCAGACAACAGAGGTCCCTGGACAGAAAGGCCTGCAGCTGCCCAGAACTTAGGAGTGAGCTCAGTGACACAGCAAGGCCTTTAGTTTGATCCGCAGATACACACCCACAAAAGGGGGGAACTGCTTACTCAGTAACAGGCCTTTAAAAGAACAGAACGTGTGGGCTTAATGTTTATACTTTCCAGCAGCTCCGCCAATCAGACCCAGGCACATACTGAGGCACTCTTGTTGAGCTACAGCTTTAGCCCCTTAGACAAAATGTCAGCAGCAGGAAAATCAAGGACATGAGATACTACTTAGAAAGACCTGGCCCAAAAATGAAGTCTGCAGGAAGGCACCTCTGGGCAAGAGCTATATGAAGTAAAACCCACTTAACACTCTTGTCAAGAAACAGATGCACTTACAAAGAAGCAGGAGCACTGTTTTCTTCCAAAAGAAAAAGAAAAAAATGACAATTTTAAAAACTTGTTCCAGGCATGTAAATAAACGGGCCAAGACACAGGCTCTCAGCAGCAACAGAAATCTCCACCCACAACAATGCCGAGCGCACGGTGAGCCTCATGACGACCGACCGTACCTTCCCTCTGCGCCCGTTGCCCCCGTCTTGATCCTCCCACTGCCAGTCAACGCCTCGCACCACTCTGGCACCTGCAAAGATTCCTCTGGCTGTAATCTTCTTAGATTTTCTACGAGACTCTAACAGAACCCTAAAAACAAAAGTTTTGTTTTCATTATAAAACTAAGTAATAGCAATTTATACATAAGAGCATTTACATGGCTGTGTTAGCTCCTTAAAAGAAAGGCAACACTCTACTGCCCACTTTACAAATGAGGAACAAGGCATGAAAAAAATGTTTTCTTCATGTTCAAAAATTTACAAAGCAATGTATGAGAACAGGAATCCAGTCTAGCCGTTCCAGGCTATGTCTCTAGGTGTCCCCTGTGAAGGCCTTTTGGAGCCAGTATCTCAGGATGAGCGGCAAATCAGACTCAGCTCTCAGAGAGAACAGTTAGTGGCAGCACTTTGGTCACCTCAAGGGCAGGAACTGCTACAAAGAACAATAGATCCTCTGTTTCTGCCAAATGTTGCCAAGCACAGTAAGCTGGGTTCCCAGCAGAGATGGGGGCGTCCTTAAGAATCTGTGGAAGGTGATCAATGAGTCAAACACTCAGAGCACTGCATGAAAGAAGAGTGAACCTGAGGTGCAGGTCACTACACTGCAGTGCCTCCAAAGCACTGCACACCTATGAGCATTAAAACCTTGGCAAAGACTCCACTTAATTATCTGAGCCAGCTGCTTTCTCCAAGGCCATCTGCCCCTTACTGGTCTACATTGTTTTTACTCAGAGATTGCAGACTTTTGTTTTTGAATGTTACATTCATTTAAAAACAAAAACAAAAAACAAACAAAAATGCCCAAAAAACAAAACTATTTAGAGCCGGGGGCTGTGATGCACACCTTTGATCCTAGCATTCAGGAGGCAGAGGCAGGTAGACTTCTATGAGTTCCATGCCAACCTGGACTACAAAGTGAGTTCAGGAGAGAGAAACCCTGTCTCAAAACAAAACAAAACAAAACAAAACAAACAAATAAAAGTAACAACAATAAAATTCTACCTTAATTCTACTCCTTAATTTTAAGCATAAGCAAAACCCAAAAGTAACTGTTTTCAAAGTACTCAGTTTGAGTGGCAGGACATAATTTGTAACAAGATGCTGTGATTCAACCTCTGTTAACCTCCCCCTCCTCCCTGTGGCTCTCAGCTGGCTGTGTTCCTCCTCAAGTGCAGTATTCTAGCTATATGCGAAGACTCCACTACCTAAATTCACACTCATCAGCCATGCCCCTCAAATTGCTCCTAAGAACTACGGTATTATCCTACCATAGTCCAAAACATCATATGATAATCATCCATGAGCCATCATTCCTCTTAAATTATAAACTCCTTAAGAAAACTATCTTCAAAACGCAAACAGAGTAGTTGCCATATGGTCTCTCTGTGTATATATTCATGTATGCATGCATCTGTGTGCAGGTATGTATGGACATGTAGAGGCCAGAGGTCAATGCTAAATGTCTTTCTCAACCACTTTTCCACCTTATTTTTTGAGACGAGATCTTGCACTGACTCTGGAGTTCAATGTTCAGCTAGACCAGCTGGCCAAAGCTCCAAGTATCTCTCCTATGTCTCACCAGCACTGGAAATGTGCCACTATGCCTAGCCTTTTATAGGTGCTGGGAGGCGGGTAGGGAGGGAGGGGAGGGGAGGGGAGGAGAGGGGAAGGGAGGTGAGGAGAGGGGAGGGGAGGGGAAGAGGGGGGAGGAGGGGAGAGGAGAAGGGAGGGGAGGGGAAGAGGGGGAAGGGAGGAGAAGGGAGGGGAGGGGAGGAGAGGGGAGGGAGGGGAGAGGAGGAGAAGAGCCACATATAACGAAGTTCTACCTTCAGAGTTTCTCACAAATCAACCAGCCTGATCCATGTCTAGCCTGCTATTCATTTCCCCAATACTAAATCTAAACTTCCAAAAGCTACTTCCTATTCCTATATTTAAAGCTAACAGGACAAAACAAAAAGACACGACTGAAGAAAAACATCTTTCCCTTACCGTTCACTTCCTGGTGTAGTAATCCTGTAAAATCGGTGCCTTAAGTGATGTTTATCTCCATGATAACAAACAGTGCACAAATCATAATTTGTGCACTCTGCACATTTCCATCGAATGCCAATGATTGGTTGTTGTCGGCACGTATCACACATTGTTCCATCATGCTTGATGCCTATGGGGACAGTCGCACGCAGTTACTTATTTGCACACTACCGTGTTGGGAAAAGAGTAACAGTATAATGCAGGTTATTTTAACAAAGGACAGGGAAAAAACCACAACATATCTAACTTTAAGCTGACAGATCTGAAGTACTTTGATCAATATAAATCATAAATTAAACATGTTTTCTACTCTCA
The DNA here is from genome assembly GCF_903995435.1 of Acomys russatus. Taxonomy (NCBI): domain Eukaryota; kingdom Metazoa; phylum Chordata; class Mammalia; order Rodentia; family Muridae; genus Acomys; species Acomys russatus. The sequence goes on along the minus strand of NC_067156.1, from coordinate 1,160,833 downwards.
TTTTACTGATAAAACACAAACCAGTAGCATTTGCCTAGGTCTCATCCATAAATGGAAATCCAGGCTTAATGCACAGAATCTTTTCTCACCATCTGAACATTTCTGACTATAAATGCTCATAGATCAGAGGCTGTGGAGAAAGCAGCTGATGCACTTACTGTGAGGGCATGGAGACCAGGGTTTGAAAGCACAGGATCCATGTAAATGCCAGGTGGGCTGCCTGCCTGTGTCCCCAGTGCTCAGATGTGACCCAGAGCCAGCCTACACTAGCCTGTATCAGTCGAGCTCTGGATTCAACTCAGAGATTCTGCTCCAAAGAAAGGAGAGCATACACAACGTCAACCCTGGGCCTCCACATGCACATGTGTGTGCCTACACACCTGCAAACATGCATGATACAAATAATACACACATATACATGAAGAAAATAAAAAACCCTCAGGATTGTTGAGAGAACTGCAACCTATTATCTAGGTAAATAATTATTTTTAAAAATGGACTTTTATCATCATGGTATCATGGAAACAAGCCACCAATAAACGTAAGTAGTTAAGTATCTTCCCACCAAAAAAAAAAAAAACCACTAAATTTTAGAACATTATTAGCTAAGGGTGGGTATGGTACACACACTGCAATCCCAGTACTTAAGAGATGGAGGGAAGGGGTCAGGAATTCAGTGTAAGCCTTGGTTACTCAACAACTTCCAAGCCAGCCCAAGGCACATGAGGAGGCAGTGAGATGCCTCAGCAACTAGAAATGCTTACCAAGCCTGACACCCAGAGTACCATCTTCAAGACCCATAGAGTGAAAAGAGAAAAACAACTCTCACAATTGTTTTCTGACCTCCACATACTGTCTATGGCACATGTGAACCTGCACATGCAAGCTAAACAAATATTTTTTTAAAGGAAAGATTGGCAACTGGTGCTGAGTGGACTCAGAGGTTAAGAACATAAAGTGTGCTTCAGAGAAGGCATACAACCACCTGTAACTCCAGCTTCCAGGGGATCCAACATCCTTTCTGGACTCTGTGGGACTTATGTATACTAAAACACTCTACACACATGAAAACACAATTATAAATCTTAAAAAGAAAGATTACCAATCACATTTCCTTATTAAGTGGAAAGCAGTACATATGGTGTATGCTCTTCCTTTCAAGGACAAAACTTGTTACAAATTTGTAACCTCCCTCAGACTGCTCACATAAGGATGAAACAGACACTAAAAGAAAGCATAACAAATTATTGAAAGTAACTTGAAGACTGGGGGCAAATGTCCTTTATTGTCCTGTGGCATTATTACCACTGTTTAATAAATTGAAACCAGAATTTTTAGCGGTATGTAGCTTGTGACACTAGTGTCACCACTTTACAAGCACATCCTCGCAGCTGAACTCACTGTTGAGCTAAAAGCTAGCTCATGTTAATTTTGTATCCTTTAGGAAGTTATTGTAAAAAAGGATTTGCATCTGCCTGCATGTGAACCAGCAGACCAGAAGAAGGCACCAGATCTATTATAGATGGCTATGAGCCACCACATGGTTGCTGGGAATTGAACTCAGGACCTTTGGAAACCATCTCTCCAACTCCATGCATATAAAATATTGATATACATTTCAAAATAATTAAAGACAGGCAGAGATGATGATGGGATTTAGATGAACTAAGATTAGCCATGCTAAAGATGCCTGGTAGCTAACATCGAGATCTCTTAAGTCTGTATTTTGTCTAATTTAGGGAGCTTTCCATATTAAAGAAAGGAAGTCTTTTCACACTGAAAACTTTAGCCTCCTTTGGAGAAGGCACAATGTTCTTTAGTGGTGAGGTGGTATGTTCTAAAACTCCAAGACTCTGCTGTGTGTTCAAGAACTAGGACAAAAATAGTATATTATTGCTAAATCCTAAAAGGAATAGTAACTATTGCTATTCCCTAATAATATTTTCTATATCAAAATAACCAGATCCCAAGCAAGGGGCTAAACTCAAGCACAAGCCTGTGTTTAAGCCACAGTAAAATTGGGGGGGGGGGGGGGGGGGGGATTGAAGGTGAAAACACACACTACAGTTAACTAGGTTGGCTACTGCACAAGCCAAGAGTGTGACATTCCAACGTCAAATATGTCTTCTGCACAACCTCTCAGTCTCCTACTTTACAAATCTTTGACTGTGAAGACAGAGAAGGCAGTGGACATCAGTGTCTACAAACTCATTCAGAATTATTTTTTAGCATGTATGCATGTGTACTCGCATGTACCTATGTGTGCTATGTGTGCATGTGTGTATACATGCTTAGGGAGGCCAGAAGACGAGTTTAGGAGTCACCCTTGCTTCCTTTGAGACAGGGTCTCTCGCTGGCCTAGAACTCACCAATTCGGTCAGCTAAACGGACAAGGCAGTAAAACCCAGGGCACTTCTGTCTCTGGATCACAAGCACTCTGCCATGCCATCTTAACATGGCTTTCAATAGAGTTCCAGCACTTGTGCTTGAGAGGCAAGGTCTTACTGACTGCAGGGTTTTGATGAAGAGGGTCTCCATAGGCTCACAGAGGGTGCCATCATTTGAAAGGATCCGGACACGCCTTGTTGGAGGAAGTGTGTCACTCACGAGGGATGGGTTTTGAGGTTTCAGAAGCTCAAGCCAGAACCAATGGCTCATTCCCTCTTCCTGCTGATCCAGAACCAGAACTCTCAGCACCAGGTCTACTTGCATGCTGTCATGCTGCCCACCATGACAACAGTGAACGAAACCCTGGAACCTGAAAGCTAGTACAAATCAATGTTTTCCTTTTTAAGAGTTGCCATAGTCATGGTGTCTCTTCACAGCAACAGAAATCCTAAAACACTGACTGAGGTAATTTCCCCGCTGCCCTTCCTTGTATTTTTTTTAACACCTGGTAGAGACAGGAAGGGATTCAAATATAACTCTTTCTATAATATCAAGAGATGGCAGAATCCTAGTACTTGAATTGTAGAGGCAGAAAGATTGAATCCAAGGCCCACCATGGTTTCACAGGGAGACCTTATCTCAAAAAACAAAACAAAAACAGAAAGAAAGGAAGAAGAGGAAAGGAGAGGGGAGGAGAGGGGAGGGGAGGAAGGAGGAGAGGGAAAAAAGGAGAGCTATCAACCAAAAAGCAGTACTAATTTCTACTTAGCGCTGAGGATAAACCCTGGCAGCAGAACATATAGTATCTGTGTAGCCAAGTACCAGCACCAAAACAATTGGAATCAATAAGGCAAGAGTTCCACAGAAACGATAGATGAGCAAGGCTCTCAAAGACAGGAAGAAATCACAGAAGAGCAAGCACAGGAGGCTTCACACTTTAGCAGGGCCATAAAATATAACCAGAACTTGGAGATAAATTACAAAGTTAGACTAGGAACTAACAAGTTCAGACATGGTTTCTGACCTGTAATTTACAGTGTTACATTAAATGATAAAAACAAGGGTATGTGATTTAAGACCCTAATTCTAAAATGTATAATTGCACAAAATATTTTATCAGTTTAAACTATGCTGGGTCCAAACTATGCTATTGTTATCTGAAAACTGAGAAAAACTTCCTTTCAAATGGAGGCCAAAGCAATATAGAGGTGAACACACTTTACGGACCTTATATATGCATTCATTAGATGTACTAGGTTATCTACACTTAATGATCAAAATTACATATCCTACCAGTCAAATTCTACAGTCTTTAAACAGAAGTGAAGGGACTTTTAAGAGTGCCCAATTCTTCAGACAACACTGGATACTTAAAGTCTCCAATCCCTCAGAGAATATTCGATCATTCATGTGTGAATTAAGCCCATTTTATCAAGTGTTTCTCCTTCTCAGCAGCCCCTATTACTACTGCGTCTGTGCTCAGAGCTCTGGTGTCCCAGATACCCGTATCTTCATAGTTCCTTTCAGATTTTTTTCACTCCAAAGCTGCCAAGGAAAACAGCTTTCCAGGCTAGTAGCTGACCCACCCGCCATTTCTCACCAGTTAATCATGATACGATGGCAAATTAAGTCTGACTATATATCAATCATGAAAGTTATCATCAGCCACAGATCCTAAAAAAACTATACTCCCACCTAAGTGGAATGTAAACTGCAATGTAAAGGCACAGCAGCGCAACTTAAATCTATCAATATGCACATGCTCTACGCTTCAATCACTGAGTTCACATCAAAGGGCCGAGCTGCACCTGTCACCTGGGGTCATGAAAGAACAGAGCATAAGGCTCTTTTTCTTTAATCACAGAATGACTTAGGGGGGAAAGTATACAAATAATCCTCAAACCAGACAAAATTATTTGTAATCATCCCTTAGATTAGTAAGAATGCATCTTATTTCACCATATAAGCAATGGTATATAATTTCATTTTATAATACTAATTCTATTAATTCTATTGTCATTACTACCAAAGGTCAAAAGTGAAAATATGTTCTCTCACACGTTTTATCAGTAAATTCTTAAGTTCATCAGTGGATAAGTATTTTTGAAGAGTCATAATTATCTGGTCAGGACAATAAAAATGATCATTCAGTTTTCCTTAAAATAGAAATTTGTGTAGAAATGCCAAGAATCTCGGCATATTTATGAATTTTTTAAAAAATACACAGGTTTTAGAGCCTGTGAGATAGCTCAGTGGATAAAGGTGCTTGCCAACCAGCCTGATGACATCACTATGTTAGGTCAGTAAAACGCACATAGTGGGAATAAGGGAACTAAGGAGGTCCTTTGACCTCCATACATACACAATTTTAAAAGTGTTTAAAATAAAAAGAAAAATTCAGATTTTAATACTGAAATCAGTGCATCCTGTTTCAGATGTGCATTATACTAATTACATTCCTAAAGACCTGAAGAATATTTTTTTAAAGAAGGGAATGTGACAACCTGCATTTTCAAAAAAGATCCCACCACATATGCTCTTAGTAGCAGACAATGATATTCCATCATGAAAAGGTGGAGTCCACTTCCTAGCCAGAAACAAGAGTGTGTAACTTCTAATGTCAGGTCATGACAGCTTGTCAGATGGCAGCTGGTGGCCGCTGTCTGCTGCTCTCACTCCTTCCTGAAGCTCAAGCCTGGCTGCAGTGCATGGCGGACAGAGCTGAACAGAGAAGCCCTGGGTACCACAGATGCCCAGCTGACGCTCAACGCTGTGAACACAAGATATTTCTTGTGCTGGTTCCAAATTTCTGACCTACAGAAGCCAGCACGTAAACCGCTTTGCATAAGGTGTGAGTAATCTGTGAGGTAGCCATAGTAACTGTAACAAAGAAAGCTAAAAATATTTAATATTTGTGACAGTTCTCCTACAATACAATGCACCAAAAATGAAGAGTTAAATATAATTTTAAAAGGGAAAGAAAGGAAATCACGAAAGCAGTAGTGAAGAGTTTGGTAGAGTAGCTCAGTAGTAGACAGCACTGCCTATGATGCTCCACAGCATTGGGTTCCCAGCAGCACAGGAGCAGGAAAAATGAACAGAAGTTAACTGGCAAATGGTACAATTTGAAAGAGAACTTTCTAAGCAGGAACCAAATCGTAGAAGCCACATGTGGAGTGAACACACACGTTTGTCCACATGTGGACTGATGCTGAGGACTAAACTCAGACGCTCCTGTTTGCATAACAAACACTTGACTCCTGAGCCACCTCCGCAGCTCCCACATGCCGTTATTTATGTTTCTAAATTGCTTACATTTTTCTGAGAAGCATATTGTTAATTTGGAGAAAAACAATGAAGAACAACCAGCCAAGGCTACACAGTGAGACCCTGTCTCAAACAATCAAAAATAAGTAAAAATCACAAGTAAAAGATAGGAAAGATGTCTTGTCTTCTTCAAGGCTGCCAAATACAAATAGCCAAAACACTAAGAATCTAACATTTATATAATTGTGTCATGGTTCTTCCTGCTGCAGGTAGCTTACTGTATATATGTGTAATAATATAAATGTGTATGTAAAAATATTTAATAAAAAAATTAAATGAAAAGTAAAAGTACAAAAATAAAAATACTATTCTAGGTTTATTAGCTATGTTAAGAAAGTCAATCAGGTACTAGTGAGGAAAAAAAAATGCCCTGACATAACTTCTATGGAAGACAGCTGCAAAATGTTTCAAATCACTTAAGACTTTAATCCTGCTTTCAAAATTTTAAGGAACAAAAATACTCAATTATTGGTATAAAGACAAAAACTTAACAGATGTTAAAATATGGAGCTACATGTATACAAACTATATTAATACACAGAGGAAATCTTATTCAATTAAAACATATAAAATGTTGCCATGGTAAAATATTTTATCAGTTTACCTAGTTTGCAAATGTCTACAATGAAACATTTTATTTTAAAATTACATAATATACCTACATAGACAAACTAGAAAGAAAATTACCAATACATGCTATGGAATTGCCCTTTGCAGTTTTCCACAGAATCTACACTGAGTATGTGTTAATTCTAAGAGCGCCTGGAAAAACAGAACACTTAAAAACAGACCTATAAGCACCAGAGATGTTGAGTATCTCACTTAAAATCTAACTTCAAGGACACAAGCTGCTACTGAGATTCTTTACTAACCAACCCTGACCCTGCAGGAAAGCTGGCCAAAGTGTCATCACGCTGTTTCTGAACAGACCAGAGTAGACCTCCAATTAGTTATCACAAATGTAAAATTTACTGACCCAATCAACACCCACAGAACTAACTGTGCAGCTGATGAGGCAGCCAAGCAAAGGAGATGGAAAAGTTCTGTTCGGAAGTCCCCACTTCACAGAAAGGCAGTTTGTAAATACTGCCATATCTATGTATTTTTCATCTCAAATTCATTTTCCACGAAGTACAATGATAACATTCATGAGCTCATATTCTGCACACAGGCTTTCTTTAAAAGTAACCATTTAAAGACACAATGACAACTGACATTAAAAAAGAAAAAAAGCCAACCTACAATTTACAATTCATGGTTTAAAAGAATACTTCAGGAAAACCACCAATGCACACAAAAGCATAGCTAAATCCTTTCTTGGTTCCCACAGTTCAAAAGCCAACAAAGCCACTGAACAGCTGTGAAACAGCCTAGCTCTGAGAATAAAAAAGAAAGTAAACAAAGCAAATGGCTTCACTACCATCAAGAGTGCTGTAGGACTTTTAAAGAGAATACAACTGACAGTAAACAAAAGCTGATGGTTGCGTGAGGCCTTCCACAGGAGGAAGGGCACTAAGCAAGGCTAACCGGCCCTGACCTTAGGGTGCTGAGCTCCCCACTCATTCTCCTCTAATACTGTTAGCTCCAGCAGAGTTCCTCCTTAAATTTTTCACTTCAAAAAACTTAATTCCCTAGCTAAATCTATTAGTGCCCTGTCTCCTTGGTGCTGCGTGCCACATTACCCTGGGGAGTTAATGTTCTTTTTCCCCATGCTTTATAAAGACACCTGCCACCATTAAAGGAACATAAAGGACATAATGAAAGCTTGACTCATTCAAATAAAATTCAAATGACCATCTGCTCTCAGTTTTCATAGCATCTCTCCTAAGTTCAACAACAAAACATGTATATAGCTAACAATTTTTGTTAGAAATACAGTACAACATGTTGCTAAGATCAATACTAATAAAAAATAAGCTCTTAAGAGAACCAGTAAAAAAAAATTCAAATTCACAAAGTATTAAGATAAAATATTAAACCTATAAAGAGAAAAGACAACAGAACTGAAGTTTCCCTACAAGGATACTCACAGTGAGGTAAGAATATCTAAATCGGCCGGGCATGGTAGCACACGCCTTTAATCCCAGAGACAGAGACAGAGGCAGATCACTATGAGTTCAATGCCAGCCTGGTCTACAAGGCAAGTCCAGGACCGCCATGGCTAACACAGAGAAACCTTGTTGGGGGGGGGGGAGAATATCTAAATTGACACATTGTTGTTATTACTAGTTATGTACTTAGAGATCTTAAGTATTATGTAACTGTTTTACCACTATTTTACCAAACTTGCTGCTCTGTATCATTTACTTAACTTTCCCAGCAATCCTAAAATAGGTATTATTACCCCGTTTTATAGATGACGAAATTCAGGCTCAGAGAAATGGCTGGCCTAGAGGGACACACTCAAGTTCAAATCCAGGTGGGACTGACTCCAAGGCTCACCTCTTTTTTTTTTTTTTTTTTAATATTTATTTATTTATTATGTATAGAGTATTATGCCTGCATGTACACCTGCATGCCAGAAGAGAGCACCAGATCTTATTGTGGATGGTTGTGAGCCACCATGTGGTTGCTGGGAATTGAACTCATGACCTATCTGAAGGAGCAGTCAGTGCCCTTAACCGCTGAGCCATCTCTCCAGCCCCGAGCAGTACTCTACCTAGCTGGGCGTGGTGGTGCACACCTTTAATCCCAGTACTCGGGAGGTAGAGGCAGGTGGATCGCTGTGAGTTCGAGGCCAGTCTGGTCTACAAAGCGAGTAGAAGAGTAGGCAGGAGGGAAAAAAAGACAAGCAGTACTCCAAAAGCCTCAACATCCAGGGTATATTTCCCATTCAACCTACTGGATTCAAGATGTAAGTTATTAAATTCCAATAGTAAAATAAATTCCAAGGGAAATACATGTTAAATATTTAAAAGATTGTTTGTAAAATTTGTTTCCATAGTATAGACACACACATAGTATAGTATCTCACATTTAAAAAATGTCTGGAAATTCTTCAACTAAATCTGCAACCCTGCCACAGCAACCCTGCCACACAGAGGCAAAAGAATAGTGTTGAACCAGCAGGTAATCAGAAACTAGTAACTGGCCAGGTGGTAGTGGTGGCGGTGGCATGCGCCTTTAATCCCAGCACTTGGGAAGCAGAGGTAGGAGAGCTCGAGGCCAGCCTGGTCTACGAAGTGAGTCCAGGACAGCCAAGGCTACACAGAGAGACCCTGTCTTGGGGGCAGTGGGGGGGGATGACTCATTATTTGATTTTTAGAAACAGAACACTTGAGTATCCTTTTTTATTTGTAGGTTTAAAAGCTAAGGCTTAAGCCTTGGAGGCCTGTTGGGAACAGGACTTCTAAAACACAGCTATGTCTGGAAGGCTGTAGTGCAAGGCCATTTTTGTTGGCTACAAGAGAGGTCTCCGGAACTAAGGAGAACATGCGGCTCTTAATATTGAAGGTGTTTATGCCCGGGATGAAACTGAAGTCTATTTAGTCAGAAGATGTGCTTATGAGTATAAAGCAAAAACCAACACAGTGACTCCTGGAGGCAAAGTAAACAAAACCAGAGTGATCTGGGGAAAGTAACTCAGGCTCATGGAAACAGTAGCATGGTTCCTGCCAAATTCCAAAGCAACCTTCCAAAGCAACCTTCCTGTGAATCCGTGTGATGCTGTAGCCTTCCTGGATCTAAACTAATGAAAAGTAAATAAATAAAAGTGGATTTGTGGAAAAACAAAAAACAAAACAAAACAAAAAAAAGAAGTAAGGCTTAAAGCCAAGGAGGGTGAAGACTAACAGATTAGATCTGAATCTCCCATTCAACTGACTTCAGATGGCCTGGTTTGTCATCAGCACAATGAAGCCTACATTCCCTGTAGGGCTAAGAGGAAACCTTTACCAGTATCTAACGCCCTCACTTGGTAAAATCAGAAACAGTAACTATCTTGACCCCGACTGCCAAGCTTTCCATTTTCTGTTGCTCCCTAAACGCAAAGTATGTAAGCTCCCAGCTCTAATTATTTTCTATCACTAACCCTGAAATTTTCCTATAGATCAAATGATTTCTCCTAAATACAAAGGTTTTACTGCATATCTTGTTTAAAAAAACAAAATCACCATCAAGACAGTCCTGGGGTGCTGGTGAGACAGCTCAGAGACTCAAGTCAATGTGCTTCCTAACAAGGCTGATGGCTTGAATTTGATCCTCAGGACCCAAGGGGTAGAAGGAGACCCAATTTCTGCAAGTTGTCCTCTTACACATGTGTTGTGGCACATACATGGACACAAACATATACATACACAAAATAAACGAATGTAAAGAAAATAAAAAAAGGTTGGAGAGATGGCTCAGAGGTTAGGGGCACTGACTGCTCCTCCAGCGGTCCTTAGTTCAATTCCCAGCAACCACATGGTGGCGCACAACCACCTATAATGTGATCTGATGCCCTCTTTTGGCCCGCAGGTGTACATGCAGGCAAAGCACTGTATGCATAATAATAAATAAATATATCTTTTAAGATGAAAAATAAAGCAAGCCCTGGAAAGTAACCAAATACTCCTATCTCTAGTGTGTTCAGTTCTGAACAAAGTAAATGCCTACAAAGGTAGACACTTTAAAAATTAGCATAGTGGTCAAGGAGGAGGAAGGACATCTAAACTCTATTTGCAGTTATTTATGATTTAAAGATTTAAAGATTTATTTATTATGTGTACAGTGCTCTGCCTGCATGTACGCCTGCAGGCCAGAACAGGGCATCACATCACACTATAGATGGTTGGGAACCACCATGTGGTTGCTGGGACCTCTGGAAGAGCAGTCAGCGCTCTTAACCACTCAGCCATCTCTCCAGCCCACCTCATCCACTTAATTAAACTCACTTTATCTAGGATATTATATCTCACAAGTTCATTTATAAACTAATAGGTTAAAAACTAGAATTGATTTTCCTGAAGAAACAAATGCAAGGTAATGGTAGAACACAACTATTTCACAAAACCCATTTACTCCAAAAATACAATCTATAGAGTACAATGGTAAAATTGTTGCTGTATTGTAATAGTTGTAATTCCAACGATTCTTTGTTGCAATTCCAAACTTCTTATGTGTAATTCCAAAATCCAGATTGTCCTAATTCATCTAAGACATAATCCAATCACCGTTACCCTACCGGCACAAGACAGCAGTGTGAGGGCTACTTAGGAACATGGGTAAAGACATGATCTCGGACGGCAGTTCTCAACCTGTATGCCACGACCCCTTTGTGGGTAGAATGACCCTTTCACAGGGGGTCCCATATCAGATATCCTACACATCAGATATTTACATTGCATTCATAACAGTAGCAAAATCACAGTTATGAACTAGCAAGAAAAAATAATTTTATGGAGCCGGGTGTGGTGGCACACGCCTTTAATCCCAGCACTTTGGAGGCAGAGGCAGGTGGATCGCTGTGAGTTCGAGGCCAGCCTGGTCTACAAAGTGAGTCTAGGACAGCCAGGGATACACAGAGAAACCTTGTCTCAAAGAGCAAAACAAAATAATAATAATTATTATTATTTTATGGGGGGGGGTCACCACATGAGAAACTGTATTAAAAGGTCATAGCATTAGGGAGGTTGTGAACCACTGCTCTAGGAGAATAAAGGACTGTCCCACAGACACCCACAGTCCTCTAGGAGGATAAAGGACTGTCCCACAGACACCCACAGTCCTCTAGGAGGATAAAGGACTGTCCCACAGACACCCACAGTCCTCTAGGAGGATAAAGGACTGTCCCACAGACACCCACAGTCCTCTAGGAGGATAAAGGACTGTCCCACAGACACCCACAGTCCTCTAGGAGGATAAAGGACTGTCCCACAGACACCCACAGTCCTCTAGGAGGATAAAGGACTGTCCCACAGACACCCACAGTCCTCTAGGAGGATAAAGGACTGTCCCACAGGCGCCCACAGTCCTCTAGGAGGATAAAGGACTGTCCCACAGACACCCACAGTCCTCTAGGAGGATAAAGGACTGTCCCACAGACACCTACAGTCCTCTAGGAGGATAAAGGACTGTCCCACAGACACCTACAGTCCTCTAGGAGAATAAAGGACTGTCCCACAGGCGCCCACAGTCCTCTAGGAGGATAAAGGACTGTCCCACAGACACCTACAGTCCTCTAGGAGAATAAAGGACTGTCCCACAGACACCTACAGTCCTCTAGGAGGATAAAGGACTGTCCCACAGACACCCACAGTCCTCTAGGAGGATAAAGGACTGTCCCACAGACACCCACAGTCCTCTAGGAGGATAAAGGACTGTCCCACAGGCGCCCACAGTTCCCGTGTGTTCATTGGTTTCAAAGTAAGAAGCATGACCTAAGGAAGATGACTCTGTGAAATGCAGGGTAACGTGTCACACACTTTTCACCTTTGGAATGAGTTTTACTAGGAGAGTGAGCTCCACAGCCATGGGAGGGTGCACAATTGATTGGGCCTGAAAGTGGGCAAGCAGCACCTGTGCGTAGTGGTGCATACCTTTAATCCCAGCACTGGGGAAGGCAGAGGCAAGCAGATCTGAGTTCGAGGTCAGCCGGGTCTACAAAGTGAGTCCAGAACAGCCAGGACTACACAGAGAAACCCTGTCTTGAAAAAAAAACAAACAGAAAATAAAGTGGGCGAGAAAGCAGGAGAGATGTTAGCAACATACCGGAAGACAGTATATGAAGGAGCTTTGAATGATTTTCCTGCAAAACCTGCTTTGTTACAAGTGCCTCAAGAAGTGGGAGAGCATTGTGGGGAGGGACCTGAAAGGGCAGACAAGCCAGTTTCTTATGTGTAATTCTCAAATCCAACAATTTTTTAAAAAGTAGCAGTAAACTCACTCTTGGTAAGCTCTGACCTAACCAAACAAGAGCAATTCCCTTGGGATTACTCATAACCTTCACTACAGAATTTCATGTATTTGTTTAAAATGCTCCTGTGAGCCTCAAGGTGTTAAGTGTTAGGAAGCAAACACACCATGCCACTTGCTCTACAGTCCAAAGGGAAATAAACGCAATCTCACCCACCTGACTAACAACTTAGAGAAATTCATTAAAACTACTTTTGAGCCAGGTGTGGTGGCACCCACCTTTAATCCCAGCACTTGGAGGCAGAGGCAGGTGGATTGATGTGAGTTCGAGGCCTGCCTGGTCTACAAAGTGAGTCTAGGACAGCTAAGGCTACACAGAGAAACCCCACCTCTGAGAAAAACAAACAAACTACTTTTGAGCTATGTGTATATTATTTATTAATTGTAAACTGGTCAGTAGGTCCCTCTAAAATTCATACATGGAACACGGGTGTCCCTGAGAACACGAGAGCTAACTAGGACCCTGCCAGCAGTGGACCTCTGGCACATTAGCATATGCTGTGACTTCTGGGCCCCTACTTAGGTCTGAGTTTCCAAAATAACTGAGATTACAGCCAAAACAGCCAGAACTAAGGAAGAGTTCCACATTTCTCTTCTACAAAACAGACAGTATTCTAAAACTGCATCACCTTTTCCACACTGAAAAGTAGTCATTACTAGTTCACCTAGACTTTAAGAAAAAATACACCTATTTTAAACTACCCCTCTTAGGTACAGGTGATGTCTGACAGTAAATAAGAAAATACTGCCCCATCTTAAGAAACCAGATGGATGGAACAATGTGACACAACTGTTTAAGGATAAGGGAACAGCAACAGTGTTTCACAGGTAGCTTAACTACCCTGGAACCAACTATGTAACCTAAGCAGGCCCCAAGCTCACAATCCTTCCACATCACCAGACACAAGACTCCACAACCAGCCCATATATAGATTGCAGTGCTGAGATGAAGTATATTACCAACAAACTTTCATACCTGTGTCTTAAAACAATTTTTACTTTATTTTAGGTTCAGAGGATTTTTAACAGAGCTGTTTAAAATTTAAATATCAAATCCTTCAAATAACTTGTAAGAAATGACTAACAGCTGGGCATGGTGGCGCATGCCTTTAATCCCAGGACTTGGAAGGCAGAGGCAGGCGATCACTGTGAGTTCAAGGCCAGCCTGGTCTACAAAGCAAGTCCAGGACAGCCAAGGTTACACAGAGAAACCCTGCCTTGAAAAAAAAAAAAAAAAAAGAAAGAAAAGAAATGACTAACCTGAATTTAGCCAAGCAGTGGTGGTGAACGCCTTTAATCCCAGCACTCAAGAGGCAAAGGCAGGCAGATGTCTGAGTTCAAGGCCAGCCTGGTCTAGAGTAAGTTTCAGGAGCTAGGGATATACAGGAAAATCCTGCCTCAAACAAAATAAAGCAAAACACCACCACAACAAAACCTGAATTTGATCTGAGTACACATTAACAAAAATAATTAAAACAGGCACAGTAGTACACATTTTTCTCCTTTAAAAAAAAAGTATTCATTTTACATCCTGATTGCAGCCCCCACTCCTTTCCTCCCAGACACACACACACACACATACCCCTCCCCTCCTCTCCATCTTCCTTTCTCCTCCTCAGAGAAGGGGGGGGGGGTTCCTAATGGGTACCAACCCACCTTGGCATGTTAAGCTGCTGCAGAACTATGTATTCTCTCCCACTGAGGCCAGACAAGGCAGCCCAGTTAGGGGAACAGGATCCAAAGGGAGGCATCAGAGTTAGGGAGGGTGCTACATCTGTGCAGGGCCTAGGACCAGTCATGCATGTTCTTTGGACCAGTCATGCACGCTCTTTGGTTGGTGGTTCAGTCTCATGGGCCCACGTTAGTTGACTCTGAAGGTTTTCTTGTGCAGTCCTTGACCCCTATGGTTCCCCCAATCGTTTCCCCCAACTATTCCATAGGACTCCCCGAGCTCTGACTAATGTTGGGCTGTGGGTTTCTGCATCTGTTTCCATCAGCTGCTGGGTGAAGCCTCTCAGAGGAGTTATGCTAGGTTCCTATCTACAAGCACAGCAAAGTAACATTAATAGCATCAGGGATTGGTTCAGCTTTATTCATGATAGCCAGAAACTAGAAGCAACCTAGATGTCCTTCAACAGAAGAATGGATAGAGAAATTGTGGTACTTTTACACAATAGAATACCACTCAGCTATTAAAATCAAAGACATCATGCACTTCAGAGGCAAATGGATAGAGCTAGAAAAGATCATCCTGAGTGAGGTAACCCTGACCCAGAAAGACACACATGGTATGTACTCATTTATAAGTGGATATTAGCCATAAAGTGCCTGATCAAAGGCACCAAGGAGGACTCAAAGGAAGATGCTTGAATCTCACTCAGAAGGGGAAATAAAATAGGTATCTGAAGCAAACGGAAAGAGAGAACTAGGTAGGAGAGGGGGGCAGAGGTAGTGATTAGGAGTAGGGAGGGTATGGAAATTGGAGGTGGGGACATCTTTGGGATTTGCCAGAGTCCTGGGATAAGAGAAGTCCCAGGAAGTCTATGGGGGTCACCCTGCCTCAGACTCCTAGCAATGGGGGATACAGAGCCTCAAGTGACCCTTCCACAACCTTTGACCCAAAATCTGCCCTACCTGCAAGATGTTCAGGGACAAAGAGAGCAAAGATTGAGGGAATGGCCAACCAAAGACTGCCCCTGCATGAGACCCATCCCATGGGAGTAGTGCCCATCTGTAATCCCAGAGCTGGAGAGGTAGAGACAAGCAAAGTCCAGTGGAGCCCTGGACAGCCAACCTAACCTCCGTCACAAGCCCCAAGCCTGTCTTTAAAAAGAAAAAAAAAGCTGGGCATGGTAGCACACGCCTGTAACCCTAGCACTTGGGAGGCAGAGGCAGGAGGATCTCTGTGTTTTCAAGGCGGGCCTGGTCTACAAAGGTAATCCAGGACAGCTAAGGCTACACAGAGAAATCTTGTCTCACAAAACCATAAATGAAAAGGAAAAACCAAAAAAAATTTTTTAATTAAAATTAAGAAAAAATATAGATTATAAAAATGCAACACTTCCTGCCAAAGGATTCAAGGGTAGGTGGGGGTGTGATTTTAGTTAGTTTTCTTTTTGTCAGTTCTAGTTACTTTATCAACTACTATATTTCACACATAAATGTATCATTGTACCTTGCTCACACTCACCCCTCACTACCCTCCTCCCTCTCCCTAGATCCCCTCCTCTCTCCTCCCACCACCTTTTTGCTGTCTTCTCCATTTAATCCTCCTCTGCCCACGTCATCTGGGCCTGTCCATGCTGAGTGGCCAGTTTCACTGTCATTCTCACCCTCCCCAAACACCAGTTGCCTTGGAGATGTTTTAGAGACAGACAGACCCAGGGGCCGAGGCACGTGTGGCACCTTTGCCTCTGGGCACCTAAGGTACACAACTGTGATGTCACAGATTGCATGGAGGAGGCCGCCAGTGTAAGATGAACCTGGATGCAGGACAACCGAAAAGAACTGCACCATAGCCTCTCTGAGCTGATTAAGAGTGTGCCCCCACCAACAGCTTCAGTTCTGGGTCTTACACTAGATCTTTGTGTGACCCATTTTGAGTTGATCTCTGGGTCTGGTGAGAGACAGATTTAGTTTCATTCTTTATGTGTGGATAACCAGCTCTCCAATCTGTTTCTGACACTTTCATCAGAAATGGCACAGCTGTGGCTGTGTGGGCTTGTTTCTCGATCCTATCCACTGGCCCATGTCTGTTCCTGGGCGAACACTATGCTAGTTTTGCCGCTCCGATCTGTTAGGTTTGAAGTTAGGGGCTGTGATAGCCTGCAGCACTGCATTTCCTGCTTGGCTCTTCATGCTGTCCTAACAACTCTAGCATTGTTTGCTTTTCAGTGAGGAATGCTTTTGGAATTTTGATAGGTATGCATCCAACCTGTAGATTGTTTGTGGTAATAAAACTATTTTCCTATTAATTCTGCCAGTCCACAAGCACCAGTGAGGTTCTCTGCCAGTCCATGAGCAACTCAATAGAAAATACATGACAACAGAAAAGCATTTAACAACAGTAGTCAACCTGGACTCACAAATCCCATCAACCATGAATTTAAAATATTGAGAAAGATCATGGCTAAGACCCCATGTTCACTTCCCCCCTCTCAGTGCTGGGACTTTATCTGGCCTGATAAGGCCTTGTCCAAGGAGCCGCTCTGAGTTCATATATGCATCTAATTCACTGTGTCTCCTCTCCCACAATGATCCCTGAGTCTTAAGGGGATGGGTGTGACAAAGACATCCCATTTAGGATTGATTGAGTGCTCCAAAGTCTGCACAATGTCCAGTTGTGGGTCTCTGTGTTAATCCCCATCTACTGCAAGAAGCAGGTTCTCTGATGCAGGCTGAGTAAGACACTTGCCCATGGGTACAGTAGTAAGTCATTAGGAATGACTTTATTGCTATGTTCCATCAACAGAATAACAGTAGTAGGCTTTCCCACATACCCATGACCTATCTAGTCTCAGGATCTTGGCCAATTAGCAGTGTCAGGTAAGCCTTACATCTCATATTGGGCCTTAAATCCAGTCAAAAAGTGGTTGGTTACTTCAGTAACATTTGTATCACTATTGCACCAGTGTACCTCTGTTATAGGCCATAGGGTTTGTAGCTGGGTGAACTTCTCCAACAGGGCTCAGAAGAGTACTTTCTAACACCATCAACACTAGCAGGGGTGAAGCTTCTAGTCAGGCATCAGCTCGAATTCCCCATGTTCAAGGGCATCAACAAGTACTGTCCTCAGCATTAGGGCAACCAAAGCCTTGGCAACAGCCTGTGATGCTTTGTGTGTTGAGGGGGAAGGTCCCATAGGTCCTTTGGCCAATGACAAGAAGCTATTTGCAACTGCTACCCACTGCAAAGGAAAAGTCCGCACACTCCAATGGAGTGTCACTGGGTATGCCAATCATACGCTAGGACTGGCTCCATGCCTAGGAGTATTGCCTAGCACCAAACTCCATGGTTTTGTTTTGTGGACTTTTTTGTTTTGTTTTGTTTCACTTTCTTTTGTTTGGGCATTTTTGGTCTTCCTGGTGTTTTGCTTGTTTGTTTGGACTTTTGTTTTTGTGAAGGGTTTTTTGTTTTTGTTTTGAAAGAGAAAAAGAACATAAAGTTGAGTGGGGAGGAAGATGGAAAGTATCTGGGAGAAGTTTGAAAAGGGGGAAAATATGATCAAAATATATTGTATGAAAAAATTTTAGTGATATATATATATATATATATATATATATATATCAGAAAAGTACATTCATTTCTGCTTTCTGGCTGTAAATATCATGTGACCAGTCATGTCACACTCCTGCTATCATAATGAACTGTGTGCCTTCAAACCCTGAGTGAGAATAAAGCCTTCCTTCCTTAAAAAAAATGTTCAGGAAAACTAAAATGCAAGTGTACTGAACATGTATATTATCACCTAAGTAACACAGCATCAATTACCATACGCACAGCTTTGCATTGTTAGGCTTAGGTATCCAGACATGACTTAAAGTAAATAAAAGGATATACATAATTTATACACAAATGTTATACTATTTATCAAATGACTTGAGCATCTTAGATTCTGGAACCAGGAAGGGTTCCTAGGACCAATTCTCCAAAAATATCAAGAGACAACTACCCAATAAAATCTTGAGCACGAAAAAAAAGTGCTAAAAGAAAAACTTTTTTTTTTTTTTTTTTTTTGGTTTTCTTTGAGACAGGGTTTCTCTGTTTTAGCCCTGGCTGTCCTGGACTCACTTTGTAGACCAGGCTGGCCTTGTACTGACATGAGATCCACCTGCCTCTGCCTCCCTCAGCGCTGGGATTAAAGGTGTGCGCCACCACGCTGGTCTGCAAAGAGAAACTTTTAACAGTATACCAAAGTACCTGGCTTTAGGCAACAGAGAATTATGGGTAGCTTTAAAAAGAAAAATCACAAGTGCTTGTTACAGAAATTCATTTTAAATAACCAGCTAGTATCATTATAAAAGAAAATACAAATAAAAATCTTTTAAAAGAGTACTGGCCAATTTATAGTATTTTATAGCACAAATTTCACTTCTAATGTTTTAAAATCTTATAATCAATTTCCTTCCTCACAGCGGTACTGCGGGTGGTAACCATCTCTGAACTACTGTACTACAAATGAGAAGATAAGGGGAACTCAGTGGGCTGACTGCTCATCTCTCCTGTCACCCATCAGTTGTGTAAGAAGGCGCATGCACCTTCCCAGGCTGTGGGGCAAAAGAGCAGCTGGGACAGGGGATCATCAGCTTCTGGTCTGCCTCATCTTCGTGATAAAGGCACAGGTGATTTTTTTAGGGAAGTAAGCACCTTTGTTGAGTAACTAGAGTCTACAGCAGTATGCCCTTGTTCAATAACTCTCTTCCCAGAAGGTCCAAAGAGAAATATTTCCCATGATGTGTTATAAACCTATTTCTCTGCTGGATCAAAGCCTTTAAGATCCTTCAGCAGCTCCTTGTAACTGTCAAGTCCAACATCCGGGATGCCTTTCACTCTTTCCCACACCATTCTGATGCTGTCAGGAGTCGACACACAAATTTGAAACATTTTTTTATATTTTCCACAGGGACATAAACAGAGAGAAAGAAGACAGGTGAGAGGGGGTGGGGGGAAGAAAGGGGGAAAGAAGGAGGAGAAGGGAGAAAGAGACTGGTTCCTGCAGAATCAGAGCTGTTAAAAGATCCCAGCATGATCTTTTGAAGTTTAGAAACATAACATAGTGCCTACTAAGCGGCCTTGCTGAGGCCCTCAATCCAACAAGAGCAGTAACAGTAGGAGAACATGCTCAGATTACCCAAGACTCTGGCCTCCCAACAGCCCATAAAAAAATTTGAATGGACCTTCACTTAAAACATTGTTTTAGAAAACAAATAAAGTCATTCTATAGAAGCCTTTATAAATAGTTAGAATCTGTAAGAAAACCAACTTCCTTTGCGGATCTTATTAACTGTTACTAAGCAGCAATCTTGGCAGCAGCTCCCCCTCCGCCTGACATCCTAAGGCTCTGCCCCCTGACAGTATACTTTTCTAATATAGTTCTAGAAATGGACCAGTAGAGAATCTCAAAAAAGAAAAATCTAATCACTTCTTTCTTTTAATCCTGGGTTAGCACCTTTAAAACCCATACTTGACTACAAACAACTGTGGGGTTCTTCCACATGTAACCTGGGAAACACTCTTAGCTGGAGTAGAACAAGACACAAGGATCCACACACACCCCAACATTTCGTGCCACCAATGACTGGAGGAGTAGGAATAATCCTGACTTCTTACACATACCAAGAATAAGAGAGGGATCCTAGTCCTAGTTCATGTTCTCCATGATCTTTGGAAATACAGTACGGCACTCAAATGATGACAGGACAAATCTTCAGTAAAAATATACCTCTCCCCAAGTCCTCTAAAACCACTGCTTAAATGATCCAAATTCAACTATACCTACCTGATCATAAACTTCACAACCCCAAACTAGTAACTCATGCATTTCTACAATCTTTTTGGTGACTACAAATTAGCCAAATGTATTTCTAGGACCCAAGTTATATCATAAAAATTTCTACCAAATGTTCCTCTTCTTAAAGTCTGACTAGCCTAGGACATAAATTTAAATACTGCAACAGAGCTGAGAAGATGACAGGTAACGATGACTGTCTCAAAGCCTCACAATCTAATCCCCAGGCTTGATTCCCAGACACACAGTAGAATGAGAGAACCACTATGCCTACTGTAGGACACACACACACAAATGTAATTTTAAAACTAAGTACTCAATAGTAATGTTTTGCATTTTAACATATCAGAGGGGTTTTTTTGTCCTTCCGGATAATCAAACCCAGAACCTTGTACCTACTAACAAATGTTCGCCGACTGAGGTGCAGGCTCAACTCCAACACTCCACACACGCTTCTTTTATAGCTCAGTCCCCTACTATCTCTCCTGCACTACCACCATGTCACTATTCAAATATGCAGTTCTCTCATTTATTACCATCACTATTATTACTCATCCTATTTATATACTGTATATACTTAAGGTTTTTTTGTTTGGTTTGGTTTGGTCTCTCTGTGTAGCCCTGGCTGTCCTGGACTCACTTTGTAGACCAGGCTGACCTCGAACTCACAGAGATCTGCCTGCCTCTGCCTCCCTAGTGCTGGGATTAAAGGGTGCTGCACCACCACGCCTGGTTAAGTTTTTTTCTAACTTTTTGCTTTTACATGTAACCAACACTGCTGTGAACATTTTTATTCAAAACTCTGTTCCATGAGAGAAAGTCTCTTAGGACAGTAATTCTCAATCTGGTTCTTCAACAACCCTAAGGAAGACAATTTTGTAGCCTTCATGTGGCCAAAGATATTGGTATGATGAGATGAAAAATATTACTCACACCTTCATATTGACATTGCACTGATAATACTACTAGGAGATGAAGAGCTGCTGCACTAACAGAAACAAGACTAATCGATTATGCGTCTCCCAATGCAGTGCACTGCAAAGGGCAAAATACCATTTCTAACAAACTGTTGCCAAAATACTTAACCCACATTTAACCCTGATGAAACATTAGATATTCTGAGGGATAGTCTACATGATTTGTGGTTGGTACCTCTGAAAGGCAAAGAATGAGAACACGGCCCAGAGGAGACCAGTAAATGAGAGAAAGCAAGAAAAATTTTACTAGTTTACAATATTTTTGTAAGCTTAAAATAACTTCAAAGTGAAAGCTGAATTCTGTAATATTCACTATTACGTAAATAACTATCAAGTACTAAATATAACAGAATAAATGAAGCAAAAACAAAAATAGCTTTATACAGTTTAGCAAATAAACCAGAGCTAAAAGCGTATGTTTGTTCACTACTTTAAACCACCACAACAACACACTCCAACAAGCATTCGGCATGGACACTACCTAACTTGCACACACAGAGCTTTCAAGTGTTACGGACTAGAATGCCGCAGTCACAGACCGTAGGCCCGGGCTCAATTCCCAGCACCAAAACAGTATTTCAAAAATAAGATGAGCAAGATGAACAGCTTCCCAACAGATAATGTCAGATTACCCTGAAGTAAACAAAGGCTCAGAAAGTTACTTCTTAAAAGTACACGTTTTCAGGGCTGGAGAGATAGATGGCTCAGAGTTTAAGAGTACTGCCTGTTTTTCCAAAGGTCCTGAATTCAATTCCCAGCAACCACATGGCTCACAAGCATCTACGATGAGATTTGGTGTCCTCTTCTGGCATGCAGGCACACATGCAAACAGAATATGGTATAAATAATAAATAAATAAACCTTTAAAAAAAAGTAAATGTGGGCTGGAGAGATGGTTCAGAGGTTAAGAACACTGTCTACTCTTCCAGAGGTCCTGAGTTCAACTCCCAGCAACCACATGGTGACTAACAAGCATCTATAATGTGATCTGATGCCCTCTTCTGGCATGTAGGTGTACATGTAGGCAGAACACTGTATGCATAATAAATAAATAAATTTCTTAAAAAAAAAAAAAAAAAAAAAAAAAAGTAAATGTTTTCATACTAAGCTGTTTGATACAACAGTGGACTCCATGTTAGAGCATGAGCCAGTATTAACAGCCATTGGAGAATCATGGCAGAAGAAAGGAAAAATGAGTTCTGGTGCTCAACTGCACAGGAGGGTGAGTATCACCAATAACAGTGTGCTATAGAAAAAAGGATCTTACCTGGGTGTGGTGGCAGGAGGCACAGGCAAGCCAATCTCTGTGAGTTCCAGGCCAGCCTGGTCTATGTAGTGAGTCCAAGCCACCACTGGCTACACAGAGAAACTCTCAAAAAAAAAAAAAAAGAAGAAGAAGAAGAAGAAGAAGAAAAGGAGAGAGAGGGGAGAGGGGATCTTAATGTTTTTCACCACAAAGAAAATGATAAATGTGTGAGAGGATAAAAACACCTCTACCCTAGAAAGACACTTAAACTTTCTCCATAAACCTACAATTACTGATCCTAAGAATTCCTCCAAATTATTATACTGTGGTTAGACTTCAGACCCAGCTAGCATAAAAACGGAACTTCAAAAGTGTACATAATCAGATACAACTGCTGGGAGTATAAACTGGTCACATATCTTTGGGGGCACTCAGTCAACACCTATGAGAATATTAAATAGGTGCGTACTTTGGTGCAGCAATTCCACTTCTGCAGAAGTAGCGTATATGCACAAGGGCAGTAGGATTCACCCATGGCGTCATTGTAAAAAGACCTAAAATATAAACACCTATCCATAAACCACCAGGGAAGTACGTTTCTGCATCCAAGTCACTGGAATACTATTCATCCATGAAAAAATAAAGTAAACTTACTGCAGTACAAACATGGGAACAACCACCAATATGAAACACTAAATGAAAGAAGCGAAAGTGCAGAGCCCTGGGAGATGGCTCATCAGTACCTGTGCTGAAACACGCCAGGCAAGACTCCCACATGTGCCTGTGATCCAGTGCTGGAGGGCTCACAGCCAGTCAGTGCGCTCCAGGCTCAGTGAGCAGCCCTGTCTCCAAAGCAAAGAACTGACTGAGGAAGACACCAGACATCAACATTTGACCTCCATACACTTGCACACCCAGATGTATACCCATCCTTGCGTGCACACAGGCACACACGCACAGACACAAAGTGCAAAAAAATAAATATAGTTTACTGCTATTTGTCTTTAAAGGGAGAAAGAGATTTGTATTTTCAGTACATTCCTAACTGTGCTTGCAACTGTAAAAACATACAAGAAACAAGTAACAATAGTTGTCGTTTTGAGTTATGCACACACATCCTTTTCAGTGCCAGGTAAAACAAACACGATTTTCAGCTGGGTATGGTGACAAACACCTGTAACTCAGCATTTGGGGGACGGCCAAGAAGGAAGTTCAGGAGTGCAGCCAGCCTCATCGACTCATAAAACCTTCTCTTTCTTTAAAAATGAAACAAAATTTTATAAATTACTTGTTCAACTCCCAAGGCAAGTTTACTCATGTTAATTTTTTCTGCTGCTACCAGTAACTATTCATCCATTTCAAGACTTAGGCTCTGCTCAACGCATTGTCTTAATAGCATCTTATTTAGAAATTCTGAAATGTAATATAATTTTAATTTGAACTTTCTAAATAAATACAATTATCAAGAATAGATCTAAGTAACACCAGGCGTGGTGGCACACGCCTTTGATCCCAGCACTCGAGAGGCAGAAGGATCTCTGTGAGCTCTGAGTCCAGCCTGGTCTACAAACGCCAGATCAGGATAGCCAGGACCTCACAGAGAAACCCTGTCTCAAAAAACCAAAAATTAAATAAATAGACCTAAGTGAAAGTAGGTAAAAATAATAAAATCGCTTAAAAAAAAACTCTACTTGTCACATAAAAACTGTAGTATCAATAACTCATAGGCACCTATAATACAGCAAACCAAGAAGGTCACTAACTCTTCAGGATGAATGTGCAGAATTTTACCATCATGTTTTCGAGACAGGATGCTAACCAAAGAACATGAAGGGCGTTTCCTATGTCTGTCTTCCCCTTGGAAAAAGTCACTCTCACACACACTCACGAAAGCTCAATAGCTGACAGTGTTTCCTCCTCTATTACTACAAAGATATATATACTTAAACAATTTGGATGAAAATGCATTTTTCAGTCCCAAATGGCATTTAACAACTAAACTCGTAAGTCATTCTGTGTCACAGGCAAGCAGGAAAAAAAACTAGCTCAACAAAGCGAAGCCACCAAGTGATGGACCCCTGGCAACTCCGCACCATATGGCAAGGCAAGCCTCCCATCAGTTATCACTTGGTGGCTGATTAATGTCAATGCTTATTAGACAGCCTCTCCGTCCCCCTGCTCCAGAAGAGGAGGCAATCTGTTGTCTGCAATGCTTTTCATCTAGGAAACCTGAAAGCATCCTGGTAATGGCCCTTCCGCGGGGTACCGGGGAAAGGGGGGCTCTTTGGCAAGTTATTTGTTTACCGAGTCTGGAACCTCAATCTCCCCGCGGCCCCGCACTGCACCTCAAGGCAGGCGTCCACGACTGGCCTCGTCCCTCCCTCCCTCCCACTCGCTTAGCCCCGGGCCGGGTGGCCCCGCTTACCGGTGGGCGCGCTGTCCAGGATGCGCAGGTCGTAGGCCCCAGAGCAGCGGTAGTTGGCCGCCGTGCCGTTGTCCCACACCACCACCACCTCCTCCGGGCTCTCGAAGCTCCGCACCGTGCCCACATGGCCCTCGCCGCCGTCCTGCTTGCCCCACTTCCAGTCCGGGCCGCGCACGACGCGGGCGCCGACCCCCTCCACCATCACCCGGTTGTTACGGGAGTTACTCATCGGGGCCCGGACGGTGGGCGGCGCTGCCGCCGGCGGGGGGGCCGTGAGCGAGCCGAGCCCGGGCCGCACTCGGGGCGCCGGCGGAGGCGGCAGCGAGCCCCGCGGGCCGTGGGGCCGACTCACCGGGGCGGCGGCGCGGTCCCCGAGGAGCCCTTCACCCCGGCCGGGCCGTGGCCGTCGCGGCCCCCGCTCCGACTGGAGGCCCGCCCGCGGAGGCTCGCAGGCGGCGGCTTGCAAGCCGAGGGCGAGCGGCCGCGGGCGGGGGCTCTGCCGCTCGCCCCGGGCTCCCCGGCCGGGCTACAGCGACGGCCGCCAGCAAACCTCGCTCTCCCCCGGCCGGGAGCGCGGAGGGCCGGGGGAGGCTCGCCCGGGCGCGGCGGCGGGCGCGGCCGGAGGCCAGGCGAGCCGCCGGCCCTCAGCGACCCCCGGCCGCTCGCTCGGGCCTGGGCGCCCGGGAGCCGGCTCCGCGGTGGGCAGCGGCGCTAGCGGCGGGCCAGCGGCCGGCGCCCGGGCCCCGGGCCCCGCTTCCCTCAGCCCCCGCGCACGCCGCCGCGCTCCGCCCCGCCACCGAGTCCCCGCCGGGCGAGAGCGGCTCCACATCCGGGTACCGCCGCGTCCCGGGTCCGAGCGGCGCCTCGTGAGGGACGGCGAGGAGCTCCTCGGCGAGAACCGGGTGAGAAGGCTGTGGGGACGTCGCGCGACCCAGAAAAGAAAGAGAAGGAAACGGATCCTTAAGCGTCCCCCGGACGCAAAGGGAACGCGCATGCGCGCGACCGGGACCAGCAGGCCGAAAGCCCCGCCCCCGTCTGGAGCGGCGAGGAAGAAGGCTGGAAGTGGGGTAAAGGAAGTGTGAGGGGGCTGCTGCGAGCCAACTGAGGCTCTACTGAGGTCAGTGTTGATGATCCCGGGTGTACAGGATATGAGTAGGGGACTGAGTGCTGTCTTAGGCTTCTTTTCCAACGGGAGCGGGAGTAGGGCACATGACAGCACAGATTAAAGGTGACCTGTATTCCCTGTACAAATTACAAACAATTTAAACTAGAGTGGGTGACTGGTGGTGTGTTTTTAAGCCTTTTGAAAAATATGCTGTGCTTACTGCAGTCAGGATAATAAGCCGAATCCACTCGTGATATTATGATTATTATGACATTTAAATTGATTTTTGGAAGGGGATGGTAGTGATTGAACATAAGGATTTTCTCATGCCAAGCACATGCATGGTGTACTGCTGAGCTACAGTTACAGTCCCAGCCTCTGGACTTTTACTTTTAATGCCGTATCTTTGGGATTCTGTTTGAAACAGAATTTCTCTATGTAATCCAGTTTGGCCTCAACCTGAGACTAGTTGCCTCAGCTCTCAAATTGCACCCACCACACCCAGGTAATCACAGAAAATTATAATGCCAGCATTTTGTTTTTCAAACCTAGCATCATTGTGCACACCTGTAACGAAGCATTTGGGGAACTATGGCAAGCAGACAGTAAATCTGTGGCCAGCCTGGGCTACATATTGAGACTGTCTCAAAAAACATAAAACCCAAGAATTTTACTTTATCTTAGATGAATAGCTGCGCTTTCTTAAGATGGGAAGGGTTTTAAGAGGTAATATAAGCTAGTGGCTATCTATAATGGAGAGTGGCTTTTAAGACAGGATCTCAGGCTGGAAAGATGGCTCAGAGGTAAAGAGCACTGTCTGCTCTTCCAAAGGTCCTGAGTTCAATTCCCAGCAACCACATGGTGGCTCACAACCATCTGTAATGAGATCTGGTGCCCTCTGTACATGCAGACAGAACACTGTATACATAATAAATAAATAAAATATTTTTTTTAAAAGGACAGGATCTCATGTAGCCCAATGCATGTCTACATTGTGTGTGTTACCATATAAAATAGACATTAAAAAAAGATTGTTATAGTCTTTAGAAAAGTTTTCAAGCTCTCAAGCCAACCTAGATCATTGGCATTTTCCAAACTCACTTTGACTCATCATGGAAACTACATGGGTCTGTCATGTTTGTAATGCAGCTGTTGTACATGGGTCTGTCATGTTTGTAATGCAGCTGTTGTACACCTAAGTTTACCTTACTCCCATTTTTAAAAGGAACTATTTGGTGCCACTCACCACTTAGGAGATTTCTTCTCTTCTAACCACGGCTGAGATGCATCCTTGCTGGGTGTGCTCACACACGCCTTTAATCCGAGTACTCTGGAGGCTAAAGCAGGTGGATGCTCTCCTCCAAGTGCTGATGCAGGAATCCATGCAGTTTCTAAGTCCCCTAACACAGCTAACAGAGGGAGGGAGAAGATAGAGAAACAAAATTCTTTTTTGTTTGTTTGTTTGGTTGGTTTGTTTTCTGTTTTTCAAGACAGGGTCTCTCTGTGTAGCCTTGGCTGTACTGGACTTGCTTTGTAGACCAGCCTGGCCTCTAGCTAACAGAGATCCACCTGCCTCTGCCTCCCGAGTGCTGGGATTATAGGCGTGTGCCACTGCACCTGGCTGGCTTGAAGACCAGAGTTCTTAAGATCCTTACTCCAAAACCACATGTTTCAGTCCATCATCTAGACGTCTGGCACACCTACTTGAAGAGGGAAAATGTAATCTAGTTGAGTACCATGTGTAATGTGTCACTTAACTGATGACTTTTGAAAATTCAAATCACTCTTAAGCAGCCAAACAGCAGAAATTTAATATAGCAAATTGACTGCAAAAAGTGCTGGGAGAGCTGCAGAAATGAAAAGACATCAATGAAATAGAAAGTGCCATCCCTGGTACTAGAGAAGCAAAGGAGGGCATGGGAGGGGAGCCATGTGACTGTGCTGCAGCTTCTGGCACTGTTAGAACTGGGGCTATTTTGCAGCCAGCCAGGGTCTCTCATTCACACTAATACTGAGACAAGGAGCCCGATACCACGCACCACTGTCTCGACTCCTACCAGAAACAGGGCTTGTGAGTACAGGGCACACCCTGATCCTGCAGTTGCTGGAACAGGCGTGCCTCTGTAGGTATCCAGAAACTTCCCAAATCTCCCTGTATTAGTTTTCTATTACTGTAATAAATCACCACAACCAAGGTAAGTTACAGAAGGCAGGCTTTATTTGGGCTTACAGAACAGCATGGCAGCAGATGGCAGACGTGGCAGCAGGAACCAGACGCTGAGAGCTGAGTGCTCACATCTCAAACTGCAAGCAGGAAGCAGAGACCAAATTTGAAATGACACAGATCTTTACACTTGCAAAGCGCACTTCCAGTGACATACCTTGGCCACACCTCCCAAGCCTTCCCAAACACCACCACCAGCTGAGCCAAGGATTCAGATGCCCAAGACTGTGGAGGGCAGCACACTCAAACCACTGCAGCTGCTGAGTATGGTGGCACACGCCTTTAATCCCTGCTCTCCAGAGGCAGAGGCAGGCCGATCACTGTGAGTTCGAGGCCAGCCTGGTCTACAAAGTGAGTCTAGGACAGCCAAGGCTACACAAAGAAACCCTGTCTCAAAAAACAAACAAACAAACAAACAAACAAACAAAAAAACCAAAAAAAACAAAAACAAACCACCACAGCTCCAGCAAGAACAGGGCAAAACTTGACTTTTCTCTCCTTCCTTCTTTTACAAATAACAAAAATAGCCTGCTACCTCGGGTGGTCAGCACATTGTGACCATCCTACCAAACTTAAATATCCATATAACAAAAGTAGCCTCATGCATGTTCAATGTGAACGCTCTTCCAGTGAAGTCTTGAGAGGGTGGAAGCAGTCTGAGACTCCGGAACTCCCAACACCGCAGCTCACCTCCTGCGCACACTGCCTGCTGACTGTATTAGTCAGGGTTCTCTAGAGGAACAGCACTGACAGAATGAACACACATACATATATGGGGGGGCGGGATTTATTAGAATTGCTTACAGGCTGTGCTCCAGCTAATCCAACAATGGCTACCTATGAAAGGAAATTCCAAAAATCCAATAATTGTTCCGTCCCTTGAGGCTGGATGTCTCAGGTGGTTTTCAGCACCTGACAGAATCCTGAAGGAGTAGGCTCTAACACCAGTGGAGGAGTGGGCTTGCTAGCTAGGGAGGTGATGGCAAGCAGGCAGAGAACAAAAGCTGCCTCTTCCATGTCCTTACATAGGCTGCCAGCCGAAGGTGTGGCCCAGAAAGAGATGGGTTTTCCCAACTCAAAACTTATCTGGAGTAAAGGTGTATATTTCTTCCTGCCTCAAGATTAGGATTAATGGTGTGTCTTTCTACCTCAAAGTGTTGATTAAACTATCCCCTTTCAGCACTTGGCCCAAACATTTATAAGATAACTATTTAGTAGTGTGATGATGAAAAAAAGCCAAATAAATACCTTGCTTCCTGAATCTACTGATTCTGACTTTAGGAATAGCATATATTGGTCACGTATTCAAAGCAATGGCAAATTGCATGGCGACAGGCAGGAGAAAAATGCCCCTGGAGCAACAGCTGAGAACTCACATCTGATCCCCAATGTGCAGGGAGAGAGAGAGAGAGAGACACTGACTGGGCCTAGCATGAGCTTTTCAAACTTTCAAGCTCACTCCCAGGGACACAGCTCCTCCAACAAAGCCACGCCTCCTAATACTTCTCAAACGCATTCTCTAACTGAGGACCATTCACTCAATCAATCACATGAGCCTCTGGGACCTGTCCCATTGAAACCACCACACAGGGTCTTACCACACTGCTCAGCCTGGCCTGGAGCTCTTGGGCTCAAGTAATCCCCAGGCCTCAGCTTCCCCCACCTGCAACTAACTACAAGCAACTTCCCCGGCTATTTGGCTTATGTTTTGAGACAGGATTTTACTGCTAATCCCAAAGTGACCTCTAACTCATAATCCTCCTGTCTCAGCCTTCCAAGGGCTGTGATTATAGGCATATGCAACCAGGCCTGATTAGATAGGCCTCTTGAGAATTGAAACTGAGTATAGTCCTAAACAATTTGAATTCTTTCTTGCCTTCTTTATTATTTTCTGTGTGTGGATGTTTTGTCTGCCTGTATATTATTTTCTGTGTGTGGATGTTTTGTCTGCCTGTATATATTTTCTGTGTGTAGATGTTTTGTCTGCCTGTATATCTGTGCACCACATGTGTGCCTGGTGCTTTTGGAAGCCAGAAGAAGACGTTGGATCCCCTGGGACTGGAGTTGTGAGCTACCATGTGGGTACTGGGAATTTAAACCAGGTCCTCTGGAAGAGCAGCCAGTGCTTTTAACCACTGAACCGCCTCTCCAACCCCTGTTTCAATTTCTTTTCTTTTTTTCTGGTATAAGGAATTTTTCCGGGGGGGGAGGGAAGGGGAGAGCAGATAGGGCAGGGAAGGAGAATAAAAAGGGGAATGCCCATGACAAAAGAGAAAGATCCAGAGAGAGAGAGAGAGAGAGAGAGAGAGAGAGAGAGAGGCTTCGAGGCTGAGAGGCTGTTTGAAAAATCTTAATATAGTGTGTGTTAATATGTTATTTCAGAAATTTATTCTTTGGTGATTTCCATTATCTTCTTTCCTAAAGTTATTTTGCTTAAACAATAAAAATCTTTCTGTGGAGCTGGAAAGATGGCTCAATGGTTAGAAGCACTGGCTGCTCTCCCAGAGGACCCAGGTTCAATTCCCAGCACCCATATACCAACTCACAACTGTGTATAACTCCTGTTCCAGGCATCTGAGACCCTCATGCACACACACATTCAGGCAAGACACCAATGTACATAAAATAGACATAAATAAAATTTTCAAAACTTTTTTTGTTCGTTGGAAATTTTTATTTTAAAAGACAGAAAAAAAATATTTAAATTGGCTTAACTGAAATTAAGTTGATTTCATTGAATTATCTAACAACAGGATACTGGACAGTGGTGGTGCATCCCGTTAGCCCCACTACTCAGTTGACAGGAGCAGGCCGACCTCTGCATCTGAGGCCAGCCTGCTCTACAGAGTGCCAGGACAGGCAAGGAAACATCTTGGAAATTCCGATGGTTGTGTGTTGATTTAAGAGTCCAGGCAGCATCTCTGGACCCAGGTTTTCCATCCTCATTCCTGCCTTCCCTTGTCTTGGTTTTCTCTGTGGGTACTAGTGGCCTCAAGTTCCTGCCTTCTTACCCTGGCCACTAGAAGCTCCGGGAAGCGAGGGAGGCTCTTTCCCAGCAATCTCAGCAGAAGTACCTTTCTCACATGGTGACTTTAAAGAGAGTGTATACACACGCTTTAGTCAAACCCTGGGACACAAACACTACCATAGTTATTGCTCACTGCTATTGCCCAGGTCTATTGTGAGAAGCAGCAAAGGGAACAGAAAAATAGGGAAAGTGTGCAGGTCGTGGCGAATGGACCACGAAGAAGGAGAAGGGGAAGCAATTGTGTTTAAAAAAAAAAAAAAGTACCCACACTGCACTGGAACAACAGGAGCAGTACTTGAAGGAAGGACTCTATCCATCAAAGGGGCCAACTTAGAAACGTGCAGACATTTGAAAACAGAGCACCCAAACTGAGAGTTCTGCTAAAACGCTCCCCTGTTTGAAAGCAACTGCCTAAGATTGTGTGTTCTCAAGTTCATCTAAGAAGGCACACGGAGACCACTACAGTTGTGTTAGAAGTGAGCCGGGCTACATCTTGAACTGGCAGTAGAACTTAAGGGCAGTGTCCACCTGATGCTCTTCGTAGTTTGAACGTGATGTCCCCCATAGTCTCAGGCACCTGGCAGTGTTTGAGGAAGTGTGTTGCTGTGGATGGACTCTTAAGAATTTAAAACTCACACCATTCCCAGTTCTTTCCCTCTGCTTCCTGCGTACTGTTTAAGAAGTGAGCCCTTGACTTCCTGTTCCAGCCCCATGGCTCTGTTCTGCCACAGTGGACTCTTATCCATCTTGAACTGTAAACACAAATAAACCCACCCTTCTATAAGTTGCCTTGGCCGTGGTGTTTTATCATAGTAATAGAAAAGCAACAAATGCTGTACTGGAAGAATGCAAGAGTTACAGAGGTCATGCAGGGTTATACCAAGGTTCTAGAATATTATCAATATCAGGCAGTATGTATGAGGATCTGATCCCTGCAAAGAGGCTCTGAGCAGCCACCTGATAAATCTAGGAAGGTGAACCCCACGTGACAATGGAGACCTCAAGAATATTGAAGATGCCAGGGCCTTGGTATGTCTGCTCAGCTAAGCTGCGAGCATGGGTGCAGCTACCCCTAGATAGAGGCTGTGTGTGCCCTTGGCAGCAGAACGTGACTGCTGGGCTCTCTAAGCCCCTTGCATCCCAGATGATGCTCCATAAGCCCGAGATGCAGATACAGAGCTGTGGTGTTTGTTGTTTTCCCCATTGTTTCAGTGTTGCTTTGGTCCAGTCTTTCTTCCATGTACCCCCATCTCTCCCTTTGCAGTAAGAGTGTTTTTCACCGGGCAGTGGTGGCACACACCTTTAATCCCAGCAGTTGTGAGGCAGAGGCAGGTTGGTCACTGTGGGTTCGAAGCCAGCCTGGTCTACAAAGTGAGTCCAGGACAGTCAAGGCTACACAGAGAGAAAAAAAAAGAATGTTTTTACTGTGCCACTGTGTATTGGAAATATGTAACTTTTACTTTATATGAACTCACCTTGACTGTGTCTATGGCTCAGGAGAGGCACTACTCTTATGCTTTTAAAGACTTGGAACTATCTCGATTTGGGGAAACTTCTAGATATGAACTACATGAATGTTACATTATGAAATGAACATGACTCTTTAGGGGCTATGAGTGAAATGTTATCATTTTACAATGTTTGGGTGTCAGGTTGACAAGGGAAGAATTTATGATCAATTAATCTTGATTGTCAAGTTTACAAAATTTAGAACCACCTAAGAGACAGGCCTCTCGGAGGAGTGCCTGTAAGACTGTTTGCAGAAAGGTGTGACTGAGGTAGGCAAAATACACCCTGAATATGGGCAGCACATTACATGGGTTGGGGTCCTACTCTGAATAAGAGAAGGAATGTGAGCTAAATATAAGCTTCTCTCCCCTCTCCCCGCCCCCTCCTCTCCCCTCTCTCTGCTTTCCCTCCTCTCCCCTCTGCACTCTCCCTCCCCTCAGCTCCCCTCCCCTCCTTTTTCTAGGTCCTGTCTTAGCTGCCAGCCACCTCACATGCCTGCCACCTCACACGCCTGCCACCTCACACGCCTGCCACCTCACACGCCTGCCACCTCACACGCCTGCCACCTCACACGCCTGCCACCTCACACGCCTGCCACCTCACATGCCTGCCACCTCACAAGCCTGCCACCTCACATGCCTGCCACCTCACAAGCCTGCCACCTCACATGCCTTTCCCTCCATGACCTGTTCTCTCAAACTGTGAGGTACAATAGACTCTCTTTTCCTTATGTTATGTTCTCAGGTATTTTGTCACAGCAATAGGAAAAGTAACTAATACACCCTGACTGACCTGGAACTTGCTATGTAAACCAGACTGTCCTCCAACTTGTAGCTCTCCCCTTGCTTCTGTCACCCAAGTGGGAATTATAGAAGCACACCGCTCTGCCTAGTCGCTGCTGGTATCTTGGTCTTGGCTTCACAGCCTCTAGTACTTGAGTAATAAACTTCCATTGCTTATAAATTGCGCAACTTAAAGATAACAACACAAGTAGACTAAGGCACTTCACGAATGAGGCCCTGATTTTGCTAAGGCCTCATGTGCCCTGTTGAGTCTAGCTAAAAATGGACTTTCCCCCAGGTCCCATAAAGGTAGTGTGGCCATGTGGCCCAGTGCTATAGAGTGAGGTATAAGCTGGTCATTGAGTGATGCATCTGAGATCCCTCCTTAAAGGGGTGACAGTCCCTTCTATTACCTGCTTGTAATACAGTTTAAAAGGAATGGGAAAGTCATAAAAGCAACCATAAGATTAAGGAATGGAAAACAGTATCTTGGGACATTGAAGACATCCTTTGAATTGCTGCCAACATCCGGTATTACCTGCCTTCATGTGAAAAAAAAGCAAAGCCTTATCTTGTTCAGTCCCCTTATGTAAGCTGTATGCAGCACCACACTATTCTCTCAAGATGTCTAGCTATTACTTGGAGGCAGCTAGACCAAAAACTACATGGGGACATTGATTAGGAATAGATTTATAAGATTAGACGATTTGAACTTGTTTAACTGATAAGAAGTACCTAGAGGAACAAGAAAAAAGGATAGACAAATAGATGAAAGGACCAGAGGATGGAGATGACTGACAAGATGTTATTACTTTTACATTACTGCTTTATAAGCCACAGCAGACACAGTCTCTGTGAGTACCTGGCTCAGGGTCTCACAGGGCTAGTTAAGCACAGTGACCATAGCTGTAGGCCAGTCTGAAGTCTGAGGTCCTCTTCCAAGCTCACAGTTGTTTACAGAATGCATTGGCTTGCAGCTAGAACTCATGGCAGCTGCTTCTTCAAGGCCAGCAGTGGAGCCTCTGACCTCTTCTACCCGTGATCTCAAGTCTCTGTTTTAAAAGAACTCAACCGGTTAGATCAGATCTGCCCCAAATAATCTTACTTTTGATAACTCAAAGTCAACTGACTACAGACTTAATTACACTTGCAGCATCCCGTTACCTTTGTTATATGAAGTAATAGTCACCAGAGTGATGCTCTTATCATATTCATGAATCCTGACCCCTCATCAAGGGGAGAGATGGTCCAGGACTGTGCGTATCAGGAATCTCGTGATGACTAAAATGAGAGTTCCCCAGTTGGTAGAACTGTTGGGGGAGGATTACATGTGGCCTTGTGTGAGGAGACACATCCCTGGGGAGCAGTGAGCTCAGAGGTTTTAAACGCCTTTGCCATTCCCAATGTGCCTCTTTCTTCCCACTGCATAAAGATCAGGATGTGAGCTCTCGGCTCTTCCTGCCACCTGCTTTTGCTCCTTCATCATGGACTCTAACTATCTAAACCAGTGGTTTGGGACCTGTGAGCTGCGTATCAGAGATCCTGCATGTCACGTATTTACATTACAACTCACAAAAGTAGGAAATTATGGTTATGAAGTAGCAACAAAAGAATTTCATGGTTGGGGTCATCATAACATTAGGAACTGAATTAAAGGGTCATGGCATTAGGAAGGTTGAGAACCACTGCTCTAAACCATAAGCTTATTAAATGCTGTCTTTTACACATTGTCCTGATCCCGCTATTTTGTCACAGCAACAGAAAAGTAGCTCTTTGTGAGGGGAAGCATTAGGACTCTGCTTAGCACAGTGATTGTGAGGCAGGAAAGGACGTGCCTCCACCTGTGCTGCCGTTCCTGTATTCTCACTTACATAGTGTATCTGAAGCTAAACTTGGAGAAATCCAACTTAAATGAGTGACTTGCTTAAGAATGGCATGGCACTGCATACCTATTAGTCTACAAGTCAGGAGGCAAAGACAAAGGTATCAGGCCATCCCGATCTACCCAGCAGATTCCAAGCCAGTCAGGCTACATAGCAAGACCCTGCTCCAAAACACCAAGGAAGGAAGGATGGTAGGTAGGTAGGTAATTTTAGCAATCCTTAGAGCATTTCACATGACTATTCTATACTTATGGTTATATGTCCTCGGAGATATTTAAGAATTAACAACTCAGAATGTTTTTTCCCATATGTCAAAATCACCAAAGAACATTTCTCTTTCCAACTCCACATGATCAGAAAATTGCTTCTTGGGCCAGCCGGATGGTCCAGTCGGTAAAGGGGCTTACTACCAGGCCTCATGACCTGAGTTCAATCCCCAAAACTGCCTCATGATGGAAGAGAAACGACCACCACACGCATCACACCCACACACTCAGAAGCACATCCATCCACACACATAAATTATAAGCACACATTTAAAATGTTTTAGAGGTATTTCTTTGTGAGCTGGCTTGGCAGCTAAAGAAAGTTGCTTGGCAACTCAAGTTCCATCCCGAGAGCCCATATAACTAAGGGTGGATGGAGAGAACTGACCCCACCTCATTGGTCTCAGACCTGCACATGTGTGCTGTGATACATCCCTACCCACCTCAGGCCTGCATGTGCATGCTGTGGCACATCCCTACCCACCTCAGACCTGCACATGTGTGCTGTGGCACATCCCTACCCACCTCAGACCTGCACATGCGTGCTGTGGCACATCCCTACCCACCTCAGACCTGCACATGCGTGCTGTGGCACATCCCTACCCACCTCAGACCTGCACATGCGTGCTGTGGCACATCCCTACCCACCTCAGACCTGCACATGCGTGCTGTGGTACATCCCTACTCACCTCAGACCTGCACATGCGTGCTGTGGCACATCCCTACTCACCTCAGACCTGCACATGTGTGCTGTGATACATCTCTCCCCACCTCAGACCTGCACATGCGTGCTGTGGTACATCCCTCCCCCCTCAGACCTGCACATGTGTGCTGTGGTACATCCCTCCCCCTCCTCAGACCTGCACATGTGTGCTGTGGCACATCCCTACCCACCTCAGACCTGCACATGTGTGCTGTGGTACATCCCTCCCCCCTCAGACCTGCACATGTGTGCTGTGGCACATCCCTACCCACCTCAGACCTGCACATGTGTACTATGGCACATCCCTCCCCCCTCCTCAGACCTGCACATGTGTGCTGTGGTACATCCCTACCCACCTCTGACCTGCACACGTGCACTGAGGCACATCCTTACCCGCCTGTGACCTGCACATGTGCACTGAGGCACATCTCTACCAGCCCTGCCCCCATGTGTCTACACGCATGAAGTGGAACTAGAGGAATTAAGCTATAATTCTGCTGAGATCTTTGTCTCGGTCACTGAATTTATAACCTGTACTGCCTGTCTTCTTTCTCTTCCTCACTCCTTCCTTCTTTCCTTCCTTCCCAGGGAAGAAGCACCATTCTCTGCCTCTCTGGTTGTCTCTGTCCCCCTCCCCCATTGGGCTATTAGTTGAGTTATTAATCCTCTCCACATGAAAGTATTCCCAAAAGATGCCAGTCACCTTGGAGGAAGGAGGGATAATTTTTCTCCCTATTATGGATACAGCTTGGCTCTGAATCTAATAAACACAAATTAATGTTGAGGGAATCCATGAACACATTTCTACTCAAGACTCCAGGGATGAGTATGAATATACAGACAGGATGATGTCCAAGGCCAAATATGAATCTGACCCTTGATGACCATTTCCTACGCCACAGACATCCTTTCTTTGCAACCCAAGTTCCCTTTGCTTTCTATATCTTTTTTTGTTAGTTTGTTTGTTTTTGTTTTTTGTTTTGTTTTGTTTTTTGAGACAGGGTCTCTCTGTGTAGCCGTGGCTGTCCTAGACTCCCTTTGTAGACCAGGCTGGCCTCGAACTCACAGCAATCCGCCTGCCTCTGCCTCCCAAGTGCTGGGATTAAAGGGGTGTGCTGCCACGCCCGGCGTCCTCTTGGGGATTTTTCCTCCTCACTTCTTAGGGTAGAATGGGTCTACAACATACATCTGCCAGGCTGGACTTAGCAGCATATGCCTATGGTGCACAGTCTCTAGTACATGTCGAAAGCTAGAGAGGCAGAGCCAGCAGAGGTACTGAGTTCAAAGCCAGTCAGGGCTTTGTAGTAAGACCATTTTGTTTAGTTTTGTTTTGTTTTAAAGGTGGTGCCTATCAG
Source organism: Acomys russatus (assembly GCF_903995435.1). Taxonomy (NCBI): domain Eukaryota; kingdom Metazoa; phylum Chordata; class Mammalia; order Rodentia; family Muridae; genus Acomys; species Acomys russatus. The sequence continues at coordinate 1,123,214 of NC_067156.1, read as the reverse complement.
TCAAAATCAAAGTTATTTTCAAGTTAGGGCTATGATTATAACAATAAGATACAGAGTTAAAATTGGAGGTCACAGTATTTTACTAAAAGTAGCTTACTAATTTAATGGCATTTGTCATTTCTCATATAATCTATACAGGACTATGGTATATTTTAAGTTGAATAAGTCCTGAAATTGTTTTCATTGTCTGCATATGCTTTTCAGTTCTGGAATTCTCTGTAAATGCAAACCGCAAGCTCTCCTGACTAGTTTTTGCTGCTGATTTGTTGCACATTTGAGAAGGGTAAGACATAGGATGCACTCTGCTGCAGATAGAATTTTTGCTTCATCCAACAGTGGAAGAAGGGAAACAGGAGCGTTGCTAAGAGATGTAACTCCTCCTTGTGAACCCTCAGGGAACTCATGTGAGAGTTCAGAAATTCATCTTTACCTACTACAATGTCCTGATGGATACAGATAGAAACAATTGCAGACATACAAATGTACATGTATATGTCACTGAGCTCATAGCATCACAGTGGTACCCCAACGACACTGGCTACATCATTCTTGATTTAAAAAAAAAAAAAAAGAACGAACAAACCATGGCTCTTTAGTGAAGTACCCAATTAGCTTTAGGCTTTGGGCAGAAAAATGGCCAAATAAGCCTGTAACAGTACTAGAAATAATTCCTCGTGTGACTACACAGTAAGGAAATACTTCAATGACAAAGGAAGACTGTCTAAGAGCCGAAATGAAAGAGCATCATCAGTGGCCACAGCCCTAAGAAGTTTAGAAATAAAGTAAGGGTGGCAAGATGCCAAGTGTGACAACCTGCGCTCAGTTGCCATGACCCACACGGTAGAAGAAGACAACCTACTTCTGCAAGTTGTCCTCTGATCTCCATACTTGTCCCTTTGCATGGGAGTAACCACACATGGGCACAATCGATCCATCAATGAATAAAACTTAAAAAAATAAAATAATGTGCTTGGGGACTATAATCCTACTGTAAGTAGGAAAATATCCTTGACTCTGTACATATATAGGCTAATAAATAGGGACTCCCGCTGGGCATGGTGGTCCATACCCACAACCCCAGCAGTAGTTCCAAGTCAGCCTTGACTACAGAGGAAAATCTTGTCTCAAAAACGAAAGAAATCAAAAACATAAAAGTTAGGCTCTAAGCAAGCATGTCTACCTGACTTGCAGCTGTCCATGTGTCTGGCTTTCTGCTCGTTGTGTAGTCCTGGGCTGTGAAACCTAGCTGTCATGTATGAACTTTGTCACTGACCCAGACCCTAGCCCCCTGCAGCTTTGTCAGTATAAAGGCTGCTTGGCAAAGAATGACACAAATGCAGTTGCCCCTGAAGAAAGACTCCTGGGCAAGAATGAGGCTATGGAGACGAGCTAAGAAGGCCTGTTGGAAGACACTGAGCAAGAGTGAGCCTCTAAGAAGCCATTCAACAGTGTGCTCTGCAGACCTGCCCAGCCACAGGAGTGCTTGCCCATCTCTTCCCCATCCTGAGCTAGGAATTCATTCACAAAGAAGACAGCATTTATGTACCTGCCATCAGAAAGGACTTTAAGCTGGGTGATGGTGGCACACGCCTTTAAATCCCAGCACTCTGGAGGCAGAGGCAGGCAAATGTCTGTGAGTTTGAGGCCAGCCTGGTCTACAAAGTGAGTCCAGGACAGCCTGTCTCGAAAAACAAAACAAAACAAAACAAACAAACAAAAAAAGGAAACAAAAAAGAAAAAGAAAGGACTTTAAAATAAATTCTTGGGCCAACAATGCTAAGCCCCAATTTTTTTCTCCCACTCCAGTCTGTTTGTGCAGCCCAGAAAGAGGGGGAAGTACCTAGAATGTTGGCATTGGGTATTTAGGCTAGGCTAGACCTCACGTCCTAAACCCAGACAGCTGTGTAGCTCCCCAGCTTTGGATAGGTGATACCCCGTGCATGTATATGTACTACGTTCAATTCTAGGGCAAGAGGAAAAGTGCTACCAGCATTGTACCCTAGGTCAGGTCATAGCTGCACTCAAGTCTGTGTGAACCTAGTCAGCTTTGTGGTTTTTCTCCAGCATTGGAGGCAAAGCTCACTGATAAACACACGAATACTATCAACGCTGCACAATCACTCCTCAGCACCAAAACCAAACCAAAGCAAAAATCCTCCAAAGTTCAGCCTCTAAGATGTGGGGCTTAATGGATTTCCTAGGAAATCCAGGAATAATGCTTATAGATTATTAGCACAGTGACATGGCACAAGAGACCTAGCAGATTTGTTGTAATCCTTCTTTTTACAATGTAATCTGCGCAGGGTGCTCATAGGATTCCACCCACAACCTTCACCTTCTCAGATCCCTGTGCAGTTTCCCGATAGCAAACAGAGACATTCTGCCAAAGTTTATAAGAGTAAAGCCAGGGTACATTCTGTGGTTTAGCTTTTAACCTTGAAACAATGTTAACTAATAAAGTTCTCTGTCCTTTGTTGTTGTTTACATGTGATAAAAGTCAGGACAAAAAATTTAAAAGGTATTTAATGACAAGTCAATTATGTTTTTTCATATGTAGCTGCCTTTTTTCATGCTCTGGAATCATCCATTCTTTTCTGGAGGCCAGCCTAGTCTACAGAGTGAGTTCAAGACAGCCAGGGCTAAAACAGAGAAACCCTGTCTTGAAACATACACACACACACACACACACACACACACACACACACACACACACACCTTTTTATTGTTTGACAAATGTTCACTGTGGCATTTTAGCAAAGAAATGCATAAAGAGGTGTGTAGAAAATGGTTCAGTGGTTTAGAGCGCTTGCTGCTCTTTCAGAGGACTGGAACTCACTTCCCAACATCCACAGGCGAGGAAGCTCACAACTGCTTGTAGCGCCAGCTCTAGAAGTGTGAAGGGCCTCAACACACGCGCACACACACATACACACACACACACACACACACACACACACACACAAATCTATGCTGGGCGGTGGCGGTGCACGCCTTTAATCCCAGCACTTGGGAGGCAGAGGCAGGCAGATCACTGTGAGTTCAAAGCTAGCTTGGTCTACAAAGCGGGTCCAGGACAGTCAAGGCTACACAGAGAAACCCTGTCTCAAAACTCAAAAAGCAAACGAAAAAATCTAAAAAGCATAACAGAAAAAACAATTTTTCTTACTGTTTCTTATTTTTGAATATTGAAGGGTTGAAGGTTTTAACTTATTTAGAGATGTATTTTATAGGCTATATTTTAATATGGTGAGCTACCTTTGAAAGCACGTCAAAATGTTGTCCTTAGGGTAACAATGCTAAGGTAACAAGGCCTTGAGGAGGTCCTGGGGAGGCCACAAGAGTTCCGCCCTTTCTGGAAGGACTAAGTTAATTCTCACAGCAGTGAGTGCTTGGTTTCATGGAATTGGGTGCATCCTGAGGAACAGGTGTTCAAGGCCACTTCTGTTCGTCTCTTCTGCACAGCCTGCCGTCTCTCTGATGTTGACCATGTGTGACACTCTTGTAGGATGAGGTCCCTCAGCTTGGACATGAATCTCCAGAAACACAAACTAAGTTCTTTCCTTTGAAAACCACTCTGACCCTGGCAACTCTGTAACAGCAACGGAAAGTTGGGCTAAGATACTGGGTCCTTTGCTCACATCTCTTCAGAAATTCTTCTCCAGCTGCCGTTTGACTATAGATTGTACCAGAACATGAGAGCTAGGGATAGAACTCAGTGGTGGGGCAGTTTTCAACATTGCATGAGGCCGTAGGCTCAATCCCCAGCACCACACACAGGAGAAACAACAAATACCAGGTGGTTGTTCTCCTACCGCCATAGAAAAGCTGGCCTGTAACCCAGACTGCATTTTACCAGCCAGGTTAAGAAGCAGGAACCATGGGAAATGCCTAGAAGCAAGGGGCAGAGAAGATAGCCCCTTGTTTCCAGAGGTCAAAGTGCCATTGACCAAAGCAGAGCTTGAGCCCAGTGTGGTAAGTGTGGATGCCCAACACTATGGCAGAAAGCTTAGAAATGATAGGAGTGTTGCCAGCACGGGACCAGCACTGCAACATTTGCAGGGAGGGACATAGAATATCATGTACCCTGTGCTGGTCGCCAGCTAATTATACAGTGGAGGATGACCTTGTACTTCTTAGCTCTTGCTTCTACCTCCCAAGTGCTGAGATTACAGTCATGCACCACAATGTCCAAGGTATGCAGTGCTGGAGATCAAAGCCTGGTCCTTCCATATGCTGAGTAAGCATTGCCTGCTGATCAGCTGTTCAGCATGGTAGGGCATTGCCTCTAACTCCCAAACCTAGTGGAAAGAGTTCCTTCACTGTTGAATGCTGTTATAATACATTTCTATGTACAATAAACCCAAATTGGTTTTTCCTGTTATTCTAAGTACCCCTCCTTACTACAACTGATACACCCTACCCCGCCCCACCCCCGCCACAGCAGATCTCCTCCCATTGAAGTGCTTACTCCTCTGTGTCTCCAATTTTGAAGTCCTTGGTCTCTTGGTCATCAAATAAGTTGGTTGAAAGTGAATAAAACCCAGAATCTCATTCTCTCACCTGTAATTTAGGAGTCCAGGTTCTTGTGTTAAGGAATACTGTAAATTGGGGCTGGAGAGATGGCTCAGAGGTTAAGAGCACTGTCTGCTCTTCTAAAGGTCCTGAGTTCAATTCCCAGCAACCACATGGTGGCTCACAACCACCTATAATGTGATCTGATGCTCTCTTCTGGCCTGCAGGTGTACATGCAGGCAAAGCACTGTATACATAATAATAAATAAATCTTTAAAAAAGGAATACTGTAAATATCCTAAGAGAAAAGAGGCTTGGGCATGCAGGTATGGTGGGGAGACGCAGGCCAGGTGTGCAGGTCAGTGGTAGAGCGCCAGATGTGCAGGTCAGTGGTATAGCGCTTTTCTAGCTTGCATGAGCCCCTGAGCTCAGTCCCCAGCACCATACACATAAACAAAGCGACACATATTGCTGGGCACAGTGGCACAGGCCTGTGGTCACAGCACTGGCCAGGTTCAGAATGGAGGAGTACCACAAGTTCCAGGCCAGCCTGAACCATGAAGTTTCCTGGCCATCTTGCACAACAAGACCTTATCGTACATGAAACTGAAGGGGGAAAAAAAAAGGTTCATGATGTTGTGGCTACACAGGGTTTCTCTGTGTAGCCCTGGCTATCCTGGACTTTTTTTGTAGACCAGGCTGTCCTCGAACTCACATAGATCTGCCTGTCTCTGCTGGGATTAATGGGGCCCAGCTGGTGGCACACACTTGTAAATCCGGTAAGTACTTGGGCCGCTGAGGCAGGATGACTGTGAGCTTCAGGTCTCCCAGGCTACACAGTGAGTTTCAGGTCAATCCTGGCTATAAGGCAGGACCTTGTCTCAAAAAAAAAAAAAAAAAAAAAAAAAGAAAGAAAGAAAGCAGGGCATGGTGGCATATGCCTTTAATCCCAGCACTCAGGAGGCAGAGGCAGGCGCATCGTTGTGAGTTCAAGGCTAGCCTGGTCTACAAAGTAAGTCCAGGACAGCCAAGGCTACACAGTGAAACCTTGTCTCAAAAAAAAAAAAATACAAAAATACAAAAAACAAAAACAAAAAAAGAAAAGAGAAAAGAAAAAAGAAAAAAAAGGAAGGAAGGAAGAAAGGGAAAAAGAAAAAGAAAACAAGGGACTGGGGATGTGGTGTGGTGATAGAGCATTTGCTAGCGTGCACAAAACTCTAGGTTTGGTCCCCAGAACCCCAGAACCCTGGACATGGCAGCACTACCACCCTGTAATCTCAGTCCTTGGGAGACAGAGGCAGGAGAAAGAGAAGTTCAAGGTCATTTTCAGCTCCACAGAGATCTGGAGGCCAGGCAGTCTAGAGCAGTGGTTCTCAATCTTCCTAATGCTGAAACCTTTAATAGTTCCTCACATTGTGGTGACTCCCAGGTTTAAAATGATCTTTGTTACTACTTCATAACTGTAACTTTGCTATTGTCATGAATCATCATGTAAATATCTGATATGCAGGATAGCTGATATGTGAGCCCTTTGAAAGGGTTCTTCAAACCCCAAACTGGTCTAGAACCACAGATTGTAAACTGCTAACCTACGGAGAGATGACTCAGAAGTTAAGAGCACTGACTGCTCTTCCAGAAGTCCTGAGTTCAATGCCCAGCAACCACGTGGTTGCTCAGAATCATCCATAATGAGATCTGGTGCCCTCTTCTGGGGTACATGTGTACATGCAGGTAGAGCACAGTATACATAATAAAAAAAATCTTTTTTAAAAAATTAGAAAAATAGAAAAGTGCTAGTCTGAGAAACAAAAACAAAACAAAACAGTGAAAGATCCAGAGAGTCTTCTTCCGTCTAAGGAGAGTTATTCTGGGATCTACGCCAACAAGCTTCCATGACCAAATCAAAGCCGAATAAATTGCTGACTTCCGACCCATCTCATTTCCCTGTCAAGAGATCATTAATTCACCCATCTCATTTCCCTGTCAAGAGATCATTAATTCACAATCCTAGCAGGCTGACACCACCTTATTATTTCAGAACTGTTATGGTCCCAACATGAAGAAGTGACTCCAGCACTTCTCCAGACTCCAGTGTCTGTAGCAAGGGACTAGTCTGCCCTGATTTGATCCCTAATTGCCACCTCACACTGTAATCCACAAATACACAAGTGCTCATATAGAAGCAAGCACTACAGCTAGGACTGTAGCTCAGCGGATAGAGTGCTTGCCTAGCAGGCGCAAACCCCTAGATTCTATCCCCTGCACTGCATAAACGTGGGTTGGTGGTAATCCCAGTATGACTGATCATCCCTGCCCTAGGAAGGTGAAAGCGGGGAGAGCAGTTCTTAGCAACATAGTGAGTTCAAGACTAGACTGAGCTACATATGACTCTGCCTTTAAAAAGAAGAAAAACAAACCCCAATATATTCAAATAATTTAAAACTGTGACATTTTTCATAGTCTCATCAGCCCTTAGCATGCTTTGCTGGTTCCCTGTTTAATCTTGCCACCTTTGTTTCAGATGTCTTTATGCTCCGACTTCTGTCACTTTGCCACAAACAAGCCTAAGAGAGCCTGCTTTATAAATGCTTTCCTGTGCGCATCCTGGGTAATCAGCCCGAATTACCATACACCTGTGAGTCTCATTAATCAACCTCATGATTGAATCTTATTTCCGGTTCCTGACCTTTTCAAGACCTAGTTCTCATTTAATAGCCGTAGGCTATTTACAAGACTCACTGGGAAACTGAAAGTCAAGTGTGAGTGTCTGTGGCTGATGGGATCTTTTCTCTTCGAACAGTGTCCCTAGGCACGCGAGCTCCTGTGAGATGGAAGACTCATTCTCCCTCTACTTAGTGCAAAAGCTCTTCTTCCGCGGCTTCCTTGGAATCCGAAGCAAGGGCCCAGCTTCTCTGCAAACCGCTGCCTCCCGAGCTCGCCGAGTCTTCTTGTTCAAGGTCACCGCAGGTGGCGGCAGGGCCCGTTTTCTCCCGGGATCCTGGCTCTGGAGGGACACCCGGGGGTCCACGGCCACGGGCGTTCCAGCTCACGTCTGGAAGGTTCGCAAGTAGGGTGGGGCGAGGCGGGGCGGGCCACGCCTCCCAGGCCGCCGTTGGCGGAGGCCGGTGCCACGCTCCGCCCCGCAGGCGCCTCGCCTCCGCGTCGCCGGTCGCCGGTCCCCCGCGCTCCCGCAAGCCGGCCTCCGCCGCAGCTGTGCTGCGCTCGAGCCATGCAGCGCCTGGCCATGGACCTGCGGGTGCTGTCCCGGGAGCTGGCGCTCTACTTGGAGCACCAGGTCCGCGTCGGCTTCTTCGGCTCGGGCGTGGGCTTGTCGCTGATCCTGGGCTTCAGCGTCGCCTATGCCTGCTACTACCTGAGCAGCATTGCCAAGGTGAGCCGGGGGCGGGGGCAGTGGAGCGTGGCGGGCCCCGGGGGCGCGCGGGCAACGCTAGCCGCCCGCCAAAGTGCAGGGTCCTGCTCCAGGTCCACCCGGTGGCCGCTGCCCCGGCCGGCCAGCACAGCTGCGGTACTTCGGGGAGGACACCCGGCGCTCTGTTCGCCTTTCCCCTGGGATGCGACTGAGCGCAGCTTGGGACTGTTGTGATTGTGGATTCTGTGCACCAGTCTCCGGGAGACGGAATCGGAGGGCTCGCGCACGCGGCCTTCGGGTGGGGACACCGATAAGTCCACTGGTTGCTGGCTTATGGCCTCCGTAAACTTTGTTCTGGACCCCTCACCAATGCTGCTTCTCCCGGCAGAAACCCCAGTTAGTGACTGGAGGGGAAAGTTTCAGCCGCTTCCTCCAGGACCACTGTCCGGTGGTAACAGAAACCTACTACCCGACGGTATGGTGCTGGGAGAGCCGAGGACAGACACTGCTGAGACCCTTCATCACCGCCAAGCCCCTGGTGCAGTACAGGAAGTAAGTGACTGTCCACCTTGGGGCATGTCTTCCAAATCACGGGTTCTAATTCCCGCTTCCAGTTCTTAGTTCATAGACCCGTGGTTACAAAGTAAACAGAATGCAAAGAGACGAGAAAACAGGACGGATGCCCTCTTGACCCACCTCCCCCCAGCTGTAGGAAAATATTCAGGAATTTCCCCCTCTTTCTTCTCTTCACCCTAATATAAATGGGCAGAATAGGAGCCCTGGCTTATTTCTGGGATGTGAGAAGCGCCTTGGGGTCGGGGGGTGTGGTGTACCGTTTTCCAATTTGTCATTTCCATTTGTCCTTGAGGACCTAGACACCTTGATGAGATGCATTAAAATACTCAAGTGCTGACAGTCCTGGGATAGGGATCAGACAGCTGTCAATCGCTTCAGATTGTGTGTCTCCCCACAGAAGAACTCACAGAACCAAGCACATGGGTTTTTGAGGATAGCGTTTCTGAGGTGCTGCAGATGTGAACGGGGACATAGTAACCGTGAGATGTAGACAGAGTCTGTTACATTTCCCTGAGTCATCTAGTATTTCCAGAGTTCCTTTTCTCCTGCCAATCTGTCCTCCTGGGTCCATAAATGCCCTGTGAGAAGTCATTCAAGAAGCAAATCATGCAAGGCACACAGTGAGGGGCTGCATCTCTGAGTCAAAAGAATTGTACGCCGCCAGCCTTCCTCACAATTCTTTGCCAGTATCTGTGTGACTGCAATCAAACAGGGGTTAATGCTAGGCATTGGAGAGTAATGAGGAAATAATTAACATAAGTGTATTAAGGCCTGTGTGTGTGTGTGTGTGTGTGTCTATGTGCTACCACAGATAAATCCAAAACTTCATGCATGTTAGGCAGGGGCTCTACCACACTCCCACCGCAAATATTTGAAGTTCTTTGAAGTTTATTCTTTTCTAAATTAATTTTTAAAAATATTTTATTGGCTTTTTGATAATTTTATGCATGTATATAATGTATTTTGACAACATTCTCTCTCTCCTCTCTCTCTTACACACACACACACACACAATTAGCCTGATTTATCCCCTTTTGGAGTCCATTACCTTTTATCAGGGCTGCTAGGAATATGGCATTAATCTTTATAATGTTTTTATACTGAAAGAAGATGACTTTTACAGCTATGTGTATATTCATGAATGTACATAAGTTATTTTGAGATGACCAGATAATGTCATATTTGTAGAATGAAAAAAAACAAAGATGCGACTCAAAGGACCACTGACTGGTAATGTGTCTGGAATTGTTACTTTCAGCGAACTCATTAGAACAGCAGATGGAGGACAGATCTCACTGGACTGGTTTGATAACAATAACAGTGCATGTTATGTGGATGCCAGCACCAGGCCTACTGTCTTGCTCTTGCCTGGCCTCACTGGAACAAGCAAGGAGTCCTACATCCTTCATATGATCCATCTCAGTGAAGACTTAGGATACAGGTACCTGTGAAAGACTGTTTCCCATTTTCCACTTAGTTCTTACTGCTATATGAAGCTGAGTGAGCATGATGGCCAGCATGAGGGAAGCAGAGGCAGGTAGAACTCTTGGAGTTCAAGGTTAGATCTAGGCCATTAGGATACATACCCTATCTAAAAAAAGCAAAAAGTCCACCCCCACCGCAGTGCTGTTGCACGCCTTTAAATCCCAGCACTCAGGAGGCAGAAGCAGATGTGTCTCTATGAGGTCAAGGCCAACCTGGTCTACAGAGTGAGTCCGGGGAAGTCAGAGCTACACAGAGAAACCCTGTCTTTAATAGGAAACAAAAAAAGCTGGGTGGTGGTGGCATATGTCTTTAATCCGAGCACTTGGGAGGCAGAGGCAGGTGGATCTCTGTGAGTTCGAGGATAGCCTGGTCTACACAGTGAATTTCAGGATAGCCAAGGCTAATACAGAGAAACCCTGTCTCGAAAAACCAAAAAAAAAAAAAAAAAAAAAAATCCCCCCCCCCAAAATCAAGGGTTTTTTCCCCTTCGATGTATGTTTCAAATACACACACACGCGCACACACACACACACACACACGTGCGCGTGCACTTACACTCCTAAGTTGTTACTTATACCTCATCCTTTTGTCTCCGTTTCCTAACAATCACCTCACAGGAAATCATTCTTAGCACGCTAGCCACACAGGCATAGGGTGAATGAGCAAATGAGACTGGCGCACCTCCTCCCACATACAGTAGACCCCACCAGGTAGTGCTTTGCAGAACAGCAGCTCCATGCCCCTGAGAGTGTACAGAGGCCCTCATGTCACTTTGAATGTGGACCTTAGATTTGTTCATCTTACCTGCCTGGCCTAGGTCCAAAGGGGAGGAATTGTTCGGCGTCAGCTTGTAGGTCATCATTATTTTTCCACAGGCAATCCGTTCCTTTTCTGTCCACCTGAATTTGCAGGTGCTCATGGCTGGTGGCCAGCTGATAACATAGCATTTTTGAGGGACCATTATTCAGCTTGGCCACCAGGTACAATTTAATTATTCCAGGCGACTTGGCAGCTTTACACTTCAGATTCAGCTCTAGAGCCTTCTTAATGCAGGGCTGTTATGAGAGATTCTGGTTTTGTATGTTCGTCGGCTGAGGGCAAGCACAGCAGTGACTAACCACGCTAAACACACTCTGCGACTTGTGTTTAGAATCGATTCTGGCTAAACTGGAAACACTCAATGTGTATGAAAACTGATGTTGAGTTTATGCGAATAAATTTGTGGTGCAGAGGGAAATGTCATAATAGAAAATTCTGTCTTAACAAGACTCTGATCTTACACAGGCAAAGCCTCTTTTTTTTTTTTTTTTTTTTTGAGACAGGGTTTCTCTGTGTAGCCTTGGCTGTCCTGGACTCACTTTGTAGACCAGGCTAGCCTTGAACTCATGGCGATCCACTTGCCTCTGCCTCCTGAGTGCTGGGATTACAGGTGTGTGCCACCAAAGCCTCTTATGTCTGTAGAGGAGCATTCTCTCAGAGGCTCAGATTCCCCTGCACAGACGGTTTACAGAAGTTCACTAGGAATCCATGATTGCTTCATTTTTAAGCAACATCCAATTAAATCAAAGCTTGTTTCTAATTTGCATCTAAAAATTGGCCATGCTAAAAAGGTGGGGGTCTACAAAGCCACCCTCTCTAACGCCAGTTTTGAGGCAGAAGGTCATGTAGTCCAGGCTAGCCTCAAAGTCACTATGTAGCCAAAATGTAAGGCAAGCACAAAGAATCAGAAACTTTGTACTTCTCTCTGGAACTTTGTGAGAAAGAGAAGGGTGGGTCAGTTCAAGGATGATCTTGAACCTCTGGACCTCCCATTCCAGCCTTGGAGTGCTGTGGTTACATATTTGTCACTACAGAACTGACCCTGGGGGTCATGCACACTAGATGAGCAGCAGTGTCTATGTGAGGAGTTCCTGCCTTTGCCAGAAGGGAAAAACAGCAAGCCACTGTCAGGGAACTCCTCAGTGGCCTTGGGGCCTAGGGCCACTTACATTTAGGTGCCAAACACCTCTGATCCGGCTGACCATTGCTCAGTCAGTATAGTGCCTGCCCAGTCTACACAAGAACCTGAGTCCAGACCCCCAGAATCCGTGTGAAAAGTTGAGCATAGAGACTGGAGAGATAGTTCAGCAGTTAAGAGCCGCTCTTGCAGAGGACCAGGGTTAGTTCCCAGCACCCACATAGCAGCTCACAGCTGTCCGTAAACCTAGTTCTAGATTCTCTTCTGACCTCCGTGGGCACCAGGCATGCAACATGATACACATACATATGTGCAGACAAACACTCATATACATAAAATAAATAAAACCTAAAAAAGAAGCTGAGCATAATGACATGTGCCTGTAACCCTAGCACTGGGGACATGGAGGGTGTCAAGTCGCTGACACTCACAGGCCAGCCACTCTACCCAGACTGATGAGCTTCAGGTTCACTCAGAGACCCTTAATCTCCTTCTTCCATGCACATGTACCCACATGCATACTCCATTACTGATAAGCGCATGCAGCAACAAAGAATTTCTGGTTCTACAAATAAAGCCCTGAGGGAAAAATTCCAAATCTATGCTCTAAGTCGGGGTGCGTGGGGTGTGTGGGGATGGGGTATAAGTCTCTGCCCTAAGTTGGGGTATGTGGAGTGGGGTAGGGGTGTATCAGTTAGCTTTGCCATTTAACAAACCCTCCAGCACTTTATGGTTGAAGACAACCATTCTGCTCAGTCCCAGGGGCTGAGGTTGCTGAATGTGTCTTGGGGTTTTGGCCAGGATCATATATTGTCAGTGCATATATTGTCAGCTGTCAAGACAGCCACATGCTGGGGAACCGCAGCTGGAACCACTCGGCTCAGCTGGCATGATGCCTGGTGTACCCTCAGGCTCACCCTGAGCTGCTGCTGCTGCTGCTGCTGCTGCTGCTGCTGCTGCTGCTGCTGCTGCTACTGCTGCTGCTGTAATAGAGTTTACTGAATGCAAAAGCCGAAGCTGTCAGGGCCTCTGAGGCCCACACTGAGAACTCCCACACAGTGTTACTTTTGTAACATTCCAAATCAGACTGGAACAAATCAGATAGTTATCCCAGAGTCAATGAGCAGGGATTGCAAGCTCGGACGGAATGTTCTTTGTAATTTACCACTGAGACTGCAGGGAGTTTCCAAAACCACTAAAGTAAAATATAAATCTGAAAGCTTGAAAGAAGGCTGTGTTGAGTCGTGGGGAAGCAAAAGAGAGCTCCGGTAGTGTGGGTGTGGCTGGGGAGCTGTCAGGTAACAAGGCTTGAGGAAGGGGCATATGTAGGCTTTAGCATTAACCTGGACTCACATTATGGGACTGCCACTTACAGAGTGGTCCAAGCAGTTGCATTGCCTTATCCCAGTTCCATCTCTTACTTCAGAGAATTTACTCGGAGCATATACAGTACTTGTCTACACAAAGTGTGCCTTTAGAAAATGTTTGTCTCCTTTCTTTCCTTCATTCCTTCTTTTTTCTTTCTTTCTTTTTGTTTGTTTTGTTTTTCAAAACAGGGTTTCTCTGTGTAGCCCTGACTGTCCTGGATTCCCTTTGTAGACCAGGCTGGCCTTGCTTCCCAGAGTGCTGGGACCAGGCTTCCTCTGCCTCCCTGAGTGCTGGGATTACAGGCCTGCGTCACAGCACCCTGCTGTTTGTCTTCTTTCTGTCATCTTTAGTCTCCATACAAAGTCGTAAATTGTATAATTTAGAAGCACAAGCCATGCCTCCTTTCTTTTCAGGAGCATGTGGACATCAGTATAATGTCTCCTGATACAGAGTTTTGTAGACAGAGATAAACAGCCATATGATGCAGAGGGACCCAGCTCCACTCATGGTCTTTGGGAGGGGCCTGAGTTCTGTGAGGTCAGCTGGGAACTGCTGACCCTGTCTAGTAAGATACTGAGACACCAGAGAGAAGCTAACTCCCAGCCTATGGATGAGTGAAGCTGAAAGGTGTATGGTTGATGTAAACACAGCATTTTCCACTTACTCAAAACCAATGACTGATGGGTAAGAAACTAGGCCAAAGTTTATATAAGATAATGCTGAGCAAAGGTATTCCTATCTAGGTCAAAGGTAAGTGGGCTTGGAGGGAGAATGTTTAGCCTGCTTACTGTGACCAGTGTCACAGCATGATGGCTGCGGAATGTCCTATTGGAGAAGACTAGTTTTGAGCCAGATAAATTCTTTCCCATTTTATTAATCTGTTGAGACATTCTAGAGGGCATACAAAATAAGGCAAATTGAGGCCACAAGAAAAACATTGCATGGAAACCGGAGGACTAAGAAAAAGGTAGTTCCCTCTAATAAGAAAAGGTCTCTTTGTCTTTGAGACAGGGTCTCACTTAGTAGTCTAGGCTAGCCTAGAACTCAGTATGTAGTCCAGGCTGGCATGGCACTCTCACTTCTCCTCTTCAGTTTCCCAGGAGCTACAAATGGTAGGCATTATCACTCCCAGTGCTAGGCCTCGTCACCCTGCTGGATTCTTTTTTTAAAAGATGTATTTATTTTTATTTCATGTGCATTGGTGTTTTGCCTGCATGTATGTCTGTGTGAGGATGTCAGGTCCCCTGGAACTGGAGTTACAGACAGTTGTGAGCTGCCATGTGGTGCTGGGATTTGAACCCGGGTTGTCTGGAAGAGCAGCCAGTGCTCTTAACTGCTGAGCCACCTCTTTAGCCCTATGCTGGCTTCTTTAAAAATCCCAATTCAGGGTCTGGAGCAATGGCTCTGATGAGAAAACCATCTGCCATGCAAGCATGGGGACCTGAGTTTGAAACCCTCAGGACCCAGGTTTAAAAACAAAACAAACAAATAAACTCCAGATACCAGAGCACAGCTATCTAGAACCCAGGAGAAGGGAAGAGAGACAGGAGAACCCAGGAGACCACAGGCAGCTGGCCTGGCATAGGACACGGAAAAAGATGACAGAGAGCCTGTTTCCAACACAGTGGAATTTGGAGCCTGATGCCAGCGGCTGTCTTTTGGCCTCCAAATGCACACATGCATACACACACACAGAGTCTCTCTTTGTGGTATATCTATGTCTGCTCAGGAGATTGAGGCAGGGGAATCATGTGAGCCTAGGAGTTTGAGGCAAGCATGAGAACATAGTGAAATAATAAAGGAAACTTACGTGTCGTAGCAAAGCCTAATAGGGAACATTGTATACCAGAATTAATGTCCTATTTTCGCTCAAATCCTGGAGTAAAACAAAAACAAGAGGAAAACAGTGATTCTGAGTATATCTGGACCAGCTTTTACCTTGGCCTTTTTTCCCCAAACATTTATCCTTATGCTCCACCCCTCAGCTAATATTAAAGAGTACCACCCTGTCCACAATTATGTAATAACAAGCTCATTGAAATCTAGGTCAGTCATTAAGTATTTTGGTGCTGTGCAGTATCAGAGCTTATATTCCCCAGGAACCTATAGTCTAGTTGAAGTGACAGCATGTGCAGAAACAGGGAAGTGTGCGTTCTGCAGAGCCAGAACTGGCTGCAAGAGATAGAAAGCGCAAACTGACAATGGCCCAATAAGATCCCGAGTTGGGCTGGGTGTTAGAACACTTGTTCAGCGTGCTTGAGGCCCTGGGAAGGGTCCCCAGTACCAAAGGGTCGTAAAGATAAGGCACAGATGTCTTTCTTTTCCATGAAAGTCCTGGAGGTTGACACAGCTTGTTTGGTGTACATCAGTGCCCCCCCGCCCCTCCCCCACGCTCACACATAGAGGTTAGAGGACAGCCCGGGGTGTTATTCCTCAGGCGCCATCCATGGTTTTTAGTTTCGTTTTGTGAGGCAGGGTCTGTCACTGGCCTAGAGCTTGGCAAATAGGCAAGTGTACTAGCCAGGGGTTCCCAAGAATCTTTAATGCTGGGGTTACAGATGTGCACCACCTTGCTCATGTCTTGCTTTTTTTTTTATGTTTATTTATATGTATGTGTGTTTTACCTACATGTATATCTGAGCACCACGTGCATGCCTGGGACCTGTGAAGGCCAAAGTGTCAGAGCCCCAGGGATTAGAGTAGAGGCAATTGTGTTGGGAATTAAACCTAATAATTTTGTTTGTTTGTTTTGTTTTGTTTTTCGAGACAGGGTCTCTCTGTGTAGCCTTAACTGTCCTACACTGACTTTGTAGATCAGGCTGGCCTTGAACTCACATAGATCTGCCTGCCTATGCCTCCTGGGTGCTGGGATTAAAGACATGAGCCACCACATTTGGCTCAATACTCTTTGTTAAAAAAAAGGTTTTATTAATTTATTTATTTTATGTATATGAGTGCTCTATTTGCATGTACATGCCAGAAGAGGACATCCGAGCACATTTCAGATGATTGTGAGCCACCATGTGGTTGCCGGGAATTGAGAACCTCTGGAAGAACAGACAAGGCTCTTAACTGCTGAGCCATCTCTCCAGCCCTGAACCCCACCAGCAGTTTTATACAGTAGGTTCAGCTCCTTAATGTACAGACTAAGCCATTTCCCCAGTCTAGGTTTTGTTGTTGTTTGGTTTGGTGAGGACCCATGGAACAGTTAACTCTGGTATGCATGTGATGTACATATGTGTAGATACAAATGTGCTCACCCATGCATGTGCATGTGGAAGCTGGGGGTATGGGCAGGGTCTTAACTGAACCTGGAGCTTACCATTTTAGCTAGACTGGCTAGGGTGAGCAAGCCTCCAGGCCCCACCTGTCTCTCTGTGTTGACCCCCCTCCACAAACACACACTCTCACAGGTGTTGTCTGCTGAGCCTGGCTTTTATGCGTGCTGGGACTCTGAACTCCGGTCCTTAAGCTTGCACAGTAAGAACTTCACCCACCGAGCCATCGCCCCAGCCCATCACTTCAGCTCTAGCTATTATATTTGAATCCCAGTGCCTGAGAGGGAGTAAAAGAAGAGTAGGAAGTATACCCTCATCCTTTAAGGATGCTACAGCTAAGGGGCCAAGCCCTCAACTTAGTGCTAGAGTGTTTGCCTAGCATGTGTGATCCCCAGGAATGTCTCCAAGATGGGTTGTTTTCATCTCTTAAGATATCCTTGGGAGACCAGCGCAGAGGCTGAGTATACATTTGATACGCCTGACAGAAAGAGGAGAGAGGGAAGTTGAGTTAGAAGAAAAGGAAGGGGGATATTTTTCCTTTTTTAAGTTTTTTGAGAACCTTTCAACATTAAGACTTGTGTTTTGAGCCAGGTGTGGTGGCCCACGCCTTTAACCCTAGCACTTGGGAGGCAGAGGCAGGCAGATCTCTGTGAGTTCCAGGCCAGCCTGGTCTACAAAGTGAATCCAGGACAGCCAAGGCTACACAGGGAAACCCTGTCTCAAAAACAAACAAACAAAAAAAAGACTTGTGTTTTGAAACATGCCTCAATACTTTTTTTCCTACTTAGAGAAAGTGCTATTTTTGTCCTATGGTCTGACAGGACAATGCCCTTTTTATTCACTGCAGAACCTCCTTATTGGCAGGAGGAGAGAGACTCATTTGGGAGATGGTTTAAGGTTAAATTTGACCACGTTCAAGCGTGCCCTTATTTCTCTGCTTGTGGTTTTATTTAGGGTTTAATAGCCACAATGTCCGAGTTCAATGCTATGTAGCTTTTCCAGGATCATTAGCGATACATTGGGACAACCTGAAGACTCCTGCAAGGGAGGAAGGATGAGGAAAACCAAACTGAGAAAAATTGAGCTCTTGAAACAAAACAGCGAGTTCTCACTACCCTCCCCCACTTTTGATTAGAAATTATTTTAAGTTAGCATCAGAAGCTTTTTATCTTGATAACTCTCTTTTTGTAAAAATAGCATTTTTTAAGTATAAGAAATAAGGTAGGTATAAATAATTGGTCTTGAAACCAGCTAGGTTAAGCATATTGGAAAACATTGATGAGAAGTTTAGATAATGTAATGATAGTCTAATGGTGGCTGCTGAGGAGCAGTCCCATTGTTAGATAGTCTACATATACCTCAGAGATAAAGAGGTACCTTAATGGTCCAGTACTTGCCTAGCTTGCCCAAGGCTGTACTTTCATCCAACACACATACACACACAGAAGCTAAAGCAAAAATAACCTTTAACCTTTCAGGGTCAGAGCTGTTTCTATCACAGTTGACATGCCCATGAGATACGCTATGTGTTCAAAACTCCCATCCACCTTGGAGGAAAAAAAAAGACTTGGATGCTGCTAGCTTAGCTAACAGGACAGAGCAGTGAGGTGGGTCAAGGGATCTTTGCATCAGGTCTTTGGAGTTCAGGTTCCAGGGTTATACATTATATGTGCTTCCAGGAATGTCTCGTTCGGATCCCCCTGCCCCTCCATGTTCTCCTTGGCAGGGATGCCTTCCACCTCCTAGACTACGAGGCTCCCGTGTAGTCTCTATAAACACTGACTGGTCCCTCATCAAGAACAAGTTAGAAAGTGTTGTTCTTGGACTCTACAGGAGTGACTGAGAGCTGTCATGATTAAGAAAGAGCCTTGCATCCAGGAAGGCCCAGACACAAGCAAGGTGTGTTGGGTAGCTTATTGCTCAAGGAAACCATTCAGAGAAAGCCTAGGGTAGCATGCCTAGCTGCGCAGTGAGCGATCCAAAAGGCAAGGCACGCCTCGCTGAGACAGTCAGGCTGCTGCTGTCCTTGCTAACCTACTCCCATGCTCCTTACCTTGTGACACTCCCGTTACCTATGAACACTCAGCTAATTTGATTCTATATTTAGTTGGCAGAAAATATGTAGAAAAGAAATTAAAGACATGGACTGGAAGGCAAGTGAGCAAGATAAAATATGAGAGCCCCAGAAAGCTGCTGAATAAATTTCAAATCAGAGGCAACAGGACTGAAAGGGGGGATTTCAATAACATGGTGGGAGAGAAGATTCTAGAAAGAGCAGTCTTGATGCCAGCTGGGTTTGAGGTTTTCTCCTTCTTCCCATACAGGAAGTGTTTGACACTTTCACCCATGCAGCCACTACTTTTAAAAACATTATGTCTAAAAATTAAACCACATTCATGAAATAGTAACTGGCTTTTCCAGTTTTCAAATCCACAGAGCCACTAAGGTAAGTGTCATCAAAGGTAACTAGAATTGCTACTTTGGCCATTAAATGTAGCCTTTGAGAGGAAGGGACAGAGAAGCGGTGAGCTGAATAAAGAGTTGCAGTGGGGTGAGAGAACAGTGAGTCCTCCTGTTCTACAGCAGCGGGGGGGGGGGGGGGGGGGGGGGGGGACATGGGGGGAAGGGGGGCGTTCGGAGACAGGGACAGGGGAGACATGTAGAGTTCCAACACAGAGACATGGTGAAAGTCAGGGTCTAGAGACATCGACCTTCCCTGAGCTGATGCTTATGCACTGGATACAAGGTTATCATGCAGCACCTCCTGCTGCTTTGTACAATATGTCAGTTGGAAACGAAAATTTCAAATTAGCATTGTTGATTGCTCGCCAATAAAAGCCTCTACTATGCATGATACATAATCTCATTTTATGTGCACCTCATTCCAAGATTTGTTTTGTTTGAACCAGAGTCTCATCATGTAGCCTGTGCTGTCTTCACATTCAACACATAGCCCAGGATGGCCTTGAATTCACCAAGATACACTAATGACTAGGTTGCAGTTTAACCACAATTATATAGCTAGTGTGTAACAAGATTGGGATTGAGCGTCACAGCTTTGCTACAGATAATTGTACAGTTTCTGTTAGGCTGTTTGGGGTGTCATTAGCTCTTGAGGAACTTTAACAACTTTTTTGTTTTTTTTGCTTTGAAACAGAGTTTCTCTCTGTACTGATCTGGACTTGCTCTGTAGACCATGCTGGCCTCAAATTCACAGAGATCCACCTGCCTCTGCCTCCTCAGTGCTAGGATTACAGGCGTGCACTACTGAGCCCCGCAACAACTCCATTTTTTAAATATAGGCTAAACTGTAGCCCAGGATGACCTTGAATTATCTTTGTAGCCAATATTGGTCTTGGATTCCAGATGTTCCTTGCTTTTACCTTCTATATTCCAGCATTATAGTGATGCGCCACCATACAGAACTCCTCTGATAACTTTTTATACCCTTGCATGTCTAGGTGCTGAGCTCATAACAAGTAACTCTTCAAAATGCCATTAATAATGGTCCACCAAGGGGGCTGGAGAGATGGCTCAGCAGTTAAGAGCACTAGCTGCTCTTCCAAAGGTCCTGAGTTCAATTCCCAGCAACTACATGGTGGCTCACAGCCATCTTTAATAGGATCTGATACTCTCTTCTGTCGTGAAGACATACATGTGAATAGAGCACTAAATACAAATAAATAAGTAAATAAATATTTTTAAAAAATAATGTCCACCAAAGTAATACAGGGCTGGAGTGATGGCTCAGGAGTGAGTCCAGAGTGCTTGCTGCTCTTTCTGAGAACCCCAGTTCAGCTCTAAGCACGCATGCCAGGCAGCTCACTTTGTAGGTGGCAAACAATGTCATTACTAGGACTGTGGTGTTTAAAAGGAGCCAGGGGTCACCGTGGTCCCAGGCATAAGGAGCAGCTTGTTCTTTGCCTGGCGTTTCATTCCACCTGCAGCCAGAGAGCCCTCGCCCTCAGCCTTTGTTTTAGCTGCTTCAACCCCTTCTGCTTCTTTTTTTGTTTCTGCTTGGATGCTTTGTCTTCTTCCTCCATCTCCTTGGCTGCTTCTTGAACCCTCTCAGGGGCTTTTACCTTTGTCATCTGACAGAGTACCTGGTCTCCCTCGACTGATCCCAAGCCAGAAACCTCATAGGTCATTTTTAATTTCATGTCACAGAGTATACAATTAACTGATGTTATTATGACTCAAGGCTTTTGCTTACTGTTTGCATGGTACATCCTTTTTCATTGTTTACCTCTCAGAATGTCTCTTGTTAAACTTTATAACATACACAGTAGGCTGTACTTCCAGCACTTGGCAGGGAGAAGCAGGAGGTTCTGGAGTTCAAGACCACCCTCAGCTACACAGTGATTTCAGATTCAGTTTACAAGAGACGGTCTCAGAAACTAAAAAACCAAACTGGACATGGTGGCCCACGCCTTTAATCCCAGCACTTTGGAGGCAGAGGCTGGTGAGTCTCAAGGACAGTCTGGTCTACACAGAGAGTTCCAGGACACCCAGGGCCACATAGAAAATCCCTGACTCAAAAATCAAAACAAACAAAAACCCACAAACTCTGTGTGTGTGTGTACCTTGTTTCATCTAGTCTGACAGTTTCTATTTTTTAATTGGCAATTGTTTTTTATATTTTTAAGAGGTGCTGTTCCTCTGCTGGGATTTTCTTTTTTGTTGTTGGTTTGTATTGTTTTTAAAATTATCTGTATTATCAGTAGGCCCGGCTAGCAATCAAGACACAGACACTTGTTATATTTCAAAATGGCCTTAGTTAACCTGGGGCAGGGCAGATATCAATCCTCTAAACTACTTCCCATAGTGGGGCAGGCATGGGATCCCGGCCTCAATCCCACACCATCTGCATCCAATAACTTCTATCAAGCTACCTCCCATCCATAATCCCAAATACTTGCTAATGTTCTCCATCTGGGCTGACTTCTCCATCCACACCGGCCATGTGCTTCTCCTCCACCTAACCCATGGCGGCCTTCCTCTCTTTACTTCAGGTCTCTCTCCTTTCTCAGAATTCCTCTCTCTAAGCCCCACCTACCTTCTTTGCCTGGCCCAGGTGGGATGGCTTTTTATTAAGCAAAAGGTTGGGTCAGACAGCAAGCAGTAATTAGCATCAAAATACATCAGACCATCCCCCAACATCTCCCCTTTTCTGTCTAAATAAAAAAGACCTTTTTTTAAAAATATATATAGTAAGTACAATTGTGAAAAATTATAAAAACCAATAGGTAAGACTTACACACATAATTTTTAATCAAAATGTATTTGGCAACCTTGTAGAAAATATTATCTATTTTATCTTGGTAAATCTAAAGTTTTGAACCTAAATCAACATTTATTAAAGCTCAAATCTATCAACCTAAAACTATCTTTTTTTTTTTTTTATTTCTAAACAACTAAGCTTAATTTAAAAATTAACTATCTGGTCTTTAACCCCATCAGAGACTTGAGAAGGAATAAATTTAATTACCTGAGTAAACAGGAAGTGCAGGTTGGCAGCTTTTAAAATGAAAAAATGACAGACAGTTTACTGTCTGAATAGACATCCAAAACTCTCTATAACATTGGAGCATCATCGTTAGCCTTTTGGCCCAATATATTTGACAGACATATTTGTGAAGCAGGAACTATTGAGGACTTGTTTACTCTGTCTTGCCAGAGTCTGGCAGTTGACTCTGTCTGTATCCAAGCTTGTCCATTTTAGGCAGAATTTTGTCGTGAGAAATGAGGACATTTTTGTCCTGTGGCTGTTTTGTCACATTCAGAGCCATCTCCACAAGGAGGTTCTTTAATGCTCATCATCTTCTTTATGTTAGGCTTGGTACTGTCAGGAGTTAACCTGTCTTATTGTCAAAGAATCCTTAAAATAATAAAAATATTTTTAAATGTCATATTAAACAAAAGGTTGGGTCAGACAACAAACAGTAATTAACATCAAAATACATCAAACCATCCCCCAACAGGTTTGTTTGTTTGTTTTGGTTTGTTTGTTTGAGACAGAGTTTCTCTTTCAGCCTTGGCTGGCTTGGACTCACTTTGTAGACCAGGCTGGCCTTGAACTCACAGCGATCCGCCTGCCTCTGCCTCCTGAGTGCTGGGATTACAGGTGTGCGCCACCTCTGCCTGGGATTTTCTTTTTTAATTCTTCACATACATACACCCCAAGTGTTCTAAGTTCACTTTGATTCTGCCATCTGGACGCCAGGGGCAGTTGTCTAATTTCTTGAGTGTGGCTTATGTTTTCCCATTTCTTCATGGTTTATTAATTTTGAGCTGTGCTATGGATAATCCATTTTTAAAATTCTGGATTCTTGGGCTGGAAAAATGGCTCGGCTGTTAAAAGTTAGGCTCACAACCAAAGATGCTGGATTCAGAGCTGGGCAGTGGTGGCACGCACCTTTAATCCCAGCAGTCGGGAGGCAGATGCAGGTGGAACTCAGAGTTTCAGCCCAGCCTGGTCTGCAGAGAGTATCCAGGACAGCTAAGGCTACATGGAGAAACCCTGTCTTGAAAAACCAAGACAAAACAAAATTTGAGTTCTGTAATATTTTCTTGAATAATGATGATTTTTCTTTATTCTATCAGGCAGATATTTTGGCAAAACTCAGACTTCAAACTCTGTCTTGTCTATGATATTCAGCCATTAAAATCTCTGTCTAGTTCACAACCTTAAAGATGCTGCTTAGAATCTGCTGGGTGAGGAACAGAGAAGTTATGGAGAGATTGGGGCCCAGTTTTTATCTAGAATTTAGAATTCTTCCTGTGTTTCCCCTATTTCCCAACTGCAATAGTTGTCCCAAACTTTGTATTCTCCAAGCTTAATAAGACCAAGTGTTTCTACTGGACTTTTGTCTGTCATGGAAAAATAGCATCCTCAGCAAACTAAACAGGGAGTCAGTCCTCTCAGTGCTCTTTTCTCCTATGTCACCGTGGCTTTCACTTTCTGCCTACCTTGCTGTTGTTCCCTCCTTACTTTTTACATTCTGAAAGTTCACAGTTACTCATCTAAGCTCTGCCTTGACATTCCTGGAATTAGAGTGCCCTCAACATCTTCCCTCACCTTGCATTAGCGCTCTGTACAGAGGGCTGGAGAGTTGGCTCAGGGATTGAGCATGCTTACTGGGATTACAGAAGACCTGAGTTCAGCTCCTTGTACCTGTATCAGGGAGCTCATGGTGGCTCAAAACTCTGATGCCCTCTTCTGCCTCCTTAGGCACCTGCGTACACACAGACACACACACACACACACATAAACACACACACACACACACACACACACACACACACGCACATTCATTATCCTTTAGATAGCTGTCTTGGTTCCTATTCAGTTCCTATGAGAAGACACAGATGACCAAGGCAACTTATAAAAGAAAGAGTTTAATTGGGGGCTGTACTTCCAGTTTTAGAGGGTTGGTTCATGGTCATCAGGGCGGTAGGTAGGCAGGCATGGAGCTGGGAACAGAGGCTGAGAGCTCCCGTCTGATCCACAAGCAGGAAGCAGAGAGAGCTAGTCTGGGCCTGGTACAACATTTTGTTTTTTTTTGTTTGTTTGTTTGTTTTTTTTTGTTTGTTTTTTTTTTTTTGTTTTTTTGGTTTTTCGAGACAGGGTTTCTCTGTGTAGCCTTGGTCATCCTGGACTCACTTTGTAGACCAGGCTGGCCTCGAACTCACAGCGATTCACCTGCCTCTGCCTCCCGAGTGCTGGGATTAAAGGCGTGCGCCACCACGCCCGGCGCAACATTTTGAAACCTCAAAGCCCACCTTCGGTAACATACATCCTTCAACAAGGCCACACCTCCTAATCCTTCCCAAACAGTTCCCACGGCTGGGAACCGAGCATTCAAACATGTGAGCTTATGGGGCCATTCTCAGTCAAACCACCACAGTAACCATGTTTCAGCTAATATGATGTCTTCCTCCCTGCCCCTGAGGACATTTCATATAGTCTCACCTTGCATCTCTGTTACAGTTACGGTGTCAGCATAAGATTTATCTGCCTTAATCAACTCTGCTCATCCTGAACCCACAGAGCTGTACTTTGTGCGCCACTCACTGGACACTGAGCCCTCTTGTCATGTTACTCTAGTTAGCTGAAAATAGCCCTCAGTCTAACTGAAGATAGTCCTTGAAGGACTGTGCATTGCTGCCTTGTTTTTCTCTTTCATAGGCTTCGATTTGTTTTTTAATTCAGTAGATTCTGTTTAGTGAGGGTTTTGAATGAATGGGCCATTCTAATCTTAGTGGCCCTGAGAATTGTGCAAAACATGCTCTGCCCAGGGTGGTGGACAGTCACAGTGCCTGTGTCTGAAATGGTGGCCTAGCAGAAGCAGCCGGTTCCTGAGGGTTCCTCTCACGCTGCTGCTTCCTGATCGGTGCTTCTGCTCTCATGCTAACCATTATATTTTGCTTACTTGTTTTGTGGGAAAAGGAATAAATATTCCATTGCGTGTGTGTGTGTGTGTGTGTGTGTGTGTGTGTGTGTGTGTGTGTGTAGGTCAGAGGGCAGTCGATTGGAACTGCCTATCTCCTTCCACCACTTGGGTCCAAGGGATGAAATTTAGGGTATCAGGCTTGACAGGCAGCACATGTACCCGGCGGCTTCTCTCTGGCCTAAGGTGTTCCTACATTCATATTCAAAGACTTGGAGGCTGTTAGAACTGAAGATGGGGAGAGCTAGAAAGGACTTAAGACGATCTGATAACATCCCTTTAGCTTACAGACAATCTCATTGCGCTTGCCGGGCACCTGCTGGACAGTCTGCTCCTGTGTGTGCCCGTGTGTGGAGTAGGAAATCCCATGTGTCTCTTGGTACCTTGAGCAGATCTCTAGTTGATCTCATAGTAACAAGTCCATACAAGCAAAGGACAGCTTTGCACCAAAGAACATGTGGCAATATCTATGGATTATGTTTTGTTTTGTTTTGTGTTTTCAGACAGTACAGGGCACGGAAGTAGGCCCTTACATACGACTGTCAAGTCTCTAGCACTGCGCTACTCCCCTGCTCCCAAGAACAGTATTGAGTGTCATGCCTGCATTTTTACTGGCTTCTAGTTAGGAGAGAGCAGAGATGCTACTGAACACCCTGTAGTGCACAGGACAACCCTACAGCAGAGTCACCTCCTCTAAAGCACCCACGTGTTGAAGATGGAGAAGGCCTGTGTTGTTACGCTCAGCTCTCTGCCCTTTATTTAACCTTCATTAGAGAAAACTCCTGGTGCATCACTGCAAAGAAATCCCACAGGTTGGATGTTTATAGCTACAAGGTTCATTTTGATCATTTTTCCAGAGGTCCAAGATCAAGGGACTGCATATAGAAATGACCTTCCTCCTGGCTGAGTCCCAAACTGGCTCAGGGGAGTACATGGCAAGAGAGATGGAGGACACACACGTGTGTCCTGTCTTTCACTTTCCTTCAAATAGGAACAGATCGGATGAGCCTGTCTAACTCCAGTCACCTCCCAAAGGCCTCACCTATGAAGATCATAGATTAAGTTTCTAATCTCTTAATACCTCACAACTTAAATCCCCACATACAAACCCTTGGGGGCACATGCAAGTCACGTGAAACTGTGGTGAACATATTTTCTTGTTGCAAAGTTCTTCATATCAAATTTCTTTTTAAGATTTAAAAAAAATTATATGTCTGCATTCATGTGTGCAGTACTCAGGGAGGCCAAAGAGCCTCTTATCCACTGGGGCTGGGCTTGCCACAGTTGTGATCTGCCTAACGTGGGCGCTGCTAACTGAACCCCAGTCCTCTACACAGGCACCGCAAGCTCCTGACCGCTGAGGCTTCTGTGTTAGTTTTGTGTACTTTCCCTGCAGTGACCAAGGCAACTTACAAAAGGAAGCATTTAAGTGATTGCAGAGTGTCAGAGGGGTGAGTCCTCACTGGCAGAGCAAAGGCGTGGTCATCAGAACAGCTGAGAGCTCACACGCGCGGGAGGCAGAGAGCACACTGGGAATCACGTAAAACCTCAATCTCACCCACAGTGGCACACCTCTACTGACAAGGTCACAGCCCTTAATCCTTCCCAGACAGTTCCACCAGCTACGGAGCGGGTATTCAAACATAGGAGCCTAGGGAGGCCATCGCATTCAAACCACCACAGTGCCTCTTGGGCCTGTTCATACATACGTGTTCATTTGTTAGGTCTTCTCTTTGTTTCTGTTTGCTTTGAAAAGAAAAAAAAATTAAGTAGCTAAATGTAGGAAGAATGTCTAGCAGTCCCATTTTTCTTATGTGCATACCATTTAAAGGCATTTGGATGAATGGAAAAAAGTGGAGAGAGCTAATAATAGGGCTTGTCCCCACCTCTTACAGCTCTTGGGAGAGAGGGACAGTCTGGCTGGTCAAACGGTTTCTTCATGCTTCCTTACCCCTCTGCCCATGACCAAGCACGAAGGTGACAGCCATGCAAAGATGGAGAGGTCAATCAGTTTCCCCCTCTGACTTCCTGTTTGCAGAGGCCAGGGCCGGGGTGGAGCTGGGGAGGGGTGGGTGGGGACTCACATGCCCAGAGTGTAGTTTGGAGGATGGTCCCAAGTGGATAAATTGCTTCTGCACACATTTGCAAGTCATCTTTCCTTTTCCCTCTCTAGCTCTGTAGCCCGTGGCAGTCATATGACATCTTGCTCCAGAAGCGTTTGAGCCTGTGCTTAGTGTTTGCCCTCTAAAGCAGCTCTTACCTCTGCAGGAGCTTCAGGCTCGAGGTCACATGTGGCCGAGCGCTTATGCAAGGGCTCTTCGTGGCCAACTTATCTGTTATTTATATCTAGTCTGTCTGGCTCCTCTTTTTAGAGGAAAAAAAAGATTAAAAAAAAAAAAAAGCCAACTTTGGTGGACTGTGTCTGTCAGCCAGCTAGTTGGGAGGCTGAGGCAGAAAGTGGCTCGAACCTGAGTTTAGGACCAACCTGGGCCATGTAGGAGACTCCATCTCTTAAGAGGACAAAAGCCTCACTGTGCAGCCCTAGCTAGTTTGGAACTCACTCTGTAGACCAGGCCGGCCTCGAACTCACAGAGAGAGAGCCGCCTGCCTCTGCCTCCCAAGTGCTGGGATAAAAGGCGTGTGCTACTATCCCCAACTAAGATGTAATATTTCTATGTTTTCTCACATTAGATTTCTGTGTTAGTGGGTGCACGTGTGCATGTGGGTGTGTGTACTCATGTCTGCACGTGTATGTGGAGGCCTGAGGTGACTCTCAGGTGTCTTCCTCAGTTTGTTCTTTGAGACAGTTTCCTGCCCACCAATGACTCCCTGGCTGGCCAGCAAGCCCTGAAGCTCCCTGTCACTCCTGCTCGATGCTGGGATCACAAGTGCGCTTCACCACACGTGACTGTTTGGTTTATGGACTAAGCCATCTCCTTAGCTTGATTTCTGGTATCTTTAACCTTTCACTTATTTTCTTTTATCTCAACCTAAAAATTCACCCTGAGAGGAGAGTCAGAATAAGGCATGTTCCGTAGGGTTATCAATGCATCCCAGCTCACAGGACCCTGGAAGAAGAAACTGAATTTTTTTTTTTTTTTAATGTATGCAATGTTGTGTCTGCATGTACACCTGTACACCAGAAGAGGGCACTAGATCTTCTTATAAATGGTTGTGAGACACCATGTGGTTGCTGGGAATTGAACTCAGGACCTCTGGAAGAGCTGGCAGTGCTCTTAACCTCTGAGCCATCTCTCCAGCCTGAAACTTTGAATCTTAAATGGGCTTGATTGCATAGGTAAATAGATAAAAACAAAATTAATTTTAATTGAGATGAAAAAATACACACATTATATTTATACACACACATACACTCACTAAATCCATGAGAACCCATATAGGTAGGAGTCAAGATTTGTTCAAGAATTGTAATTTTATGTGTGTGTGTGTATTTCTTTATTTATATATAGCTAGATATATGTATAGTTGTGTATATAGTTATATTATATATGTGTGTAATATCGTATATATAATTGTTAACTGAAAGTTAAATGAGAGTTAAATATTTTAACACATGTAGTAGCATATTGGTGGCCCATTCCGCCATTTTTAGTACTGCTAATGGTAAGACTCTGGTCTTGAAACTGCAGAAGTATGTGTTTGACACCAAGCCCAACGACATGATTTCCACCCCCAGGACCCACGTCGCATGGCAGAGGGAAAAACAGACTTGTGCTGTAACTTGCATGCTTATGCCATGGTAAATATATCCCACCACCACCACACATACACAAAGAAGGATATTTTGAAATTTTGTAAGGCCTAGAGAGAACTCAGCAGTGAAAAGTGCTTTTGCTCTTGCAGAGGACCTGAGTTCCGTTCCCAGCGCCCACATTGCAAGTCACAAGCACCTGTGACACCTGCCCCAGAGGACCTGACTCCCTTTTTAGCTTCCAGAGGCAGCCACACTCATGTGCACGTTCCCACGCAGAAACACACTCATACGCATAGTTAAAAATAAAGTAAGTGCTTGACACAGGATCTCACTATGTAACTCTGGCTGTCCTGGAACTCACTCTGTAGACCAGGCTGGCTTTGAACTCACAGAGATTCACCTCCCTCTGCCTCCTGCTGGGATTAAAGGCGTGTACCACCAGACTCTGCTAAAGTAAATATTAATTAAAAAAAAAATTCTGGTTACCCTGTTTGCTGAACCTTGAGGGACAAGAGTTGGTTCTAGTGTGTGGGTAGACTCTTACAGTACCATGAATACAATGGAGAAGATACATTTAAAGCAAAAATGTGTAAGTTTGACTTAAAATTGTTTGAGAAGTGCTTATCAGAAAATGTAAAGTATACACTCTTTGGCAGGAAAAAGTAACATGAGACCAATTTGTAACTTTGTAATTGAACCCAAATACAGAATTTTTTTTTTAAAACTCCTTAGAACTGGTAATATAGCTCAGTGGTAAGAGCAGTTTGCTAGCAAACATGAGTCCCTGGCTTTATCTGTAGCACAGCCAAAAGTGAGGGTTTGTAGTCATTTATAGAAAGTTATCAAAGATGCTACTTCTTGGTGTTAAAATATGACCATATTACAGGCATGTTTAGTATTTATTAACTTGTGTGTATGTATGTATGCATGTATGTATGTTTATACACACACATGCATGTACATACACTGTTGTGCTTGTGTGGGGCTCAGAGGACAAGTTCTCTCTTTAAATCTTTTTTTTTTTTTTTAAGATTTATTTACTTATTTATACAGTATTCTGCCTGCGTGCCAGAAGAGGACACCAGATCTCATTATAGATGGTGATGAGCTACCATGTGGTGGCTGGGAATTGAACTCAGGACCCTTGGAAAAACGGCCAGTGCTCTTAACCTCTGAGCCATCTCTCCAGCCCTCTCTCTTTAAATCTTGAGGGTCACTGATGCAACTGAAGTCAGGCTTGGCAACCAGTGCCATTACCAGCTAAGCCATCTCAAAGTTCCTAGAATGGGCGTTTTTCAGGCTGTTGCTTTGGCAGATGTTTGAGGTAGAATCTCCATCTGTCCCAAGCTGCTCTCACACTTGCTGCTGCTGCACAGGTAACACTGACCTGCACTTCTGGTCCCCCTGCAGCTGCTTCTCCATGCGCTGGCGTCGTAGGCAAGCATCGCCAGAACCAGGTCCCGTGGTGCTGGCATTGGACCTGGGGCTTCGTGCATGCTAGGCTAGGACTCTACCAACTGTGCTACGTCCCTGGTCCAACTATTTTTTCCTGATCCAACTTGTAGCATAGTGTCAGGAAGACGATCTCGTATTATGTCATTAGGAAGAACTGTGTAGAAAAAATAACAAAGTGCTTTCTTCATTTTTAGGTGTGTGGTTTTTAATAACAGAGGAGTGGCAGGAGAGAGTCTCTTGGTAAGTAAATTTAAATGACAAGTCTCATGTTCAAGTTTTTTTAAAAGAATCACTTCGTGTTTTATAATGAAATGTATCTTTTTTAACTGAAATTACTTTTGCTATATTCATTATATTTTAACATCAGTAGATATTAATGTGTTTTTGTTGATATTGTTTTTTCCAGACAGGGTTTCTCTGTGTAACCCTGGCTGTCCTAAAACTTGCTCTGTAGACCAGGCAGACCTTGAACTCACAACAGTCCACCTGCCTCTCCCCTCCAAGTGCTAGGATTAAAGGCATGTGCCACCACCACCCAGGTATGTCTATCATTTTCAATGCAAAATACATTTTCTTTAAAAATTTAACCATTATAGTCTGGAGATACAGCTAAGTGTTTAGAATTCTTGCCAGCATTTGTGAAGCTCTAGAGTCAATCCCAATACCACACCAAAAAACCAAACAAAAACAAGAAGATCTTAGTTACTGTTCTATTGTTGTGAAGAGACACCATGAATAAGGCAACTTATAAAAGAAAGCTTGTTTGTTTGTTTGTTTTTCGAGACATGGTTTCTCTGTGTAACCTTGGCTGTCCTGACTCGATTTATAGACTAGGCCGGCCTTTAACTCACATCGACCTGCCTGCCTCTGCCTCCAGAGTGCTGGCATTAAAGGGGTGCACCACCACACCTGGCTAAAAGAAAGCTTTTAACTGGGGCCCTACTAACAATTTCAGAGGGTGAGTCCATGACTACCATGTTGGGGAGCATGGCAGCAGGCAGGCAGCAGTAGCTTTGAGAGCTCATATTGGATCCATGGCCATCAGCTGAGAGAGCAAGACTGGACCGGGTGTGAAGCCCACCCCAGTGACACACCTCCTCCAACAAGGCCCACACCTCCTAATCTTTCCCAAGCAGTTCCACCAACTGGGACCAAGCATTCAAACATATGAGACAATGGGGGATTTTCTCAGTCAAACCACCCCAAACAACAAAAACAGTAGAGTGATACGTGTTTCTCTGTTTGAAAAGAAATTTAGCTGGGTGATGGTGGCCCACATCTAATCCCAGCACTCCAGACGCAGAGACAAGAGAGTTTGATGCCAGCCTGGTCTACAGATTGAGTTCCAGGACAGGCAGGAAACACTGGTTTAAAAATAAATAAATAAATAAAAGAGTGAGCGAGAGACATTTACTTTTGTCATGATACACATTGACGGTATGTTATGTGCTTATTTGACAGCCAGGCTTTACATAGAAGTAATATTATTTAAATCATTTAAAATTTAAGCCAGGCATGGTGGTGTAGCATACCTTTAATCCCAGCACTTGGGAGGCAGAGGCAGGCAAATCTCTGTGAGTTCGAGGCCAGCCTGGTCTACAGAGCAAGGCCAAGGCTCACACAGAGAGACCCTGTCTCGAAAACCCAAAAACATTTTAAAAATGAAATTCAAATCATGTCCTTTCTTCTCTAACTTATGTTTAGTTTTCAGCAGGATAGACATTGGCTCACATCGCTGTGCGCTGATCCAGGCATGGCGACATGCTGCATGTTTCTTCACAGCTACTTGGGAGGCTAAAGTAGGGGGATCACTTGAGCTCAGAAATTCAAAGCCAACACAGTGAGATGACAACCAAAAACAAAACAAAACCCCATTGACCATGTTGTAATGTATCATACTTTCCACAAGTTCATCTTGTAAGCTTGACCTGATGAGAAGTGCCTATAAAACTAGGACACACAATTGTGAGAATTGTAAGTGTATCTGTGAGGGCAGGTCTAGAGAAAGTTAACTCAGGGTGAAGGACCTACAAAGAATATGGATGCCATTGCATAGTCTGTGGGGCTAAGAGACATGGAAGGGGAAAAAGGAGAAAGTAAACCAGTCTAGACTCTCTCTCTCTCTCTCTCTCTCTCTCTCTCTCTCTCTCTCTCTCTCTCTCTCCTCTCTCTCTCTCTGTCTCTCTCTCCTCTCTGTCTGTCTGTCTCTCTCTCCTCTCTCTCTCTGTCTCTCTCTGTCTGTCTCTTTCTCTCTGTCTCTCTCTCTCCCCTTATCTCTCCCTCCCTCTACCTTTCCTGGCCACTGCGGTAGAATCTTTGCCATACCCACTTCCATGATAGATTGAAACCACTAAAACTAAGCAATAGAAACTGTTTGTCCTTTAAATTGTTTTCTTAGATGGTCTGTCAGAATAATGAAAAAAAAATCTAATAGAGAAATCTGGTACCAGGAGAGGGGTGGTTGCCATAACAAACCCTTTCTTTCTTTTTTTTCCAAGACAAGGTTTCTCTGTGTAGCCCTGGCTGTCCTGGACTCACTTTGTAGACTATGCTGGCCTTGAACTTATAGAGATCTGCCTGCCTCTGCCTCCAGAGTGCTGAAATTAAAGGTGTGTGCCACCACACCTAGCCAACAAAACCTTTCTATATGGAAATTGGAATTAACTGTCAGGAGAAATGTGAACGTTTGGGTATCTGATCTAGAAAGCCCTAGAATGGTGCACTGAGTATCAGTGGGTGATTCCAGTAGGAGGTCAGATGCTTTGAGTGCTGATAGAACTGTGGAAAGGAGCCGGGTGTGGTGGTGGCAAATGCCTGTAATCCCAGTAGTTGGGAGGCAGAGGCCAGCCTGGTCTACAGAGTGAGTTCCAGCCAACCAAGGCTACATAGAGAAACCCTGTCTTGAAAAACCAAAAACAAAAACAACAACAACAAAAAAAGCCACCAAATATTCGGCCTATGGCATTGTTATTGCTAGTGGTTCTTCTTCTTTTTTTAAATGAGATTTGGGGGGAAAAAAAAACCAGAGGAAAAATAACCCCTCCCCTCCAAAAAAATAAAAGTTGATTAGAAAAACCAGTGTAAAGTTGAGAATGAGGAAGGGGCATGGTTTCCGAAGAGGCCAGTGGCATTAGGAAGCCGTCACTGTGCACTGAGACTGCGCACTAGGACCAGTGCCTTAGTGGTGTGTTAGGAATTGGCCAGAGCGTACCCATGGTCAGCTCAGGGGCCTGAAAAGTAAGTCCTTTGAAAGAGTTTGTCTCTTATCAAGACAATGCTTGTAGGGTCCTTGTTCCCATAAGACCAACCAGGAGATTGTTTCCTGGGGTCTACTTTAGCATGCTCAGCCGTGTCTGTGCTGATGCAGCTGTGGTCCGTGGTATTCTAATTGTCGTTTGAGATAGTGGCAGACTTGGAGGTTCATGTGGTGCTGGTTGCAGGCATACAAGATGCAGGAGGTTTCTATCTGGATTCCAATGCAATGTTTTTTGTATGGTGAGGAGCAGTGTGTGTGTGTGTGTGTGTGTGTGTGTGTGTGTGTGTGTCGGGGGGCTCTGCAGAAAGTCCTTGAGAAGGCAATAGATGAAGCTGTGAGGTTAAAACCTAGGTGTGTAATGAGACCCCAGAATTTGGAAATGTGAGCAGTATGGAAAGTTGCAGTCAGAAAATCACGACAGATGTGCCTTGGCTGCCCACACTTGTTGGAGCTCACCGTTCCATTAGCCCATGCCAGACAGGAGGCGCCCTGGAGGCCTGCGAGCCAGTCCTTCCTTGCTCTTCTCTATTCCTTTTAGAATGATAGTGTTTACAGTCTACCACTGTGTCACCATATGCAACTTTTTCATGGCTTATAGGGACTCACATCCAAGCCAAGTCAAATGTCTTTGACTTTAACAATGGTGGAACTGTTGTTGTAGGAGCTCAGAAGAGAACTGAGAGCATTTTGTATTGAGGTGGCCATAGCCGTGCAGGCCCTCAGTTGGAATGCCGTAGCAGCAGGTGCATTTGCTTGCCAGGGTGCCGAGGAGTGTGCTTGTCCCGGTTAATCCAATTGCGCCCTTGATTGGTGTGAGAGGTTCCTGTGGAAGCTGAATGTACCACACACTTACAGGTCTGGGATTCAGGAAATTGAGGGTGGAGGATTGCTGAGAGATGGAAGCCATCCTGGGATGCATACTGACCCTGGGCTACAGAGCGAGATCCTGCCTCAAAAACAAACCAAATAAAGAGATGATGGCTTGGTGGATAAGAGTGTTTGCTGCACCCTCATGAGGGCCTGAGTTCACGTCCTACCGCCCACGTAAAGAGTGGGGCATGCTCGGAACTGGAGTCAGTTATAAGCTTCTGCGTGTGGGTGCTGGGAAATGAACTCAGGTGCCAGGCAAGGGCGACACGGGCTCTTAACTGCCTGCTGAGCTCTCTCTCCGCCCCTCCTGCCCACACTTTACAAAAAGATTTTGCCAGCTATAGACCTGATGTACATTTGTTATAAATTGGGCTGTCCTGCCTGGCATGGTGGCCCACGCCTTTAATCCCAGCACTTGAGAAGCAGAGGCAGGAGGATCGCTGTGAGTTCGAGGCCAGCCTGGTCTACAAAGCAAGTCCAGGACAGTTAAGGCTACACAGAGAAACCCTGTCTCGAAAAACCAAAAATAAATAAAAATAAAAATAAAAATAAATTGGGCTGTCCTTATCTTATAGCTGAGGAAAGAAAAGACAGAACATCATGTACATGATAGCTCGCTGACACAGGGGTAGAGATTTACTTCAAATCTGGATCAGTCTTTTACTTAAGCTCAGCCCTGTACACCACAGAGCACACTAAGTAAGAGACTTTAAGAAGTATTTCCTGGTGGGTGGTTTCCCTATAAGGATGCTAATAATTTTAACAATTGTCTAAAAGTGTACTGATTTGTATTCTTTCAGCTTTCCCTCAGTCTTCTACAGTAGTCACTATTACCTTTAGGAGAATCAGAGATAATCTCTATGAAAGAGTGATTGCAGGTACCAAGCCCACGAACCTTTCTTCTCTTGCTCCCAGGCATTTTATCACAGTAGTGCAAAGTTCAACACGCTGAAATTTTCTTATAGCTTTTTAACTTCTAGTTAAACAGTTCAACAGGTGTAAAAGAAATCTGCTAGAATTGAAAGTTTTTATTAGTAGAGAATGGCATTAAGGGTCTAAATAATTGGGACTGGAGAGATGCCTCGGTGGTTGAGCCACTGGATGCCCCTCCAGAGGACCTGGGTTGTTTCCAGCACCCACGTGACAGCTCACATCGGCCTGTAACGCAACTGCCAGGGGATCTGACGTTCTCTTTTTTTTTGTCTCTGTGGATGCCAGGCATGTTCATGGTGCACAGGCATACATGTAGGCAAAACTTTTATCCATATAATTTGTAAATGAGTATAAATAATTAAGTTACATGGAAATAAAAAATATATGGTGATGCATACCTTTAATCCCAGCACTCAGGAGGCAGAGGCAAGTAGATCTCTGAGTCTGAGGCTAGCCTGCTCTACAGAGCAAGTTCTAGGACAGCCAGGGCTACATTAGAGAAACCTTGTTTCTAAAAACTAACACACACACACACACACACACACACACACACACATCTCAAACATCAGCATTTTGTGAGCACTTTTCACAAAAAGAGCTTTTGGATTATTTAGGCCCCTAAAAGGAAAAAAGATCACATGATTTCAAAAGCATATATTACAGTGTCTGTGCTCTTACTCATGTCTCATAAAAAGCGTGGCATGCAAGTTCACTTTTGCAACTGGGCAGTGGTGACACAGGCCTTTAATCTCAGCACTAAGGGCACAGAATCAGGCGGATCTCTGTGAGTTCTAGGCCAGCCTGGTCTACAGAATGAGATCCAGGACAGCTAGGGCTGTTATACAGAGAAACCCTGTATTGAAAAACCAAAAGGAAAAAAGAAAAGAAAGTTCAGGCTTGCTCATTGATTCCTGCTCTGTAGGAATCTCTTTCTTTCTTCCTTTCTTTTTTTCCAATGTGTTCACCTTACCTCCCAATTGCAGCCCCCTCCCTAGGAATCTCTTTATTCCTTCCATCCTTCCTTCCTTCTTTCCTTCCTTCCTTCCTTCCTTCCTTTCCTTCCTTCCTACTTTCCTTCCTTTTTTGTTTTTTTCAGGACAGGGTTTCTCTTTGTAGCCTTGGCTGTCCAGGCCTCCCTTTGTAGAGCAGGGTGGCCTAAACTCACAGAGATCCGCCTGCCTCTGTCTCCCTTGGCATTAAAGGCATGCACCATCACCATCACCACCCAGTTCCCTGTAGGAATCTTGCAGACAGACATTCTAAAGGAAAAGGTTTGCGATGGCTACTGTGGTCGTCACCCAACCTTAAGCAGTTCCTATTGGCTACCTATTCCTGTGTGTGCTTCCTAGACCCCAAGAAGAGGAATATAATAGTGTTGAGGATCTGAAGGGAATAGAAGCTAAAGTAGAGTCTCTTGGGTCCCATGGTCTGAGAGACAAGGATCTGTTTATTGAAAACAAGATGTCACAAATAAGGAAATAAAGTACACGTTAATGGGCCATAGCGTACTTCTCAGAAGCTTAGGCCTCAAGTGCACAAAAAATAGGTACAGTGCAATGCCAAGTGTAACTGTAGCAAGCTCTACTAAGCTGCAAAACACAAAGAATGTATAACTAACTTCTTGGAAGAGGTGGGAAAATTCATATAAAGCTAGTAACATTCTGAGTGCACATTTAAGGTTGTGACTCTCTGACTTGGATAGTCAGAGTCTATTCCTGGAAGGCCAATTGAGAGTCAGAGTCCAGAGTCAACACAAAAGCAAAGGAATTTTATCGAGCCGATATGCTGGAGTCCACCAAGCTCAGAAGAGTTGGAAGACCTCATTTTGTAAAAGCAGAGGGTGTAAATACCCTTTATAGAAGCAGAACTGGGCAACCATGGTTAGTTATCAAGTGATAGGCTAACACTAGGTGACCTTTCAGATGGATGGGGGTCTGAGGTAGTAAATTCCAAGTAGGGTGAGTTGGAGGCAGTAAATTCCGAGAGCAGGGTGGAGATGGAGCCTAGGGGAGAATTTTTAACTCCAGCCTGCAATTTTTAACTTGCCTAACGCTATTGTTCTGATGGCTAAGCCCAAGCCACCTGGAATCTCACATTGCTAAGCTAACAATGTTACTGTTATGATGGCTGAAAGCGGGAGGGAGGGAGAAATTGGTGGATACAAGTGAGGGGAAAACTATTGAGATCTAATCTGAATAAATTAATTAAATAAAAATATGATGTCCGGGGCTGAAGAGATGGCTCAGAGGTTAAGAGCACTGGCTGTTCTTCCAAAGGTCCTGAGTTCAATTTCTAGCTCACAACCATCTATAATGAGAACTGGTTCCCTCTTCTGTCATGCAAGCATACATGCAGGCAAAACACTGTATACATAATAAATAAATATCTACTTTTTAAAAAATGCTGTCCCAACCAGTGAGGTGGCGCACGCCTGTAATCCTGGCACATGGGGAGGCACAGGCAGATGGATCTCTGAGTTTGAGGCCAGCCTGGTCTACAAAGCGAGTCCAAGACAGCTAGTGCCACACAGAGAAATTCTGTCTCGAAAGTAGAATTCGGTCCCTTTAACACATCCAGTCTCTTTTAAAGTCCAAAATCTCTTAAGAATTCAAAAATCTCTCTATTGTTGGCTCCTGTAAAAAATAAATAAATAAATAAAAATCAAGGTAAATATTTCCTTACTTTAAGAGAGAAGAACCAAGGCATGGTCACAGTCTGAACAAAGCGTGTTCAGACGCCAACAATGTAAATAACACCCAGTGTATAGGATCCACTTATGATCTTCTGGACTCCTTCAAAGAAAGGGCTTAGGTCACTTCTCCAGCTCCGCCCTCTGCAGCACACACAGCAGCTTGTCTTCTAGGCTCCGGCTGCCTCCCCTCCACTGCTGCTGCTGCCCTTGGTAGTCATCCCATGGTACCCGCATCTCCAAAACTGCGGGAGTCTTCTGCTGCAGCTGGGCTGTGCTTTCACCAGTAGCCTCCCTGAGCTCTCTTCTCTGCATGACCCCTTCAGTGCAGGTCCTTCACCTGTCCCTGAGGTTGCGCCTTCACCGATGGCCTCTCCTGGCCTCTCACAGTGCCAAGTCTCACAAGTCTCAGCAGCTCTCCATGACACCTCCATGCCTTCAAACCAGTAAAGTACTACCTGGGTGGCTCTCATACTGCCAAGTTCAGCTGCCTGCACAAGGTACAACCTTGGCCACCTCTGTTTGCTCTCAGAAAACACTTCCCAGAAGACTTCACCTCAGTGATGCTGGTCTCTTCTTAACCACCACTAATTTCTCAGCTCCCGCAAAGCAAAGGTTTCACTTTATTAGTTCTGGTATCTTGTTAATCACAGTTGAGTCTTCAGCCCCAGCTAACCAGACCACAGAATCTAAATTCAAAATAACAAATGCCCCCAATAGAGCTTGTAAACTTCCCTCTAAAATTTCACAAGCCAAGCCTCCACCTTCTGCAGAACACCGTCCTACAGAACGCCTCACCGAGCATTGAACCCTCAATGGCTTTTTTGTACAAAGTCCCAAAGTCCATCCACAATCTTCCCCAAAACAACATGGTCAGGGCTGTCACAGCAGTGCCCCACAATATATTAGTGTATCAACTCTAATACTTTTAAAGTAGCTATAAAAGGATATAATTATAACAGTTATTAGACACTCAGTGAAACTACTTTTTGTTCAAAAGGACTTTTTTTTTTTTTTTTTTTTTTTTTTTTTTTTGAGACAGGGTTTTCCGGTGTAGGATTGGCTGTCCTGGACTCACCTTGTAAACCAGGCTGGCCTTGAAATCCTAGAGATCTGCCTGCCTCTGCCTCCCAAGTGCTGGGATTAAAGGCATGCACTGCCATGCCCAGCCAAAAGGACATTAATTTTTGTTTGTTTATTTGTTTTTGTTTGCAGTCTTGGCTACCCTGGACTCACTTTGTAGACCAGGCTGGCCTTGAACTCACTGAGATCCGCCTCCTGAGTACTGGGATTAAAGGCGTGCGCCATCACCGCCCGGCTGAGGACATTAATTTTGATTATGGTTTAGACATTCAACATCTTGAGCATTCTTTAAGATCACAGAACACGATGCCTGTATTGGTCCAGCTTTGGCCTTTAGAGCCCTTTGTGGTCTTTCTTTCTGCCGTAGAGCCGTGAGTGGTTTCCGTTTCAGTCTGGAGGAAGTTTTGTGTTATTTATAATTCTCCTTGTTTCAGAAAGGACTTCAGTGTGGCTGAGCTCCAGAGTAAGCAAGACTTAGAGAACAAAAGATGAGTCAGCAAAGATCAAACAGGAAAGAACTGTCTCTAACTGAAATTAACCCAGAAGAACTGGCAAAGGTGAAGGGGTATTGAGGGTAAGCAGCTCTCCTAGGAGAGAGAAAATGCAGAATAAAGGCTTTGAGAGAGTCAGAGATACACTCAGTGCCCAGGGGTTGCTACAGCCCCCACAAAGGGTCAGGCCCCATCATGGTGTCCTCCTTGTCTTGCAGGGATGAGGGAAGGCCAGAGGGCTTGGTCTGAGGAGATGAGACCCTGCGCCCACCTTGCTGAGGCTGCTCACTGTAGGAGTTAGAGAAACCCAACCAGCCTCAGCAGATGGAACCTCAGACATCCCTTCAGGGAACTGAGAATCTTTGGATATATAAGACTTTTCCTCTGTCCGGGAAGATTGGTTTTCAAAGACAGGGATACAAACTGGGTGGGGTGGAGCACACCTTTAATCCCAGCACTTGGGAGGCAGAGGCAGGTAGCTCTCTGGGAGTTTAAGTCCAGGACAGCCAAGGCTACTCAGGGAAACCCTGTCTCAAAAAACCAAAAACAAACAAACAAAAATATGGGATCCAGGAATTCAAGCTATCTCTACAAACCGTATTATTACAGATTACTTCCTAAATTAGTCCTGGGAATAATAATTCCACAACATAATATTTTAATTTATTTATTCACTTTACATCCCAATCATCGCCCCCATCTCCTCTCCTCCCAGTCCCTCCCTCCCTCTCTCCCTCCCTCCCATATTCCTCAGAAAAGGGGAGCCCCCTCTATCCACCCACCCCAGCTCATCAAGTCACATCAGGACTGAACATATCCTCTTCCCCTGTGGCAGCAAGGCAGCTCCACCAGAGGAAAGTGACCAAAAAGCAGACAACAGAGTCTATGTTAGAGACTGCACCCACTCCCTTTACTAGGGAACACATGTGAAACCTGAGCTGCCCATCAGTTACATCTGTGTAGGGGGCCTAGGTCCAGTCTGTGGGTGGTCCTTGGTTGGTACTTCAGTCTCAAGCCCCTCTGGGCCCTGGTTAGTTGGCTCTGTTGGTCTTCTTG
The DNA here is from genome assembly GCF_903995435.1 of Acomys russatus. Taxonomy (NCBI): domain Eukaryota; kingdom Metazoa; phylum Chordata; class Mammalia; order Rodentia; family Muridae; genus Acomys; species Acomys russatus. The sequence continues at coordinate 1,082,670 of NC_067156.1, read as the reverse complement.
TGGAGCTCCTGTCACCTCCAGGTTCTTCTACCATCCCCCCACTTTCCCACAAGACACTTTGTCCAATATTTGGCTATGAGTGTCCACATCTGATTAGAACTGTTGTTATGTATAGTCTCTCAGAGGACAGCGATGCCAGGCTCCTGTCTGTGAGCATAGCAGAGTATCGTCAATGGTGTCGGGTTGGCTCTCTCCCATGGGGTGGGTCTCAGGTTGGGCCAGACATTGGTTAGACATTCCCTCAATCTCTGCTCTATCTTTATCCCTGCACTAGGAGTCCTGTTTAGATAGAGGGCATCCTCTTCCGTCTCTATTTCAGCTAGAATCACGCCCGTATCCTCCCAGAAGCCTACCCTGTCTCCAGCTTGTCACAGAGATGCCAGGGCCCACAGTTTCTCTTCTCTCTGCAGGCCCTCTGCCCTCCTGCCCATCCCTGCTCTCCTCAGGTCTGTTCTCTACCCTCATTTCTCTCTATGTTCCCTCTCCTACCTTGTGCCCTCTCACCCAACATAAACTTTTTTAATTAAAAAAAAAAAGAAAAAAAAATCAAGAGCTAGAAGGAGGCTTCTAGAAAGGCTTAGGGTCACCTTTATGGCCCGAGGGAGAAGAATAAGCTGCACAGAGGTCCATGCAGCCAGTCATGATTCAGTTGTTAGATGTGTCCTGCCCAGTCATGAATCAGGATGCCTCATCAAGTTAGCCTGAAGGCAAGTCCATGGGGCATTTTCCTGATTTCTTTTTATTACTCCTTTTTTTTTCTCTTTCTTATAGAGGACAATTTAATACAACATACATATTACATTATGGGTAATGGCACCTAAATATAAATATAAGAAAATCATGTTATGAACAACAGAAGATTGTCTAAATTTCACAAGTGGAAATCAATATTCAAGAATATCTGTGAAAACATTTCAAAAAGCAAAACCTGCAAGTCCTTCAGAAGACACTGTATAACTTCCCATTGCACTGACATATGAATAGACAAGTGAATCTGCTGAATGGAACCCAAAAGTAGACTCAAACTCATATGCAAATCTCACGTGTGGTAAAAGCAGCACCACAAGCCACAAGGCAGGGAACTTCTAATAGGTGGTATTCATAAAGCTAGGTAGCCATCTGGGAAAGGCAAAATTAGATCCACATCTCACAAATGTACTCAAAATGGATTAGTGATAAAAATGTAAAACTTTGAAGCCATGTGATTTCTAGAAAGAAACATGAATTCCTCTTTAAACTATATATAAGGCTTCCTAACAAAAATTTACATTAAAAACCCAATGAGAAACAAAGATCAGTAGGTTTATCTGTATGAATTTTGTGTTGACAAATTATTTTTATTTTAGAGTATAAAAAACTTCAACATAGTACAAAATATTGGCCCAAAATTATTTTTTTCCAGTAAACAACAGAATCCTTTTTTTTATTAATTTATTTTTATTACATCTCAATGGTTATCCCATCCCTTGTATCCTCCCATTCCTCCCTCCCTCCCATTTTCCCCTTATTCCCCTCCCCTATGACTGTGACTGAGGGGGACTTCCTCCCCCTGTATACACTCATAGGGTATCAAGTCTCTTCTTGGTAACCTGCTGTCCTTCCTCTGAGTGCCACCAGGTCTCCCCCTCCAGGGGACATGGTCAAATGTGAGGCACCAGAGTACGTGAGAAAGTCATATCCTTTTTTTTTTTTTTTTTTTTTAATAGGTTCTTCTCAAAAAAAAAAAAGAAAGAAAGAAAATAGGTTCTTCTCTCATACAATACATAGTAACAACAGTTTCCCCTTCCTCCACTTCTCCTAGCTCCCCCTGCCTCCCCTCTCCCTCAGATCTAACCATCCCTCCCCTCCCCCCCATTTCCTCTTCAGAAAAGAGCAGGCCTCCAAGAGAGGACAGTCAGACAGAACAAAACAAGCTATGGTAAGACAAGGTGAAAGCCTCCATCTCAAGGCTGGGCAAGGCAACCCAACAGGAGGAGAAGAGTTCCCGTAGCAGGCAAACGCGTCAGGGATGCACCTGCTCCCACTGTCAAGAGTCCCACAACAACTGCAAGCCACAAGCCATGATATGCAGGGAGAGTCCCTGGTGCAGATACATGCCGGCTCTGTGGTGAGCCCTGCCTGGGTGATTTGTGGGCCGTGTTCTCCTGATATCCTCTATCCCCTCAGACTAACAGATATATAATGACACAGCCTTCTGCAGGGTTCTGCGATCTCTGAGGGGAGGGAACCAGTGGTGACCTCCAACTTAGACTCTCTTCTCAGCATAATGTCTGGCTGTGGGTCCCTGCACCGGCTCCCATCTGCTGCAGAGGCAGCCTCTCTGACGGCGACTGGAAAAGGCACTGAGTATAGCACAGTATCATTAGGGGTCGTTTTCCTGATTTTTTTAAAAGGCGGTCAGTTATTGGCTGCCACCGTCCCTAGGCAAGTAGCCCGAGCTTGTAGGAAAGGTAGCTGAACTTGAGGCAGGAAGCAACATTCGTCCATGGGTTTGCTTCCGCCCTTGCTTGAATTTCTACCCTGATTTCCCTCAGTGGGACTGTAATCTGGAAGTATATGTTGAAATAAACCCTTTCCTCCTCAAGAAGAAATACTTAAATGATTAAGGGGGTTTATAATAATGGCGTAGCTCCTGCTTGCTGAATGCCTAACATGAGCCCAAGAGCCTGTGACGTCCGAGACACTTAGGGCTGCATTCCTGAGACCACAGAGATGCGGACACACCAGCAACTAGATGTGCCCTCCAGGCACTCAGCACCGGCTGTCTCACTCTTGTCACTGCGGTCCCCTTCCACACTTTGTCCAGCCCTTAACTCTGCTTCTGTCCTCTTAGACGGTAGTCCTTAACCCTGGCTGTACACCTTGGGAAGGTTTGACACACCCTGACCCATGAACTCCATCCACTCCTCATGCAGAGACTCTGATTCTTTTGTAAGTGTCTGTGATCTTTTATTTAAAAACATTTTTTCTTCCCAGACTGTCACATGTTCTACAAGCAAGCAAGGAACATTCGTGTAGTCACAGCCCCATCCATGGAAGATCATGAGATGTGCCTCTTAGAAATTTACTCTGAGAAGGCCTGGCTGGCTAAGCTGCTCTGACACTTGACCAGAGGTCACTGGTGCACTGGTGTGCTCTGTGCTTACAGCTACGAAGCAAGCCTGGCCGTGAAGCTCGCGGGGCCATTTCCTGGGGCTCTCTTTAAAAAAAAAAAAAAAAAAAAAAAAATTATTTATTTTTATTTTATGTGCATTGGTGTTTTGCCTGCATGCATGTCTGTGTGAGGGTATTGGATCTTGGAGTTACAGACAGCTGTGAGCTGCCATGTGAGTGCCAGGAATTGAACCCGGGTCCTCTGGAAGAGCAGCCAGTGCTCTTAACCACTGAGCCATCTCTCTAGCCACCTCCTGGGGCTCTTTATTTCATGGCTTGTAGTTTTGTTTTGTTTTTTTAAAAAGTAGGCTTTCAGGCAGATTTTGGCACTTGCTTGTTTTTGCTCATCCATCGAGGACAGGAGGAGCAACTATACGGTGAAATGCATTTTGATTTTACTCCTGGGACACGCCTCTTTGCCAGACTCCTTACTTGATGAATTCATGTTCCAACACTAAGATCCATTTTCTTAGCAATGGTTTTCTCAGAACAGTATGGGCAGTTCATTAAGAACTGGACAGAGGATGGCTATGTTTTTTGTTGTTTTTTTTTTTTTTTTTTTTTGGCTATGATTTATTCTTATGTATATAGTGCTCTGCCTACATATTCACCCACAGGGCAGAAGAGGGCATCAGATCTTATTATAGATGGTTGTAGGCCATCATGTGGTTGCTGGGAATTGAACTCAGGACCTCTGGAAGAACAGACAGTGAGTGCTCTTAACCACTGAGCCATCGCCCCAGCCCCCTTTGGCTATGGTTTTAAAACAAATCACACTGTAGAGATGGAGTGGAGGACACAATTAGGCCTATTATAAAAGTAACTTCTTTTGGTAGGCAGAGCCACATAAGAATCACAGAGTTGCTTTAAATAGAATTATTAAATAATTGCATATAGGCCGGGCATGGTGGCATGCTCCCTCAATCCCAGCACTCGGGAGTCAGAGGTAGGCAGATCATTGTGGGTTCGAGGTCAGCCTGGTCTACAAAGTGAGTCTAAGACAGCCAAGGCTACACAGAGAAGCCCTGTCTCAGAAAACAAAAACAAACAAACAAAAACACTGCATACAGATCACTAGACTTTGAATGAGGTGTGCAAAATTAAATATTCTAAGTTCCAAACAGAAAGTTAAAATCTTAGGTGTCCTGATTAGAAGGTGGTAAGTTCCACTCAGAGAGAAAAGGATTCTGATGCCACCACTCAGGAGGCAGAGGCAGGCACATCACTGTGAGTTCAAGGCCAGCCTGGTCTACAAAGTGAGTCCAAGACAGCCAAGGCTACACAGAGAAACCCTGTCTTGAAAAACCAAAAACTAAAAACCAAACCAAACCAAAACAACAACAACAACAACAACAAAAACAGCAAAAAAAAAAAAAAAGGAAGAAAGAAAAGAATTCTGAGTCAGGCTCCTGCCACAGATTAGCACACTAATCTCCTCGTGGACCCTCGGCACTTTACAATAACTGGTTTCCTCTGTGTAAATGTATAATCTTCTTTCTACTGCTTTGTGCCCTAAGGAGAAATTGCTTAACTTGGTTTGTTTAATTAATTAAAAACCACTCCACTTTCTCGTGTGTTTTTTGTTTATTTGGTTTTGGTTTTTTTGAGACAGGGTTTCTCAGTGTAGCCTTGCCTGTCCTGGACTCACTTTGTAGACCAGGCTGGCCTCGAACTCACAGTGATCTGCCTGTCTCTGCCTCCCAAGTGATGGGATTAAAGGCATGCGCCACCACCACTTGGTTTATTTTGGCACTAAGATTCTGAGCCTAGAAATTCCACCGGGCACTTTCTTTTGACTCTGTATGAAAGCCTGTATCCCCATAAGTGCACGCACACTTCACTTACACCCTGTAAGGCAGGATGTATCTGCGCCTCTTCATATATAACCCACAAGTTCAAAGGTGTGCTGTGTGAGAAGACGCGAGACAATGTTCATCCCCAATAGGAATGATTTTGTTACATAAATTCTCATGACAAACTCTGCAATCACTAAGAATGTGGATGGTAGATGGGCTAGGTTTTTTGTTTTGTTTTTGAGTTTTTAAGTGGATTTTTTCACTCCACAGGTGCATTTAATCACAAAGATCTTTTATAAGTGTATCAGCTTAGTCACGTACTAGCTAGTAAAATGCTACCAGAGCTATTAACCTTTCTATCTCATCTCATTTCCTTACTTACAAAAGAGAGATGATAGAAGCGCCTCCCTCAGACTTCACCACGCACAGACTTAATTATTCGGGAACGCAGAGCCAGTATAAATTGTCAGGGTGGCCTTTGTCTTTGCGTATTTCACACTCATGTATCTCAGAAAGACGACAGCGGGCAGCAGGCCGTGATTTCGGGGTGACTTTCATTGGGTGGGAATTAAAAAGTTGTAATTTACTGCAGCTGCTCGTTAATCCCTGAGTGGCCGGTAATGTGCGTGCTTCCCGGTGTGTGCTTCCCGGTGTGCGGGCTTCCCGGTGTGCAGGCTTCCCGGTGTACGCTTCCTGGTGTGCAGGCTTCCCGGTGTGTGCTTCCCGGTGTGCAGGCTTCCCGGTGTACGCTTCCTGGTGTGCAGGCTTCCCGGTGTGTGCTTCCCGGTGTGCAGGCTTCCCGGTGTGCGTGCTTCCCAATGTGTGCTTCCCGGTGTGCGGGCTTCCCGGTGTACGCTTCCTGGTGTGCAGGCTTCCCGGTGTGCAGGCTTCCCGGTGTGTGCTTCCCGGTGTGCAGGCTTCTGGTGTGCAGGCTTCCCAGTGTACGCTTCCTGGTGTGCACTTTGCAGTGTGCAAGCTTCCTGGTGTGCAAGTTTCCCATGTTCAAGCTTCCTGGTGTGCTTATGATTTAGCAGAACATTGAAACCAGGCAGTATGAAGCAGCCAGCCTCAGTGTTTGCATTACTGTTAGTCAATTCAGCATGTAGTTAATGTCAGTTTGTCTGTCTCACTGATACATTATTCAAGCACACATTTGGGTGTATGTTCCCTTCTGCCAGGTCCCAAATGAATCGTCTCTTATCTGCCATAAACAATGCCCCATTGATGAATTTCACATGGAAACTTTGTTTTATTGTATTATATTTTGAGGCATAATAAGCTTAACACAATTTAAAATTTAAGCATTTATTGCAGTGAAGCACAGCTGGGACCAAATGAACATAGAAACATAACAGAAAATATTTAATAAGTTGTGCCATGTCTAGATAAAGGCAGCGTCTGGAACCTCTTCATTGGGCAGGCAGTTCCCTGGTGAGAAATGCATGCTTTGTTAGCTTTTCTTTTTGTCCCCTAAGACAGGTTCTCACTCTGTAGCCCAGGCTGGCCGGGAACTTACAGAGACCCCGACTGTGCCTTCCACGGCTAACATTAAAGATGTGCGGCACTGGTTCTCTCTTTGCTGCTAGATCTCTGCCGCCATGGGTCCCTGTAGGCTCCTGTGGAAGAGCCCGTCCCAGAAGCGCTGCCCTACCATGGCTGGGGAGAATGTCTGACAATATGAAGGAACAGATTTACAAACTGGCCAGGAAAGGCCTGGCTCCCTCCAGATGTGACCCCGAGGGACTCACACAGAGTAGCACAGGTCCGATGTGTGACTGGTAATAAACCTTGAGAGCCCTTAAGTCCAAAGGCTGTGCCCCTGGTGTCCCGGAGGATCTCTACCGTTTGAGAAAGAGGTTGCTGCCCCAAGCATCTTGAGAAGAACAGAGAGGAGAAGGATGCTAAATTCTGCCTAACTCAGATAGAGAGCAGGATTCACCGGTTGGCTTGTTACTAAAGACTAAGCAGGCGCTCCCGCCCACCTGGAAATACGAGCCCTCCCCGCTTCTACTCCAGTGGCATAAATTCTCATATGTACGCAAGCAGTAAAATCACTTAAAATAAAAAGTGCGTCACTCCCAGCATGCCCAGCAATTTAACCTTTTTATAACATTATTAAGAAGTCTTTTTTGCTTGCTTATTTTATTTTTAATAAAGAATCATTTTGCCTTTTAGAGAACATACATTATCTTTCTATAAAATGTATTCTCTCACACATTTGCAGATTTGTGTCTGTTTTAATTGAAGGTATTTTTACTTACCAGGTTTGTCCCATTCATGTAAAGTTTTCTTTGCACATTCAAAGTTTTTTTCTTAGTGTTACCAAATCATGTTGATTTTAAGTGGCAGATATGTGTATTATAAGATATGACCATATTATTATTAGTAATACATACAAACCAAGATATGTATGTATGTATGTATGTATGTATTGGAGACAGGGTTTCTCTGTGTAGCCCTGGCTGTCCTGGACTCGCTTTGTAGACCAGGCTGGCCTCGAACTCACAGCGATCCGCCTGCCTCTGCCTCCCGGGTGCTGGGATTAAAGGTGTGCGCCACCAGGCCTGGGCTTCTTGTTTGTTTTTTAATTAAACAATTCTACTTTATACAAATCATTCCACTCATATTTAACAATAATGTCCTTTTCTAGACGCCACGGACTTATTGCTGTGCGAACACTGAAGACTTAGAGGCCGTTATTCAGCACGTCCACAGCCTATACCCTTTGGCCCCTTTTCTGGCAGCAGGCGTGTCAATGGGAGGGTAAGGACTGTTCTTTCTTAAATGCCGGAGACCGAAGCACCCCTCATGCGTTCATATTCTCTCTCTCTCTCTCTCTCTCTCTCTCTCTCTCTCTCTCTCTCTCCCTCCCTCCCTCTCTCCCTCCCTCCCTCCCTCTCTTAGAGGACTACACAGGCAAGGGGAGCAGTTTTTAAAATTTGTGTGTGTGTGCGCACATGTGTGCGTGTGTGTGTGTGTGTGTGTGTACCCCTTGGAACAGGACTGGTAGTCAGTTGTGAGCTTCCTGCTGTGAGTTCTGGGAGCTAAACTCAGGTCCTTTGGGAAAGCATTAGGTGCTTCATGGTGGAGCATCTTCAGCCCTTTTTTGGAACTATGAATTGCCACACTTATATTTGAGTGATACCTGACAAATAACTGTTTGTATTGCATGTGTGCACACGTGTGTATGTGTACACATGTGTGCATGCTTTAGAGAAAAAGAAGTCTAAAGTTATTATCTAGTATTTTCCTTTACTATCCCTCTCACCACTGTCCAAACTTACTTTTTTTGAGACAGGGTTTCTCTGTGTAGAGCTAGCTGTCCCTGAACTCACTCTGTAGACTAGGCTGGCCTTGAACTTAGAGATCTGCCTGCCTCTGCCTCCTTAAATATATATATATTTAATAGAGCTGGGGTTTGAACCTAGGATAAATGTATGTTAGGCGAACACTTTACCTTTTTAAGTTTTATCTAATGAAAAATTCTCTTTTGCACATGTTTAACCTATTTGCAGAATACATTACCAAAAAATAGACTTAGCTATATATATATATAAAACTATAGATATTCCACCCACCAAAGCCTATATATAAAATTAATACTACTTATCTATTTTCATTAAGATATTTTATAATATGTGTATTTTATTCTACACTATTGATATTCAAGCACACTAAATGACCATTAATTGCCTTTATTTTAAAAGCTGTTTTTGGAGGGCTAGAGAGATGTGTCAGTAATTAAGAACACTTGCAGCTCTTATAGAGGATGCAAGTGCAGTTCCCAGCATCCACATGACAGCTCACAACCATTTAAAACTCCAGTTCAGGGGAATTCTAGTGCTGTCTTGTGGCCTCCATGGGCACTGCACGTGCATGGTGCACAGACATACATGTGGGCAAACATTTATATATGTAAAAGTAAATCAGTGTTTTGTTTTTATTTGTTTTCTAAAGCCAGTCAACCTTTAAAGCAGAAAACAGTTTTCTTAACTTTATATTCTGGGTGTATTCATGGATGGATGGATTTAGCCATCTCTGTTTTCAGAACATCTTAAGAGTGTGGGTGCTGGAAAACTCTGTGAACTACCAACTTTGAAGAGCTTTTCAGATTCTGATAAAGAATCCATCTCTTCCATTAGCATGGAAGGTCTGACTTGACCTAGTAAAGGGAGTATTCTGAATTAGTGTGGAAACAAGTGGAATTTCCAGGTCCTGCTTAGAGGACTGATTTTAGCACCTCCCTCCTCCAGCCCACAGTGTGAACCTGAAAAGACAGAGGAGGGCTGAACTTTCCCCCCTAATCTTATGAATTCATGACTTTTTTTCAAGGCTAGCCCTTACATAAAGAGGCCCCAATTGTGTATTCAGAAGCTCTGGGGAAAGGCCTATTCATCCAGCATTGAAACCTCGGTGAAACCCACCCAAAGGCGGGGTCTGGCCATTCGATTAGCTTTTCCAGCTAGCTGAATAGTAATGGCTTGTAAATTATTTGAAGGGATCACCCCTTCTAGTTGCCTGGCACTGGGATACATTCCCAAGTGGGTGCACTTTCTTTTTCCTCTAGAGATGCAGCTGACTAAAGCAGGAGTTTTGTGCCCAGTGAGCCACGGGGCTGGGGCCATCCCAGTGCGTGGGATGCCTGGGGCCAAGTGTGGGCTTTGAGCCAGGACAGAGTTAAGTCAAGAAACTGCAGCTCCGCATCCAGATTCTAGTCTCCCAGTGAGTTAGGAAATACATTTTAAATAAGTAGGAAATCCCAAACGCAAATACCTAAGCGCATTCCCTGCATACAACCGCCCCGGCTTCTGTAATTACCAGCTCATGTGTCCTCTCGGTTCATCAGTGTCGCCCAGGCGACCAGCTCAGTCCCAATTCTGATCCTTGTTACCCAAATCTCAGCAATCATTTGTTATGTCTGATGGGACTGAGAAGAGCACGTGCTTAATGCATGGGAGGGCCTGGGCTCAGGTCCTAGCATCTCGAGATAGTGATGGGCCGGTTGAGTCACTCCTCGGTGTTTGCCTGTGATTACCTCAGTGGCTGATACAGCCTCTGCCCCAGGACAGCAGAGTCAGTGGACTGGGGAACAGGGAGTCGGGGTGGGATCTTGCTTAATCCACACAGTGCATCAGCCTCATATCAGCGGGTCACACAGAGGAGGACCAGTGGATTAGAACTTCAGTTGGCAGCCCTACAGGGAAGGCCTGGCTCTTCCTGAAGTCAGAACATTGTTTGTTTGTTTGTTTTTGGGTTTTGTTTTGGGTCCTGGACATGCTTTGTAAACCAGGCTGGCCCCGAACTCACAGCGATCCACCTGTCTCTGCCTCCAGAGTGCTGGGATTGAAGGCATGTGCCACCACCATGCCCAGCAAAGTCGTAACACTCCTACACATGAGTCAGATTAACAAACAGTACTCATCAGAATCCCTGTGCTGAGTGTTCACAATTCCCCAGTCGTCTCTTATTTAATTTTATGGTTTGATAGTACAGATGTCAAATAAAATCTGTTCTTTGGTGTTTAAATACTTTAACCCGTGAGTTCTTTCTCCATTTAGTTCTTTCATTCCCACAGTGCCCCGCCCACTGGTGACAGGAGGGGGTCCTTCTTTCAGGGTAAAATAATAACTTTTTCAGGATAGTACTTTGACATTATTTCACTTGGGAGTAATAACCAGGAACTGCCTCTGAAGATTTGGTTGTGCAAATTCCAGGGACTTACTGAGCTAAAAACAGTGAATTCAGCCGGGTGTGGTGGGGCATGCCTTTAATCCCAGCACTCGGGAGGCAGAGGCAGGGGGATCTCTGTGAGTTCAAGGCCAACCTGGTCTACAAAGCAAGTCCAGGACAGCCAAGGCTACACAGAGAAACCCTGGAGAGAGAGAGAGAGAGAGAGAGAGAGAGAGAGAGAGAGAGAGAGAGAGAGAGAGAGAGAGAGAGAGAGAATATGAATATTCCTGTCTTAAAAAACCAATTATGACCAGGGCTGGAAGCACTTCAGGAGTGAGGTGTTTACTGCCCTGCATGATGACCTGAGTTCTAGCCTAGGACCTACACAGTAGAAAGCGAACCGACCCCCTCAGATTGTTCTCTGATCTCCAGAAACTTGCTATAGAATGCACATGCATGTGTACATACAATAAATACATGTAATTTTAAATTTAAAAAACAATAATTTCAAAAGCTAGATGTCCACTTTTCATAAAAATTTCCTGCCCTTGTAAGCCATTTGACTTGTAAAAGATACTGAGGGAGTATTTTGTTTTTGGTTTGGTTTGGTTTTTGGTTTTTCATGGCAGGGTTTCTCTGTGTTAGCTCTGGCTGTCCTGGACTCAATTTGTAGATCAGACTGGCCTTGAACTCACAGCGATCCACCTGCCTCAGCCTCTAGAGTGCTGGGATTAAAGGCGTGCGCCACCGTGCTAGGCATGAGGGAGTATTTCATCTGTTTTGGAACCTAGTCTGCTGAAGTAGCTATGTCTAGAGGATATAATAAGAGGTCTGGTGAGGGCATCATCCCTCATGGTCTGAACTGTTGAGCTTCAACTCAATTCTTGTCCATCATACCCAGATAGAACTTGCCTGGAGCAGGGTGGAGGTGGCGCACACCTTTAATCCCAGCACTTGGGAGGCAGAGGCAGGCAGATCACTGTGAGTTCAAGGCCAGCCTGGTCTACAAAGTGAAAATAGGACAGCCAAGGCTACACAGAGAAACCCTGTTTTGAAAAACAAAAACAAAAAAAACCAACAAAACAAAACAAAACAAAAAACCAACTTGGCTGGAATTGAGAAAATTAATAGAATAAAAGAAACAGGATATCCTAAGGCAGAGAAATTCTGTAACTTTAAGGGCCAAATGCTCAGCCACGACTCAAAAAGTCTATTCCTGGACTGGAGAGTCCTTCACAAGCTTGCCCTGGAAGCCAGTGCATGGGTAAGGTCCGTGACCACCCGCACTCAGGGAGTTAAGTCCAGACAGTAATAGTTCACAACGTCTCCAGGTGATCGCAGTGCACAGGGCACATCTCTTCCGTGTTCTCATGACTTGGTTTACGCCATAAGAAGAAACATAGGAATCAATACGGTTTGTCTCACTCACAGTTTAGTCAAGAGCAATGTAAGTAAGGATATGGGTCAGGATGTCCTCTCAGACAAATATGAACACAGCAGGTGACATGTCCCTGGGTAAAGGTCTCTGCAGCCAAGTCTGATGTCCTGACTTTGACCCCTGGACCCACACGGTGGGAGGTGAAAGCTGACCCCCTACTCACACCGTGGCACATGCAAGAATAAGTAACACATGTAAAAAAAAAATACACACACACACAACAAAAAACCTCTTGAAACAATGAGGAATGAACAAAATAACCTTTCCAAGGTGCAGGACTTAAATAGCGGTCCTGTGATGGGGCAGACCCAGCCCTTGGGAAGCCAAGACCAGAGGGTCAGGTGCTCAGCACTATCATGCGGAGTGAGTGTTCAGGGTCAGTCTGGGCTGTCTGAGACCTTAGCTCAAAACACAGAAAAACTGCGCAGTGGTTGCTGCCTTGTTCTCAGGAAGCTCATGGTTAGAACGGAGTTATCTTACAGATGTGACCAGTCACAGGCTTCTTGTTTCTCCCCATTTTAGAATGCTGCTTCTAAATTACTTGGGCAAAATTGGGTCCAAAACGCCTCTGATGGCAGCCGCGACCTTTTCCGTTGGCTGGAATACTTTCGCCTGCTCCGAGTCGCTGGAGAAGCCACTGAACTGGCTGCTTTTTAATTACTACTTAACAACATGCCTCCAGTCTTCAGTTAAGAAGTAAGTCATATTTAAAGCTATTTGTTACAAATGTTTTAGGTTTCATAACCCAGCAGTATAACATTTCAGAGCACAACACTACCAGCATATGTGATTTATTTACATGATTTATTACTACAGCAAAACATCCCTCTCTACACTATGAGTATATAGCACAAATTTTAAGTTGAAAATATAGATAAAAGTAATAAAGCATTCTGTGTGTGGGCCTCATCCCCCACCCCCGTCCTGCGTTGAAGATACTAGTCTAAATTATTCTGAAAACTACGTTAGTATGGAGAGTGTTTGGTGATATGTTTGGGATGTTTCCTTAGATTTCTTAGTTATTAATCTTTCCCAAACCTAATTCTCAGGTATATGTTAAGACTGTCCTCTGCAGCTAAGTGTCCAAGCACTTAGGAAGATCTCTGAGGTCTAAAAAGTGAGCTCCAGGACAGCTTGGGCTACATAGGGAGACCTGTGACTTGGGGTTTTATTGCTGTGGAGAGACACGGTGACCACAGCACCACCTACAAAGACAAACATCTAATTGGACCTGGCTTACACAGTGGAAGCATGGAGGCGTGGTACTGCAGGAGGAGCTGAGAGAGCTGCATCTAGATCTGCAGGCAGCAGAGAAACTGAGCTACTAAACCTGGCTGGACCGTCCACTCCCACAGTGACACACTTCCTCCAGCAAGCCACACCTCCCAATAGTGCCACTCTTTATGGGCCAGGCATTCAGACACAGGAGTCTAAGGGGGCCATTTCTGTTCACACCATCACACCCTGTCTCAAAAAACAAGCCAACAACACAGTGTCCCGTGTTGAGTAATACAGCTCCTTAGGCAGGTTTTTACCAGCATAGTGTGTCTTAGAAATGGGATGACATGAACTGTATAGATGTCTCAGCGGGTAAAGGTGCCTGCCACCAAGCCTAAGGACCTGAGTTCAATTCCCATGACCCACAAGGGAGAAAACACAGTTCCTTACAAGGACTTTTGACCTACACACACGCACACACACATACACACACGCACACACACATACACACACACACACACACAAAATAAATGATTTTTTTAATTTTAAGAAAACTTATTCACCAGGCATGATGGCGCATGCCTTTAATCCCAGCACTTGGGAGGCAGAGGCAAGCAGATCTCTGTGAGTTTGAGGCCAGCCTGTCTACAATGCACGTCCAGGACAGCCAAGGCTACACAGAGAAACCCTGTCTCGAAAAAAACCAAAAAAAGAAAAAAAAAGCACCTTTAAAAAGCAGCCAGGCATGATAGGACATGCCTTTAATCCAAGCACTTAGAAGTCAGAGGCAGGCAAATCTCTATGAGTTTGAGGCCAGCCTGGTATACAGCATAAGTTTCAGGACAGCTATGGCTACACAGAGAAACTTAGTCTCAAAAAAACAAACAAACAAAAAAAGCACTAACACCTCTTAGGAATGGATGTTGATGTACTTACTAGTCCTGTATCTGATTAAGCAAACTTAACATAATTCCATTGTACTTTCATTACCTTACTTTGTGTAGGCAGCATGCTGTGGAGGTCAGAGAGTGTTCTCTCTTTCCACCATGTGGGGCATCAGACTTGACAGCAGGGGTCCTTCACCCACTGAGCCATCTCACTGGCCCAGAAAATACTATTTTAGTACCGGCTTTGTGTCCTGTGTTAGGCTATTTAATTATCTACTTTTATATGTTTTAGGAGACAGTGTCTCTGGTAGATCCGCCTGCCTCTGGCTCCCGAGTGCTGGGATTAAAGGCCTGCACCACCACGCCTGACTTTGTAGAGATGATCTTAATTTTCAGTTTTGAAATATCTTTTGTTCCAGGCACCGGCATATGTTTGTCAAGCAAATTGACATGGACCAGGTCATGAAGGTGAGAGGACACTTCTCCAGATGTTTATTTCCTCTTGTGATGCCAAGAATAGATAGATTCAGTCTGGTTTTGTTCTTCAGGCTAAGTCCATCAGAGAGTTTGATAAACGATTCACCTCAGTCATGTTTGGATACCGAACAATCGATGACTATTACACCGATGCCAGTCCAAACCGCAGACTGAAGTCAGTGGGGATCCCAGTGCTGTGCCTGAATGCTGCGGATGACGTGTTCTCGCCCAGCCACGGTAAGAGAGCCATCTGTCCACATGCTTTGGTGTGACGTAACTTCCTTTTTTAAAGACTTGTTTTTTAGTTTTATTTCTGTGTATGTATGTTGATGTGCGTATGTGACAGTGTGTGTTGGTACTCACAGAGGCCAGAAGAGGGCAACAGAGGCCCGGGAGCTGGAGTGGCAGATGGTTGTGAGCCCCCAGACATAGGTGCTGGGAACTGAACCTGGGCCCCCTGGGAGAGCGGCAGCACTCTTAACTGTGAAGCTGTCTCCCTGGCTCCTCATTTAACTTAAAATATTGCTGTTGTTTCTTTCTTTTTAATAATATTTTTTACATATACATTTATATTATATTATATATATAATATAAACTACATAGAACAAGAACCACAGAAGAATCTAATAATAATTATTATTATTATGAGAATCTAAAAAATAATAAATGTTATACTCATAGTGTTTTGGCTATTTGTATTTGGCAGCCTTGTAGAAAACATGTTCCTGTCTTGGTAAGTCTAAAGCTGTTGTTTCTTTTTAAGGACATATGGTAATAAATGCAGAAAGGCTGGTCTGCTATTAAGTTTTTTTTTTAAGCTGCCTGTCATGGTGCTCCATGCCTGTAATCCCTGCACTTGGGATACTGAGGCAAGAAGATGTAAAGAGCTTGAGGCCAGCCTGGACTTAATGAGCTGAAAAGCAGCCTGGGCTAGCAAGACATTATCTCAAACAGGCAAACCAAAGTCAGGCGTTCTAGCTTGCTCAGTGTCCAAGTCAGGCTCCCCCAGCTCAGTGTCCCAGTCAGGCCTCCCTAGCTCAGTGTCCAAGTCAGGGCCCCCCCCAGCTCAGTGTCCGAGTCAGGACTCCCTAGCTCAGTGTCCGAGTCAGGACTCCCCCAGCTCAGTCAGTGTCGGAGTCAGGTGTCCCCAGCTCAGTGTCTGAGTCAGGCCCCCCCTGCTCAGTGTCTGAGTCAGACCCCCCCCAGCTCAGTGTCCGAGTGTTTCAGATCACATGTGCAGGGTCCCTGCCTGTTGTCGGGGACTCAGCCTGTGTGGGACTCAGTGCTCATGTGTGTAACACCTTTGGTTCCGCTCAACAGAATGTGCTCCAGCAGCCTTGCCTGGGAGGACATTGTCACTATTTGCCTCCTCTTCCTGGAGTCCCAAACTAAGATAATTTGAAGTTTTCTTCCCCTTTAACTGGGAAGAGAACCTGAGAGTTTAGAAACATAACGTCCTTGTGAATTCCAATGCTGGAAGCAGATCTGGGCTAAAAGTTCCTTTCTAAAGGAAAACGGTCTAGTTCTACCGCCCCCCCCCCCCAGATACTGTAAGAAAGAAAATTACTCTAAAATTAACCTTCATAGTCTCTTAATTCAAGAAGAGCAATTAGGCAAGAGAGATGGCTCTGTGGTTAGGAACATGTATTGTTCTTACAGAGGACGCGAGTTCAATTCCCAGCACCTACATCAAGCAACTCAAAATCACCTGTAACTCCAGATCTAATGCCTGCTTCTGCCTCCACAGGCATGTGCACTTCACACATGTGCACATTCCTATCCTACACACAAATAATTCTAAATAACAAAAATCGTAAAAAGAAGCCTCCTGACTTTTAAAAAAGTAAAAAGAATAGCTAAAATCAAACATGTTCATTTATTGAAAGTAATCTTACAAACTGGTAGGCTCGCCCTCTAACTGTATTGTATGAAGTTTTAAGGGGGGCTATTGGTTTTGTTGTTGTCCACACAGGATATCATTGTGTAGCCCAGGCTTGCCTGGAACTCATGATCCTCCTGCCTTAACCTCCCATGTTCTGGTATTTCAAGTGTGACCCACCATGCCTGGCTCCAATATATATATATATACAATATATATATATATATATATATATATATATATATATATATATATATATATATATATTTTTTTTTTTTTTTAAAGTTGTTTTCAAACTTTTACGTGTTTAGGGTGTGTGGCTTGCATGTGCGTCTGTGCCTACTGGCCACACAATTCAGAAGAGGAAGTCATAGCTCCTGGAACTGGGGCTGCAGATGGCAGTGAGCTGCCACATGGGAGCAGGGGGTCAAACGCAAGCCCTCTGCAAGATCAACCTGCGCTCTTAACCTCTGAGTCATCTCTCCAGTCCCTCAGAATAAAACAAAACAACAACAACAACAACAATAAAGAAATATGTTCCCAACTACTTAATTAAAACCGTTTCTTTGGGGCGGGATGGAGCTCTGTGGTAGGGTGCTTGCCGCACGTGAGAGGCCCAGAAAGGCCCAACTGTAGCATATGTTGTAAACGTTTTAGAAAATCCCAGTGTACACAAATATTTGAAATCACCCATCATTTCTCTGAGAGATCGCATAACTGGCACTTTGAGCCTTTGGCTGTAGATGAGAAAATGAAACTGCCTTTGGTATCTATTAAATTATGTGGTGGTTGCCTCACATAATTTCACTGGATAAGATCTGGTATTTCTCCATCCAGTCTTATGGATACATTTGCTACAAACAAGTTTCCCAGGATTTACCCTGACTCACTAGGGCAAAGTTTGGACTCATTATTTCCTATTTGTTCCCAGGCCCTCTAGATATTCTTACACAGAGTGGACAATTGTCTGCATCCTGAGGGAACAGGCGGCCTGCTTCGTTCACAAGACTGCAGCCTGGCAAAGTCTTTTGTTCTGTTAAGACTGTAGCAGTCAGGGTTAGAAACCGCTGAGAGGGCTGTGTGAAGGCCAGTGGGAACTTAGGCTGAGCGGTCATGAGGCTCTTGGTTAGTCTGTGGTGCTAGGCAACGCATGCGCGTGCACACACACGCACACACACACACACACACACACACACACACACACACACACACACAGAGTCTTTCTGTCTCTGTCTCTCTCGCCTGCGAGAAAAAGAAAACAACATGTTTACTTCATGCTCTTGAAGCTTCTGTGGGAGGTAAACTTGCTAGAAGACATGCAAACGCTGCTGTTACTAGGGAGTTGGTTACATTTCACTTCAGCTCAGTTTTCCAATAAAGTTTCTCTTTGTGTTGAGTGTAATCAGAAAACCAGGAAGACAGAAAGAGATAATCGCCTTGTCTAGATGTCTCAGCAACAGAAGGTTAAACACTTGTTACCGCTGGGCAGAATTTTATTTGTTTTTAATACACACACACACACACACACACACACACACACACCACTTGGAATTTTAAGCCCTTTGTAAAGATATCAATCATCTTTAGAAATCTAAATTTATGTAAAGTTAATCAAAATTATACAGAATGGATTTACAACTCTCACAAAAATTAGCTTAGTTTTAACTTCTCAAAAACAAGAATCAGCCTATGTTTTCCTTTTATTGCACCTTGTCTTTCCGTGTCTGTTTGTGCATGCAAGTCCATGCGTGCACATGAGTGCTAGAGCACATGTGTAGGGGTTAGCCAGTTCTTTCTTTCCACTACGTGGATCCCAAAGAGAACACGCAGGCCATTGGGCTGGAGAGATGACGCAGCAGTTACAGCCCAGCACTGCATCTTTATTTTTATTTGTTTTGGGGTTTCTAGATAGACAGGGTTTCTCTGTGTAGCCTTGGCTGCCCTGGACTCACTTTGTAGACCAGGCTGGCCTTGAACTCACAGAGATCTGCCTGCCTCTGCCTCCCAGTGCTGGGATTAAAGGTATGCCCCACCACTGCCCAGTTTACCTCGTTATTCATAAAAGAATCAATCAGAGATTTTATAAAACCAAAAGGTATAGGCTATTTCTTCAGTTGTTGAGATGGCTCTAGTGTAAGACTATAAATGTGAACAATTATAAGAAATCCATGGTTGGTATAAATTAGTCAAACTCATTCCATTGAGCCACACTCACTACAAATTTTTGTTTAGTTTTGTTTGGTTTTCTCTGTTTAGCCCTGGCTGTCCTGGACTCACTTTGTAGATCAGGCTGGCCTCAAACCCTCAGAGATCTGCCTGCCTCTGCCCCCCGAGTGCTGGGATTCCAGTGGTGCTATTACAAGTATGTGTTTAATGATGTTTTTACTGATTACAAATGATGAAGTACACTTCTCCTAACCAAAAAGGAATAATGTTAATATCTCTCTCTCTCTCTCTCTCTCTCTCTCTCTCTCTCTCTCTTTCTCTTCTCTCTCTCCCTCCCTCCCTCCCTCCCTCCCTCTTTCCCTCTTTCCCTCCCCCTCCTTCCCCTCCTTGCTCCCCTCCCCAACTCCCCACTTTACTTCAATTCCTCAAGCTATCCCAATAGAAACTGCTAAGCAAAACCCTAATGTGGCTTTGGTCCTTACTTCTTATGGAGGCCATATTGGTTTTCTGGAGGGAATCTGGCCTAGGCAGTGCACTTACATGGATCGAGTCTTCAAGCAATTTGTGCAGGCCATGGTTGAGCACGGACACGAACTCTCCAACATGTAGTCACTGGGTGCATTAAGTCTGAGCCACCACGGTTAAGGCAGTTCAGGTTAGTGCAGGAATTTCATGACGCTGATACACCGGCAGGTGGGTGAAGTGGTCCAGAATGACAGGCAGAAACTTCTTAGGGAAACAAAACAACTTTGTAGCAAGAAACTAAAGATAGTTTAGATTGTTACTATCGTAGATCTTATTTTTACTATGCCTTACCAAGTATGACCTTAAAATTAAGTAGTCCTTATGGAACAGAATCGCACTTAACCAAAACTATTGTGTAAAAAAGATTTTAATTCCTCAGGGTTTTAATTTAGGCTAGTATTTTTAGATCACTCCGTTTAGGTGACTTAATAGCACTTTAATAACTGTTAAGGAATTTTGATGATTTGAATGTAAATTATTAGAGGGGCATTCCTGATGAGAAGAAACTGAAAAGAATAAATTACAATGTGCTAAGTGTTTGTTCTGACTCTAAGAGGCAAATGCAACAATGTTAGACTGAATTCTATACCTGCTCTTTACTCTGATGATATTAAATTAGGGCTGATTTATGTTTTATAATTATTATCATTTACATCCTTATTTTTAAAATAGTATATGTACACACAGATATCATTATATTAAAATAAATTCTATCATTTTAAGTTGTTTCTTTGTGAGTTTTTAAATCTTCAAAAATACCCTGTTGGGTACAGTAACATATAGCTTTAATTTCAGCCCTCAGGAGGCACAGGCAGGTGGGTTGCAGTGAGTCTGAGGCCAGCCTAGGTGAGAATGAGTGACAGTGAGCCGAGGCTATCCAGTGAGACCTTGTCTCAAAAAGAACACAATGCCCACAGCATGGTATCTGAGCAATGTGCTAATAGCAATTTCATGAGTGTATTATCAGAAACTTTTTGCTTCACTATTGGCAAACTACAGGCTGACATCATACAGCCTTAGGGATATAGATCAAGTGGTAAGTTGCAGAGAGCCTTGGTTGAATCCCCCAGACTACGTAAGATTTATCATGGGCTGAGCTTCTAGCCTGTGATCCCAGCGCTGTGGGGTTGAGCCACAAGAGGCCCTTGTAATTTAAGTCAGGGAGTCAGCGCATCTGTGGATGCCTGTGTCCAAGGCCCTGAGTTCAATCCCCCAGTACTGCAGGAAAAAGCAGTTGTTTTGGTATTTATTGGCAAGTTGCCTTTTATAGAAGTTATACCGGTTCTGTGATCCCAACAGCAAGCAGTGCCCATGGTGGCCATCTTACCAAGACTGTTTTTGTTTTGTTTTTGAGACAGAGTTTGCCTGTTTTGCCCTGGTTGGCTGGGAACTTGCTGTGTAAATCTGGCTGGCCAACATTTACAGAGATCTACCTGTCTCTATCTCCCAAGGCTGGGATTAATAGTGTGTGCCAACAAGATTGGTTCCAAAACTGTTTGGATTTTGTTTTTGTTTTTTGGGTTTGTTTGGTTTTTGTTTTTGTTTTGCTTTTTGTTTTTTGTTTGTTTGAGATAGGGTTTCTCTGTGTAGCCTTGGCTGTCCTGGACTCTCTTTGTAGACCAGGCTGGCCTCGAACTCACAGTGATCCACCTGCCTCTGCCTTCTGAGTGCTGGGATTGAAGGCGTGTGCCACCATGCCCCATTGTTTTTTGTTTTTTGATATATGTCTCATTGTGTAGCCTATGCTGACCCAAAACTCTCAGTCCTTCGGCTTCAGTTTCCTTAAATGCTAGGATGCAAAGTTGTAAGCACGGCCAATTTCATGCACAAATATAATGTATTTTAATCAAATATATCCCCACATCTTCCCTCTGATTCTTTCTGTACCCATTCGTGCCCTTTTAACCCCTCCTAACTTCTTGTGTCTTTCTTGGAGTTAAGTGAATCCACTTAGTATAGGCAACTGCAACGTGAGTAGCCTGTGAGGGGCTGCACCCAGAGAGAATGCACTCTTCTCCCCTGTGGGCTCTGGCTGCCAATAATGCCCTGTTTCCATGGCTCAGAGACCATCATGTGGTGGAAAGATTGTGAGAACCAATGGGAGTGAAGGACTGTGACAAAATAGTGTGCAGTAGCTGTGCACAGCCACGGCACTTGACCTGACTGGGGCCAATGGGAAAATGAAGAAAAGATTAACATAGAGACAGAAAAGCTGGAGTCAGGTGTCCTGGAAGCTGAGCATGCTCATTATACGCCTGAATAGCAAGCTGGGGTTATTACAGGTAAATAAAGAGGCAGGGTTTATGGTATGTAGGTGGATCAAGGAAACAGGGTTAGCAGGGGAGCAGTCTTCAGGCATAAACATGAAGAGAGCTATGGTGGACGCTGTCTGCACATACTGTCAACATCCACAGGCCACGCGTTGCGCACCCCTTTAATCCCAGCACTTAGGAGGCAGAGGCAGGCGGATCGATGTGATTTCGAGGCCAGCCTGGTCTACAAAGCAAGTCCAGTACAGCCAAGGGCTACACAGAGAGACCCTGTCTTGAAAAGCAAAAACAAAATAAAATCATCCACACTTCAGGCCCCCAAGGAAGTCTTGATCCTCACCCTGGGCTGGGGCAGGGAGTGGGAGCGGGGCAAAGAGCTTTGCCGGTTTCCTTCCAGGTATGAAGCTAGGATCCCTGGCACAGCAGTGCCCATAGCACACATTCACTCAGGACAGTCCACATTTCCACTGTGGACTAGAGAGGGGCCCATGATGGCCCACCCTTAGCTGAGAAAATGTTACTATTTTTCTTGTATTTTGCTTAGTCTCTTAGTATGTGAGTGCCATGGTGTGTATGTTAAGGTCAGGGACAACTGAGTCAGTTTTCCTGGGCTATGGAAGACTTGTCCAAAATAAAGGTTCATGTGACGTGCCCCTTCGGCTAGTGTCCAGATATAAGTGAGTATACACCATTTGAGTCTTTCTGCTTCTGGGTTAACTCACTCATTATGGTCATTTCTAGTTCAATCCATTTGTACACAAATTTCAGGAATTCCTTGTTTTTTATAGCTGAGTAGTATTCCATAGCATAAATGTACCACAGTTTCCTTATCCATTCTTCGACTGAGGGACAGTTAGGCTGTTTCCATGTTCTGGTTATTATGAATAAGGCTGCTATGAACATGGTTGAGCATATGTCCCTGTTCTGTGCTGGAGCATTTTCTGGGTATATTCCAAGGAGTGGAATAGCTGGGTCTTGAGGAAGCCCTATTCCCAGTTTTCTGAGATAGCGCCAGATAGATTTCCAAAGTGGTTGAACTAGTTTGCATTCCCACCAGCAATGAAGAAGTGTTCCTCTTTCTCCACATCCTCCACCACCAGCATGTGGTGTCACTTGAATTTTTGATCTTAGCCATTCTGATGGGAGTAAGATGGAATCTCAGAGTTGTTTTGATTTGCATTTCCCTGATGACTAAAGACGTTGAGCATTTCTTTAAGTGTTTCTTAGCCATTTGATATTCCTCTGTTGAGAATTCTCTGTTTAATTCTGAGCCCCATTTCTCAATTGGTTTGTTTGGTTTTGTGGTGTTTAATTTCTTGAGTTCTTTATATATTTTGGATATCAGACCTTTGTCAGATGAAGGTTTGGTGAAGATCTTTTTCCAGTCTGTAGGCTGTCGCTTTGTTCTGTTGACAGTGTCTCCTGCCTTACAGAAGCTTCTCAGCCTCATGAGGTCCCATTTATTAATTGTTGACCTTAAGGCCTGGGCTGTTGGAGTTCTGTTTAGGAAGTTGTCACCTGTGCCTATGTATTCCAGGTTCTTCCCCACTTTTTCTTCTAATCTATTTGGTGTCTCTGGTTTTATGTTGAGGTCTTTAATCCACTTGGACTTGAGTTTCATGCATGGTGACAAAGATAGGTCCAATTGCATTTTTCTACATGTAGACATTCCTTTGGACCAGCACCATTTGTTGAAGATGCTATCCTTTTTCCATGGAATAGGTTTGGCTTCTTTGTCAAAAATCAAGTGCCTATATGTGTGTGGATTCATTTCTGGGTCTTCGATTCGATTCCATTGATCAACCAGCCTATTGCTGTGCCAGTAACATGCCTTTTTGATACTGTTGCTCTGTAGTACAGCTTGAGATCAGGAATGGAGATTCCTCCTGAGGATCTTTTATTGTACAAGATTATTTTTTTTTTAGCTACTCTGGGTTTTTTGTTATTCCTTATGAAATTGAGAATTAATCTTTCAATGTCTTTAAAATATTGTGTAGGTATTTTGATAGGAATTGCATTGAATCTGTAAATTGCTTTTGGTAAGATGGCCATTTTTACTAAAGTCTTCACTTATCATGAAAGTGGGATAGAGGGGAGAACACCCTACTGGGACTCTCGGTGAGAGAAGTATGGAAGAATGGGGAAATAGATGGATCCAGAGGGTCCTAGAAACCTACAAGAAGAACATCATGATAAGTGGATCGGGGCCCAGAGGGGTCTGCTCAAACTATTGCACTAACCAAGGACAATACAAGTAGTAAACATTGAACCCCCACTCTGATCTACCCAATGGACAGGACATTCTCCACAGTTAAGTGGAGAATGGGGACTGACTGACACGAACTCTGGTGCTCCATATTTGACCACCTCTCCTTGGTGTGGAGGCCTGATGGCACTCAAAGAAAGAATAAACAGGATACCAAGATGAGACTTGATAGCCTATGACCCTATAGTGGGGGAGGAGGTCCCCCTCAGTCATAGACCTAGGGGAGGGGAATAGGGTGAAAGCAGGAGGGAGGGAGGAATGGGAGGATACAAGTGATGGGATGGCAATTGAGTTGTAATCTGAATAAATTAATAAAAATTTTAAAAAGCATAGCCAACAGAATAAAAAATAAACATATAAAAAAACAAAAATTAAAATAAAAGTTTAAATCTAGGATTTTGAGATTTGTGATGATATAAAAAAGACATCTAAGGGATATTAGGATAAAAAAGAAAAGCAAAATACAAAACTGTTATGTGCAAATGAAATAAAAAAGGCACACAAGGAAATTCCAGAGGCTACAGAAAGATTAGGTACACTAAATTGCTCTGGGGAGATAAACTGGGTAATAGGAGACAGGTGGAGAATCTGTTTTTCTTTCTTTCTTTCTTTCTTTCCTTTTTTTTTTTTTTTTTTTTTTTTTCCCAGACATGGTTCTTGACTGTCCTGGACTCACTTTGTAGACCAGGCTGGCCTTGAACTCACTGAGATCATCTGCCTCTGCCTCCCAGAGTGCTGGATTACAAGCATGCACCACCACACCCAGCCTGAGAATGTATCTTTTCAATTCTCTACTGTGTGTATGGCTTTGTAGGCAAAGGGGCTTGCTGCCAGGCCTGATGACCTGAGCTAAATACCTAGAACCTGGGGCTGGAGAGATGGCTCAGAGGTTAAGAGCACTGTCTGTTCTTCCAAAGGGCCTGAGTTCAATTCCCAGCAACCACATGGTGGCTCACAACCATCTATAATGTGATCTGATGCCCTCTTCTGGCTTGCAGTTATCTTTTTAAAAAAATAATAATAAAATCAATCAATAAACACCCAGTAGAAGGAAAGAACAGACTACTAAAAAAGTTGTCCTCTGATCTCCACACACGATCCATGGCACACATGTGCCCACACACATGCACACAAAAATAAATAAATAATAAGAATTTTAAAAAACATTTCAATCAGTTTATTTTTAAAATACAAAGATAAATTCAAAGGACTGTTAGAAACATGTCAAGCAGAAGAGCCAGGGGTGGAAGACTGTGAGAAACCCAGATAGTGAGATTCAAGTGCTAGTTAGTCACCCATGAAGAAAGTATGAGAAACTTAAACGAATGTGAATGCTTTGTAGTATAGCCAAGCAATGTAGTGCAGCCGGACTCCTTAGTAAGTAGATAAACTGTTCAATCAACTACACATCAGACTAACTTATAGTATCTTGTCAGATGTGATTTATGGCTATAATCCCAGCATTTGGGAGGCTATGACAGGAGGATAGCCATGAGTTCCAGGCAAGCCTGGGCTACACAACAAAACTCTTGTCTCAGAAACAACACAACACAACACACACAAACACACCAGCAACCTTCATCTGGATATGATGGGGTATATACCTGTATCCCAAACACAAAACATCCTCAAACCTAAAAAGCAGGATCTTATGTTTCAGTCTCAGCTTTGTCACCTCACTATAGCATCTCATTAGAACTTACAGAAGAACTGTGGGTATTGAATGAGGTAACAACGCAGAGCTGGACCAGCAAGAGGGCTCATCAGGTTAAGGCCACCAGGTCTAACAACCTAAATTAAATCCAAAAGATGTAAAACCAATAACATGATGCCTGGCAAATTTTAGCAGGACTTACTAAGGTGGAAAACCAGTTATGTCATAATTCTACCCAGTTCTCCTAAACTAGACATTAGTGTGATAAATTCACTTAGATGGAATTCTGTGCAAATAATCTACCCATCCGTAAGAATAGTAATTCACCATAACATAGTGAGAACATGGTAAGCCCAATATGTTGGCAGTTTGAGAAGGAAGAACTTGAATTTGAGGCCAGCCTGGGCTATGTAGTGAGACCTTGCCTTCAAAAACCAAAAAGCCCATGGGGCTGGAAAGATGGCTCAGAAGTTAAGTATAAATCTCTTTGTTTCTTTTTTGGTTTTTCTTTTCTTATTCGTTTTTTGTTTTGATTTGTTTTTGCTTTTCAAGGCAGGGTTTCTCTGTGTAGCCTTGGCTGTTCTTGAACTCCCTCTGTAGACCAGGCGGCCTCAAACTCAGAGATCCACCCTCCTCTGCCTGTGCTGGGATTAAAGGCCTGTGCCACCACCACCCAGCAAGTATAAATCTTTAAAAATAAAAACCTTAAAACCTGGGACAATGCTTGAGATGGCCCTCAGTCCAGTGCCACTCCCTCCCCACTTGCTCCTTGCCAGATGGAGCAGGTAGAGAGCAGGTCCCAAGGACATGAGAGCTGGAGAGCTGGCCCTGCCCCTTGCCTGTCAGTGTTGGGTGACCTACCCCGGGCAGTGCTGGAGAGCTTGCCCTGGTGGTATGAGTTCAGGAGAACTGGAGGACTGACCAGCTGCTCAGTTACCACCCAGGGCCAGATCCAGGGCTTTGTGTTGTCCCACCCCAATACCCACCCAACTGATGAAAACTGCTGGAGCATGTGAAGGGGCCAGTCCTGCAGATTCAAAGCTGCAGGACCTCCATGACACAGGGCAACCACAGGATATCTGAGAGGAGGCCCAGGGAGGACCCAGGATTGATAGTGTAGCAGAAACCACAGACTTTGAACCAGACCAGTTGCTCATTGCAGTGAACATTTGCAAGATGTGTGGCCAAAAGAGTGTGCTGTGTGACTCACCATGATATACACAGCTTCCACAAGATTTTTTTCCCCCTTTTCAGGGGAGGCTGCAAGGGCAGATACAAAGGATGAGGAGATGAGTGGGACTGGGGTGCATGATGTCAAATTCACAAAGATTCAATAAAAAGTTAAATAAAAACAATTTAAAACACAAAGAACAAACAAACAATAATAGAACACATGCAAGAAAAGACAGCCAAGAGTGTGTAGCTCTGGGATACAGTATTATATCCTATTAATAGGAAAGTGGATAAATTATGACACATTCATATTATGTAGCCCCCACACTTTCCAAATACATTTCAGATATGTTATTTAGTAAAAAGTTGCTGATTTGTGTATGTAGGATTCCATTGGTGTGAGGCAAGAATAACAAGACTGAAGACATACATTGTGCTTATGCATGAATTAAAATGGATGAGCTTTCACCCAGAGCATTATTCTCCTCAGCTGTACCTTCCCTCAGTAGCAAGCTCTGTGAAAAGATACGTGTGCTTTCATGGGGTTCTACGTCCTAAGCAATTAACACATTGTCTGAATGGCCCAGTAACTTTGCAAAAATGAGCTGAGTGCAGGGCGGGAGAGATGGTTCAGCTGTCAAGAGCACCTGCTGCTCTTGCTAACCACCGGGATGCTGTTCCCAGCACACACGTGCAGCTAACAGCCATCTGTAACTCCAGTTCATGTGATCCAATTCTCCTGGCCTCTTTGGGTGCAATGCACACATGTGGTACATATACATACATGCAGGCAAATCATTCATACACATAAAATAAATTGTAAAATGTTTAAAAATAAAAAATACTGAGATGCCGGGCAGTGGTGGTGCACGCCTTTAATCCCAGCACTCGGGAGGCAGAAGCAGGTGGATTGATGTGAGTTCCAGGCCAGTGTGGTCTACAAAGCGAGTCCAGGACAGCCAGGACTGTTACACAGAGAAACCCTGTCTCGAAAAACCTAAAAGAAAGAAAACAAATAAACAAAAAAATACTGAGATAATTCAACAGACAAAGGCACTTGCCACCAAGCCTGATGATCATAGAGAAAACTCTTAGACCCACAGGGTAGGAAGAGAGAACCAACTCCTGAAAGTCTCTGATGAACACATGCAAGCCCTGTCACACACATTGCATACATAAACACGCAATTAAATAACAAGTTCAATAGATTTTTTCCCCTTTTTAATACTGGAGTTCCAGAAACTACACATGAAGGAAATAATTATTGCCTGTGGAAATGGTCACAAGAAATTGTAATAACTTCTTCTTTCTTCACTTTCTCCCCTTTTCCTTCCTTCCTTTTTCATCCTATAACTCAGCCCAGGCTCACTTGAACTCAGTATTTAACCAGGCTGGCTCTAAACTGGAGGCCAGCCAACCTCAGCCTCCAGAGTATTGGGATGACTGTCAGTTCCCAGCATGTCAGGTGACTAAAATGGCTGTAACTCCTCCCAACTCCTGCTCCAGGAGATCTGACATCTCTGACCTCAGAGGGCACCCAAACACCTAAGTACATATCCACATACATACACATAAAATAAATCTTTTATTTATTTATTTATTTTTAGTTTTTCGAGACAGGGTCTTTCTGTATAGCCTTGGCTGTCCTGGACTCAATTGTAGACCAGGCTGGCCACAAACTCACAGGAATCTGCCTGCCTCTGTCTCCCGAGTGCTGGGATTAAAGGCATGCGCCACCACGCCTGGCATAAAATAAATCTTAAATACACATATATATGTATAACACACATACATGTTTTAATGTAGGAAAAGGAGTGTTAGTGTTTATTCTGTATTTTGCCTTGGTCTTAGAAAATGGGGCCAAGATGCTGCCTTTTACTGAGAACAGAAGCAAGCAGCACTTTCCTAGGAATTCTTTATCACCTGACCTCACATGTCACCCTCATCTATTCCAAATTAAGGTCTAGGAAGTCGGGTGCTTACCCTGTGACAAGTGCTATATTGGGCTCAGAGTAACTGTGAATTGTTTTTTAATTATCACTTTGACTCGGAAGCCTGCAGGGAAACAGACTGCCTCAACTGATGTTCTGATTCAGAGAGAGGCTGACGAGACCTGTGCTCTGCCTCAGTCCTGCTTTGTATGAAAATTCTACCCAAGGCTCTTCTAAGCATCTGAGATTCAGTCAAGTACTGAACACAGTATTGCTAAGGAACAGATGCTTTTGAAGAACCCAGAGCCAGACTCTGTGTTGGGATTAGAGGAAAAAAGGAAGGGGAAAACCACATTTCTTGACTTGGCTGTATTTTCAATCTCCCAGTGAAAGCAGATATAAAGAAACTTCTAGCCAGGTGGTTGGGGTGCACGCCTTTAATCCCAGCACTCAGGAGGGAGAGGCAGGGGAATCTGAGTTTGAGGCCAGCCTGGTCTACAGAACATGTTTCAGGACAGCCAGGGCTACACAGAGAAACCCTGTCTTGTTAACCCTGTCTTGGCAAACAAAACAAAAGTAAAACAAAAAGAAAGAGAATAAAGAAATTTGTATGTGGCTCTAGTGGCTCATGCTTGTGGTAGTTTGACTAGTTGGTCCCTGGTCGATGGAAGTGTTTGGGAAGGATTAGGACATGTGGCCTTGTTGGTGGTCATGTCACTGAATGCAGGCTTTTCACAAGTCTCAGCCTTGTGCCTGTGTCTTGAGATGCGATCTCTCAGCCATTGCTCTAGCACCATGCCTGATTTCCTGCTGCCATGCTCACCTCCGTGACAATGTTCATGGACTCACTATCTCACACTGTAAGTCCTAAATAAACTCTTTTTTTTTTTTTTTTTTTTTGGTTTTTCAAGACAGGGTCTCTCTGTGTAGCCTTGCCTGTCCCAGGCTGGCCTCGAACTCACAGAGATCCTCCTGCCTCTGCCGCCCGAGTGCTGGGATTAAAGGAGTGCGCCACCACGCCCGGCAACTTTTAGTTCTATAAGTGCCTTGGTCATGGTCTTCTCAAAGCAATAGAAAAGAAACTAAGAAGATGCTATCAATATTTTGGTATTGTAGGGCTGGAAAAATGGTTCAGAGGTTAAGAGCACTGACTGCTCTTCCAGAGATCCTGAGTTCAACCACGTGGTGGCTCCCAACCATCTGTGATCTGATGCCCTCTTCTGGCATGCAGGTGTACATGCAGAGAGAGTACTCATACATTAAATAAACAAATCCTTAAAACAAAACAAAGGACTCTTGAAATTTGAAGGCAAATGGATAGAATAGAAAAGATCATCCTGAGTGAGGTAACACGACCCAGAAAGACACTCATGGTGTATACTCATTTATAAGTGGATATCAGCCCAAAATAGATGTCCTCTGAGAGACTCCACCCAGTGGGGGATCAGGACAGATGCTGGGTCTTGCTGCTGGCCTCTGGGTGGAGCAAGGAGAGTGGCATGGAAGAATGGGGGGATGGAAGGCCACAGAGGGTTCAAGAGTCCCCACAAGGAGATCATCAAGGCTGGCGGATCTGTACCCACGGGGGGCCTGCACAAACTGTTGTACCAATCAAGGACAATGCATAAAGTAAACCTAGACCCTCTGTTCAGATCTAGCCAATGGACAGCACATTCTCCACAGCTGTGGGAAGAGTGGGGACTACCTCTGACATGAACTCTGGTGCCCCTGATTTGATCACTTCCCCTTGTTGGGGAGGCCCTGCGGGCACACAAAGGAAGGGGAAGCAGGCTATCTAGATGAGACCTGATAGGCTGTGGTCATATGGTGGGGGAGGAGGTCCCCTTCTGTCAGAGATCTAGGGAAGGGGAATAGAGCAAAAGAGGATGAGAGGGTGGGAACAAGAGGATACAAGGGAGGGGATAACAATTGGGATGTAATCTAAATAAATTATAATAAATTAAAATTTAAAAACAAGAAAAAAGAACAAGAGGGTTAAAAAAAAAAATACAAACTTTACAGTGTGAGGAGTTAAGAAGTACCAGAAATTTTGATGTTGGAGCCAAAGTTTGTGCTAAAGGTGATGAAAGTTTAAAGAAAGACATCATGATCCAAAGTGGAATGAAGGGAAGGATGGCCTCATGACAAGACTCATAGGAAGGAAAGGCTTGAAGGATTTTCTGTTCCTAATAAGCAACAAGTCTAAAGCTGCTACAAGTGAGACTTTGCATTGGCACTGTGATTTGATGACAGGTCTATGGAGGCCAGGGAGTGGGGGGGGGGGGGTTTGGATGAGCCTGGCTCCCGTAGGTTCCTGAGCTGGCTGAAGTTTGTCTTGGTTTCAGGAGGATTGAGAGGTGTGGCCTTGATGGGTGTCACTTTTCTGCCTTGTTGCTGTTGTCTCAAGATGTGAGCTCTCAGGCAAAGCCTGCCTGCCTGCTGCCATGTTCAACTTTCCTGATAGTCATGGACTCATCCTCTGAAGCTGTGACCCCCAAATACACTCTTACTTTCTATGTTGCTTTGGTCACGGTGTGTCGTCACAGCTGTAGAACAGTAACTAAGACACCATTTATCTACTTGATCATCTTTAAGGTCAAATGAAACATGTATGATATTTAATGCTTAGACTCAGAATATAGCTTATTTTTCTAATGCTATAGAGAAGTGTTCCTGTCTTTGAAACCTCTAGATTATCTTATTAAAGGTGCACTCTGAGAAGCATAACACAGAATGAACTATTGTGAGTACAGTATAGTGTAGTGCAGACCTGAAATCCTAGCACTTGGGAGGTACAGACACAGGGATCATCCTCAGCTATATAGTGAGTTTGAGGCTAGCCTTGGCTATATGAGACTGTTCTCAAAAACAAAACAATTTGTATGTGTAGGTATCAGACAAAAGCTAATTAACAAGGACAACTGACACTAAGAATATGTATGACACACCTGTAGCTCCCTGTCCTCTGGCTACATATATCATGTTTTCTTTTTTGGCTTTTGCCTTTTGGTTTTTGGTTTTTTAAGACAGGGTTTCTCTGTGTAGCCTTAGCTATCCTAGAACTTGCTCTGTAGACCAGGCTGGCCTCGAACTCACAGATATCTGCCTGTCCCTGCCTCCCAAGTGCTGGGATTAAAGATGTGCATCACCACCACCTGTCTTATTAAAGCTTATTTCAAGTTTGATTCAAAAAATATGGCATTTGTCTTATTCTTGCCCAGTGGGATTAACATTACCTAACCCATTTCCCAATTCTTTTATCAACCATGACTATTCTGAAGCAAATCTGAGATATTTTATCTGCAACTTAGCACATATTTCTCAAAGTTAAGAGCTGTTTTAAAAAATATGACTATATCCAGGTGGGTCCTTCAAGTCTGTAGTCCTAGCTCTTGGGAAGTGGATCAGAAAGTTAAGGTCATCCTTAGCTACACAGCTAGTTCAAGTCTAGACTACATAAGATAGCATCTTTGAGGAGGAGAAGGAGGAAGAGGAGGAAGAAGAGGAGGAGGAAGAAGAAGAGGAGGAGGAGAAGACGATGACCTTGCATCTTTTTGTCAGATACCTCTTTGTGCTGCTTGGGATCAAACTGAAGGCCTTGAGCATGCCATGAGGGCACAATTCCACTGGGCTGTCGTCCCCCAGCCTGTTGGACGCCCCCTTGTTAGTTCAGAACAAGCACTTGCAGTCTAAACTATAGGCCATGTTCAGGCAAATGCTACATTCCAAATGTTCTGTCCATGTTGAACAAAATGTATGGTTTGTAACACATACACTTGTATAATGATTATTCTTTGTTTTTTGTTTTGTTTTGTTTCGAGACAGGGTTTCTCTATGTAACAGCCCTGGCTATTCTGGACTCACTTTGTAGACCAGGCTGACCTCGAGCTTACATTGATGTGCCTGCCTCTTCCTCTGGGTGCTGGGATTAAAGGCGTGCACCACTGTGCCTGGCTAATATGATTACTCGTACAAGGTCTTTGAATCAACCAACTCTGCTTCATGCTCACTTCTTGCTGTTGTTTCTTTTCAGAGATTGGGCAGGCAAACTCCAGGTGGTGTGGCTTGCTTGCCTCAGGGAGTGATGGCACTTACCTTTAGTCCAAGCACCTCAGAAGCAGAAGCAGGTGGATCTCTGTGAGTTATAGGGCAGCCAAAGCTACGTCGTTAAACCTTGTTTCAGGGGGAAAATAGCTGTACAGTGGTGGCACACGCCTTTAATCCCAGCACTCAGGAGGCAGATCACTGTGAGTTCAAGGCCAGCCTGGTCCACAGATACTTATATATATTGGCCAGGCCCATATCCAGGATTCCTAGAAAACCAACATATTACATTGGAACAGGAGCTTATAAAGGCAAAACATACAAGGATTTGTATTTCCTGCCTTCGTCCAATTGGGGGCAAGCGTACATCCTGATGTACTTTAGTCCTCAGGGTGACTCATATGAGATGGGACTAGCCACAAGCTAATATTCATGGAAGGTTCAGGGCTCAGTGCAGCCTCCTCTTATATGTATGCGTGAAAGGGTCATAATGAAAATATGAAAGTAGCAGGGGCTGGCATGTACCTCAGTTGGTAGAATGCTGCTTTGGTCGTCAGAGCTCTGACCCCCAGCACCAGAGAGCTGGGAGCAGTGATGTACAATGCCTTAAAAACAAAGCATAAAGAAAACATGAAAATAGCATGTAATTCTCCTGGAGAAAACCTACTTCAAAAATATTAATCACCACCTCCCATTTGACAGCTGTGCTGAGGTCAGTGCAATGGCTCAGGAGGTAAAGGCAGCAGCCAGGCAAGTGTGGTGATATGTGTTCAATTCCTAGAACCCACCATTGACGTCCATACCCATAAAGTGACATGTGTGTCCTACCCTTATGTCATGTACATACACACCATGATAATAAATGATTTTTTATTCATTTATTTTGTTTTTGTTTTTTTTTTTTAACAGGGTCTCTGAACATAGCTCTGGCAGTCCTAGAATTCACCATGTAGACCAGGCTGGCCTCAAACTCACAGAGATCTGTCTGCCTCTGCCACCCAAGTGCTAGGATTAACAGTGTGTACCACCGTTTTTTTTTTTTTTTTTCCTTGAGAAGCCTGGTGTGGCTGACAGCTGTAATCTCTATAATCTGGATCCAGAGGCAGGATGATTACCAATTCAAGGCTACAATTCAAGGCCACAAGTATCATGTGTCAAAAAGAAAGACTTGTAGTTAACACAATCAATACTATGATATTCTAGAATCCTCAGTATTGAGCAAGCAGCTATCAACCACACAGCCCCCCTTTAAAGATTTATTACATATAAATTTATTTATATATAAATTTATTACATAGAAATTATTAAAGGTACATGCCTATAATCCCAGCACTTGGGAGGCAGAGGCAGGTAGATCTAGGTAAGTTCAAGGCCAGCCTGGTCTACAAAGTGAGTCCAGGACAGCCAAGACTAACACAGAGAAACTGTCTCGAAAAACCAAAAAAAAAAAAAAAAAAAAAAAAAAAGATTTGCCGGGCGTGGTGGCGCACGCCTTTAATCCCAGCATTCGGGAGGCAGAGGCAGGTGGATCCCTGTGAGTTTGAGGCCAGCCTGGTCTACAAAGTGAGTCCAGGATGGCCAAGGCTACACAGAGAAACCCTGTCTCGGGAAAAAAAAAAAAAAAAAAAAAGATTTATTACATATACAGTGTTCTGCCTGTAGGCCAGAAGAGGGCATCAGATAATATTGTAGATGGTGTGAGCCACCATGTGGTTGCTGGGAATTGAACTCAGGACCTCTGGAAGAGCAGTCAGTGCTCTTCACCTCTGAGGCATCTCTCCAGACCCAACCACATCCTAAAAGCAACAAGGATCTCATCGCTTCTGCCTACAGTAAGCACATGTGCCTTTTGACACATAAAGCCAAGGCTTGTCAAGCCTCACTGTGAACCATTTGGTGATTCACCTTGTCCCTATCAAGTTAGCTGAGCAAACAAGGTGGCCAAGAATAAACATATAACTCCAAGGCCACACAAGCAGTGTTGTTATTAGAACCTGAATTAGCTTGGGTGACATTCAACAACAAATTAGAGAAAAACCAACTGACCCATGTGCAGTAGTGTAAATCTTGGTGCACTCATGGTGGAACCCTAATGCCCTTCCAGCAGATTAACACACTTTGAAGGAGCTCATTCATTCATTCTTCCATGTAAGGTCACAGCAAGCAGGTGCCACCTGTGAGCACCTGGGCCTCTCCCACACAGTCCAGTCATACCTTTAGATTTTCCAGCCTCCAGAACTCTGGGCAATAAGCTTCTGTTGTTTATAAACTATCCAGTTGTTAGCTTTCTGTCACTATAAAAAATATGTAAGTAATCAAGTTATAAAAAGAAAACGGTTGTTTTAGATCACAGCTTAAGAGGCTGGAGTCCGTGGTTGGTTGGCCGTGTTGCTCTTTGGCTAGGAGTGGACATCATATGAAGAGCATGTGGCTGAGTAAAGCCACCAATCTCACCATCACAAAGTGAAAGAAGAAGTGCAGGGAAGCTCAGGCAGTAAGAGCAGTTGCTGTGCAAGCCTGAGGACCTAGTTTTGTTTTTTGTTTTTGTTTTTTGAAACAGGGTTTCTCTGTGTAGCCTTGACTGTCTTAGACTCACTTGGTAGACCAGGCTGGCCTCGACCTCACAGTGATCCACCTGCTTCTGCCTCCCAAGTGCTGGGATTAAAGGCGGGCGCCACCACCGCCTGGCAAGGGCCTAGTTTTGAATACCCACAACTCAAACAAGTGTGATGCTCTAGAGTGAGCATCAGAAGTACCAGCAGACAGGACCACCTGCAGACCTCGCCAAACCAGCAGCCTGGCGCATGCAGTGAACACAGAGAGCCTGTCTCAAGTAAGATGGAAGGTGAGGACCTGCACTGTAGCACACACACACCCATGGTGTCACACACACATATACACACCCGTGTGTCACACATACACATACCCATGGTGTTACACACACACACACACACACACATACCCATGGTGTCACATATATACACACACACCCCTCCACACACATACCCATGGTGTCACATACACACACACACCCCTCCACACACATACCCATGGTGTCACATACACACACACACCTACACATACACCCATGGTTATGTCACACACACACCCATGGTGACACGCACACACACACGGTGTCATACATACATATACACACACACACACATACCCATGGTGGCATACACAAATACACGCACACACTTCCACACACAGAGAAACCCTGCTTCAAATAAGATGGGAAGCAGGCTCAGCAAGAAAGGGTGGACGCCTGCTGACCTGAGTAGGACCCCAGAGCCCACATGGTGCAATGAGAGAACTGACTCCTGCAAGCTGGGCTCTGTCTTCCACATGTGTGAAATGACTTGTTATCTGCCACCAGAAGATAACTATGATATTAAGAAATAAGGTGAAAGGGAAGGTTGTCCTTTGAGCTCCACATGAGTACCATGACATGTGTTTGTATGTGTGTGTGTGCGCATGCACACACACACACACTAACGACCACCAAATTATAAGGAATAGGGAGAGAGCATGCCTCCAATGCCCCAAAGACCTGCCCTCCTACAAGACACACTGCTAAAGTTTCTGACCTTCTAAATACATGAAATTGGAGATGAGGCCTTTAACCTATGGGCCTCTAGGGCATTGGTTACATCCATACTACAGCACTGGTCTATGGTATTTTGTAACAGCAGCCTGAACCAGTTAAGACAATTTGTCTCTAAAGAGATTCATACACAAAACAAAAGGTTAGAGCGGTGATTCTCAACCTGTGGGTCAGGACCCCTTTGGAGATGGAATGACCCTCTCACAGAGGCCGTTTAAGCCCATCTGTATCAAAAAAAACAAAAACAAAAACAAAAACAAAAACAAAAAACCATCTGTATATCATATATTTACATTATGACTCATAACAATAGAAAAAGTACATGTATGACGTAGCAATGGAAGTACTTTTATGGCTGGGGCTCACTACAACATGAGGAACTGTATTACAGAGCCCGAGCATTAGGAAGGTTGAGAACCACTGGTCTAAAGGAAGATAGTTGCATGGACTCAGCAGTTCAAGAATGTTGGAACCAGCTGGGTGCAGTGGTGCACACCTTTAATCCCAGCATTCAGGAAGCAGAGGCAGGTGGATTGCTGTGAGTTCGAGGCCACCCTGGTCTACAAAGCAAGTTGAGGACAGCCAAGGCTACAACAGAGAACCAAACCAAAGAATGCTGGAACCATAGTCTCTTGTATTTTCAGACTTCTCAGTGCTCTGTAGCTCCCCAACGAGACCTACTTTAGTTCCTAGCATAGCTGTGGCTCCTTTGTTAACACTTTTAGCATATCAGAAGCCATTTTGCTTCAAGTCTCCATTTTGCTTCAAGTCTCCATTTTGATCATAAGGTGAAATTAAGCTCCAGTTCTTGGGCTCCACCTGCAGGAGCTTGAATAGCCTTTTACTTACAGTTCAATCCTTGGTGAACGTTCTGCTTGAATTAATGATTTATGTTCTATGTAAACAAAACCGCAACATTCTGCCAAGTCCCTTTTTCCAGGAATGGTGGAGAACTGGAAAGTCCCCAAGCCTATATCCTAGCCAACCAGCTTTAAATGTTTTGTCTAGCTACCTGGACATTGTGCTTGGAACAAAATTGATTCTTCTTGTGTTTAGCTGGTCATGTGATGCTGCCCTCCCCCTTGCTTCCCGGGTTATGGTTTTTCTTATAAAAGCCTGCTTTAGAAACAGATCAAAGTCATAGTTTGGCTCCCCAATCCACTATGTCCCTGGCCATGGCCAGCTTGGGGTGTGGCGTGCTAATAAACCATCAATATCTCACTGAGATTGGTGCTTGAGTGGTTTGTGTGGCAATTCTTGTATTATAACACTCAGTGATGAAAAAGAACTGTGGTAGCCCACTCTGTATTATAGGGAGGGAGGAGAGAAAGAAAGGTCAAAGGGTAAAAGGCTTAAGCCAGAAGAGTCTGTACCTTTTATCTGAAAAGTTTCCCTAGAAGTCCTTAAGAGAGATTTCCATTTACACATCATTGATCAGAGCTAGGTCAGAGAGTTTCCACTAAGAACAAGGTAGGCTTGAAAATAAAGCTTTTAAAGTTAGGGGCAGTAGTCCACTGTGTGTGGTTGTGGTGTGGTGGCACGCACCCGTGAGCCCAGCACTCAGAGAGAGGCAAGAGGATCGGAAGTTGAAGCTCAGTGTTAGTTGAGGCCAGCCTGCGCCGTGGGACACCGTTTCAAAACAGAAAACAAACAAGTAAATAGGGTGAACGCCTGTCTGTGTTTGTCTACTGTAACTAACACACACACACACACACACACACACACACACACACACACACACACACACACACACACACACACTCCAAATTGGACTCTGCTAGTTAAAAGTATAAAATAAGTTATTGGGTCAGCAACTACCAGTGCATGATACAGACCCCATTTAAAGTCTCCAAATTTTCACCTTTTCAAACTTATGGCTCAGAATTGAGCTCAATTCATTTTAAAAGAAAAGTGGAGATGAACAAATGTCTATTTGCCAGGCCTACCCCACTGTGATGGATGCTGTCCCTTGGAACCATACATTAAAAGAAATCCTTTTCTCTTTCAAGATCCTTCTGGTTATTATCACAGGAAAAGTAACTAATACACACGGACCCCAGGTATTGGACTCAAGTCACCAAGATTGCACATTGAGACATTTCACCAACCTGACTTATTAGTGGAAGTGGTAGATATAAAGTCAGGTTTTGAAGCTTTTTGTATGTATGGCTCATGCCTGTAATTCTAGCATTTAGAATGAAGCAAGAAAGCTGCAAGCTTAACATCAGTCTGAGCTACAAAAGAAAGTACTAGGCCAGCCAGGGCTACATAGAAAGCCTGTCTCAAAATAAAAATAGACAGCCAGGCGGCGGTGGCGCATGGCTTTAATGCCAGCACTACGGAGGCAGAGGCAAGCAGATCCCTGAGTTTGAAGCCAGCCTGTTCTACAGTGTAAATTCCAGGACATCCAAGACTAGACAGAATAACTCTGTTCTGAAAAACAAAAATAAGTAAACAGAAAGTTTTAAACTTTTTTGTTGTTGTTTTTAAAGACAGAGTTTCTGTGTAGCCTTGGCTGTGTCAAGTGTTTTTTTTTTTAAGCCTTATTTATTTTCGAAAGTGGAGGGGAGATTCCTGGTATGATACCAATGTATAAAAGAGACACTGTCAAAATTTCAAGAACTTAGGGGCACTAGAGAGAAAGCTCCATGGATGAACAACAGTGACAGCTATACAAACCTGCCAACACGAGCGTGATCCTCACAACCCATGTAAATTAGAATCTGAGAACTGACTCCACACAACTGTTCTCTGAGCTGGGCACAGCGGCACACGACTTCAATCCCAGCACTCAGAAGGCAGGCAGATAGCTGTGAGTTCAAGGCCAAGACAGCCCAAGCTACACAGGGAAATCCTGTCTGGGAAAAACCAATCAACCAACCAACGCAAAAACCTGTTCTCTGGGGCTGGAGAGATGGCTCAGAGGTTAAGAGTACTGGCTGCTCTTCCAAAGGTCCAGAGTTCAATTCCCAGCAACCACATGGTGGCTCACAACCATCTATAATGAGATCTGGTGCCCTCTTCTGGTGTGCAGGTGTACATACAGACAAGGTCACTGTATAAATAGTAAATCTTCAAAAAAAAAAACCTGTTCTCTGACAAGTGGCTCCTGTACACACACTAAAATACATTTTATGTGTGTGAACGTTTTGTCTGCATATACGTATGTGTACCTGGTGCCTTTGGAGGTGAAAAGACTGGTCCTCCTGGAACTGGAGGTATAGATGGTTGTGAGTCATTATGTGGGTGCTGGAATTGTAACTGGGTCCTCTCCAAGAGCAGTAAGTGCTCTGAATCATTGATCCCTCTCTCCAGCCTAAAATAAAAAATTTATAGGAAAAACCAACAAAGAAAACCCTTTTTCTTCAGTCTGCGAACTGTTTAGCATGGTGTTAAATACTTACCTGCACACCACAGACGGCAGGTTAGTCTGAAATTTCCCTACCCCTCCCCTGCCATCCCAATGACACTCAAGCTCTCTGGCAGCAGAGTTCACTCTGGGGAACCAATGTGCTTCTTGGACTTTCTTCTTCTAGAGCATAGACAAAGGGTTACCTAACGGGGGTGTGGGCCTTCCTCCTGCAGCTGGCTGTACCTGGAAAGCCTTACTGGGCAGGAATGAGGGTCTCCCATGTTGACAGAGACGGAGCCAGAGCTCTAGTCTTCCTTGGCCTATAAATACACTTAAGTCCCTCTCCTAATCTGCATGCAAAGTTGCCAGTTGGTAGGGAGCAGTAGGATACTGGGGAGGAATGTGCACAACAGTCCCATCCGGGATGATCTTTTGCAAAGGGGCACAACTGAATGTCCCAAGGTGGCAGCTGGTTGACCAGAAGACAGTCGTGACCATTGGTGAGTGTGGAAGGAAGGGTGGATTATTTGCTATGACTGTTTAGTAGGTGAAGGGTCATTTTTTTGTGTATGTGTGGGACTTTATAGCTCTGGCCTTGAACTCAAAAGATCCATCCACCTGCCTGTTTCCCAAATGCTGCAACTGAAGGCCTGTGCCACCCTACCAGCTAAAATTTAATTCTTGAACAAATAAAATAAAGACGTCTACACTGCTCAGATGAAAATCTAGTAAACACTTTTTTTTTTTTTTAGACAGGGTTTCTCTGGGTAGCCTTGGCTGTCCTGGACTCGCTTTGTAGACCAGGCTGGCCTCGAACTCACAGCAATCCGCCTGCCTCTGCCTCCCGAGTGCTGGGATTAAAGGTGTGCGCCACCACGCCCGGCCCTTCTAATTCTTTTTTTTTAGTTTTTGAGACAGGGGTTCTCTGTGTAGCCTTGGCTGTCCTGGACTCGCTTTGTAGACCAGGCTGGCCTTGAACTCACAGCGATCCACCTGCCTCTGCCTCCCGAGTGCTGGGATTAAAGGCGTGCGTCACCACGCCCGGCTAGTGAACACTTCTTGAGGGTTTCAATTCTGGAGATTTTAAGATTATAGCCTATTGCTAAATTTCTCTTCAAAAACACATTAATACACTTGAGAGGCAGAGGCAGGTGGACTGCTGTGAGTTCGAGGCCAGCCTGGTCTACAAAGTGAGTCTAGGACAGCCAAGGCTACCCAGAAACCCTGTCTCGAAAAACAAAAACAAACAGAAAAACCACATTAATAACAAAATCAATGTTTGCGTGTTTTTCCTCAGACAGGGCTTCTCTGTGTAGCCCAGGCTGTCCTGGAACTCATTCTGCCAGCTGGCCTCAACTTAAGAAAAGCACGTCTGCCTTCCGAGTGCTGGGACAAAAGGCATGTGCCACCACCTGCCAAAATCAATTTTTTTGTTTTGTTTTTGCCACTAAGGCTCAATGGAGTAAAGCAAATGGGCTTGGGTTTTAGGTTTCATACCAAGAATTTATTTCACCTCAAAAGGAGCTGACAGAACAGACTCAAACCCATGTTCAGTGCATACATATGTGGCCAATCTACAGAGCTGAACATACTGTGTGAATACACGCAGACACTGAAACTTTAATTTGATAATCAGCAGACAACTTGGTTCCCACACTTATGTTTATTAAAAACTGACAAACAAACAAAACCTGTACAAAAACACCCCAAATTTCTTATCACTTTGAAACAGTAATCTTGAGAGACATTATCGCCTAGGACCCCCTCTTCCTCTGCCGCGGCCACGTCCTCTTCCTCTACCTCGGCCTCGACCTCTTCCTGCAACTGGGGAAAGTAAAACAAAGCAGATGAAATTCTGAGTCATAGCCCCTAGGCACACACAGGCTCACCCCGTGCCCTTCCCACCTACGCATCTTAAACTAGCAGCTACAGATATGAGCATCGCCACCATCATGTAAAACCCAGGGCTGCTGCCAGCAGGGCGACGATTTACACCCCGTGCCAGATTTCTGCTTACTGAATACAAGCCAGGCAAGTTAATCCAAAGTAGCAAACAACAATCTAGTAACACTGGAGCTTAAAAACTTGTTTGGCTCAGTTATGACTTAGTTCTATCTCTAACACTTGACATCATGAGGACAGAAAAGGAAAGAAAGAAAGGCAAGAGACCACAGTGCACCTGCTTGGTGTGCTGAGAATGAGTCTGTGCACTTCCCCAGTGGTCAGAAGCAAGGCCAGGCCCCATGCAGGCACGCCAGACAAGTGTTCTTACACTGAGCTCCATCCTCGCATCCCAGTCGGTCACTCATTTATTTTAAGGCATGGTCTCTTCTAGCCCTGGCTGCCCTCAAACCTCTGCCTCTCAAGTGCTGGGATTAAAGGTGTGCATTTAGAAAAGGAAGAATACCTTTTTAAAGAAGCTAAGATGTTAGATATAAGATGATGAGGAAAAACAGACACACACACACACACACACACACACACACACACACACACACACACAGAGGTTGACATTCTCTATGGAGATAGTTAGGCTGACAATCTGCCTCCTTTTTTCTAAGACATAGTCTCTCTGTGTAGTCTTGGCTGTCCTGGACTTGCTTTGTAGACCAGGGTGGCTTCGAACTCAGAGCGATCTGCTTGCCTGTGCCTCCCATGTCTCCTTCTCTTGTAAAGTTTGTCATTGTTTCCTTGACAAAGTAGGTAGGAAAGAAAAAGCAGAAGGAATCAAAAGACGCTAACACAGAAAGGCTTAAGATTTAGAAAAACAGCGTATAAGGTGGGACTTGAAAGAAGGGTTAGTCAGCGTATTTCAAGCTATGTATTACCATAACTTTCTTTTTAAACTAAAAAAAATAAAAGAAAAGAAAAGAAAAGAAAGAAAGAAATTTAAAAGCATTTATATTGTTATAACTAATTCCCAGGGAGAAGACAAAAAAGATTCAAAAGTCAACAAACTAAACATGTATGAAATAATGGCCCTGATCTCCTGCCCCGCCCTTACATAGCTGGCTGGCAGCCACGTGTCCAAAGCGGATGCTGTGGTTCCAAGAAGAAAAGTCCTCCTTAGACTCACATGCTGTACACTTGGTCTCCAGTTGATGGAGCTGACTGATTTGAGGTTTCATTGCCTGGCCACACTTCCTGCTCTCTTTCTGCCTCAGGACTGTGCACACACTGTGACAGGACAACAGGAGCCTGGAGTTCTGTTTTCTCCAGAGTAATGGATTGTAGCCCCCCCCCTTAAACTATTAGCTAGAACCGTGGCTTTCAATCTTCTTAATGCTGCGACCCTTTAATACAGTTGCTTGTGTTGTGCTACCCTCTAACCATAAAATTACTCTGTTGCTACTTTAAAACTGTAATTTTGCTACTGTTATGAATTATAGATTCTGTGTATGCTGATGGTCTTGGGTGACTCCTGTGACAGGGTCATTCGACCCCAAAGGGGTTGCAGCCCACAGGTTGAGAACTGCTGAGCTAGATAGAATAAATTCTTCTTTCCTTAAGCTTCTCAGGCATTTTGTCACAGAACAAAATAGCTAATACAACAGGAAACTGAAATCTTATCATGCAGAAAGCAGCTCTAGGACAGACTTGTAGATCCTGAAACTTAGTCTGCTTAGTCAAGAGGCCAACTTACTGCGGAACCCTTCAAAAGCTGGGGCTGGTGGGACAGGCCTAAAATTCCAGTTACTTAGGGAGGCTGAGCAGGAGGATTACAATCTCAAGGCTAGACCAGGCAATAAACCAAGACAAAAATGAAAAGTAAAATGGGGCCCAGTGAGATGGCTCAGCAGGACCCAGGACTCACATGGTGCAAACTGGGCTGAGTCCTGCAAGTTGTCTCATGTCCACATGCCTACCACAGTACGTGTGTACTCACACAGGCACACACACAAACATACACACATAAAGAATTAAATGTAAAAATAAAAAGGGGGATGGAGATATGGCAGAGGTTAAGAGCACTGTCTGTTCTAAAGGTCCTGAGTTCAATTCCCAGCAACCACATGGTGGCTCACAAACATCTACAATGAGATCTGGTGCCCTCTTCTGGCCTGCTGGCTCATATGCAGGCAGAATATGTATAAATAATAATTAAATAAATCTTTTAAAATTAAAAAAAAAAATAAAAGTAAAACAATGGGAATGTATCTAAGTAAAAGAGTGGTTCTCTTATATGTACAGTATCCGACATTTAATCCTCCAATATTGGTTTTCAGTAATTTTAAATTATTTGTTTATTATCACATATGTATATGTGACACGTAATGTTTATGTATACACTTGAAAGGCTACACATTGTCGTGTGAAAGCCAGTGCACAACTTTTGGTAGTTTGTTTCTGTTTCCACTGCTGGCTTGAAGATCAAACCCCTTGGGCTATCAGGCTTTCTTGGGAAGTAAATTTACTCTCTGAGCCATTTTTCAGCAAGAAGATTCAATAAAAAAGAAGTCCAGCTTCACTGGGCGTGGTGGTGCACACCTGTAATCCCAGCACTTAGGGAAGTAGAAGCAGGCGGATGTCTGTGAGTTCGAGGCCAACCTGGTCTACAAAGCGAGTCG
This sequence comes from Acomys russatus, assembly GCF_903995435.1. Lineage (NCBI taxonomy): Eukaryota > Metazoa > Chordata > Mammalia > Rodentia > Muridae > Acomys > Acomys russatus. The sequence goes on along the minus strand of NC_067156.1, from coordinate 1,038,596 downwards.
AAACCTTGTCTTGAAAAAACAAAACAAAACAAAGTCCAGCCTCTTTCCCCGAATACCCTGGAGAACTCAGAGAAAATAGGGCTATGGCTGCAGTCTGCAGAGTGCACAGCCTAGCACACATGGGCTTGACACCAGCACCCCACAAAGCAGGACGGTGGACAGCAGCAATCCATCACTTGGAAGTGGAGGCAGAAGGAGCAGAGTAAGTTCAAAGTTACTCTCAGCCTCACAGCTAATTTAAGAACAGCTTGGGCTACGTTAGACCCTAACAGTACAAATTAAATGAATGAATCAATCAAGAGAAAACAACAGTCAAAGGACTAAAAACTCTCAAAGAAAATCTACAACAGTCAAGCCAGATGTGGTGGTGAATGCATTTAATCCCAGCACTCAGGAGGCAGAGGCAGGCAGATTGATGTGAGTTCAAGGCCAGCCTGGTCTACAAAGTGAGTCCAGGACAGCCAAGACGACACAGAGAAACCCTGTCTTGAAAAACTTAAAAAAAAAAAAACACGATAACGATACTAAAAAACCTTCACTTACCAGCTTCCCTTTTCTTAGATTTCACCTTAGGTTCCACATCCACAAGCAGCGTATCCAGAGGTAAGCTGTCTGGCAGAATAAAATACCGAATGTTGTTGCCTCGAATACTCAGTGTTTCCAACTGTACGGGTTCTCTGTTCTTCAGCGTCATCTTCACAGCTTTAAGATGAGTGTTCATGCTGACATCTACCCCTAGAGGGGAGGGAATCAGAGCAGTTACCAGCGATATGAAGAAGGCACCCTGCCTTGCACAGGTGAAGTCAGACTGTCGGAAATACTTTCTGCTGTGTTACAGGGCAAGTTTCTACAACTTAATACATGCACAATGGGGGGAAATGTCAAAATCAACCAGTAATTTATTTTGGAGAGATGGCTCAGAGGTTAAGAGCACTGCTGCTCTTCCAAAGGTCCCAAGTTCAATTCCTAGAAGCCACACGGTGACTCACAACCATCTATAATGAGATCTAGTGCCCGCTTCAGGCATGCAGGAGTATATGCAGGGAAAACACTGCATAATCCCAGCACTTGGGAGGCAGAAGCAGGTGGATCACTGTGAATTCAAGGCCAGCCTGGTCTACAAAATTGGGTCCAGGACTGCCAAGGCTAATGCAGAGAGACCCTGTCTCGAAAGACCAAAAGAAAAAAAAATTCGCTCTATTAAAAATAAAAAGACTTCAAAGACACAATGCTACTGTACAGCACTAAGTGCAGGTATAGAATTGAATGGACCCGTGGCATGGTTAACTGACACTTGTAATCTCAGCATTCTAGAGGGTGAGGCAAGAGAAACGGCATGAGTTCAACACCTGGACTGCAGAGAAAGAACCTATCTGTGGCCGGGCGTGGTGGCGCATGCCTTTAATCCCAGCACTAGGGAGGCAGAGGCAGGTGGATTGCTGTGAGTTGGAACCCAGCCTGGTCTACAAAGCGAGTCCAGGACAGCCAAGGCTACACAGAGAAACCCTGTCATGGGGGGGGGGGGGGGGGGGGTTGGTGGCGGGGAAAGAACCTACCTGCTCGACAAAGGAGATGAAGATGAATGTGGCAAGCAGTGAAGGAACCGTGAGTGTTGGGTGTACCTCATACCCACTACTTTCATAGCTCAATTCTTTTCCAGGATTAGATAGTGTGTGTGGCACAATTCTCCTACTGTCCCCATAACTTCCTTACCCAACATTCTTATCAAGCCATGGGCCTTTGTTTTTTGGGTTTTTTGTTTGTTTGTTTGTTTGTTTGAGACAAGGTTTCTCTGTGTAGCCTTGGCTGTCCTGGACTCGCTTTGTAGACCAGGCTGGCCTCGAACTCACAGCGATCCGCCTGCCTCTGCCTCCCGAGTGCTGGGATTAAAGGCGTGCGCCACCATGCCCGGCTTATATGTTTGTTTTTATCCCATTAGATAGGCTGTCACTATGCAGCCCACACTTGCCTCAAACTAAGTAAGGGTTCCTGCCTCTGCTTTTAAGTGTTGGCATTATAAGCATGAACCACCATGCCAGGCTAATGTTACTGTTTTCCTTAATACTATGGTTACAAAGGTTAGCGATCCATCCAACCTAGTTTTCTCACTGAGCCATTATTTTAGTGTACAGAAGCGAGGTTTCCTGGATGAACATATGACATCATAGTGTGATAACCAACACAGATAAACAGCCAAAATCTACTCTCTTTTCTTAGAAAGTTAAGATCAGAAAACATGGACTGGAGCGATGGCTCAGTGGTAAGAGCACTGTCTGTTCTTCCAGAGGTCCTGAGTTCAATTCCCAGCAACCACATGGTGGCTCACAACCATGTATAATGAGATCTGATGCCCTCTTCTGGCCTGCAGGTGTACATGCAGGCAGAGCACTGTATATATAAGAATAAATAAGTAAATAAATAAATAAATAAACATTTAAAAAAAAAAAAAAAAAAAAGAAAAGATCAGAAAACATGACTTCTCTCCAAAAAGTCATTATTACACATCGTTTCCTTGCTGGGCAGTGGTAGTACACACCTCTAATCCCAGCAGAAGCAGGCTCACTAAACAATCAAAAAACAACCAACCAAACAAAAAAGACTAAAAAACCTCTCCAGCAGGTGGAACATGATGAGAAAAACCATGAAGAGACACAGTCCAACCTCCTTACCTGTGATTGTCCCATGGACTTGTGTTCCATTCTTCAACTCAATGGTTACAGTTTCATGACTCAATTTCATCAAAAATCTAGACAAACAGAAATAAAGTCCTGAAAGTTGACATAGGCCTTTAACATTTATAAATATTTTTGTGGAGCTGGTAGGATGCAATCACTAGAGATCAGTGTCTTTAAACTGTTACTGCAACAATTCGTGTGGGGTCTGGGCAGCTGACTTGGCAGTTAAGTCCCAGAACCCACATGGAAGCTCACGCCCGCCTGCTCGTCTCCAGTCCCTGGGAATCTGGAGGCCTATCCTGATCTTCATGGGTACCAGGCAAGCTCGCGGTGCACACACATCCGTGCAGATAAGACACTCATACACATAAAATAATAAACGCATCTTAAGAAACAATTCGTATTAGTAATATACACAATGCTTAACTTTTCCTGAACTCAAACTTATAAAAGGACAAATTAATAAACTGTCATGTGGCATCTGACTGTCTACCACAGGGGGCCACCTTTTTGGCTTCCTTGGACCATACCAGATGAAGAATGCCACCTACTAAGTTCATGCTTGAGGTTGTGTTGGGCCACACTCATAGCTGTCCTGAACTTCAGACTAGAAAATAGTAAAAACCATTACAAAACAAACTCAAATGAAGACATCCAGGATCCTAAAGTGGCATAAGGTGTGGTGCCTTTAACTCCAACCCAAGGGAGGCAGAGGAACATGGGGCTCTGTGAACTGGAGGCCAGAGTGGTCTACATCGCAAGTGAGACACTGACTCAACAAACAAAAAGACCCTAGACTAAGTTTAAGCCACAAAAAGGAAATAATCCTAATTGATAGCATAAGGGTACGTGGTAGAAATAAAGAATCTCTTTTTCTCTTCCTGCATTATCGGTGATTGGGGATACTATTCTACCCCATAAGCATACATGCAGGCTTCTACTTCACAAAGGCCACTCTTCAGTGGTATCTATAACACTTAAGAGTTATTTAGCAGTTTACACTGGAGATAACTGCTTCAAAATAAATATTTCAAGAGCTGGATAGTAGTCAGTTAGTTATCCCACTGTGAATGATGTTTTCAACTTTGTGCTATTACAAACTCATTTATGCAAGCACTCTGCAATACAGTTAACAATCTCCTAATTTTCTACCCATGGGTGGGGGGGGGCTGGGGAAAGGGTGCTGGTTGAGGAGAGGCATAGCAATATGGCTCAGAGGATAAAGTAAGTACTCGCTGCCAAGCTCCAGGATCCAAGCTGGATCCCTGGAACCAAAATGATGAGAATTGATTCCCTCTAGGGGTCTCTGACCTTTGTATACACATAGTGATGCCAACCCTCCTCCAACAAATAAATGTAATTTTTTTTTTTTTAAACTTGAGACCGGGTTTCTCTGCATAGCCCTAGATGTGCTGGAACTCGCTCTTAGACTAGGCTAGCATTGACTTTACAGAGATCCATCCACCTGCCTTGCCTCCAGCCTGCTAATAATTAGAATCTCAAAACAAACAAACCCAACAAACCAAAACTAAAGAAAAACTGAGCCAAGCATGGTAGCACAGTCTTTAACACCAATACCACGGAAACAGAGGCAGGCAGATCTCTGGGAGCTCAAGGCCAGATTGGTCTAATCAGCATGCTCTGAGCCAGCCAAAGCTATATATCAAGATCCTGCCTCAAGCCGGGCGTGGAGGCGCACGCCATTAATCTCAGCACTCGGGAGGCAGAGGCAGGCGGATCGCTGTGAGTTTGAGGCCAGCCTGGTCTACAAAGTTAGTCCAGGACAGCCAAGGCTACAAAGAGAAACCTTGTCTCGAAAAACAAAAACAAACAAACAAAAAGATCCTGCCTCAAAAACAATCATCGGGGGCTGGAGAGATGGCACAGAGGTTAAGAGCACTGTCTGATCCTCCAAAGGTCCTGAGTTCAAGTCCCAGCAACCACATGGTAGCTCACACCCATCTATAACATGATCTGATCTGATGCCCTCTTCTGTCCTGCACAGCACTGTATACATAATAAATAAGTCTTTTTAAAAAATCATCGAGCCGGACGTGGTGGCGCACGCCTTTAATCCCAGCACTCGGGAGGCAGAGGCAGGCGGATCGCTGTGAGTTCGAGGCCAGCCCGGTCTACAAAGAGAGTCCAGGATGGCCAAGGCTACACAGAGAAGCCCTGTCTCGAAAAACCAAAAAAAAAAAAAAAAAACATCAACACCACCAAATTAATTAATTAATTAATTAAAATCCCAAGCAGAGCTAGCAAGACAGCTCAACAGGTAAAACCACTTGCTATACAGGCTGGGGGCCAGAGTTTTAATCACTGGAACCCTGGTGGAAGGCAAAAACAAACTTTGAAAAATTGTCTTGTAACAAATATGTGCATCTGTTGTGTGAATGAACACACACAAGTAGTAATAACTTAGTGAGCAAAGCTAAAAAAAAAAAAAAAAAATGTATGCTTGTAATCCCAGCACTTGGAGAGTGGGGGCAAGAGGAACAGAAATTCAAGGTATTAGCTATACAAGAATTTGAGCCAGTGCCTCCCAGGACTCAGGAGGCAGAGGCAGGTGGATCGCTGTGAGTTTTGAGGCCAGCCTGGTCTACAAAGCAAGTCCAGGACAGCCAAGGCTATACACAGAGAAACCCTGTCTCGAAAAAACAAAACAAACAAACACACACACAAAACAACCCACAAGAATTTGAAACCAGCCTGGCCGAATGAGACTATTTTAAAATGGTTAGAGAGATGGCTCTACAGCTGGTTGAGAGCACTGACTGCTTCTTCCAGAGGACCCAGGTTAGTTTTCCCATCACCCATATGGCAGCTCACAACTGTCTATAACTCTAGTTCCAGGGGATCCAGCACTTTCTTCTGGTCTCACAGACATCAGACAAACGTGGTACACAGACAAAACCCTCATACACATAAAATAAATCTTTATAAAAATAATAATAATAAACCAGAAAGGAGTATAACAGGGCCCCCGACTTTAGCAGGCCTCAAGACCTGAGCATAACTGACTCCATGATGGAAGCACCATTCAGGCTGTAAAACTCAGCGCACAGACAGCACCACCTGCCAGAACTAAAACAAAGGCCCAGTCCATCAAAGCCCCAGATATGGGAAAGTTTCCAAACGCACTAACCTTGCTTTCTGGCAACTGTAGTTTTGCTTTTCTGCTTCTGGCTAACTGTTGTTGTTGACTGACGTGTGTCAGCCCAGACATGATTTTTGTGCTTACAAAGCTCTTCCTGAGAAAGGCTCTGGCCTTGAGCACCCAATGCAGTCACACTGCTAATAAAGACTTTCTGGTGACTTAAACCCATGTCCAAGCAGTCTTCTCTGGTGAGTGCTCCACAACACAAGAAAGGAAGCTAGAAGTAGTGGCAATTTGCCTGAAACTTTAGTATCTTTTATAAACATAGAAAAGCTATTTCTTCAATTGCTTATACACTATTCACGCACTCTCCATCAGTTTGAGTTTTTCTTTTCTATTAGCCCATCACTCATTTGCTACCACCACACACCTGACTTTCTTTAAAACAATTAAAAATATTTTTATTTTCTTTGTATGAGAGTTTTTGTTTTGTTTTTTGACTGGTTGTTTGTAGGTGTACATGTGTCCCTGGTTCCTACAGATGCCAGGCGAGGGCATCAGACTTCCGGGAACTGCAGTTACCTACAAGTAGAAGAGCAGCCAGGGCTCTTACCTGACCTCCAGCCCCTGGCCTTTTTCCTTCCTGTTTTATTCTATCACGACCCTTTTGGAGCACAGGCTTTATTTAAGTTGTTTCCCAGACCAAGCCTGCAAAAAAACATTCTCTTCTATTGCTGATTTTTTTTTACCATGATAAACTTACTGCAATGGAAGAAAAATTGAAGGGGTCACAAATTACTAAGATGTTGCCATTTCTCCCTCTTTCTCTTCAGTAATTTACCACTTTCCACCTTGTCTTCTGCAAGTAAGGTGCTGGCACTCTGACTCCAGCCTGTCCTTCTAGTGAGGACACTCCCAGGCACTCCGCTATTACAACTGCACACAGTTATCTGACAGTCATCACCTGGCAGACACTTCATGCTCAGATTTTCTGGTCTGAAATTCACAGTACCAGAACTACATGCAATGAGATAATTCTACACTATCACTCACACCAAACGGCCATGTAGTGATAACCCTACAACATCACCATGTAGTGATAACCCCACAACATCACCATGTAGTGATAACCCTACAACATCACCATGTAGTGATAACCCTACAACATCACCATGTAGTGATAACCCTACAATATCACCATGTAGTGATAACCCTGCAACATCACCATGTAGTGATAACCCTACAACATCACCATGTAGTGATAACCCTACAACATCACCATGTAGTGATAACCCTGCAACATCACCATGTAGTGATAACCCTACAACATCACCATGTAGTGATAACCCTGCAACATCACCATGTAGTGATAACCCTACAACATCACCATGTAGTGATAACCCCGCAACATCACCATGTAGTGATAACCCTACAACATCACCATGTAGTGATAACCCTACAATATCACCATGTAGTGATAACCCCGCAACATCACCATGTAGTGATAACCCCACAACATCACCATGTAGTGATAACCCCACAACATCACCATGTAGTGATAACCCCACAACATCACCATGTAGTTATAAACCCTGCAACATCACCATGTAGTGATAACCCTACAACATCACCATGTAGTGATAACCCTGCAACATCACCATGTAGTGATAACCCTACAACATCACCATGTAGTGATAACCCTACAACATCACCATGTAGTGATAACCCCACAACATCACCATGTAGTGATAACCCTGCAACATCACCATGTAGTGATAACCCTACAACATCACCATGTAGTGATAACCCCACAACATCACCATGTAGTGATAACCCCACAACATCACCATGTAGTGATAACCCTGCAACATCACCATGTAGTGATAACCCTACAACATCACCATGTAGTGATAACCCTGCAACATCACCATGTAGTGATAACCCTACAACATCACCATGTAGTGATAACCCCGCAACATCACCATGTAGTGATAACCCTACAACATCACCATGTAGTGATAACCCTACAATATCACCATGTAGTGATAACCCCGCAACATCACCATGTAGTGATAACCCTACAACATCACCATGTAGTGATAACCCCGCAACATCACCATGTAGTGATAACCCTACAACATCACCATGTAGTGATAACCCTACAACATCACCATGTAGTGATAACCCCACAACATCACCATGTAGTGATAACCCTACAACATCACCATGTAGTGATAACCCTACAACATCACCATGTAGTGATAACCCCACAACATCACCATGTAGTGATAACCCTGCAACATCACCATGTAGTGATAACCCTACAACATCACCATGTAGTGATAACCCCGCAACATCACCATGTAGTGATAACCCTACAACATCACCATGTAGTGATAACCCTGCAACATCACCATGTAGTGATAACCCTACAACATCACCATGTAGTGATAACCCCACAACATCACCATGTAGTGATAACCCTACAACATCACCATGTAGTGATAACCCTGCAACATCACCATGTAGTGATAACCCTACAACATCACCATGTAGTGATAACCCCACAACATCACCATGTAGTGATAACTCTACAACATCACCATGTAGTGATAACCCCACAACATCACCATGTAGTGATAACCCTACAACATCACCATGTAGTGATAACCCCACAACATCACCATGTAGTGATAACCCCACAACATCACCATGTAGTGATAACCCTGCAACATCACCATGTAGTGATAACCCTACAACATCACCATGTAGTGATAACCCTACAACATCACCATGTAGTGATAACCCCGCAACATCACCATGTAGTGATAACCCTACAACATCACCATGTAGTGATAACTCTACAATATCACCATGTAGTGATAACCCTGCAACATCACCATGTAGTGATAACCCCACAACATCACCTCATAATCAATCTAGTTCCTGGTCTGCTACTTTTCTACAACATTCTTTGTACACTACCGTAGCACCCACTACAGTAAACTGCACGAGAAGCATTACCCAGGCCTTTCTCCCCAGCGTCCCACCATGGCGCCAGGCAGCAGAACCTCTCCATAGCTAACACAGGCACTGAGGACAAGCTGAACGTTTCAGCAACTAAAGGAAAGTCAACCTTTAAAAAACTACTTCGCCAAGCATGGTGGCAAAGACCTTTCGTCCCAGCACTCAGAAAGGGGCAGGGGAGAATAGGTCCTTTTGTGAAGATAATATTCTGCTAAACCCCCCTGACACTATTAACAATACTGTGCTATGCTTGCAGACAGGAGCCTATCAGAGTATGCCTGAGACTCACAGGCAAACAGTGGGCAAAGCATAAGGAGTTTAGTGAAAAAGTAGGGGCAGGAGAAAAGGAACCAAAGGGACAGGAGCTCCTCAGGACAACCAACAGAGCCAACTGACCAGGGCCCAGAGGGGCCTGCCAGCAAAGGACCTTGCATGGACAGGGCCCAGGCTCCTGTAGGGATGTGGCCCATGTGTAGCTTGGGCTTCATGTGGGTCCTCTATTGGGGGGGCTCTCTTGCTGGGACTCTCTTGCTGGATTTTGATTACTTCCCCTGGCGGGAATGCCTTGCCAGGCCACAAAGGAGGAGGGCATGGCTGGTCCTGGTGAGACCTTATGAGCTGGAGGGTAGGGGTTCCCCTCTTATGAGGATTGAGGGAGAGAGGGTGGGACTGGGAGGGGAAGAGAGATGGGGCTGACACTGGGATGTGAAGAGTATTTCATATAAAAGAATTAAATATTGGATGTTACACAAACAAACAAACAAACGAATGATACTTAGGCACAGCTGGACACGGTGGCGAATGATTTTAATACCAGCACTTGGGAGGCAGAGGCAGGCAGATCTCTGAGTCAGAGGCCAGCCTGCTCTACACACTAAGTTCCAGGACAGCCAGAGGTACACAGAGATAGCTTGTCTCAAAAAACAAAAACAAAGAGACATCTAGGCACAGGGTTGTAATCTCAGTTACTCAAAGAGGCTGAGGCAGGTTGATTCTAATCAAATGTCAGCCTGGGGTATAAAGTGATTTCAAGTCATGTAGTACAACTTGGTAAGACCCCGTCTCAATATAAAAGTAAAAAGAGTCCAAGAAACAAACTCAAATTATTTTCCAGTGTGAATTGTCTTCTTTCTTGTTTTTTGTTCATTTGGTTTGTTTCCTTTTTTTTTTTTTTTTTTTTTTTTTTTTAAAGACAGGGTCTTCTGTATAGCTCTGGCTGTCCTCAAACTTGGAGGAAGTGCTGGGATTCACCTAGTTGTGAATTATCTTAATGCAACTGGGACATCACACAGTCAGGTGCATGGGGCCCTCTCAGTGTCCAAGCTCTCCCTATCTGAACAAGCTAGAGAGGACTGGGTAGTGAGAAGTACCTTCATTTGGATATGTCAGAAAAACTGGCCATTTATCAGATGACAGGAGGGTCAAGAGAAAAGTGTCCCCGAAAGCTCACTTCCTAGGTGGCAACAGGATAAAGGACAAATACAGTCCCCTTAACTGATGCACAAATAAAAAAGCCCACTAAGGCCGGGCATAGTGGTGCACACCTTTAATCTAAGCATTTGGAAGGCAGAGGCAGGACATCTCTAGGAGTTAGAGGCTAGCCCGGTCTACAAAGTGAGTCCCGGATAGCCAAGGCTACACTACACAGAGAAACTCTTGTCTTGAAAAACGAAAACAAACAAACAAAAAGAAAGCCCAATGAAAATGCACACCAAACAACAATTTTCACAAAGCAAAATACATTCATTCTCCTGTAAGAAGAAATTTCTTTATTGTGCACTATACAAAACGGGATTCAGGACAAGCCATTAAAAAAAAAATCACATCAGGTCGGGCACGGTGACACATGCCTGTAATAGCAACACTCGAGAGGCAGAGACAGATGGATCTCTGGGAGTTCGAGGCCAATCTGATCACAAAGTGAGCCCAAGACGGCCAAGGCTATACAGAGAAACCCTGTCTCAAAACAAAAACAAACAAACAAACAAACAAACAAACAAATCACATCAGTAGCAGAGTCAGCACTTGCCTAGGGTACTGGCTGGAGGTCTAGGTAAGCCCCTGGTACCACCACCCAAAGCGAATTGATGCTAACAGAACCTTGAAATGAGATAAGGATAAATGTTATGGCAAATACATTATAGCTTACAGTAGGCAGTAGAGAAATGGCAAACGCGTTCAGAGGCGTTCTACCTACCTTACGGCCCAAACACAACGAGCTGGAGTTGTACCCAAAGGTCAGGTGATTGTTGAGAGCTGAGTGCTACCCCAGAGAAATGGCTTCTCTACAAATTTCTCCTGAACACAGTATTTATTTCAAACAGACCATAAGTAATCTACTGCCTTCACCGTTAAACAGAAAACTTCAAAACTGTAAAAAAGGAACCCTGTGAATTGTGCACAACTACTTTAACAGGTGCCCACTGGCGATCTGATCAACTACAACAGCTCTCGACTCAACAAGAGACTAAACGCTTCTCATCATTGGCTTAGGTATTGTGCCCTGTTTTCAGGCTTGGGCTCAAGCCTAGCAATTTGGAATTATACCAGCAGGCTCCACTAACCGACATGATCTGTGCATCAGGAGCAATTCACTTAACTTCAAACCCCAGCGCGGGACACTGTCTTTCGTGAGTCAAAACCTACATTAACGAGTTACCTAGTTCGGATGACCGGTCCTAAGGAGAACGTAATCTAAAACGTTTTACAAATCGCCATCACAACCTGCAGATAGAACCATGCTAGCTGCCTTCTCGTCAGTGCAAGCAGCCCGACGACAACGGGCCAGCGCTCCGCTCAGGCCGCCGGACACGAGGTGGGCAGAGCCGCTCGGCCCCCGCATCGCGGCAAGAGCGAGCTCCGGCGGCGCCCGGGGCGCGGCGGGGCCGGGGCGCCCGGGCCGTTAGCAGGCCGCGCGCACGCGGCTTTCCCGCCTCCTGCGAGCCCCGCGGCGCGGCCTCCCGGGCCGGCCCAAAGCCGCTCCCGCCGCCCTCGCCCGCCCGGGGGGCCCCTCCTCACCTCACGAGCTTCATCTTAGCGGCGCGCTCTCCCTGCTGCTCCGACTGTACACGGAATTGAGGCTCCGGAGACCCACTGACCGGGCGTATGAATGGCCGGAAGAGCGCGCGGAGGCTGCGGACGCACGACGACACCGCGGAAGCCGCGCTGCCTTCCGGCCGCCGGGAGAGCGGCAGCGGCCCCTAGCGACGGGAGGAGTGCTTTGCGCCTCAGGGGCCGTGAGGGCGGCTGGAAGACATCAGCGGGAGGGTTCCGAGACCTGAACACCAGGTATGCTGGCCTTCCTTTAGCTTTCACGCCTAAGAGAAGCCCTCTAAAAACCGGGCAGGGTGGCGCATGCCTTTAATCCCAGCACTTGGGAGGCAGAGGCAAGTGTATCGCTGTGAGTTCGAGGCCAGCCTGGTCTACAAAGTGAGTGAGTCTAGGACAGCCAAGGTAACACAGAAAAACCCTGTCTCAAAAGCCAAAAGAGAGTGGCGGGAGGAGAGAAGCCCTCCATGATTTGAGTTGATCCTTGGGACTCACATGATGGAAACACAGACCTCAGGCCTGCAAGTTGTCCTCAGTGGCTTTACAACTAAGCTGAGCCAATCGTAGAATGGTTTTCCTTTGGGGATGTGAACTGTCATAACCCGAGAGCTACAGGGCACCTTCCTTTTTTCTTTCTTTATGTCTTCCTTCCTTCCTTTACTTTTTTACTTTTATTATTTTTTATTTACTTTTATTTTTTGGTTTTTTCGAGACAGAGTTTCTCTGTGTAGTCCTGGCTGTCCTGGAACTCACTCTGTAGACCAAGCTGGCCTTGAACTCAGAGATTGGCCTGCCTCAGCCTCCCAAGTGCTGGGATTAAAAGCGTGCACCACCACCACTCAGCTACAACTCACTGTCTTAAAGCCAGAAAAACCATTCTTAGTTAGTTAGTTAGTTAGTTAGTTATAATCATTGTTTTTCAAGACAGGGTTTCTCTGTGTAGCTTTGGCTGTCCTAGACTCACTTTGTAGACCAAGCTGTCCTCGAACTCATAGCGATCCACCTGCCTCTGCTTCCCAGAGTGCTGGGATTACAGGCAAGCCCCACCATGCCCAGTTTAGGACAGAGGTTTTGTTGTTGTTGTTGTTTTCTTAAAGATTTTATTTTATATATAACTACTCTATCTGCATGTGTACCTGCATACCAGAAAAGGGCATCAGATTCTAGTATAGATAGTTGTGAGTCACCATGTGCTTGCTGAGAATTGAACTAAGGACTTCCAGAAAAGCAGACAGTGCTCTTATCCACTGAGCCATCTTTCTAGCCCTAGGACAGAGTTTTAAATAAACCTTTCATTATATAGTAAGTCCTTTGACTTAAAAAAAAAAGTATGTGGCTACTTCAGTTAAAGTTAAGTAATAAAAAAAAAAAGTTAAGTAATAAAATGCAATGGTGCACACCTTTAATCCCAGCACTTGGGAAGCAGAGGCAGACAGATGGCTGTGAGCTCGAGGCCAGCTTGGTCTACAAAGTGAGTCTAGGACAGCCAAGGCTACACAGAGAAACCCTGTCTTGAAAAACCAAAAATAATAACATTTTAAAAAATCAACTCCTTATTTGCAATAAAGATATTAATAAATAAAAATGGTAGGGTCCAGAGGAAGCTGCACAAAACATTCAGACACCAATCTTAGTTAGGTACGGATGGTTTAATAAATACACACCCCAGTACTAACCATGATTAGGGACACAGAGTAGAGTTGGGAGCCAAGCTGTGACATCGACCTGTTCTTAGGACAGTATTTTTTTTTTAATAGGAAAACCAAGTGTATAAGGGGCAGCAGTAATACATTATAATACAGTTTGGACAACTAGACAAAGTATTATCAGCTAACCTTTAAGCAATTGGTCTCCTGTGAGGTAAGTGAGGTGGTAGTCAGCTCTGACTCAAGTTATTTTGCTAACAAGCAGTTCTAGCCGACCTTGAAAGTGTGCCTGACAGCTAGGGCCAGCTGTGCTTATGGTTGGGACTTTCTAGAAACAACAAGGCCACAGAGCTTCTCATTGAACATAAACATAGTTTAAGGTCAGCCTAACCTTGTACAGAGATTCTTTTTTTTTTTTTGGTTTTTCGAGACAGGGTTTCTCTGTGTAGCCTTGACTGTCCTGGACTCACTTTGTAGACCAGGCTGGCCTCGAACTCACAGCGATCCGCCTGCCTCTGCCTCCCAAGTGCTGGGATTAAAGGCGTGCGCCACATCGCCCGGCCTCAGAGATTCTTTTATGTCAGCAACAAGCTGAGATGATTTGGCTGGTGGCCCTGAAACAAAAATGGCTATAGTTATGCCAAAAGGAACAAGCCTCAACAAAAATAATAAATAAGGATAAAATATAATCTAGCACTAACACTGATAAATGCAGTTACTCAACATCTATACGTGTCTCTGATTACAGTGCAGATAATTCCACTATCACAAGAAGTTTGGGTATTATTTTATTACCATATTTGATCCTTAGAATGTATTAGTTACTGCTTTCAGGAGATGGTAGTGTCAGAAAGCAAGAAAATACAACTGTTTACTGCACTCTCCAGTATCTATATCACTGCTTTGACATAATGTGTGCTTTTTCCAAAACAGCCCTGTCCCAGTGTATGGGAACTGGTCTATGAGACTGAAGGAGGCAGACAAGTCCAGAACTGCAGTGTGCTGTTTATGGGTGACTTGCAACAGAAACATGCTTCTTGGAACCAAGAAAACCACAGAGGTCCTTAAGATTTGGGTTAGAAGATATGTGGGTTATAAAACAGGGCAAAAGTTACTTCAGAGCTAGGCATGGTGATGCAAGTTTGGGGCCATTCTGTACTGTAGACTCTATCTTAAGCCTTCTCGTCTCCTTAAAAAGAGATTTCACCCAATCAGATTATACCTCATTTATTTCAAGCTAATCAGCACCAGGTTCATTCTCAGGCGAAGGTCTGGTCATAAAGCTTCACACACCTTATGAGTTTGTCTATTTTATGCTGGAAAACTGACCAGGGTAGCCAGGCGTGGTGGTGCACGCCTTTAATCCCAGCACTCGGGAGGCAGAGGCAGGTGAATTGCTGTGAGTTTGAGGCCAGCCTAGTCTACAAAGGGAGCCTAGAACTGCCAAGATAACACAGAGAAACCCTGTCTTGAAAAACTAAAAATAAACAACAACAACAACAAAACAACTGACCAGGGTATCTCAGGGGTAATTGCGATAGTTACCACTCAAGATGGTTTCAGTAATGTCAAGATAAATGTATCATCCTTGATTAATATTCAAAAACAATGAAATGCCTCCCCATTAAAATGTATGCCTTATAAGGAAGAAAATATGCATATCATTCAGTACAGTGAGGCCAGTATTAAGCAGCTGGTCCTCCTGATTGTCCCCAATGCGTTTCCACTTGGGTTCCCACTTCCCTTTTCATCCGTCTCTTCTCTGCTCAGTAACATAGGAATGTGTAAGTCTTGTAGCTCATCAGTCTCACTCTTCAGATGTTTCTACATGTACTCAAAATCTAGCTAAAACCTACTCAGTCTCTCTCAGCTATGTGGGCCCAGCATAAATAATTAACTATATACGATCATATTTTATTTTTAATCATTTATGTGATATGTATGCTTATATATCATAATTATATATAATCAATATGCTAGTGTTGAGTCTCTCAGACGTCAAATTGAAATGTTATTGTCAGCAGTGGTGACGTATACCTTCAATCCTGGTACTCCAGAGGCAGAGGCAGAGGCCTCCTGCAGAGGCAGGAGGATCTCTGAGTTCCATGCCAGCCTGGTTTACAGAGTGAATTCCAGGACAGCCAGGGCTGTGCAGAGAAACCCTATCTTGAAAACAAGCACAAAAGAGAGAGAGAGAGAGAGAGAGAGAGAGAGAGAGAGAGAGAGAGAGAGAGAGAGAGAGAAAGAGAGAGAGAGAGGGAGAGAGAGAGGGAGAGAGAGAGGAAGGGAGGGACAGAGGGAAGAAGGTACAAAAAACAACAACAACAAAAAAAGAAAAGTCATTGTCAGCTGTGCGTAGTGCTACACTCCTTTAATCCCAGCACTTAGGTAGGAAGATCTCTGACCTCCAAAAAGCAAGTTCCAGGACAGCCAGGATTGTCAAATAGAGAAACCCTGTCTTAAAAAAAAAAAAAAAAAAAAAAAGCCATCATCAGTTGATTAATACCAAGTACAATTTTCTTTTTTTATTTTGTAGCTTGATTTTTTTTTTTTTTTTTTTTTTGTACAGTACAAGGTAAAGATGGACAGGTACAAGAATACTACTGCAGCCTTTAACTTTTTAAAAAAGAATTTCTTAAAAGCCGGGCATGGTGGCACATGTCTGTAATCCCAGCACTCTAGGAGAGGCAGGTGGATCTTTGTGAGTTCGAGGCCAGCCTGGTCTACAGAGTGAGTTCCACCATAGCCAGGGCTACACAGAGAAACTCTGTCTTGAGAACAACAACAAATTTCTTGCTTTATCACAGTATGAAACTGTTGTGTGCTCTGAAGTGAAGACAGCAGGGGTTGAGCAGAGTAAACCCTCTATTTGCTGCTAGCAATAGAGCTGGTAGGAAAGTGGGACTGTTCTGCCCTCTGTGAGTTAGTAGAGGTTTTGTATGCTGTGGCAATTATATTGGTCACAAGAAATAAAAAGAATAAGGAAATGAGCGATGGTCCTGTTTAAAGAACTGGGTGCTATCATTGTAAGCAAGTACAAGGAACCCCATCTTGAGCTGCTCAGTTGGCAGACTTTGCCTGGCGTACACAGGCTCTCTGTCCTTCAGTTCAGCATAAACTGGCTGTGGTGGTACATATCTGTACTCTCGGCACTCAGGAGATGAGGGCAGAAAGATCAGAAGGGCATCTTCAGCTACCCAGTGAGTTCCAGGGCAACCTAAGCTACATGAGACCCCATCTCAAAACACGAAAACCAGTTTGGAGTCATTGAGGAAAACAAAGTGGGTAATAAGTCCAAGAGATAGATTCATAGTCCTTAGTTTAGGCACAGGAGAGACTTGTAGGGCACAGCCTTTGTTTCAAGCAAAGCTGAACTAACCAGAACTTTCTCCTGAGATCAGTTTGCACTGGGCTTAAGTAATCTTTGTCCAGTTTTCAGAAGAGCCTACTTAGAAATGAATGCAGAAAGAGTAAAAGGTACACACTTCCAGGACTTGAAATCCCACCAATCCCCACCCTGGAAAACCGCATTCCCAAGACACCCTATATAAGCCCACCTTCCACCCAGTTCTCTGAGGCTTTTCTCCCTTACAGAGGCAGCTGTTCTCCTGTGTTCTTTTGAGGTTTGTTGTGCAGTGTGGTATTCCTTGGCTCCCAACAGCCAGGATACTTTCCCCTCAGAGCTGTAGCACTTACAGAGGGGAGCACTGTGGTGTCCTGCTGACAGAAATTGATCCTTGAGTTTCAGGTCGGCCTGAGATCAGCTGCTCCCCAACAGTTTCCAGTTATGATAGCAAAGAAGACTTTAAAACCTTGCTTATACTAGTTTCAGGTGGATTCTAATAATTTCAAACAGATCTGACTAATTTTTTATTTTGATTATCAAACATTAAAAAAAAAAAATCCCAGCACTAGGGAGGCAGAGGCAAGTGGATCACTGTGAGTTTGAGGCCAGCCTGGTCTACAAAGCAAGTCCAGGACAACCAGGGCTACAGACAAACCATGCCTGAAAAGAAAAAGAAAAAGAAAAAGAAAAAAATCACTTAATTTTACTTAGGTATGTGGTGGGGAAGAGTTAGAAACTTTCCCCAGAGTGACATAAAGCATACATCTACTTACCTCAGATAGGGAGGGAGCCCACAAAGGCCAAAGTAAAGACCCCTCCCAAGTCCAACTTAGTGAGCCAATGGGGTTACTTACAGGAATGTGGGCAAAGTGTCATATGAGCAGACGTGACAGCTGCATTACCAAAGTTCACCCCGGCATGGGTGACAGCTCACAAATCAGGGAACCTGGAGCACTCTGCATAGCCTGAGGGCCGCTTAATAGGTTGCAGAGTGTCTTTTCCAGGTGCCTCAGCTGGACTAAGCCTGTGTGATGAGAGACGATGGCCTCCATAGGCATATAGTGGCACATTAGGAGGTGTGGCCTGGTAGGAAGAAGTGCATCCCTGTAGGGGTAGGCGCACTCAGGGAGGCAGAGGCAGGTGATTGCTGTGAGTTCGAGGCCAGTCTGGTGTACAAAATGAGTACAGGCAAGCCAGGGCTACACAGAGAGACCCTGTTTAGAAAAACAAACCAAAAGGAAAAACAAAAACAAAACAAACAAACAAAAAACCCGAAAAAACAAAACAAACCCCAAACAACTACTTTGGCTCTTATTTTTGTTTTTTGTTCTTTTTTTCTCCCCAAGACAGGGTTTCTCTGTGTGTAGCCCTGGCTGTCCTATAGCTCACTTTATAGACCAGGCTGGCCTTGAACTCACAAGAGATCTGCCTGCCACTGCCTCCTAAGTGCTGGGATTAAAAGTGTGTACCACCATAATCTGAATAAATTAACTAAATATAAACAAACAAACCAAACCAAACCAGATGGGATAACAATTGAGTTGTAATCTGAATAAATTAATTAAAAATACAAAGGTGTGTGTCATCACTAACAAGGTTACACACAGAAACCCTGTCTTGAAAAATCAAAATCAAAAAAGAAAAAAAGAACATTGGTAAAGGATGAGTCCAAAAAAAAAAAAAAAAAAAAAAAAAAAAAAAAAAAAAAAAACGATGAGTCCTTGTGAGCTGTAGTGTAGTTTGGAGGAAAGGAGAATGGCCATTTAATACCCCCGCTTCTGCCCCTCCCCCCCTTTTTAGGGTAGCCAGGTGTGGTGGCGCCAGCCTTTTATCCCAGCGCTCAGGAGACAGAGGCAGGCATATCATTGTGAGTTCGAGGCCAGCCTGGTCTACAAAGTGAGTCTAGGACAGCCAAGGCTACACAGAGAAACCCTGTCTCGGAAAACCAACCAACCAACCAACCAACCAACCAACACAGAGGATAAGGCTCTTGGAATAGATCCTACAGAAAGTGATGGAACCATGTAGCAAATCATCAACTTTTGGGGCCTGAGCAAGTTTACTTAAAAAGGGTTTTCATAATTATTAGATATCTTATTTATGTGAGTGGGAGCATACGCCATGGCTGACAATTTGCCCGAGTCAGTTCTCTTCTTCCACCACGTGGCTCACCCGGGTCCAACTCAGGTGTATAATGGACCGCAAGCGCTCTCTCCCTCAGAGCCATCAAACGGGCCCCAAAGCGGGAGCATGGCCGGAGCCGACCGCAAGGACGAGCCGCCGCGCACAGGGGGCGCTGCGACCGCCCCGCCACCCGCCCACCCGCGGAGGCGCGCACGCGAGGCCTCCCACCGCGCCTGCGCTGAGTGTGGACGCCCGCTTGCCTTTCCCCTTCCCCGACGCCCAGCTGTCTCGGCCCGAGTGAAAAACAAAACTGCGTGACACGCAGAGAGCGTGGCGGCCATCTTCGTCTTCCGGGCGAGTCAGCTGAGCTGTCTGGGGCCCGAGGAGAAGCGCCGCGCAAGCGCACCCACGGCGGCCCCAGGTAACTCCCATCTGACGGGAGAGGCGTCGCCGCCGCCGCCGCCGCCGGAAGTTTGGTGTTTGTGCCGCGGGGCGGCGACGGCCGCGGCAGGAGCAGCTGAGTGTCGCGGGGTACCCGGATGTGAGCAGCCTGCGGGCTCCGCGGAACGGCGGCCGCGCGGCGGGAAGGTACGTGGGCATCCCCGCGGCCGCGCCGCCCTCCGCCAGCCCCCGCGGACCGCGGACGGCCGTCCCGTCCTCGGTGTCGCGCCGCCGCCGCCGGTGCCTGGGGTGGGCGGCCCGCGCGTCACCTGCCGCCGCCGCTGGCCGGCTGTCAGAGCTAGGGAGGACCTGGGCGGCTCGGACGGCGGGAGGCGGCGTGCGGCCATGGCGACCGCGGACAGCCTGCGCTGCGACCCGCAGGTGGCCCGGGCCTGGTCCCCGCCCCCGGCCGCCCTCCTTCCTTCCGCCGCTGCTCGCCGTCGTCCTGCGGCTGCGGGGCTCGGGGCTGCGGCTCTGCGGCTCCTGAGCCCCGAGGCCCTGCAGCCAGCGGGCGGGATGTCGGGGATCCCGGCGCCGGCGCCTTCTCCTCACCTTGGAGGGGAGCGACGGCCCGGTTCCCAGCCTTGGGAAATAACGCGGGCTGGAGATGGGGCCGGAGCACAGGTAGAAATAGGTCCCCTGAGGGCCCCGGAGAAGTTTTGTGTCGGTACGGAGACGAGAGCGGAAGTGAATGGGTCTTAGATTTTGATCTCTGTTCGTGAGATTCTAGCGAGGGTTTATTTTTGGATAGGCAGGGTAACCTGTCTGGATCGCCCAAAGGCCAGAAATCGGGTCCCCGCACACTGCCACTAAATGGTGCCTCGTGAAATCCGACAGGTACAGAATTTTATAGTGGTGGCCGTGGGAGCGGGAGTAGGAGGGTAAGTGCAGGAAGATTTAAGTCAGCTGAAATCGGCTTCTTGTAGCAGGAACCAGTGAACCAGTGGCAGCATATTGTATCTAAGTGGCATTACAAATTACAAAACAGCCTTTTCCCCCCTTTTCCTTTTTCAGAGACTCACCATATAGTCCAGGCTGGCCTCGAACACTGATCCACCTGCCTCCGCCTCCTCAGAGCTGGGGTTAAAGGCGAGCACTAGTACGCTCAGCACAAAACTGTATCTTACTTGGTGAAAAAATAAGCTGTGACCTCTCCTTCTCACCCCCCCCCTTCCCACCCCTCTTCCCATCTAAATAATTCTTACAAAGTAGGAATGATGAGCTGAGATGATTCATTTGGTAAAAAAGGTTGCTGCTACCTTGGAGTTGTGGTACAAGCCTTGAATCCCAGCACTTGGGAGGCAGAGGCAGGTGGATCTTGGTGAGTTCAAGGCCAACCTGGTCTACAAAGTGAGTCCAGGACAGCCAAGACTACACAGAGAAACCCTGTCTCAAAAGACCAAAAAAAAAAAAGAGTTGCTTCTAAAAAAGGTTGGTAAGCTGAGTTTAATCTCTGATATCGTGGAAGCAGAGAACCGACTCGAAGGCTCGGCTGTCCACAATCTATATACACACATAAATAACTAAATACAGGAACGGACTAGGGGGTTGGTTCTGTGTGTATAGCTCAACATGCGCAATGCTCTAAGTTCAGTCTCTAGGACCAAAAATAAGAAACTTGGTGAAATACGGCTTTATTTGATGTGATCAGGGTTTCAGTGAACTAAGCTATGTTTAGCTTCTCTGTGTTTTACATGGGGTATGGACACACATGAATGCTGGGATTGAAAGAGTCTAGCACACGTGGCCTGATTTTCTTTTTGTCTGTTTGTCTCTCAGTGTCTAATTTCTTTCTTTCTTTTTTTTTCTTTCTTTCTTCAAGACAGGATTTTTCTGTGTAGCCTTAGCTGGCCTGGACTCCATTTATAGAGCAGGCTGGCCTTGAAGTTATAGTGATCTGCCTCTGACTCCTGAGTGCTGAGAGTAGAGACATGTGCCACCACACCTGGGAGTTGTCCTTTGGCTTTTGTACATGTCTATAGAATTGTTTTTTCTTTTGGGACCGAGTCTTTAGCATAGCCTGACCTTGACTTTTGAACATCCTGTTTCTGCCTCTCAATTGCTGGGGTTTTTCCCCCTCCCCCTCCCCGAGACGGGGTTTCTCTGTATAACAGCTCTGGCTGTCCTGGACTCACTTTGTAGACCAGGCTGGCCTGGAACTCACAGTGATCCATCTGTCTCTGCCTCCCAAGGGCTGGGATTTAATGTGTGTGCCACCACGCCCAGCAATCGCTGGGATTGTTGGTGTTGTTTTGGTTTTTTGTTTTTCTGAGACTTTCTCGAACTCACAGAGATCCACCTGCCTCTGCCTCCCTAGTGCTGGGATTAAAGGTGTGCACCACCACTCCCAGCCGGTGGTACACAGCTTTAAACCCAGCACTCCTGAGGCAGATCTCTGTTTAGTCAGCCAAAATTAAGTGGTGTGGTGGTTTGAATAAGGACCCCCATAGATCAGGGAGTGGTCTTTGATAGGATTAGGAGGAGTCCTTGTTAGAGGAAGTGTGTCCCTGGGGGTGGAATTTGAGGTTTTAAGGGCTTATACTAAGGCAGAGTCTGTCCCTCTTCTTTGCCTGCCAGTCAGGATGTTAGCTCTCAGCTGCTGCTCCAGCACCTGCCTGTGTGCAGCCATATTCCTAGCATGAGGATAATGGACTAAGCCTCTGACAATGTAAGCAAGCCTCCAATATAAACACTTTGTTTGATAAGAGTTGCCTTGTTTATGTATCTCTTCACAGCACTAGAATAGTAACTAAGAACATGGTAAGACTGTCTAAAATAAATAAATTTAAAATCAGGCTGTGGCTTGGTATATGAAAAGCTTGTATTTGCTGAGAATTAAGCTGAATTTTGTCCTTCTTTGACACAGTTGCATGATAGTCTATTGTATAATTTTCATCAATGATACCAACAGTGTTAGAATGATACTTATTTGTTGGGGTAGTTAGTTTTTATTGATATGATATTGAAATGAATTTTGTGATTTTATGTATCTATGCATTTATGTGAGTATCTCTGTAAAGTCCTAGAAATAAAATTCTTTGAAATTACTGGGTGGTGGCTGTGATGGGGAGGCAGAGGCAGGCAGGTCTCTGAGTCTACAGAGTGAGTTCCAGGACAGCCAAGGCTATGCAGAGAAATGCTGTCTTGGAAAAAAAAATCTTTGAAATCTGGTATTTATAATTTTTAATTTGTCTTTGTGAGTGTAGTTATGTGTTTACCTGTTTATATGTGTGCATGGGAATGACATGTAGATTCTGGAGGTTGTCTTACTCTCCTTATTTTTCTTACTTATGTAGAGTCGAGGTCTCCAGGTAGGTAGTCTTGGCTGTCCTGGAACTAGCGATGCATATGTAGACCAGGCTGGCCTTGAGATCTCACCTGCTTCTTCTAAGTGCTAGAACATACTGACATAGCTGAAAACATCTTTGTTTTATAAAAACTTAGAGCAAAACTTTTCTTCAGGATTTTGAATTTTCTTGCTTGTAATGTTGACATCAAGACAGTTTATTGTGAAAAAAAAAAAAAGACAGTTTATTGTGATTCTGATTGTTTTTTGTTTATTTTTCAAGACAGGATTTCACTATGTAATTCCGGGTGCCCTGGATAATGTGGCTAGTTTATCAGTATGGCTTAATAATGTTTATTATTAGGCCTATAATTATTATGGCAGTGTTCTCTACCCCGCTAGCAGTCAGTCAAGGCACAGACACCTGCTATATTTTAAAATAGCCTTAGTTAACCTGGGGCAGGGCACATATTAATCCCCTAAACTACTTTGCATAGGATACCTGCCCCAATCCCATGCCATCTGCTTCTAATAATTTCTATCAAGCCGCCTTGAACTTACAGCGATCCGCCTGCCTCTGCCTCACAAGTGCTGGCATTAAAGGAGTGCTCCGCTACCACACCTCTTCTTTTTTTTTTTTTTAAGATTTATTTTTATGTCTATGCCTACAGGTCAGAAGAAGGCACCAGATTATAGATGGTTGTGAGCCACGATGTGGGTGCTGGGAATTGAACTCAGGACCTTTGGAAGAGCAGCCAGTGCTCTTAACCTCTGAGCCATCTCTGCAGCCCACCTATGTGATCTTAAACCCAGCACACAGAGGCCAGAGAAAATTAGATCCTCTCAAACTGGAGTCAAGATGGTTGTGAGCTGCCTGGTGTGGGTGCTGGGAACCAAACCTTTGTTCTTTGCCAGAACAATAAGTGCTCGTAACCATTGGGCCTTTAGTTCTTTAGTTTTAATATCATATTTCTGTTTGTTTGTTTGTTTATTAGTTGAGACAGGGTTTCCTGTAGCCTGAGGATGGCCTTGAACTTCCCATTATCTTGCCTTTATTTCCCAGTGCTGGGATTACAGACTTGTACCGCCATGCCTGATGTTATGGTTCTGGGAATCAAAGTCCTGCAAGGCTTTGTACATTCCAGGAAATCACTCCACCAAGTGAGCTACATTTCTAGCTCTTAATATCTTTTGTTTTGTTTTATTCAGCCAGGTTTCACTGTGTACCAAGGCCATGGCTGTCCTGGGTTGGCTTTATAGAGCAGGCTGGCCTGGAACTCACTCCAGAAGCACTGAGACCGAGGACATGCATCATCACGCCCGGCCTAAAGTCTTCTGTACTTCAGATCTGTTATTTCATATTTTTCTAGTTCATAGATTTTCTTACCTTTTACCTACTTAATATTTTTAATGAAGTCAGCTTTAGTTATGTGCTTCATTTTTCTACATTTGTGTGTAGTTTTTCTTCATACAGTTTTGTTTAATTGATTTAATGTTTACATTGTGAATTGTTTTCTGTATTTTAAAACTTTTCCCCACAGTATATAATGGATGTACACTGTTCCAATGGATGCATGCACCAGACAGTACTTCAGGGTATAGATAGTATAAAATGAGCTTTGGTGACTGTTAGTCAGATGGTCAGGGTAGAATTAGAATTGTAGGATGTTATTTGATAAGAAGTAAGTGGATGATTACATCGTCATCATTTTAAATGTTTTAATTAATTCCCGTTTAGGTGCTGTGTAATGTGTTAAGAAGCGGTCTTAAGGAATGGTTTTATCAGATTTTCTTGAGTTATGGTGGCTGAAACATCAGTTCTATCTTGTGGGAAAAAAACTGTAAGTAAATTACAGGGGTAAATTAAGTTTTAAGTATCTCTTTTTAATAAGATAAGTTATTGAAGAATATATTTGGAAGGGGCTAGAGCGATGGCTCAGTGGTTTAGAACACTTGCTCTTGCGGAGGACTTGGGTTCAGTGCCTGGCGCTCACGTTGGCTTCCAATCACCCAGGTCATCAGCACAGCCCGTCCCGGGGACCCAGCGTCCCTTTTTGCCCTCGGTGGGCACCAGGCATGCATGTGGTGCACATACGTTCAGGCAGAGTATTTACACACTTAAAGTAAGCCTGAAACATGTATTTGGGAGACTTCCTTGTTATTCTTATATAGTTTAAAAGAAGGAATTAAATTTTATTTAAATTGAGGTGTTTTCCTGCATGGTATTATTACCAGTTTCTTACATTTTATAAAACTTAATGTCTGTCTTTTAATTTTTCAGAAATGGCAGCACACAAAGAAATCTATATCAATAGAGTACTTTACTAAGCGAAGGAGATTATCTAGAAGCCACAGACCAGCAAAGTTGGCAAACAAGGAAAGAAACCTGTTAGCCATAAGACATGTCACAAATGCAGCAACGTCCAGTAGCTGTAGACTTCAGAAGAAAAACGTTCTCAGAAATTTTGTCAAAGCAGACAGGTCAGTGATAAATAACTCCTCTAGTAATAGGGTTAGTAATTAAGCCCCAAACTAAAAGTAATTAAAACAAATTGGATCTGAATGAAGTTTATTTTCATTAAAAAAATAAAGACTTCTGAAAATATTAAATTAGAATTTTCTTCAGATTTCCATTTCCGTATCCAGCAGAGAGCAAATTTCTTTCAGCATTTATGCCAGCTTTTCTCATGTCTTAGGAATTGCAGAGAGTATCCTTACCTGAAACAACCTGGTATTTTTGTTGGAAATGTCCATCAGTTAAAGTTAAAGTTGATTTTTAAGATCTACTCCTTAGTAATAATACTAAGTACTTAGCATCTGCACCTTACCTGGACATAGTCCTCAAAAACTCCTCAGAAAGGAAGACATTACTCAGGAATAATGTCCATTCAGGAGAAATCAAAAGAAAATTCTTCCAAAGTTACTAAAGAAAATGAAGATGAGAATTTAGAACTAGCAAATCAAAGTTCTCAAAACAGTCTAGCAAAGAAATCAGGCTCCAAGGAAGCTGTAAAGGCACCAGTTAGATCTTCCAACAAAAGCAAAACACATGCGTCTGAGCTGGGAACACGAATGAGCACAAGGTCAACGTCAGCAGCTGACAGAAATGCAACTAAATCCGTTAGTAAAAACGTGGTAGCTCTGAAGGGACCATCACAAGACTCTACAAAAAAGAAGAAATCATGTCAGGAGTCAGCGCTTGGAACCTTCAAAGGAAATGAACAGCTTAATCGGAGATCACAGAGACTACAACAGTTAGCAGAGTGTTCAACCAGGTCTTTGCGCAGTAGAGAGATTCAGGGTCAAATCCAAGCAGTTAAACAGAGCTTGCAACTGGCAAGACGAGAACAGTGTAGCAGTTCTCAAAGTAAATCTAATAAAGTTAAAGGTAGTCAGAAGCATGTGAAAAGAAAGGTGCTTGAAGTAAAGTCTGATTGTAAGGAGGACAGAAATTCAGTTATGAATGAAGTGATAAATTCTCCCAAAGGAAAAAAGCGCAAAGTGCAGCATCAGACAGCTTATGCTTGCAGCCCTCAGTGCGCCCCCGCCTCTGAAGAAGGCCTCCAGAACAGCACTGTCGAAAAAGAAGGAATAAAACCTGTGCCTCTAACTTGTGAGATTAGGAAACTAAAAGCAGCTACTTCAGTGGTCTCTAAAAAGAATGAACTGAGGAAATTAGCTCATACACAAGTGAATATTAGCACAAAATTCCCCCAAATTCCACTGCCGTTAGTGCCTGAACAAAGTACTGATCATGAATTGGAGCAAGCTGGAAAGAGCAAACGAGGTAGCATTCTCCAGCTATGTGAAGAAATTGCTGGTGAGATTGAATCAGATACTGTAGAGGTAAAAAAGGAGTCGTCACACATGGAAGGGGTGAAGGAGGAGAAGCCTGTGGAACAAGCGCGGGAAGGGACTGACGCTGAAGGACAAACACTCCCTCACAAGGAACCAGGCCAGGACGTGCAGTGCAATCGTTTCTTTCCCAGTCGGAAGACAAAACCTGTCAAGTGTGTACTAAATGGAATAAGTAGCTCAACTAAGAAGAACTCCAGCTGGACGAAGATTAAACTCTCAAAAGTTAACTCTGTGCAACAACAGAAATTGGACTCTCAAGGATCTCCTAAGTTGGGCTTATTACAAACTGGCTTTTCACCACCAGTTTTAGAAATGCCGCGTCCAGTGTCTCAGAGTGCATTTGTAGAGATGAAGCCACGTGGTGGTGTAACTTGCCAACAGGATAAAGTGAAAGAAATTAAATCCGAAGAAGTTACAATAAATAATATTGCAAGTGAAATTAATAAAGCCACAGAAAGGGCTCCTGGAAATTGTCATTTGGATAATCATATTACACCCTCTCCTGACTCAACATTGGATAATCAGACGAAACATTCTTATGAGTCAGCACCAGATCAGGTAACCATCTTTGTTATGTGTAGTAGAGGGCCTGAGCACGTTCTGCATACTTACTAAGT
The DNA here is from genome assembly GCF_903995435.1 of Acomys russatus. Classification (NCBI taxonomy): domain Eukaryota; kingdom Metazoa; phylum Chordata; class Mammalia; order Rodentia; family Muridae; genus Acomys; species Acomys russatus. Next base: position 1,011,428 of record NC_067156.1, on the reverse strand, counting down.
ATTTGAAACACACTTTCCCTCAATAATTGACAAAATTGCTAACCCAGTCTTACAGTGATGAAACTGAACAACTCAGAATGTTTCCCCTTTATGTGTACGCTTCTCATGTCTCCTTGTTTTTAACTATTTTTATTTTATGGGATGCATAACTGAAATTCTAGCCTTTAAATTCAACACATGGATGTAGTAGTTCCTTTTATTTTTAAATTAATTATAGCAACAGAAAGCACATCTCTTAGTGATTTAAAACCTAGAACTTAGGCAGTGGGGTGGTGGCACACACCTTTAATCCTAGCACTCAGAAGGCAAAGGCAGGTGGCTACACAGAAAAACCCTGTCTCGAAAAGCCAAACAAACACATAATAAAACCTCAAAGTTTAACCTTGTGCCCATTTCTGAGATACTAAGGTGTGGGTTGGAGATGCGGCCTAACAGAAGATGCTTGTTTGGCATTTGTGAGTCCTCCCCATTCCAACCCCCCTGGGGAAAGCAAAAGTGATTTTTCTGGTTTATTTGAAGAAGCATAAAAGTTAAATTATCTTTAAAAGAGTATCTTTGTGTTGATTTGTATAGCAGTTTTGGACAGTGGGCAAGGGGATTTCTAAAGGTATCAGTCGTTATTTTAAGAGAAGAATTGTAGTGTTATTTTTCCTTAGTGGTGCTGAGGGTCAAACCGAAGTGAGTCTTCAGTAAGCTTGGCAGTCCTTACTACACCTACCAAATTAAAAAAAAAAAAAAAAATATTGAGAGCCAGAGCGCCATATCTGTAATATATAATGTGTACCTTGAAAAGTTATTTTCAATATTTATAAAAGTGGATGGAGCTTTTCTTTGTAAATTACCTGTGGGATGCCAGTTAAATGTGTACAACTTGGGTGCTCTCTACAATATAGGTGAATGTACACTAATTATTTAATTTTATGAGAAAACTGAGAGCAGAACATGAAGTAAGTCATGTTTGGTGATGGGTTTCAGAGCTAGAAGACAAGTGTTCTAACTTAGCACAGAGTTCCTCATAAGCCACAGCCTGATCTCCTTAACACTTGAAAACTCAGGAGCAAAGTGGTCATTGCTAATAGACATAAATCACTCCAAAGTTTCCAGAATGGTTAAAATTCTTTATAGAGACACTAGTGTAGGCAACAGTCCTAAGTGAGATTGGATTCATACAAAAGCTGTGAAAATCAGTGTCCGTTGTTCCTGGATTGAAAACCAAAGTGAGAGTCCACGATAGTGCTACACATAGAATTAAAAAAAAGAAAAAGAAAAAAGAGAAGAAAACCAAGTGAACCTAAAGAGAACAAACACCAGTTGGTGCTTTTAGATTAAATTTTCTGTCTGAATGAAAATGAAAGCATCAACTAAAAGATGATCTTTCAAATGTTTAATAGATAATGGCAGCAATGAGAAGTCAGCAGCAAATCGTATTATGAACAAGTTGTGCGGCTGGGAGTGTAGTGTAGTGGTGTGCTGCTTGCTTAACTGATGCATTAGGTCTAGTTCCAGATCCAGTGAGGGAAATGTGGCTTTTTGAGAGGTGTGGCTTTTCATTTAGGGCTGTGACTCCAAATGTATCTTCTAACTTTTCTAAGCTCAAGAGGTGCTTAAGAGAACGACAAGAAACCAAATCCGCTCTTTGGGACCAAGCTGGACTAGAACAATAATTTTTTTCTTCATGATACAAATGACAAATTATGTTTATACAGTAAATAAGTATCAACAGTTAACACAAATCAAAACCAACCACTAGCCCGGGGACTGAGAAACAGCTGGGTGACTTCATTCAGGGTGTCCATCAGGAAGGGCATGGTGGCACATGTGCAGCACACACAGCAGTGGCTTCATGATCAGGGCAGTGGGTAACTGGGGCGTGCGCTGGGTGGCCCGTGGGTAGAGGAAGCCCGTGGCCATTGGGATAGGGCCTCAGTCAGAAAGGCTCCTGTCTTCACAGGATAGGGCAGCAGTGTTTATACATTGTTTGCCTATGCCTAACACCATTTTTAGTGAGAAGTCCTTGAGTTTATGCAGTTCTTCATTATAAGAAACAATCCTAGAAGTGTCTTGAGCTGTTAAAAAAATTTTTTTTGAGACAGGGTTTCACCGTGTAGCCTTGGCCGTCCTGGACTCACTATGTAGACCAGGCTGGCATCGAACTCAAAGCGATCCGCCTGCCTCTGCCTCCCCAGTGCTGGGATTAAAGGCGTGCGCCACCACGCCCAGCTTTTCTGTTAAAATTTGTATGCTTTGAAATTCTTGAATATGCTGGGCGGTGGTGCCGTACGCCTTTAATCCCAGCACTGAGGAGGCAGAGGCAGGTGGATCGCTGTGAGTTCGAGGCTGGCCTGTACTCCAAAGCGAGCCATCTCTTTAGCTCCTTTTCCATTTTAAAAAATATTTATTTTATTTATGTGTATGTGTGTGTGACTTTGTAAGTGAATGCTATTGTGTGTGCAAGTGCCTCCTATGAGATGGAGTCAGCTGTGAGCCACAGGACATGGCTTGTAGAAACTAGACTCAGATTCTCTAGATGAGCAGCAAGTGCTCTAAAACTGTTGCGTTCTCTCTCCAGCCCCCTTTCCACTTTATGTGTGTATATGCATGTTTGCATATATGTGCTCTGGGAAATCTACCTCCTGTCTCGTGCATTCTGAGCTCAGAATTATAGGGGGTCTGCCATATCTTGTGGCTTTTAAGAGGCTCTGGTAATTCTTGTTTTTGTTTTTGTTTTGTTTTTTCGAGACAGGGTTTCTCTGTATAGCCTTGGCAGTCCTGGACTCAATTTGTAGACCAGGGTGGCCTCGAACTCACAAAGATCAACCTGCCTCTACCTCCCAAGTGTTGAGATTAAAAGCGTGTGCCACCACGCCCGGCAAGGCTCTGATAATTCTTATGTTCGTTTTGGTTATTTGAGACAGGGTCTCTGTGTAGCCTTGGCTGTCCTAGATTCCCTTTGTAGACCAGGCTAGCCTCAAACTCAAAACAATCCGCCTCTGCCTCCCAAGTGCTGGGATTAAAGGCGTACCCTACCACACTCAGCTTAAATTTGGTTCTTAAATTTCCTCAATAAGGACTTTAACCAGAGCCATTTCCTCACTTCCAGATAAGAATGTTAAAGCTCAGTGGCTTCCAAAGGTCCAGCAACCACATGGTGGCTTACAACCATCTATGATGAGATCTGGTGCCCTCTTCTGGCCTGCAAGCACACATGCAGGCAGAACACTGTATACGTAATAAGTAAATCTTTTAAAAACATAATTTAAAAATTTTTCAGTATAATTAATTTTGGGGAGGGAAAAGCATGATGGTGACTTGAGATAGGGTCCTGCCATGGAGCCCACACCAGCCTTGAACTCATCAGAATCCTCCTGTTTGAGCCTCCTGGGTGTGCTAGAATTATAGTCATGTGCCACCACACTTGGCTTTCATTTTGAATGTTATTTCAGAAACACCCCCCCCCCCCCATGTTTTAAAGTAGTGTTATGGGCTGAAGAGATGAGTGGCTAAGAATGCATAGTGCTTGTGGAGAAGAACTGAGTTTGGTTCCAGCCCCCACATGAGGATGCTCACAGCAGGCAGCCTGACACACCCTTTTCTGCACTCCATTAGACCCAGCCCTCAAATGTGAACCTTCCTAACGCACACACACACACATTCTATTTGAAAGAAAAAAAAAGTTAATTCTTAAGTGATAAGTTGAAATTTTATAAAGGAAAAGAAAACTCTAGTCTGTTTAGCACTGTATAGAAATTGAATATGAAACAGGCAAAATCGATTTTAATGTATTTTACTTAGTCTGTTATATAAAAATACTGTCATTTTAACATGCTTGTCCGGGTGTGGATGTAGAATACCATACTGGGTAGTACAGATAGTACAGACATGAACTTTGAGGAAAAGCATAGAACTAGGTGAATATAGAAGATATTTAATTGTAACCCTTGTTGTCCTGGAATTCCCTATGTAGACTGGGATGGCCCTGAACCAATAGTGACCTGCCTACCTCTTTGCCTCCTGAGTGCTGGGATTACAGATGCTGTGAAATGCTTTAAATTTAGCCTGGGGTGACTGACTGGAGCTAAAATGGTAACCTGTGGCCAGGTCATGAAGGCGTAGCATGGGGATTACTCCAATTACAAAGTATTATCTTCAAAACAGTCTTAGTAGGATAAGTCTCAGAGGTTGACTTAAGAATGTTGGAATTCTATGTGTTCAGAATTTCAGTTTATGTTCGGCGTCTAAAGTAGAGAATAGCCCATTAGAAAACACTGCTGCTGCCTCAACTCTTCCCAGTCAAGCAAAGATTGATGGAGACAGAAAATTTCCAGGTAATACTTTGAAATTTTTATTTGAATTTTACAGTGTTCTGTGCCATATTTGTTACTATTAGAGAAAATATTATTGAGAAATAGGCCTGTTGGCCATTTCTGTGTTTTTGTTGTTTTGTTTTTTGGTTTTTTGAGACAGGGCTTCTCTGTGTAGCCTTGGCTGTCCTGGACTCACTCCAAGAGATCCACCTGCCCCTGCCTCCCGAGTGCTGGTATTATAAGCATGCGCCATCGTGCCTGCATCTATGTTTTTTTATTTTCTTTTTAGTTTTTCTTTTTTAAGATGAGGTTTCTCTGTGTAGGCCTGGCTGTCCTGGACTGAGATTTACCTGCCTCTGCCTCCCTCAGTGCTGGGATTACATGTGTGCCTCACGCTCCATGTATGTCTGTGCAAGGGTGTCAAATACCTGCAACTGGAATTACAGACAGTTATGAACTGCCATGTGGGTACTGAAATTTGGACCTGGGTCCTTTGGAAGAGCAGCCAGTGCCCTTAACCACTGAGCCATCTCTTCAGCCCGCCGGCCCCCCCCCCCCCACCCCCGGCCATGGTTTTTTTTTTTTTTTTCCTCTCTTTTTCTCTTGAGATAGGGTTTCTCTGGGTAGCCTTGGCTCTCCTGGACTCACCACCTTCCAGGCTGGCCTTGAACTCACAGAGATCCACTTGCTTCCACTGGGATTACAGCTGTGTGCCACCATGCCCGGCCTGCTATGTTTTTAAAAATAGGTTTATTTTCCTTTTACTTGTGTGTGTGCATGTATGTGTGTGTGTGTGTGTGTGTGTGTGTGTGTGTGTGTGTGTGTGTGTGTGAGAGACACCTTGGAGTGCAGAAGAGTATAGCAGATCCCCTGAACTAGAGTTAGAGGTGGTTGCAGGTCCTTGGATTGTGAGTGCTGGGAACTAAAATTGCATCTTCTGCAAGCACAGCAGGTGTTCTTAGCCACTGAGGCATCTATAGCCCTTGCTATGGTTTTTAAATTTGTGGTTGTCATTAATTCTTTCAGGAAAACTGCTGTTCTCTTTCTTTCTTCTTTCTTTTCTTTCTTTTTTTTTTTTTTTTGTGGGGGAGAGTTTGGTTTTTTGAGACAGGGCTTTTCTGTGTAACCTTAGCTATTCTGGACTCACTTTGTAAACCAGACTGGCCTTGAACTCACAGAGATTTGCCTCCCTCTGCCTTCCAGAGTGCTAGGATTACAGGTGTGTATCCCCACACTCGGCTGAGAGTTGCTTCTGTTGACTGGTTTGTGGCAGTGCCTAAATACTATCTTTTGCCAGCCTACCATAGGTTCTTTTGTTTCTCTAGCTCCTATTTTGAGTGCTTTGTAATGAATTGCTTAAGTTGAGGATAGCAACTTATTTCTCAGACTTTATCTGTTATCTGTGCTTTACGTGTGTGTGTGTGTGTGTGTGTGTTTGTGTGTTTTCTCTTTACCCTTCAGTACTCAGTGAGTCCATGTTTGAGTTAAGGCTTTAACTATGTTTCAAGTTTTCCACTTAAACTGTTCAAAAGCTTTATTTTTATAACCTCATGATTTTTAATATTCGTTGAACTGCTGGATAGATATTTGCTCACCTTTGTCTAATGAAGCAGCTATGGATCCAGAACTCTCTAATTGTATTATTCCCTGTAAAGAAAAGGTATACTTGAAGTAAGATGCTGAGGTCAGGGAATTCCAGCTGTTCTTGAGTGCCTAAATTTACTCAAGTAGGGAGAAGTAAATATAATACAATCATGAGAAATATATTTACTGAAAAAAAAGTATCTTTATTGAATTTAGGTTTTTATATAATTAAGATTGTATAAAACAAAATTTTTTTTTTTTTTGGCAAGGTTGGAGACAGGGTTTCTCTGTATAATAGTTCTGGTTATCCTGCAACTCTCTTTGTAGACCAAGCAGGCCTCGAACTCACAGAGATCCATCCACCTACCTCTGCCCCCTGAGTGCTGGGACTAAAGGCATGCACCACCATGCCTGGCAAAAATAGAACATTTTAAGCAAAATGTTTTTTTAACTTCCATATAGAATTTAATCATGCAGGTATTGGGCCAATTTCTTTCTTCCTTTTTTTGGTTTTGTTTTGTTTTGTTTTTTTGAGACAGGGTTTCTCTGTGTAGCCTTGGCTGTTCTGGGCTTGCTTTTGTAGACTAGGCTGGCCTCAAACTCACATCGACCCACCAGCCTCTGCCTCCTGAGTGCTGGGATTAAAGGTGTGTACTTTCACGCCCAGCTTGAGCCAATTTCTTTTATTCAATATTTGTTAATGATTTCTGCAATTAAGAGATAAGCTAAGGACTGGAGAGATGGCTCAGAGGTTAAGAGCACTCTCTGTACTTCCGAGGTCCTGAGTTCAATTCCCAGCAACCACGTGGTGGCTCACAACCACCTACAATGAAATCTGGTGCCCTCTTCTGGCGGGCAGGTACACATGCGGGCAGAATAGGTATAAATAATAAATAAGTCTTTAAAAAAAAAAAGAGAGATGAGCTGAATCTACTAGATCTCTTTGCAGCTCCTTAGTCTGATTTCTGTATAGTACAGAACTTTTTTTTTTTTACACTTCTTCCTCTTTTTGAAAGGTAGTATCTAAAAGGGAGGTTCTAATTTTATTAAATATTTATTTTATATTTTCAGTTATTTTCGAGATTTTAATTATATCATTTCCCCTTTCCTTTTCTTCTCTCCAACCCTTCTGTATTTATGTTCATGCTCTCTTATTAAAATAAAATAACTTCTTGGTGCTGAAGAGATGGCTCAGTGGTTAAGAGCATTTTCAGAGAACCTAGGTTTGGTTCCTAGCACCCACATGGTGGCTCACAACCAGGCAGCTATCTGTAACTCTAGCTCAAGGAAGTCCAACACTCTCTTTTGTCTTCATGTGTGTGGTGCATGTACATGTATCCATGCACTCATATGTACACAAACAAAAATGAATCTTAAAGCCGGGCATGGTGGTGCACGCCTTTAATCCCAGCACTCGGGAGGCAGAGGCAGGAGGATCGCTGTGAGTTCAAGGCCAAAAAAGTGAGTCCAGGACAGCCATAAAAAATGACTTCTTGCTAGGCAGTAGTAGCACACACCTTTAATCCCAGCACTTGGGAGGCAGAGGTAGGCAGATCTCTGACTTTGAGGCCAACCTGATCTACAAAGGAAGTCCAGGACAAACAAGGCTACACAGAGAAGCCCTGTCTGGGGAGGGGAAAAAAAAAAGAATATTTTGCAAGGTGTTATGCATGATGCATGCCTTTAGTCCTAGCACTTGGAAAGCAGAGGTGGCCAGATCTCTGAGTTCCAGGCCAGTCAGGGAGGGAAGGAAGAGGGAGAGAGAAGAGAGTGTGTGATTTCTTCCAGTAGATTGAGGGCTATTAGAATGTTTTAAGATATTGTACTGGGGAGATAGCTCAACAGTTAAGAGTACTGGTGGTTCTTTTTAGAGGACCCAGGTTCAATTCCTCACACCCACATGATGGTTCACAACTATCTACCTCCAGTCCCATGGGATCTGATACCCTTTTCTGGCCTTTGAAGGCATAGGTATACATGTAGGCATGAAATGCTCACTCACTTAAAGAAATCCTTAAGAACTGTTTACTATACAACCATGTCCTTTATTACACCACAGGTTCGGCTCCTAAGCAGCAGCACAGTGCACTCAGCCATGAAGCATCAATAAGCAGCAAGCACAGGTAAGGGATTAGTAACTTAGGACACCAGACTGTAATAGAAGTTAATGCTGGGAGACATCATTTACTCACATTGTTTTGTTGTTGTTGAATGCATTCTTTGCCTTTGTTTTGTTTTCAAGACAGGGGTTCTCTGGGTAGCCCTGGCTGTCTTTGAACTTGCTCTATAGGCCAGGCTGGCCTCAACTCAGGGATCTGCCTTCCTCTGCCTCCCTAGTGCTAGGACTAAAGGCAGAAGCCACCACCGCATCACTGAACCTTTTCTATGTTTGTCATGTAATCGCTTTGATCTCTTCAGTAGGGATCTGCTTAGTGGACATTGTGCTTGTTTGCAGCGTTTTCTGTTAACACCAGTTACAGATTATTTGGTGAAGACATAGTTAGTGTCTTTGCCCACTTGTATGAGTATATGAGTATTTGGGATCAGTTTCTAATTGGAGGACTTAGTCTTCATTTCCTTATTCTTTTCCCAATTTTTATGACTTATGCTGCCAGTATTTTAAGAATGCTGTTTTCGGGGTTGGAGAGCTGAGTTCAGTTCCCAGCAACCACATTGTGGCTCACAATCATCTTTAATGATACCTGGTGCCCTCTACTGGCATGTAGTTGTATGTACAGACACAACATTGTGTACATACATACATACATGCATACATCTTAAGACATTGTGTAGAAGTAGAAGGAACTTAAAAAAAAACAATGCTATTTCCTCTCAACTCCTTGAAATAATATATATTATAGATATGTGAAAATGTTTTAAGTAAATAAAAAGGTATTCTCTCTTTAATGCCAATGGTAAGTGAATCTGACCTATTTGCCTCATGACCAAATAGTCTTTAGTTTAAACTGAAGTGATTTTGGTGGCTAAAACTACAAAATCTAAGGCATTCAAAAAACAGACCTTGTAGTTTTGTTTATTAATTCATAGCTTTCTTTTCCTCCTGACTTAAAAAATTTTAATTGAGCTGAGGAGATGGCTCAGTGGTTAAGAGCACTGGCTGCTCTTCCTGAGGACCCGGGTTCAATGCCCAGCACCCACATGGGAGCTCACAACTATCTGTAACTCTAGATCCAGGGGATCTGACACCCTCACACCAATGCGTATAAAGGAAAATTAAATAAATTATTTTTTTTAAATTTTTAACTGAATAATACCTACTTTTGAGATACACTGATCTTTCAGTATAGACGTGGAAGGATAATGGTTGAATAAGAGTAACTGACATAGATCACCTCAAACACCTGTCATTTCTTTGTGTAGGAAGCACTCATAGCTATTTTGAAGTGCACAGTTGCCCAATGTGCTATACGCATGTTTCAGCTATAGCCTCCCCACCGCTCAGTCATCCTTTTCCCATCCTTCAGACTCCCCTTTCACTTCCTAGCTTTGGCAGTTACTGTTTCTATGAGGTTAACTTTTTTGGCTTCCCTATGTGAGACCATAAAATACTTGCTTTTCTATCCTTGATAAATTTCATAATATCCTTTAGGCTCATCTGTGTTGCTACAAATGACAAGATTTCTTTCTTTCTTTTCTTTTTCTTTTTTGGTTTAGAATCTTTAATGAGGAAAACAAAACCTATTGGGCTCAAGATCACTGAGCTCTGTGCCATTGGAGGAGGTCTGAGTCCATGGCATAACTAGTTAACAGACTATGTCACCATAGACACAGACAGTCCAAGAATGCCAGAATGGTTGCTGCAGCAAGGTTATTGGTGGCTTTCCTTGTCATCCAGCAGCATTTTGGGGATCTCATGTCTGATAGGGGAAAGACAGACTCTGGGACCAGCAGTGTACCTCCAGCAACGCGTGGTACATCTTCCTCAAAATCTCATCATGTTCCTAGCCCTCAGCTGGTGTTTGGGTACCTGAGACAGATTTAGTGTGTTTGCTGCCCACATAAGCACCACCCACTTCTCTTAGGGATCATTGCTGCCACAAAGTCAGGGCTGATGAACTCTGTGGGGTTGATGCAGACCAATAGGGTCTGCCCATGCATCGAGAAGCCATGTGTGCCTATGCTCACACATAATAGTCAAATATGACATATTTACAATCTGTTGATAAGGTATAAGTCAAGTCTATGCTTTTTCTAGTTTTTTTTGATTTAACTTCCTTTTCTTTTGTTTTTGTTTTTCAAGACAAGGTTTTTCTGTGTAGCCCTAGCTGTCCTAGACCCCTAGAACTTGCTCTGTAGACCAAGCTGGCATCTGCCTCCTGAATACTGCAATTAAAGACTGCCGCCTGGCTATAATTTCCTTTTTAAATTTGATACGAGGCATTGACTGTACCTTAGGTCCTTGTGCATGTATTCTGTCACTGACTAAATGTCCAAAAAAAATCTCACTTTGATTCTTAAGTGGTTATCTTTTTCCTCCATGAAATTGAAAATTGTTGTGTAGAAAATATGTTCTTGTCTTCAATGATTTGACATTATATGCATGTATAATATCTAATAGTTTCTTTTTCTTTCCTAAGATATATACCACCAAATCATTCTCAGCTTAAATGTAATTCTCATTTGGAGATAACAATTCCAAAGGCCTTGAAACTGAAAGAATCAGAGAAAGTGGATGAAAAACAGCTGGTCATAGTAAGTGTACAACTTCTCTATTGGTAAAGTGTTGTAAGTGAAGGATTCACATAAGATTCTTAAAATACAAGTTAATTCTTTCTGGTCATTGTAAGTCTTCTTTATAGAAAACATTCCTGGTATTATTATAGTCTCTTCCAAAAATAAATAATACTTCAGTTTCCTTGTTTCTAGTTTTATTCGTAACAAATTATTATACTTTTTTTTTTTACATCTATTTGTTTCTTATATGAGTCATTTGATTACCTTTTCCCAGAAGTTTATACAAATATTAAAATGACATGAAAGTTAGTACAAATAACAATATTTATGTGTCATGTCTGTTACAGTGCAAAGGGAGGAGGCAGGTTGACTGTCCCCTGATAGATGAGTGTGAAATCACAGTGTTAGGACCAGCCTTACAAAGGTGGTCCTTGCACTTGGTACAGCATGGATAAGCTTTGAGAACAGTATGTTGAGTGAAGTGAATCACAAAAACACAAAGACCATGTCTTTATGTAAAAGGCCAAGAAAGTAGAACGGTGACTGCTGCAGATTTGGAGGGATGGGGAGTAGGGAGCTTTGTTGATGAATGCAGAGTTCAGTTTTGCAATGAAAAAAATTTAAGAGATTTGTTTGAACAACAGTGAATAAAAACAGATACTACCAAACTGTGTACTTAAATATGCTTAAGGTAATCATTTTTTATGTATATTTGCTTAAATTTGGCTTAGAGTTTTGTTAGACAATAAATAAATAAATAAGTAAATTAATTAATTAAAAATGCCAGGCATGGCGGTACACCCTTGAATCCCAGCACTCAGGAGACAGAAGTAGGCAGATTTCTGGGACTTGAAGGCCTGCCTGGTTTACTCAGTTCCAGTCCAGCTAAGGCTATATAGTGAGTTCAAGGCTAGCCCAGGGATATATCGTGAGAACCCGTTTCAAAAAGAAGAAGGAGAAGGAGAAGGAGAATTCCTGAAATAAATTCCAGATAATATTTGCTGATAGTTTGAGTCCTTTAGAATGAATTTCCCCTGAGTTTTATGCAGTCTTTTATTTGCAGTTGATTTCTGTTTACTGTTTGACCCTGGGTGTATATAACGCACTAGTGATGTTGCTAAGATCCTGCTGAAACTTTGAGTACCTCTTTTAGTTTAATTGCACAATTGCAGAAGAGAGAAAATAAATTTATAAATGGAAAATTTTTATGTGTTGCATTATGAGTGCCTGTGTGTGAGGGACAGAGTCAACAAAAGTGTCTTTAGTGACACTCAGTCTTATTTTTTGAGACAGGGTCTTTCATTGAACATGGAGCTCATCAGTTTCACTAGGCTGTCTGGCCAGCAAACTCCAGGGCTGGAATTTGAGACTTGTACCCATGCACTAGCCTTTTAAGATAAATTTTAATATTATTGTGTGGGGTGTGTGTGTGTGTGTGTGTGTGAGAGAGAGAGAGAGAGAGAGACAGACAGACAGACAGACACAGAGACAGACAGAGACAGAATGAGAGAGAATACATACTTGTTTGAGCACACAAATGTGCACACACACCACTTTGTTCATGTGGAGGTCACCCGGATTTAGACTTCAGTATCTTAATTTAAGCAAATCTCACTTTATGGTCACATTATAGTTTGGGAGGCTATGTCAGAAATAGTTACTCTGGCAAGGAAGAAAACTTTTTGTTGTTTTATAAATAGGATGTAGGACACAAAAGATTTGGAGCAGTGTCCTGTAATATCTGTGGAATGCTTTATACGGCTTCAAATCCAGAAGATGAGACCCAGCACCTGCTTTTCCACAACCAGTTCATAAGTGCTGTAAAGTATGTGGTGAGTAGACCTTGTGAGTGAAAGCATGTGTGATAGGCAATTGGGCCAGTTCCTAATGAATTACTGAGTAATTTTATGTTTTTAGAAATGAATAATATGTACAAAGCAAACATAGCATGCATAGATACTGGCTCCCTGTAAAAGAAACCCAAATATAAAAACCAGGGAATTTATCCTAACAAGATGATACTGTGGAATTTTTAATTTAGGTTGTTTTTCAGTGTAATTGTTTTTTTTTTTTTTAAGTTATTGTACCTTTCTGACTATGTTATTTGGCTTGTGTATAGTTCTTAAAAAATTTCCTTTATTTTTAGTAATTATTGTGGTGAATCTATTAAATATCCATGTGGCTTAGTGTAATTTACATTTGGGGATTGATAGTATATATTTTATCAAATAGGTGATTTGGGGACTCTTTGCTGTTTTTAGAGTTAGTCTTTATGAAGTTAAAAAAAGAATTTTAGCACATTTTTGAAAAAATGCCATAAAGTAAATATGGTTTAGTGAGGTAGGTTGGGTGTTGCCAGGAGTTAACCTGTCTCATTGTCAGTGAATCTTTAAAATAAAAACATTTCTAAATGCCATATTCTGTGTGTCTCCGAGGTTTTTGAAGACCTTACCTAATTGTTTTACCTTATCTTTCTATACAATCATATCTATCTGTTGTTCCTAAGATGTGTATTCTTGATAAAAATAGATTAGTATTTGATATGATCAGACTCAGATCATCAGAGTCTATCCCTGGAAGCCCAGTGAGAGAGAGTCAGAGTCCAGAGTCGGTGCAAAAGCAAAGGAATTTTACTGATCTGACTCGTTGGGGTCCATCAACCTCAGAAGAGTTGAGGACCCTGTCCTGCAAAAGCTGAGGGTTTAAATAACCTTTACAGAAGCAGAACTCAGCAACAGTGGTCAATAGTGGTTAGTTAACAACTGATGGGCTAACAAAGATGACCTTTTTGGGGTTGGGGGCAGTTGATTCTGACAGATGTTTGAGGTAAGATATGTGGATGTGGCCTTTTTTTGGAGGCTTCCAAGCAGGGTGAGGTGGGGCAGTAAATTCCGAGCAGGCAAGGTGAGGTGGAGGCCTCTGCCTGGCTAACAATGCTAACTTGCTCTGTTTATTCTTGCTATCAGCCTACAATGCAGTTGTTAAGGTGGCTGAGCTCAGGCCACCTAGAATCTTACAATCATGATTTGATTAGCGAACAGTTAACTTGTATATCTTATTTATCCTAAACAGCCTGTAATAGCACTTGTTGGTACTATTGGAAGTAAACCTTATATTATAATTGAGTTACATGGGCACAATACCTCATATTAGAGTAGAAATATATGTAATGTGTGTGAAGAATAATATTGAAATCTATACCACTCTATCTAAAGTTAAACTTACTTTGCATCTTTATACCAAATTCTATACCAGAGAGTTAGAAATAACCTTGTGAGTGACAATTAGGCATCAAGTTGAGGAGTAGATTCACTAATCTACTTTTTGTTCTGTCTTCCCTATATACTCAGTCAGTATTTAATGGCTTTTGGCTGTGGGAGTTGTGCAGCTTGCATGTTCATCTCCCGGCCTAATTTTGGCTTCTTATATTGATTAACAGGATATCCCTTTTAGGCCAAAGTATTTATTGGCAGCCATTTTCCCATGGGAACTCCACTTTCTAAGGAAACTGGCTGGCTTTTTTAGGACAGTGTAACACTGTTCTCTCCTTACATAAACCCAAGATTGATGTGTATCCATCCTCTAGATCAGAAAGGATATTATTATCTATTATTAAGAAAAAATTATCATAGTAACTTTAAAGAAACTTCTGTCGTTTTGAATCCTAGACTGCTGTTGTTAGTGGCCTTTTCAGCAGGGGTCTCTGCCCTGACTTATTGTGTAGACCATGCTGGTCTAGAATTTACAGAGATCAGCCTGTTTCTGTCTCCTTTGTGTTGGGATTAAGGGCGTGTGCCACCACTGCTCTGTTCAAATATTTCATCTCAAATCCATATGATTATAACTCTTGGTTGTAGAAAGCAATAAATTTGAACTGTAGTGATAGTCCAAATTCAGTCAAAACCATTCTTATCTGGGTGCGTCCCTCCATCCATGGCGACCTGGCCATGTGCTAACCCATCATGACCTCCTCTTCTTCCTCCTGTACCTGCCTTTTCTTTCTCATTCTGCTTTGTGGTTCCCCCCACCCCCCACCCCGTTCCCAGGCCTCCAAACCTCAAACTTCATCTCTCTCCTGCCAAATCCCAAGCTTCAGTATTTGTTACTAACCAATCAACTGTGAGTAGGTAGGGCAAGGTTTACACAACAAGCACAGGTGTGCAGGAGAAAATGCTCTCTGGGTGGCAACCAGATCTTGGGGGCCAGAGATTAGCATCAGAATACACGGCACCAGGCTAACCCCCAACAGAGGTGAGATTGTGATATTTTGATTTTGAATACTATTTAGAATTCTTTCCATTCTTTCAGATGCTGAATAATTTTGAGTTCCATAAGTGATATAATCTTATAATAAAAATTTGGAGATATGCTGGGCAGTGGTGGCACACGCCTTTAATCTGGCACTTGGGAGGCAGAGGCAGGTGGATCGCAGTGAATTTGAGGTCAGCCTGGTCTACAAAGAGAGTCCAGGACAGAGCCAGGCCTCTGTTACACAAAGAAACCCCATATCAAAAAACAATGTTGATACATAGGGAAAAAAATATTTCATTGTGAGGTGAGGGCAGAAATAGATAGGTAGAAGATGTGCGTTGTGCTGAATTAAGATGGCATCAATGGATATAGGAGTGGAGAAACTGAACAAAATTTGACAGATTTCCTGGGGCTGGAGAGTTGGCTCAGTGGTTAAGAGCACTGACTGCTCTTCCAAAGAACCCGGGTTCAATTCCCAGCATCCATATGGCAGCTCACGGCTGTCTGTAGCTCCAAGATCTGACACCCTCACACCAATGCACATAAATTAAAATTAAATAAAAATATATTTTAAAAAATTTGACAGATTTCCAAATGACTATAGTATTATGCTGTCCAGCATGGTAGCCAGTAAGCCATGTGGAACTGAAAATGCTGACCTCAATCACAGTTGCCAGGGTTTAGTAGGCACACATTGCTAGAAGCTGCCATGCTTGGCATGCAGACTGTTTCTATCATCACAAAAATTATTTTAGAGAGCACTATCACTGAAAGTTGAGTAGTTACAGATGACTAAATGTATAGCGCAGGGAAATCATGATCTAGTTAGACTTAATTTTAACTTGGAACTTGAATATATATGAAATCTGACTTGTTTGTACTTTGTGTTCACTGTTCTAAAAGATGACTAGGAAAAAGATGAATGGATGTTAGGCAAAAGAGAACTGAATAGAGCAGAAGTCAGGAGTTATTTTCAAAATTTACTTTTATTATTTGTAATTATGTGTATGTGTTGGTGTGCATACACATGTGTGTGCAGACAGAGGGACTGGATCTCCTGGACCTGGAGTTACAGGTGGTAGTGAGCCACCCATTGTGAGTACTGGGAACTGAACTCTGGTCCTCTGCAGTAGCAAGCTCAGGACTCACTGAGCCATCTGCAGCCCAGAAAAACAAATCTAATGGTTTGGGGGAATGAAAAAGGAATCTGAAGCAAAGTAACTGTCTTAGAGTTACTATTGCAGTGATGAAACACCACGACCAAAGCAGCTTGGGGAGGAAAGGGTTTATTTCCCTTACAGTTCCGATAACAACCAGTTCATCCAAAGCAGTGAGCGCCGAAACTCACACAGGGCAGGAACCTGGAGGCAGGATCTGGTGCAGAGGCCATAGAAGGGTGCTGCGTAGTGGATCTCTCCCCGTAGCCTGCGCATCCCGCCACAATAGGCTGAGCCCTCCCCAGCCATATAGTCAAATGTTATGGAATCTTTTGTATGCGTGTGCATCTGCGCCGTAGAGAACATGGAGGGTGTTTAAAACAGGGTTTCTCTGTGTAGTTCTGGCTGTCCTAGAACTCACTCTGTAGACCAGGCTGGCCTTGAACTCACAAAGATACACCTGCCTCTGCCTCTTGAGTACTGGGATTGAAGGTGCATGTCACTGCCTTCTGGCTGGAAGCATTTTTATTAATTGAGGTTTCTTCCTTTCAGATAACTCTAGCAGTGCCAAGTTGAAATAAAGCTATCCAGCATAATAACTTTAGATTTTGAATAAAGATTACCAAAATTTATATATCTCAGGCTTATATGTCCTTTGCCGCTTCTTGTTTCTAGCTTTATTTCATTGTACTTGTAGCTTTAGAACATTTTTTTTGGTTTTTTGAGACAGGGTCTTTCTGTGTAGCCTTGGCTGTCCTGGACTCACTTTGTAGATCAGGCTGGCCTCGAACTCACAGCGATCCGCCTGCCTCTGCCTCCCGAGTGCTGGGATTAAAGGCGTGCGCCACCACACCCAGCAGCTTTAGAACATTGTGTATATGACTATGGGATGTGATTAACACTGCTAAATATTATAAAGAAGTTTTGTTTCAGAATAGGGGCAATATGGCAAAGAACAGTGTATGTTCAGTGTGAATATTATGTGCAGCAAATTTATATATTATTGCTTGTGTGAGACAGGATCTCACTGAATAGCCTAGGCCTGTCTTTGACCCTGCAGCTGTCCTTTGTCCCTCAGGGATGAATTAACCATCATACCAGACAGATTTTATGTAGTAGCAAATTGAGCTAATTTAATGCCAAATAAGATTCTCCAACATGTTCTTGCCATGTTTCCTCTATAGTAGAAATGATACCACTCTGTTTATTTTCCTAAGCTAAAAAACATCATTTTTTTTAATATTGTGAAATATTTGTGCGTTTTGGTTTTTTTTATTGATTCTTTGTGAATTTCACATTATGTACCCCAATCCCACTCTTCTCCTTACATCTTTGTATCTGTTTTCCACCCTTGCAGCCTCCCCTTCTGAGTTTTATTTCTTTTCCTTTCTTTCTTTCTTTTTTTTTTTTAAGATTTGTTTATTTAATATAGAGTATTTTATCTACATTTACTCCTGAGGCCAGAAGAGGGCATCAGATCCCAGTATAGATGGTTGTAAGACACCATGTGGTTGCTGGAAGTTGAACTCAGGACCTTTGGAAGAACAGCCAATGAATGCTCTTAACCTCTGAACCATCTCTCCAGCCCCAAGTTTTATTTCTTAATAAATATATTTTTATATTCTGTTATTTTAAATTTAAATTTTTATTTATTTTACATGTCTGAATGTTTTGCCTACATGAATGGATGTGAACAATACCCGTGCTGTGAAGCTCATGGGTGTCAGAAGAAAGCATTGGTTCCCCTCGAGCTTCAGTTACATACAGTTGTGAGCCACCATGTAGGTGCAGGGAACCACACCCAGGTCCTCTGCAAGAACAAGGGCTCTTAATTGTTGAGTCTTCTCTAGCCCCATTTAAATTTTACTTTAACTAATTAGTTAGTTAATTATAAATGTTAGCATTTAATTTAACCCCCTTGGGTTGCTTTTGTTTTTGTTTTTTTTTAGGATTTATTATTGTGTATTTAGTGCTCTGTCTGCATGTACACCTGCAGGCCAGAAGAGGGCATCAGATCACATCACAGATGGTTGTGAGCCACCATGTGGTTGCTGGGAATTGAACTCAGGACCCCCGGAAGAGCAGTCAGTGCCCTTAACCTCTGAGCCATCTCTCCAGCCCCTCCTTGGGTAGCTTTAAGCCACCAGGGCACAGGCACTTCTAACACCCTTAGTCTTGCCTTCCACTCTTCTGAAGAATTCGGCCTCACAATGACTGGCTGCTTAGGGAACTTGTCCTTCCCCAGAACTTGGCAGTAGCCGGATGGCACAGCATCAGTGACAGGAGCGTGTTCAGTCTTGGTTTTGCAGCACTGACTATGGCTGCTCACTGACCAGTGCCCACAACTTATCTAGGTTGACGCTGGGCAGAAGCTCTGGCTCCTCCTTGTACTGCTTCCCCAAAGTAACCTGAATGATCCTTGTTGAAGTTTATCCTGTGGTGATGCCTCCAGATTTCCTGCTTTCTCCAGGGTGCTTCCTGGTGAGGCTGTGGCTTACCAGCCCTGGAGTTTCCAGGTCTTCCTCAGTCTGGATGGCATGGCAGTGGCAGAAAGGCTTTATTTATTTTTATTGCATTCCTTTAGGTCACCTCTTAGGAAACATCACCTTCTAAATAGATCCCAGGTGCTTCTGTTTGCATTAACTCCAACTCTACCATCACAGCAAGCTGCTGTGGTTTCTTTTCTTTTCTTTTCTTTTCTTTTTTTTTGGTTTTTCGAGACAGGGTTTCTCTGTGTAGCCTTGGTCATCCTGGACTCACTTTGTAGACCAGGCTGGCCTTGAACTCACAGCGATCCGCCTGCCTCTGCCTCCCAAGTGCTGAGATTAAAGGCGTGCGCCACCACGCCCAGTGCTGCTGTGGTTTCTTTTGCAGTTTTCTTCTAACCCACCTCACTGCTTTCATTTTGTTGTTGTGGTTATTTTCCTATGGCTGTTCTCCGTGGCCTTTTAAAAATGGTGATCAATCAAGGAGCTGGAAAGATGGTTCAGAAGTTAAGAGCATTGGCTGTTCCAAAGTCCTGAGTTCAATTCCGACCAACCACATGCTGACTCACAACCATCTATAATGAAATCTGGCGCCCTCTTCTGGCCTGTTGGCAGAATACTGTAAAATAAATAAGTCATTGTTTTAAAAAATGTGAGTCAAGTTGACAGTTTGGAGAGATGGCTCAGTAGTTAAGAGCACTTGTTCTTAGACTATAGTCTCAGGTCCCAGAACAAATATGAGGGCTGACAGCTGTCTGTAACTCCAGTTTTAGAGGATCTGACTACAGTCACCAGGCACACAGGAACCCATACATGCTTGTAGGCAAAACACCCATACACATAAAAATTAATTTTTGGGGCGGGGGGCTTTCGAGACAGGGTTTCTCTGTTTTAGCCTTGGCTGTCCTGGACTCACTTTGTAGACCAGGCTGGCCTCGAACTCACAGTGGTCCACCTGCCTCTGCCTCCCAAGTGGTGGGATTAAAGGCGTGTGCCACCACCCCCGGCTTAATTTTTTTTTTTTTTTTTTTTTTTTTTTTTTTGAGATAGGGTTTCCCTGTGTAGTCCTAGCTGTCCTGGACTCACTCTGTAGACCAGGCTGGCCTGGCCTCGAACTCAAAAGTGATCCTCCTGCCTCTGCCTCACAAGTGCTGGGATTAAAGGTGTGCATCCCTTTTTCTGGACTCTACTTTAGGTCTCCTAATCACTGTCTTGACTAAGTCAGTTTTGTTTTTGCTTTATGTTTAGGAGTGTTTTCCCTGCGTGTATCTGTGCACCACCATATGCATTGGGTCTTATGGATCTGGAGCATCTGTGGAGCAGCACATGGGTTCTGAGAATTGTACCTGGGTCCTCTGCAAGAGCTCTTAACTGCTGAGCCATGTCTCTGGCCCCTACTTCCTTTTCTAAATAAATGATATTTAAATAAATCCACATATATATATGTGTGTGTGTATCTACATGCTGCACATGTGTACATGCATATGTGTGCAAATGCTTGTGGAGACTAGAGGTTGATGTCAGGCTGCCTCCTCCATAGTATTCCACTTTTAATTATTTTTTTCTCACTGTACTTGAAGCTTGCTGATTGGCTAGACTGGCTGGCTAGCATGCCTCATGGATCCTGTTTGTGCCTCTTGATCCTGGAATCTCCCTTCCTCTGTTTCCTGAGTGAGATAGGGTCTTGGTATGTGGTTTAAACTTCCATAGTCAAGGCCGGGCGTGGTGGCACATGCCTTTAATCCCAGCACTCGGGAGGCAGAGGCAGGCGGATCGCTGTGAGTTCGAGGCCAGCCTGGTCTACAAAGTGAGTCCAGGATGGCCAAGGCTACACAGAGAAACCTTGTCTCAAACAACAACAACAACAAAAAACCTTCCATAGTCAATTTCCTAAGTGCTGGAATTACAAGTGTATGATGTTGCCTTTTTTGGGGGGGGGGGGCTAAGTTTGATTTGTATTTTTCCCCCTGAGACTGGGTTTCTCTGTAGCCTTGCCTGTCCTGGACTCGCTTTGTAGACCAGGCTGTCTGAGAACTCACAGAGATCTGCCTGAGTGCTGGGTTTATAGGTGTGCCCCACTGTGCCTGGCACCAAATATTATTCTTTTTAAACAGAAATGGTTTAATGAATGCAACTGTGCCTTTATAAAGCAAAGGCATGGTTGAAGTCCCTTAATTTCAAGTGTTCTTTCTTGGTTTAGTGCTTCACAAATAATCTACTTTATTTTATTTAAGGTTCATTTATTGCATTGATGGATATGTATGTAAGTTTCTCTTAATCTGACGGTTTTCTTATTTCTGTTTTTTTTTTCCTCTCCATTGCAATATTTGTTGATGAGTTTCATTTGAGGTAGTTGTCACTTATTTTCTATGTGTTTTTTTCAAACATGTGACAAGAGTTCAACTTTTTTTTGTAAAGTGACATTTATTATACATGTTTAGTATAAACTTTTAAATTGAAGTACAGTTTATACATATAATTACTTGTGTACATCATGTTTCTGGGTGAATTTACTTGTTCATTTATTGAGACAGGATCTCTCCGTAGCCCTACCTGTCCTGGGCTCACTCTGTAGACCAGGATGACTTCAAACTCACTAAGTCTTCCTGGCTCTTCCTTCTGAGTGCTGGGATTAAAGGTGTGCACCACCATGCCTGGCATCGATAAATTTTCATAGTTGTTTTGAACTATCACCCACTGTTTTTTATCACATGAAAAAAAAAACCACCCTCATTTCTACTCTTTAGAGTAGAATATTTAAGCAACGAAAACAAAGACAAATTGATGATTAGTTGTTATTGGAAATCCTAACCAAGCCAGGCGGTGGCACACACCTTTATAATATCAGCTCTTGGGAGGCAGAGGGATCTCTTGAGTTCAAGGCCAGCCTGGTCTACAGAGTGAGTTCTAGGGCAGCCAGGGCTACACAGAGAAAATAACCCTGTCTCAAAATCAAAAGAAAACAAAAAAGAATTCAAACTAGTATACTAGGGGTGAAGCCGCATATAAATGTTTTATAGCATCCAGATGGCTAGATGAAGGAAATTTAGGGTTTGGAAAACATTTCTTCACAGAGGGTTATATATCATGTGCTTAGAATTAAAAGTGGGAAGTATAAATGCACTAAACTGGAATAGACTTAGTGCAAAAATGGTGTGGCTATTGGGTAGATTTCTTAAAATTGTACATCCTTTCCCTCTACTTATTTTCAACTAGTAGACAAATTTCGACTCTTCTTTTTCTTTCTTTCTTTTTTGTTTTGTTTTGTTTTTGTTTTTTGAAACAGGGTTTCTATGTATAGCCTTGACTGTAGACTAGGCTGGCCTCGAACTCACAGTGATGCCCCTCCCTCTGCAAATTTCAGCTCTTAAAACTTCTTTACAAAAAGCAAGTTATCAGCCAGGCAGCGATGGTGCATGCCTTTAATCCCAGTGCTTGGGAGGTAGAGGCAGGTGGATCTCTGAGTTCAAGGCCAGCCTGGTCTACAGAGTGTGTTCTAGGATAGCCAAGGATACACAGAGAAACTCTGTCTCCAAAACAAAAACAAAACAAAACAAAACAAAAATCAAGTTATCAGTAATGCTGGCAAAGTGACTGCACTTGAGTCACATAAATATTTTTAATACCTTAGTTAATGTGGTTATTTTTGTCTTTGTCCATGACATACTTATTATTGTACTTTGGGGAAATTTTGTTGATTCGTTTTATTTGTATGTATCAATAAGAGAGAATGGAAGCACCTGAGTGGCCACTCTGTGCTACCATTTGTCTTTAATGTAGCCCTCTGGTGACAGCCATTTTATAGATTTTTTTAAGATTAGGAAACAGTTCCAGAGTCGTAGTAATTTGTTCAAAGCTAACAAAATACTGTATCTGTTAGTTCCAAGAACCCAAACTTGGAGTTGGAGAGATGGCTTAATGGTTAAGGGCTGTTGCTCTTTCAGAGTAACCAGCCTTGGTTCCAGAGCCCATGTGGTAGCTCACAGTCATCCATAACTGTAGTTTCAGAGGATCTAACACCCTCTTCTGACCTCTGTGGGCACCAGGCACTCAAGCTGTGTGAGCAAAACACTTAAACACATAAAATAAACAAAAATATTAAAAAAGTAAGCTTTTACTACAGAACCCTTAGAAAGATTCCACTGAGTTACGCCCTCATGAAGATCAATGAAATTTAAATAATAGTAATATTGTCTTTCACAGTTCTCTTCTTATATGCAAAGGCTATTTTGGTACATGTCAAAACAATAATATTTAAAATAAATTGCCGGGTGTGGTGGCGCATGCCTTTAATCTCAGCACTCGGGAGACAGAGGCAGGAGGATTGATGTGAGCTCGAGGCCAGCCTGGTTTACAAAGTGAGTCCAAGACAGCCAAGGTCCCGAAAAACAGTCTAATTATGATGGTTTTCATATACAAACATGCACATTTCAAGTTATTTTACAAGAACATTTTATACTAAAGTGTTAGTAAAACAATAATTTAATTTCTGTGGTGTGTGATTTAATTGTACCAGTTTTGAAAAAAAAAATAATTGTACCAGTTTTGTTATTTTTTAAGGCAATTAATAAGAATCCTCTATCTTTCGATAATTCAGTTTAGAAGTATGTATAGTTTGAAGTTACTTAAATCTACAGTTCTTTATTGAATTTGTAGTTTGATTTCCTCCTCCTTTACTCTGTGGTTTGATTTTTTAAAAGACAAGCCAGTAACTTCCCTTTCATTTTGTAGAAAATGGGCTGGTTTCAGTGGCTTTCCAAGTATTAATGATGTTAATGTAAAATTTTTTTTTAGACAGGTGTTACCTTTTGTGCCTTTAAAAACTGTTTATCTATATTTAAATTTGTATGTGATTCTGATGGAGCTTTTTATTCTGATTTCTTAATCTCTAAACAATTTAGATTTATTTATCTTACTTTATGTGTATGAATGTGTTGCTTGTATGTATGCATGTGCAGTGTGTGCCTGCCTGCTGGAGCTCCTGGAACTGAGGTTACAGATGGTTGTGAGCCACCATGTGGGGGCTGGGAATCGAACCTGGGTCTTTTATAAGAACAAGTGCTCGTAACTGCTGAGCCACTTCTCAAGCCTGATTTTTTAATCCTGAGATAGTTTTCCCATCTCTAGTTCATTTTAGTTATTTGAATTTTACTTATCCTTGAATATTTACTTTTTAAGGCAGATTTTCAATTTTAAATATTTCGTTATGTTTGCTGATCTTTGTTCCTGGACATTTTTGTCTTCAACTAAGATCCTGCTCCCATTTCATCAAAAAAACAAAAACAAAACAAAAAGATAACTTAGAAAACCAGACATCCTTCCAGACTTGTCGTAATATATCAAAAAATTAGCTGCTTTTTTTCTTTATTGAGCTTTAAAAATTTTTAAAGTGATGGTAGAAAAGAATTTTTCTCTAAATAGAAATACAAATTGTTTTTTAAAAAGGCCTTTTAACATAACATTGGTTGGGTAAGATAAATGGAACAACTAGTTAAAGCTCATCCTTCTGTAATTATTTTGAACTTCAAAGTTCCTAGTTTTAACCTCTGGTTCAGTCCCATCTTACTAGATTTAAGTGGCTTTTGTTTTGTTTTGTTTTTTTCATGCAGGTTCTGCTCATTAATCACCACGAGTGTGGATCTGAAGAAGAGTTTATTACCTCTTTTTTTGAGTATGTCTAACTTCAGATACACACAACGTAGCCTCCTTCCCTATTAGATTCTTAGAAGGTAGTTATATTTTTTATAGTCTCCTTCTTGTGGCTTTGATAGTTGTGAACAATAAGAGTAAAAGCTGTTCCTTTCATACTGGGCTACTGCATGCGAATCAGTTCCCCCGAAACCTCCTGGAGGGCTTTGGCATGCCAGACATAAATATGAGTACTGTGGAGGTTACCGTGTTTCAAAGGAACCTGAGCTGAATTCTTTTATACAGAATCTGCAGAGTTACTCTTTCAATTCTGGGATCACTGACTTTAAGGGGCTTGACTTTTTTTTTTTTTTAATTACTGTTTTTGGTGTGTGATTTTTCCAAATTTTGTTAAGATGGGAAATAATAAATTAGAACTTCTGTGGTATAACATATCTGTGAATGAGAACTAGAAATTACCTTGTTCAATCTGTTGTAAACTTAACAAAACAGACGATTTATCACACCTTCTTATAGTTAAGTATTAATAAGCGGCATTTTTTATGTTTGCAACTTTTAGATAAGTGGATGTACTTTTTGTCTTGTTAAATCCATTCTTTTATGTCTAGGGCTGGAAAAAAGAAAGGATTCTGGCTGAATATCCTGATGGTAGGATAATAATGGTTCTTCCTGAAGACCCAAAGTATGCACTGAAAAAGGTAACCTT
The DNA here is from genome assembly GCF_903995435.1 of Acomys russatus. Lineage (NCBI taxonomy): Eukaryota > Metazoa > Chordata > Mammalia > Rodentia > Muridae > Acomys > Acomys russatus. Next base: position 986,596 of record NC_067156.1, on the reverse strand, counting down.
TCAGTGAAATTTCATACAGAAAACTTGGTCTTACATTGCAGGCTTTGAGCATTAAATAGCAGTTCTGAAAACAAACATTTAAAGAATGGAACCCACCCAAAGAAAAAAATTAATACAGCTCATGTGAGAAATTATGCTAAACCTTACTACATACAAAATAAATGAAGCGGACTGAATATCACCAGTGCATCACATGGGAAGTGTAATCTGCGTTGAGTGGCTCCTAACATTCACGTCACTGAAAAATGAGTTAGCGAAGCATGGCGCTGTGGTGTTATCCAGAGGGTTTTGAAAGGGACCCTGGCCTACACCCGATGAAAAAGGACAACAGCATTAATCACATTTACACTTAGTATGTACACGTAGTATGCATTTCTTGCCTTCCAGATTACTTTCTCTTCCATGAAGGGTTGTCACTTATCTAACAGCCTGGTTATACTCTAGTGTGTGTCCAAAGTGTCCACAGCCACAAGGGAAACATTTATTGCTGTATTTTCTTTAGGCTTACAATTGCACATCTTCAGTGTAGGACTATGTCCCTTGAAAGGAAGCTAACAAAGCACTTATTAGCTGAAGACACAGCTCACATCTTCCCTGATGAGACATGTTCTGCGGCGCCTTATGCCTTAGGTCACTTCACGGGTGAGGCAACTGCAGACACCACATTGGCCCTAGTGACACAGAATGCCATGGAGCAGGTGCGGCTTGCCTTATGTTGAAAACACTGAGCTTTGAGTAAAGACAAAGCTTACGGAGTCACTAAGTGAGTAATGGAAATCCAAGTATGGAACATCTCCAACTTCCACTTGGGTGCACAGTAGGAACTTTACAACAGTACCTGACTTTGCTTACTAAGAATTGTCTCAATAGCTGCTGATTTCTTCTAGTAAACTTCTCAGGAAAGCCTACAATTGATTATATTACTAGTTAGTAACCCGTAATAATATTAAAATTAAAAGGAATTGTGAGCAACCTAGTTCTAGGGTCCAATCAAATTATGAGAGGGTTAACTTTCATCACTGACTATGAGACGCACTTTGTGATGCGTATTACAGAGGCAAGAGTGTGGAAGCACACTTGAGGTTATTTGCACCGTGGTTTTAGTGACATGAATGGGCATTAGATGAGACGTTTGTAACTTGTGCGTCCCTGTTCCGTACACCCCCATAAGACCAGGTCTCACTGTGCAGCCTGGTTGGCCTGGAACTTGCTGTTTAGAGCAAACTGCCTCAGACAGCAGAAATCTGCCTGTCTCTTGTCTTATCAGTGCTGGGACTAAAGGGATGTGCCCCCACTCTGGCAATTTATGTTATTTTAACTGTGGAGAGAATTAGTGTGCTGGTCCCTATAGAGCTGTGATTTTTTTTTTTTTTTTTTTTTTTGGCTTGGAAGAAGCAGTTTGGTGCCATGTTAATATTGAGGCTCAAACCTCTGCTCTGATTTTCTAAATGTTAATGTTTAACAGAAAATTGTCACATTTGAGTTTTTTTTCCACATTAAAAAAAAAAAATGAAGAACTATTAATATTCCAAGGGATTTTGGGTTGAAATGTGTATAGGGAGTTCTTGATTTGTCTCACTTTTGGATGCTTGCTAGAAAGTAAATATGAATTTCTTTCCTCTGTCTCAGTAATTTTACTGTTGAGAGGTCTAATGACTAAGGCTTGGGAAGAAAGTGTCTTGCTGACTAAGATACCAGTATGTTCGAAGCATTTCAGACCCTGGTGCTCCCACCAAGGGAATCTTCCTGTTCCTATGTGCTTAGTGCTGCCCTGTCACTCTTCTCACTACCTAGACTGCTGGGTTGGCAGCACCCCCACCCACCTTTCTGCCAAGCTGCTACTAGTGCTTAAAAGCCTTTCTAATACAGATAGCTAAAAGAGCTCTTCAAGCCAGGTGTGGTGGTACACCCTGTGGATTTTAGCACTCAGAAGGCAGAAAAATTGCCACTAGTTCAAGGTCAGCCTGGGCCAGCCAGAGGTACGTAGTAAAATAGCAAGATTCTGTCTCAAAATCAAAAAGTAATACCCCAAACATAAAGCTCTATAGAGAATATATATATATATTTTTTTCCAGCTTATTGAATGGTTTTTACCCATATACTTTTCTTTGTTTTAAAAAGGTATTGCTCTTTACTTGGCAGGTTGATGAGATTAGAGAGATGGTTGACAACGATCTGGGTTTCCAGCAGGCGCCATTAATGTGCTACTCCAGAACTAAAACACTTCTCTTCATTTCTAATGACAAAAAAGTAGTCGGCTGCCTGATAGCAGAGCATATCCAGTGGGTAAGTGACTCTGAGGAGTGCTCGTGGATCTCAGGGTTCGCGTGTTACTGTGTGATCCTAAGCAGTGTCCTCGTAAGTCTGTCTGCATTCTAGATCAGGGTATAAATGCAAGAATTATTATATTAGTGCTGCACTACAGTCCTCAAACTTGGAGCCCTCCCGAGTGCTAGGTTGTAGGTGTGCATCACCACCCCTGGCCAGAATTAGCCTGCCCACCTGCCCGCCCATCCTCCTTCCTTCCATCCCTCCCTCCCTTCCTCCCTTGATCTCAGTATGTAACCCTGGTTGGCTTGAATTTAGAGGTTCTCCTTTCTCTGTTTCCCGAGTACTGGGATTAAAGGCATGCACTCCCATACTGGGCAGGAATTAGTTTTTCAGATTAGTAAGATAAAGCTATGTAATTAATAGTACTTACTGTTTTTGAGACAGGGTCTCACTCTGTAGCCATGGCTATTCTGGAATTCACTATGTAGACCAGGTTGGTCTCATAGAGAACCTCCTACCTCTGTCTCCCTGGTGTTGAGGTCAAAAGCATGTGCTACCATGCCTGGCTGTTTTTGTAAATAAAATTTTATTGTAATCCCACCACACTCATTTGTTCTCATATTTTTATACAGCTGCTTTCATACTAAAAAGGCTGAAAGAGTGGTTGTTGAGGTGCCTGAAATAGTTGCTTCTGTGCCTTTGCAGGAGGTTTGTCTTCCCGGAATAGATCCAGTTTTCAGTTAAGCTCTAAGTGAGCAGTTGATTTGTGTTTAGGTGGCAAACTATATAAAAAGCAAACTGGAGTCAGTGATGTGTTCACCTGGTGAGGTTTTTGTTTTGGTTTTTCGAGACAGGGTTTCTCTGTATAACAGCTCTGGCTGTCCTGGAACTTGCTCTTTAGACCAGGCTGGCCTCAAACTCACAGAGATCCACCTGCCTCTGCCTCCCAAGTGCTGGGATTAAAGGCGTGCACCACCATGTCCAGCCACATAGTGAGTTTTACATAGTGCTGAAGGCCAGCCTCAGAGAAGAGAAGGTTCTGGACTCTTAATTAGTCTCACTGAAATCTGTCTTAGTTCAGCCAAGTTCTTGCTCATGCCTTCAGCTGGACTTTGTGAATAACTAACTACTGATGTGTAGATTTTACCACATTAATAAGTGTACAAATAAATGTATACTCTTTATTAGAAATTTATGTGTATGAATGTTTTCCTCCATGTATGTTTGTGTGTCAGTGTGTGTGCCTGGTGCTTGTGCAAGCCAGAAGAGGGCATTACAGATGGTTGTAAGCTGCCAAGTGGTGCTGGTAATGGGACCTGGCTCCTGTGGAAGAGCAGCAGTGCTCTTTTTTTAGAACTTTTTTTTTCTACTTATTTTTTTTTTATTAATTTATTCTTGTTACATTTCAATGGTTATCCCATCCCTTGTATCCTCCCATTCTTCCCTCCCTCCCATTTTCCCCTTATTCTCCTCCCCTATGACTGTTCCTGAGGGGGATTACCTCCCCTGTATATGCTCATAGGGTATCAAGTCTCTTCTTGGTAACCTGCTGTCCTTCCTCTGAGTGCCACCAGGTCTCCCCCTCCAGGGGACATGGTCAAATGTGAGGCACGTGAGAAAGTGAGAAAGTCATATCACACTCTCCACTCAACTGTGGAGAATGTTAATTTTTTAAAAAAAGATTTATTTATTCTGTATATCTGCATGTACACCCTCCAGAAGAGGACATTAGATCACATTATAAATGGTTGTGAGCTACCATGTGGTCCTGGGAATTGAACTCTTAACCACTAAGCCATCTCTCCAGCCCCCTAGCATGTATCACTCTTAATTTTGGTTTTCTCATTTATTTTAAGTTTTGTGCTTTGTCTATGACTAGGAGACTGACTAGTCATGTTCTTTTCGACTATGTTGGTACAAGAATGTGTACTTAGTTTACGTTGTTTATTGACATCAAAGAATGGTGGGAAAGGCTTTCTTTTTTTTGTTTTTCCAGGCAGGGTTTCTCTTTGTAGTCTTGGCTGTCCTAGACTCGCTTTGTAGACCAGGCTGGCCTCGAACTCACAGCGATCCGCCTGCCTCTGCCTCCCGAGGAAAAGGCTTTCTTAATTTCTCTCCCTATTCTTAGTTCTTGTGTGGTGGTGAGCTCATGGGTTGTGCACTGTGAGAATAGTCGCTGACTGCTGAGCTCTGAACATGTACGTTCGCTGTTCAATCTCTCAAAATTATTAATGATACATATGCTTGATGATACATATAATTGTGTGTGTGTGTGTGTGTGTGTGTGTGTGTGTGTGTGTATGGACACATAATTAGTAAAGTCAGAAAGGAAGCAGTCACAGATTAGTAAGTGGTTTGGTAGGTTTGTTAAGCAACCAGACTAATATACTTGACTCCTCAGCAAGATTTATACTAGACAACTACCACCTTTATCTCTGCCCATTTTTGACATTTATAGGGCTATCGAGTTATAGAAGAGAAGCTTCCAGTTATCAGGTCAGAAGAAGAAAAAGTCCGGTTTGAAAGGCAAAAGGCCTGGTGCTGCTCAACCTCACCAGAGCCTGCGATATGTGGGATCAGTCGAATATGGGTGTTCAGCATGATGCGGCGGAAGAAGATAGCTTCTCGCATGATTGAATGTCTGAGGTAACTCATCTAATTCTTCAGGTCACTTGCAGTAGTTTAGAGTTCAGTATAAAGATTGGTAACTGCCTAACTTTTATTCGTATTAATTCTAAGTTTTCTATAAATACACTAGGTCTGTGAGGTTATTTTGTTTATTTATCTGAAGAGGAAAAAAGTTTCACAATAGAGAAACAATATTAAACCTCTTCAATTTTAGTTATTTATAACTGTGACATTAGGCCAATATAACATTTCAACCTGTGTTCACTGTTGGTGATTTCTTTCCTTTCTTCTTCCTTCTTCTTCCTTCCTTCCTTCCTTCCTTCCTTTCTTTGCTCTTTTTTTCTTTCTTTTTTTCTTTCATTTTTCGAGACAGAGTTGTTTTTCTGTCTCACTCTGTGGACCAGGCTGGCCTTGAACTCAGAGATCCACCTGCCTCTGCCTGTGGATGAAAGGTATGTGCTGCCACCACCTGGCTACTATTGAAGATGTTGTTGTTGTTGTTGTTTTCAAGACAGGATCTCTCTGTGTAGCCTTGGCTGTCCTGGACTCACTTTGTAGACCAGGCTGTCCTCAAACTCATAGCAATCCACCTGCCTCTGCCTCCTGAGTGCTGGGATTAAAGGCATGCGCCACCAAGCCCGGCCTATTGAAAAATTTTAAACAAAACCACAGAAATGTGGACAGTGTTTTGGGAAGTCACCTTTTGGAGAATTTTGTCTTAAGAATATTATTTTTGCCTGGGTAGTGGTGACACACACCTTTAATCCCAGTACTCGGGAGGCAGAGGCAGGTGGATTTCTGAGTTCAAGTCAGGCGGCTCTTTGATTTCAAGGCCAGCCTGATCTACAGAGTGAATTCCAAGATAACCAAGATTCCAAGAAAAAAAAATCCCATTTCAAAAACAAAACAAAACAAAACAAAACAAAAAACCCAACTTATTTTGGGGGCTGATGACATGGCTCTGCAGGTAAAGGTGCTGATTGAAGAAGCCTGGTGACCTGAGTTCAACCCCCAAAGCACATAAAGGTAGAAGGAGAGAACCAAGCCCCAGAGTTGTATGACCTCCATGCATACACTGTAGCATGAACATTCACACACACAAACACATACACACACTCATAATACATTTTAAAAAGTGTTTAAGTACTATTATGTTCTTCTCAATATCATGTTTTTCTGTTATCATAGGGTTTATCAAAAAACAGAGAAAAGAATCACACTTGTTTCATCCAATAAAGTCCCTTAGATAAAACATAACGTGAAGAAGGTTAAAATCAATTATCCATAAGAGCATTGGGCCAGAGTGGGTAGGTAGATGGTAGAACACTTGCCCCCCAAGTACCAAGCCCCAGGTTCAATCTATAGTGCTTAAAACATTGTTTTAGGTTAGTTTATTTTGTTTTTTGTTAATTCGGGTGAAAGCCTAAGGATTCAAGGCCTCGGCTCCCTGCTGTCTGTGTTGGTGGATAACAGCTCACATGCTCTTCATGACCAGAACCCTGCTCTAGTTCTCTGAGTGCTAAGCCTGGGAACTGATTGAATTGATTAAGCTAATGAAATAAAAATAGTCCTAAGGGACTGAGAGTATTTACTTCCCCCCTTAAGTCTTACTGTGGCTCTCGTTGATAAAAACTAGAGATAAAACATAGAGATAATTACCCTATGATAGTGGACGAGCTCCCTGCTAAGAGCCCCCTGCCTTTCCACTTAGCATCCTCTCACCAGATCTTCTCACTGCCGGTGCACAGCACTCTGCAGATTACAGGGTGGAAATGCTGCCAGCACTCTAACTCCGTCCCTTTGCCACTCTGCGGGTTTGAACATACTCAGAACACACATAGTTATCACGTGCTCTAATCTTAGAGCATTTCTACCCCCACCCTCTCCACCCCAGAACCAACTCATGCAGCAATTCGTGCTGTCACCTCTAGCTGCTGGCAGCCACCAGCCTGCTCTCTGTACCAGTGTGTTTCTCTATTCTGAACATTTCATATAAACAGAATTATAGTATTTGACCTTTGTCAGTGGTTTCTTTTGTATAGTGTAATACTTTCAAGCATCGTCAAAGTGGTAGCACTTAACAGTCTGCTTTTGTGTGTGTTTGTGTGTATATGTATATGTATTTTTGTGTGTGCACATGTATGTGGAGACCAGAGGACAATCTCAGGTGGTGTTGATTCGGTGCTGTCTGTCTTGGTGTTTGAGACATGATCTCTCACTGGCCTAGAGCTCAGGAAGGCAAGGCTGGATAACCAGTGAGCTTTAGGGCTCTACTGTCCCCACCATGTGACACCGGGGCCACAGGTACATGGACCACCACACCTGGCTTCTAAAAATGTGCATTCAGGTCATTGAGCTCAGGAGGTCCCTGTGCTTGCGCATAACCAACTAAGCTGTCTTCCTAACCATAATTTTAAAATATTTTTTAAAAATTTGTTTTTAATGATTGCCAAATAGTAGAGAACAATTGCTTGTCCTTTCATTAGTTGAGCATTTCTATGACACAAGTGTTTCTGTACAATTTTGGGGACGTTGCAGTACTGATAAGTTTAATGTCTTGAGGAACTGCCAAACTCTTCTCTACAATCTTACATACTATATGAAGGCTCCACGTCCTTCACTTCATTATCTTTAGGACAAAACATACTGAGGCCGGGAAGATGTCTCAGTAGAGTTCTTTTTGTCTAAGTTCAACTTCCCAGCCCCGGTGTAAAAGCTGGATATGGTGGCATGTACCTATAATTCCAGTATTAGGGGCTAGAGACACACTGATCCCAGGAGCTCTTAGCAAGCCATTCTAGGCAAAACAGCAGGCTCCAGGCTCAGTGAGAGACCGTAGCTCAAAATAAGATGGAAAGCTGAGCATGGAGGCACACACCTTTATTCCCAGCGCTTGCGAGGCAGAGGCCGGCGGATCTCTGTGAGTTCCAGGACAGCCAGAGTTAGAGTCCCTATCTGGAAACAACAACAAAAATGGAAAATGGCATCTTATGCTAACTGATAGCCTTCCCCCCCACACACATTGGCTTGTGCCTACGTCTCTCTGTGTGTCTTTTTCTCTCTGGCAGACAAACATAAAGAAACCTGTGTCAGCTTTTAAATTGGCTTATTTACATTTTTGTCAAAGTACAATCATTTTTGTATTGTGAATACAAGTCTCTTCATATGTGTGATTATAGATATTTTCTGCTATTTTGTGTTTGTCTTTTCATTTTCTTGATAAAGGGCCACAATAAAGTCTAGGCTTTCTGTTTTTTGTTTGTCTTGTTTTTCAAGACAGGGTTTCTCTGTGTAGCCCTGGCTGTCTTGGACTCGCTTTGTAGACCAGGCTGGCCTTGAACTCACAGCAGTCTGCCTGCCTCTCCCTCCTGAGTGCTGGGATTAAAGGCGTGTACCACCAAGCTCAGCCTCTTTCTTTTTTTTCATTGGGACAGTATCTTACTATATAGCCCTGCCTGGCCTGGAACTTGCTGTGTAATCAGGCTACCTTTGAACTCAGAGATCCGTTTGCCTTCCACATGCTAGGAAGGCCCTAACTAAGTAAGCCTTTGATCTCAGCTACAGTCTTAAAGTTTTGATCCTTTGCCACACTTTGCAGATGATAGGATTATACACCATGCCTGGGCTATCCTTTGACGACATATACTTTTTATTTTGATAAAATCAACTTCATGGTTTTTGTTGTTGTTTTTTGTTTTTTGTTTTTTTCTTTTTTGTCTCTCATGTTGTCATATTTTAGGTTTGGTTTTTTTTTTTTTTCTCTCCCAAGACAGGGTTTCTCTGTATAGTCTTGGCAGTCCTAGACTTGATTTGTAGATGAGGTTGGCCTTGAACTCACAGAGATACTCCTGCCTCTGCTGGGATTACAGGCGTGTGCCACCTTGCTCAGCTGGCTTGCTGTCATATTGTAAAAGCCATTGTCTAATACATGTACCCAAAGATTCATGCTTATCTTTCTAAGAGTTCATAGTTTAGTTTTTACACTTGGGTTTTGGTGCTATTGGGTTTTATTAATGTCTGAGAAATAACTACATACAGATACACTTTTGTCCCATCATTTGTTACAAGGACTGTTCTTCCCTCTGAATAGTTGTTGGCCTTGGCATGCTTGCAGAGGTTTCTGTCTGGACTTGTGTTTGTTTCATTATTTTGTGTCTATGCTTATGTCAGTATCACACATCTGGAATATTGTCACTTTGTGTGACATACTTGGAAGTAAGGATGTATAAGTCCTTCAGCTTTGCTGCTGCTCCTCCTCCTCCTCTTCTTCTCCTTTTTTTTTCTTTAAAAAATTGTTTTGACTCTTCTGTATTTTTTTTTTTAGGATTTATTTATTATCATGTATCGAGTGCATATACATCTGCAGGCAGAGGAGGGCATCAGATCACATTATAGATGGTTGTGAGCCACTATGTGGTTGCTGGGAATTGAACTCAGGACCTCTGGAAGAGCAGACAGTGCTCTTAACCTCTGAGCCATCTCTCCAGCCCCTCTTCTGTATTTTTTATTTCCTTGTGAATTTTAAGATCAGCTTGCCAGTTCCTCCAAGTAAGACAGCTATGTGCACAGTAATAACATTTTAACAATTTTTAACATTTTCATAATGTTGAGTGTTCTGATTTTTGTTTGTTTATTTTTATAATTTAATTAATTTATTCAGATTACAACTAAATTGTATCCTCCCATTCCTCCCTCCCTCCTGCTTTCACCCTATTCCCCTCCCCTAGGTCTGTGACCTCAGAGGACGTCCTCCTCCACTATATGGTCATAGCCTATCAAGTCTCATCTTGGTAGCCTGCTTATTCTTTCTCTGAGTGCCACCAGGCCTCCCCACCAAGGGGAAGTGGTCAAATATGGGGCACCAGAGTTCATGTCCCCGCTGTCCACTCAACTGTGGAGAATGTCCTGTCCACTGGCTAGTTTTCTGATTTTTAATCACCAGGTGTCTGTCTTTATTAGGTTTATATTTAAACAATTTGGGCAGGGGGGGGGGAGGGGGGTTGGAGACAGGGTTTCTCTGTGTAACAGCTAGACTTACTTTGTAGACCAGGCTGGCCTCGAAGTCATAGACATCCACCTGCCTCTGCTTCCCAAGTGCTGGGATTAAAGGAGTGTGTCACCTTGCCCAGCTAGTTTAAACAAAATGTTACAGTTTTTAGCTTATAGTGGTTTGGTAGTTCTTTTCCTAAGCGTGTGCTCATCTTAGTGCTGTAGGCTGGTGGTTCTCTAGGTTCCTGTTTGGACTGGTCATTTCCAGTGTATGGCTAATGCACTTGATCCCTGAAGAGCAGTCTGCTTTGCTTTTGGTAAAGCTCACAGAATTTCCTACATAGTAGATCACATCATCTATCAAAGAGAGAGTGCTTCTTCATCCGCTCCAGTGGTTAGAAGTGTCAATGACGTTACTGAGTAGTGAGAACAGACTTAACCTTTTTCATCATCTCTGAGAAGCAGCTCAGCCTTTCACTGTGGGGCCTTGATTGACTGAGAAATTCTTCAACTCTTAGTTGTTGAGTACTTTATAACAAGGTGTTGGGCAAATGTTTTTATAATTCTTGTTTTTCAAAACATCTCCCTACTTCAAACTTTAATATTTTAGATAAACAGGTATTTTAATTTTTAGAATAACACAGTATTACTTGTCTTTCATGTTTAAATGGATGTATAGGTTGTTCAGTTTCAGTTAACAAAGATTAATTTTCCAATCTTTCCTATTTTCCCCATCCTTCCTTTTTTTTTTTTTTTTTTTTTTTTTTTAAATAGGAGTAACTTTATTTATGGCTCATATTTGAGTAAAGAAGAAATAGCTTTCTCAGATCCCACTCCTGATGGAAAGCTGTTTGCGACACAGTACTGTGGCACCGGTCAGTTTCTGGTCTACAACTTCATTAATGGACAGAACACCACCTAACACCAATCTTGCCTACTGTACCAGAAGACGTCTTTGAAGAGAAAGCATTGGTTGCTGACTTTAACCAGGAACTAGGGCCATTTTTACTACAGTGAACTCAGGACTGGTAACAACCATATGGTTGTTCCATTTTCATAAAATTGGAAACAATGCAGTAATAGCTTATTATTGTTTTGTTTTTTAAAGAAGATATTTTATTATCTTTTACAGAAATTTATGATTGTATTTTATCTATAGTTATTTAGACATGTTTACATGCAGCAGATAATTGTTCATAGTGGACTGAAAATTAATGCAAGGACTATGGTCTCAGTGATAAGTATATTTTGAAGTTCTTAATATGGAAATATACCAGTGTAGCTTGGTACTGTATTTTTTTATATTGATCTGCTGATGCCAGTTATAGTTTAAAGATTGTATTTTCAGAGTGGAAGACAGCGTTTTTGAGTTAGTATTCAAGGAGTATCACATACTTGAGAGCCTGAAGCCACTGAAGCCGTAAGGTAACCCCACAGAAGAGGAGAGGAGAGCTCCAAGTGAAGGAACGTGCAATAGCGAGTGTCTCTGTCACTGGTGGTGCGTAGGAACCTCTCTCTGATGTGGAGCCACAGATGACTAGAGGCTCAGAACTAGAGAGTAGTTACAAACTAAGTGTGGGTGGCTTGGCATCTGCGTTGTTATCCCTCAGAAGTACTGCACTGAGTATACACCCTCATTACTGGGCTTCATCTTGATACTTGTCTGTCCTTCATAGTGCCCTCTACTTTTAAAGGGTTTATATGTTGAAAAACTGCTGTGGCCTTTTATGACCTGTATATAATGTAGAATAAAATAATAAAATACTTGATAGCTTTTTCTAAGTGATAAATGTGCTGAGACAATGTTGTGTTGAATGTTTACACCCTTTCAGGGTGTTTCTTAGGTTTGACACTGAAATAGGATTAACATACAGACTTCTGAAAGGTAGTTTTCCCCAGCTTGTCAATTCTTCCTGAATATTTTATAACATGGTACTTAATTAACTTCCAAAGAAATAACCACGACCAGAGCCAGGCACAGTGGCGCACGCATGTAATCCCAGCACTCAGAGGCAGAGGCAGGTGAGCTTGAGGCCAGCCTGGTCTACAAAGGGAGTCCAGGACAGCCAAAGTAACATAGAGAAACCCTGTCTCAAAAAAACAAAACAACAACAAAAACCCAACCGAAACCATAGTCCAGGAATCACACTGTGATTTCAGTTAGATTATCTTTTTTTTTTTTTTTTTTTTTTTAAAAAGAAATCACAGTGTGATTTCAGTTAGATTATCTTTTTTTTTTTTTTTTTTTTTTTTTTTTTTTTAAAGATAGGGTTTCTCTGTGTAGCCTTGACTGTCTTGGCTGGCCTCAAACTCACAGATCACCTGCCTCTACCTCCTGAGTACTGGGATTAAAGGTGTGTGCCACCACCACCGGCCCAGTTAGATTATCTTTATGAACTGAAATGATCATATCTCCACTGAAAACCTACTAAAATTTAGAGGTGGGCTTGGTGGCGCATGCCTTTAATCCCAGCACTTGGGAGGCAAAGACAGGTGGATCTCTGTGAGTTTGAGGTGTCTACAAAGCAAGTCCAGGACAGCCAGAGACACGTAAAGAACTGTCTCGAAAAACTCATAGAGATCCACCTGCCTCTGCCTCCAGAGTGATGGTATTAAAGGCTTGCACTACTACTGCCGGTGTTTTGTCTTTGTTTGGAGACAGGGTCTCAGTAGGTAGCCTTGGCTGGCTGTGGACTCGGAGATCTGCCTGTTTCTGCCCCCTGAGTGCCGGGAGCCTTGACTTACTACTTGTGTTATCAGGCCATGCTTGATGAAGACCTAAAGGGAGAGCAGGGTAAGTATTGATTGGTTGCTTTAAATGTTGTCATTACTGGGAGGGAAAATAACAGGTACTTTACATGTTAATAATAATAAAAACTCAGCCTCTCAAATTTTATAATCTAGATATTTCTCTAAGAATAGTAATCTGAAAATAGTACCTACCATTTGAGTGTCTCAGACCCTGTGTTGAATGTTGCGTTCTATAAAATCAGGCTTATTTCTTTTTTGTTTATTTTTATTTAAAGATTTACTTATTTTTTTTTTATGTGCATGAATGTTTTTACATGCATGTACATCTGTGTTATGGTGCCAGATCCTCTGGAACTGGAGCAACAGACAGTTGTGAGCCGCCATATGGGTGTTGGGAATTGAATCCGGGTCCTCTGGAAGAGCAGCCTGTCCTCTTAACCACTGAGACATCTCTCCAGCCCCAAATAGAGTTTATAAGAAAAGGTTTTGGAGTTTAAAAGGGACTATACAGGCAACCTGTAAAAGATGTTGAAACACTGAACTAAACTCTAATATAGGGATGAGGCAAAGAGCTGGATGCGCATGGAGGAGAGAGTTAAAACATTGACAGGCATTCCTAACCACCAGAGGTGAGCCATGGCAAAGAACCTGGGGCAAGGAATTCTGGTCTAGCTTTCAGTAGACAGGTTGAAAGCTAAGAGTGAAAACCAGGAAATGGGAAGATTTGATGGGAAGAGCAGGTTCAATCTTGATCCAAGTTTAAGGTAGTTACAGAACCTCACGTGAAATCAGCACCTTTCCAGTTGTACACATGGATCGAGATTTTGAGAGAGGTTTGGACTTAAGGTTTTGATGAGACTATCACAGGGTAGTGAAAGGAAAACTAGACATTGGTGAGGAACGCCATCTGAGAGGACTAAAAGCAGTAACTGAAGAAGGTAGTATTGATAATCATCCTTGATGGTATGTGTGCGTGAACACAAAGGCTCAGACCTACTGTGATATTAGGGGTTCTTGTTGGCCTGGCTGCCTAGTTACGTGGAAACAGCTTCATGTACCGAAAGTAAAGATTGTTGAGTCAACTCCCACAGTAGTTATACACACGTTCATCCTCCTCAGGGCTTCCACGGCTAACAGGCGGCATGCTGTTAGACTTCCCAGGGCAGGGACTTTGGCACAGGTAGTGGAGCCTGCTTCCCTGTCTGTTACTATGCCTGAAAGTATTTATTGCTCTGGTTGCCGCTGGCCTAAATGAGTGGCTTTGTTTTAAATTCCATTATTATACATGCTCTTTATTACATTAGAATTAGAAGGCTTCCCCCCCCCAAGAGTTAGTAAAATTAGGTGGAATTTAGAAATACATCCAAAATTAATAATGAAACTCGGAATTGTTTGAAGATACCAAAGTGAATATAGTCGCCTTTTATATAGGTCTGTCATCTGTAATTAATGTAGTGCTCTGCAATTTTTCCAGTAGAGGTTTTGGTGTCTATAGCTGCTTTCGATGAATTATAGCTTTCATTCAGCTATTAGTATTTTCTTGGATTGTTGTGCCAAAATAAAAGAATCTTGAGCCATCCAGGGTACGAGACCAGACTTCCCAGACTTTGCTGGACATTGACAGAATCACGGAGCTCATTTCCCCTTTTGACATATAGACAATTGGTTTAAAGAAAGCAAACACTTTAGTGGCTGAGGAGTGGGAGGGAACTTTAATACATTCACCAAATGAAAGGACAAGAACATACTGTAGATACAACTTTAAGCCATAAACAATGTGAGGTAGACTGACTAGTGAGTGAAATTCACCAAATTTTGGTTAAGAAAATTTTATAGTAAAAAAAGTAACACAGGTGCCACCTTTCTAAAAACCACAAGCAGCAGTTGCACGAGCTATAGGCGAAATCTGACCGCAGCTTCTCCAAGTTTTCAGTTTACATCAGTATTAACCTGTGTGGACCGTGCCAGCGTTCAGTGGGTCTCCATGGGCCAAGGTCCAGCAGGCCTGCAGGTAAGTTACCGTGTGACAGTGAGTCTGTTGGCCCTACCTCAGTGTCCTCAGGGATGGAAGAGGGTAAAATCAAACACACCAAGACATGAGCTAACATCATGGTGGCCTGGGCTTGTGCAATTTCATCCTTAAAGAGGACCTAGCATTCACTAAAGAATTATACCGATTTGGGTAATTTCAGAAGATCCAATCCTTAATTAAGTTAGGCAGGTAAATTGAGCTTTCTCAATTATTGGAGTGTTGGCCTTTTGGTTTTATTCTGGCACTTCTCTTGAACAAGAGTTGAGTAGTATTTACAGTTCATGATCACTTGAATTTCCAGAGTGTAGCCCTAACTAACTTGGAGTATCTGTTGTAAAGTAACTTAGTCCCAAAAGAAAAAGACAATAAGAACTCATAAGAGGCCTCTGCCCCTCACACAGTCGTTATGGAATTATTTCAAGTATTTTACTTACCCTACATAGTGTTATTGGAATATTGCACAAACAGTGGCTTTCTTGATATTACCTGCTTTGGACCCTTTCAGCAAAACAGGAACAAATTAGATACATTCGTACCTAAGTCAGACTGCCCTAGAACGCACCTCTTGATGAAAATCTACTGTACTAAAGCTAAGGAGTAAGGAAATAATAAGGCAAGGTCCTCTTCGAAGGACAATTAAAAATGGGGTTAAAAAGAATTATCCATTAAAATACATTTAAAACACCATAAGTAGCGATATTAAAACCAAGGGATACGCCAACCACTTCCGTCTAGTACACTCCATCTTCTCACAAGCTGTAAACTCATTGTCCTGGACAACCAAGCCCATCTGTTAACACAGTAATGCAGGCTCACTACGGCTCTCAGTAGTCTCAGGTCCTAAGACAGGTTCAAGTAAAAATGACCATTTTGCCTGGAGATAAAAATTACACACATGGGCTGAGGAAAATCTGAAAAGATACCATGAACTACAGTAATTTTAAGTGTAAACTTCCTATAGATTAGAGTATTTTCTCAAAATGTTCCTAATTAAAGTATTTGGTGAGAAATACATAAGACCCTTCTGCCTCCTGCTTGCTGTTTGTGTAATCATACTACATGCTAGTTTCAATAAGTCCACAATTCATGGAGTCTTCCTTACTCCTCAGAAAATGGCGGTGCTTCTGTTTCCCAGCCCGCCTATGTCTATGTGCCTGTGCAAGACAGCTGTTACCTGTTAAGCTGTCTAAGGGATGTTAAGCCTGAGCCACTGAAACCAACTAGGTAGACTCCACAATAGAATCCCAGCCTGCGTATGTCAGCCTCTCATGGGCTTGGTGTGCTTAGAGACTGGAAGTGGGAAAAGCACAGGAACCTTCATAAACGCACAGTGCCTGCTCTGCATTTACTTTTTCCCCTCTTTGTTCAGTTTAAATAGTAAACTTTTAACTCCTGTGGAAATTTTGCCAAAGGTTTCGATACATATAAGATTATAAATCTTAAACTAACACTGCACAGAGAAAGACAAAGCTACTTCTTTTTAAATACAAATATCTTCTACATTCTATCATTTCAGACCCCTGAGTAATACTGTACCAAAGTACAGATCTGAAGAGAAACTGAGGGTTCAAGCCTCAAGTGTTAATCTTCAATTGACTCCACACCAGCAGTGTGGGTTCTCCCGTAACACATTCAAGCTGGCTAATGCTGACAGCTGGTCCCTGCCACCCACATGCTGTAGTAGAAAACGCAATGCAGACTCCATATGTGCTTCCAGAACATACCCTCAGGTCCCCATAGGCAGCTGAACCTGGGTCCTGTCAGCGGAAATGAAGGAGGACCGTGCCCCCAAACACCTTGGTCACATTTGGGGAGTTCTTTGGAGAAGAGATAAATATGTTGCACTTTGCTCCACAGTGATTGTACTTTAAAGGAAAAAAAAAAAAAAGCCAGTAATTGTCCACCCCATCTAGGGGTCTGTTTTGTTGTTTTTGGTTTCTTCAAAAACTCATACATGGCGTCCAGTAAGAAAGTAGAGAGGCTTGTCTTCACTGCTGTTAGCAGTTTGAAACTCATCCCGGAGGCGGAACTGCCACTCATCCTCTAACTCTAAGCGAACAATTGTTTGGCGCAAGGAGCTTCTGTCTTGGCAGATGACGCACAGGGTAGCACCTTCAGGAAGAAAGTGGATTAAATTGATAAGAACATTACCACCTCTGAAAAACAACATACAGGGTCTGGAGAGATGGCTCAATGGTCAAGAGCACTATCTGCTCTTCCAGAAGTTCCGAGTTCAATTCCCAGCAACCACATGCTGGCTCACAACCATCTATACTATGCCGTACTAGTGCCCTCTTCTGGTGTGAAAGTGTATGTGCAGATAGAGCACTCGTACATAATACTTTACTTTTTTCTTTTTTTGGCTTTTCAAGACAGATTTTCTCTGTTGTAGTCTTGGCTGTCCTAGACTCCCTTTGTAGACCAGGCTGGCCTCGAACTCAAAGAGATCTGCCTGCCTCTGCCTCCTGAGTGCTGGGATTAAAGGCATGGGCTACCACTACCTGGCTCAACTTTTTTTTTTTTTTTAAAGGGAGGGTTTTTAAAGAGATTTAAAGAAAAACAACATACAAGTAGATAATTAATTTTTCAGTTTATTTATGTATTTTATATATGGTCTCATGCCAGAAGAAGACATCAGATCCTATTAGAGATGGTTGTGAACTGCCATGTGGGTGCTGGGAATTGAATTCAGGAACTCTGGAAGAGCCATCTCTCCAGCCTATAGATAATTCATTTTATCCTAGGTAGTTTTGTAAAAGACTCAAGGGGCATGAAAAAAAAATGGTGGAGGTTTCTTTCAACTACAGCCCTCTCCTCCTGTAACGACTGTTGAAACAAGTGTTTTCTTGTGTATTTCTTTAGAACAGGGTTTCTCAACCTTAGCACTTTGTTATGTGTTGGGTGCTATTTTGTGCCTTATGTAACATTTAGCGGTATCCCTAGCTTGCTGCCCATTGTTTGCTAGATAACACCCTCCCCCCCATACACATACTGTGACAACCAAAACTCTTGAGGCACATCCCCTTCTCCTTGATAGTCACTGTGCTACAGATACACACACAGTTCTCCCTGTTTTCATGATACATACAGTGTTCTGAGTGTCATTTTTATCACTGGCCTCAGTTCATCTTGTCAGGATTATTTATGATACCTGATTTTTAGGTTATTAGTTAAGCTGAACCTTCTTATGATACATACCTATTAAGACAACTAGTTTCTGTACCACAGTCATAACTCAGAGTATGTCTTTGGGTGCAATTATGCATTTTTTCTGCAGTTGGTTTCTGATCCAATCAAATTTAGAGTGTATATACTGGTTATAAATATGCATACATAGAACCAACCTAGTTTCTGTCTTAACTTGGTATCAGAAGCATATATTTTTAGAATAAATAAAGGTAAAAGGTTGTCTAAGAAGTCACAAGGTGGGGCTGGAGAGATGGCTCAGAGGTTAAGAGCACCGTCTGTTCTTCCGAAGGTCTCTGAGTTCAATTCCCAGCAACTACATGGTGGCTCACAAGCATCTATAATGAGATCTGGTGGCCATTTCTGGCATGCAGCAATATAAATCTGCCTATATGAAAAATATCTTTTTAAAAAAGTCACAAGAGCCGGGCGGTGGTAGAGCATGCCTTTAATCCCAGCACTCGGGAGGCAGAGGCAGGCGGATCTCTGAGTTCAGGGCCAGCCTGGTCTAAAAAGTCACAGGGAGGCCTGGAGAGATGGCTCAGTGGTGAGGAGCATTGGCTGCTCTTGCAAAGGTCCTGAGTTCAATTCCCAGCAACCACACGATAGCTCATAACCATCTATAAGGAGATTTGGTTCCCTCTTCTGGTGTGCAGGTGTTACTAAGTAAATAAAATTAAAGAAGTCACAGGGAGATAGGTGTGGTGATGAATTCATTTAATCTTAGCACTTGGGAGGCAGAGGCAGGCAGATCACTGTGAGTCCAAGGCCAGTTTGGTCTACAAAGCAAGTCCAGGACAGTCCAGGCTACACAGAGAAACCCTGTCTCGAAAAACAAAACAAAGAAGTCACAGGGTCTGGAGAGATGGGTCAGTGGTTAAGAGCCTTACTGCTTCTTGCAGAGAAATCAAGTTCAGTTCCTAGCACCCAGATGGTTCACACCTTCAGTTCCAGGGTATCTGATATTCTGTGGCCTCTGCAAGGACTTGGCACACATACACACATATTTTTAAAAAGTCTTTTTAAGTCGTAGATCTTACTATTCAGCTGTACTTAATTTAGTCTTAAGATAACACAGCATGATCTTCCCCAGTAATATTAGTAGCCCTGGTTTAGAGTCAAAGTATCCAGACGATGGCCAAAGCTCTGCTTGCTTCTGTGCCATTCAACTCTTTTTTTGGGGGGCGGGTTGCTTTTTTTTGAGACAGGGTTTCTCCTTGTAGTTTGGCTGTCCACTCTGAGAACTAGGCTGGCTTTGAACTCACAGAGATCCACTTGCCTCTGCCTCCCTGAGTGCTGGGACTACAGGTGTGTGCCACCATGCCCAGCTTACCATTCAACTCTTGATTATTTGAGAACAGCATTCACATTCAAGGTACGAAATTTGACTTACCTTTTAGAAACTTGAATTTCTTGAGAAGATCAGCACCTACAAAAGAGTCACAGAGGTACAAGAGAAGTCCACTGAAAAACACCCCTTCACAATTGGCGTTGCTGGAGTGGGGTCTGGAGCTGACATAGCATATGGCTACCTGAAAGTAGTAAGCAGAAAAAACAGGCATTTAAAGCACATAAGGGGCCGCACTTCTGCCAAGGAATGCTGTCAGTGCCTTCCTCTTCAGTTTGGGATGCAAGGTGGAGGAGCCGAGTCTTTCTCAATATTAAGTGAGTTGGTTAGTCAAGGTTTGTGCTTACTGTTTAGTATCCAAGTTTCCATAGCTTTAAATGTCTCATTAATTTATTATAGTAAATGATTATTTTGATTAAGAAACAAATTTGTGCCGGGCGTGGTGGCATATGCCTTTAATCCCAGCACTCGGGAGGCAGAGGCAGGCGGATCGCTGAGTTCGAGGCCAGCCTGGTCTACAAAGCGATTCTTGGATAGCCAAGGCTGCACACAGAAACCGTGTCTCCAAACTGCCCCACCCCCCAAAAAATTTTGTGTAAAAATTTTTTTAAATCCTGAGGTTAGCGAGTTTGCTCAGTGGTTTTGAGCACTGGCTGTTTTTCAGAGGCCCCAGGTTTGATTCCCAGAATCCACTTGGCAGCTCACAATCATCTGTGATTTCAGTCTGATGTCCTTTTCTGACCTCCATGGGCCCATGCAGATAAGAAAAGGCATGCTTAACAAAGAGTGCATGGTTCACTTCGAAAGAAGCTTAGAGCAGCACAGGCTAGTTTTTTGGGTCCACATGGCTTTTGTATAACCACAAAGATTACAGGAAGGCGGTGGGCTATAGGATAGTGGAGCTGCTGAACTTGGCTGGAATTCAAACACTGGTCTCTTCAGCTAGTAGTTCCAGGGCACTGCTCCTGGCTGCATAGTCAAAAGTCTGTGGGATGAGGCAGCCTTGAATTACTCAGTATTCAGAATTCTTAGTCGTTGTTCAGATTGTATTCATACATGGACAGTCACTCTAGCCCAAGCCAGCGTCTAGAATGCTGGGATTACACACATGTACTTCTGCTCAGCCATCATATCCTTTTAACATTTTTACTTATGCAATGAATGCCATAACCCACAGCATGATTATTAACATTACATTAAATCTAGTTTCCAAAATTGAATGCAGTAGGACTTAGAGTTTCTGTACAGATAAATGCGTGTTTGTCAGTATGTCCCAAGAAAAAGGCTGTAAAGACCATCAAGGAGAGGAAATGTCTTGCTCAAGACTGGGGTAGGTTAGTTTGTTTTTTAGTTTTTCCCCTTAATTTTGGTCATGCATATGCCATGGTGCACGTGTGAAACTCAGAGGACAACTTACAGGAGCTCGCTCTACCATTTGGGTTCCAGGAAGTGAATTTAGGTGTCAGGATTGGCAGCAAGTTCCTCTACCCACTGAGCCATCCATCCATCTTGCCAAGTCTAATATATATTTTTCATTTTAAAAGGAATTCATTATAAGGATCTACTACATTATTGAAGATAATAAAATAGACTCTCATGATAATCCCAAGGAAAAGCTTAATGGCAGAAACAGGGAGGTGCAAGTGGTGGTTAAAATATTAGCCTAGGCCTGGTAAAGAACTCGAAGAATGGAAAAAGAAAGATGACAGCTATAAAGGCCTCACATTAGCTTGGTGCTTATTTGTTCAGTAATTATTGTTTAACCTGGGTTAAATATTGTGTCAAGGACCGAACGAATTCTGGAGGTCTGGAGCTCCTTTGTTTGTTTGTTTGTTGTGTAGCCCTGGCTGTCCTGGACTAGCTTTTGTAGGCCAGGCTGGCCTCGAACTCACAGAGATCTCCCTGCCTCTGCCTCCTGAGTGCTGGAATTACAGGTGTGCGCCACCACGCCCAGCTAAGAACCGAATCTATTTTTATTTATTTTTATTTTTAGTTTTTTCAAGACAGGGTTTCTCAGGCTGGCCTTGAACTCACAGCAGTTCTCCTGCCTCTGCCTCCCAAGTGCTGAGATTAAAGGCGTGCGCCACCATGCCCGGCTAAGAGCGGAATCTTAAGGAGAAAATTCACATAATCACACGTGTTCTGATCAATGTCAGCAAGTAGAGCAAGCAGCTGCTTCTGTCCAGGTCATCAAGGCAGGCTCTTCAGAGCTGCCGACATCTGAGGCCACCATGAGAAATGGCTGGTTCTATTCCCATGGGTCCCTTTGAATCCTATTGTCATTGGCTCTCGTTATTACCTAAGTTTTCAGTAGACCTGAAATGGGGAAGAAAAGGATGTGGCCCACAGGACTAGTGGTCCCGCCTTTACCTCCTGTCCAATGTTAAGATAGCAGTCAATGGCCAGCACAGGACTCTTGAAGTTATGGATGGCTTTGGGGAAGAGTTTATATGAGGCGTGTTGAAGGAACTTCTCCAGGAGGAACTGTGCGGGGGCGGCCAGTAGCGTATGCTCGCTGTCAGGAGCACAGACGTACTGAAGGGGCGAGATGGCGGCTAAGTTCTCCGAAACCTGAAACCATATGATCGTGAGAAATGTGCCCGTCAGTGGATGAACCGTCTAAGATTACATGGATTGATTGCACCCTAATAACTTCCATTACAGCACTCCCAAAGGAATCCTGAAATTACACAGCACTGAACCCTGCATGCATGTTTACACACACAAACACACTGTAATCTCTAAAGTAGGCACAAAAGAGGGAGTGTGGTCTCTCGGGAGCTGAGGCATGGTACTGCCAGGCCTTACTGATGATGATAAACTCCAGATGGAGGAGGACTGCCATGGGCTGGGGAGAAAGCGTTAGCCTCTTGCACCTCAAGGTTAGGCTCCCAGAAAGCATAAACATCATAACCCCAGATCCAGGGCATCCAGCACCCTCTTTAGGCCTCCACAGGCACCAGGCGCACGCGCGCGCGCACACACACACACACACACACACACACACACACACACACACGATGCACACACACGCACACACACACACACACACACACACACACACACACACACACACGCACACACACACACACACACACACGATGCACACACACGCACACACACACACACACACACACACGCACACACACACACACACACGCACGCACGCACGCACACACACGCACACACACACACACACACACACGCACACGCACACACACACACACACGCACGCACACACACACACACACACACACGCACGCACACACACACACACACACGCACACACACACACACACACACGCACACACACACACACACACACGCGCACGCACGCACGCACGCACACACACACACACGCACACACACGATGCACACGTAGGCAGTAGGTTTGTACATACAGAACAAAAAAATGCATCTTATAAAACCCACAACTACACAGGGCTCTGTGTTAGCAGCAGCTGCCTGACAGGCCAAATGTCTCTTTGTTCTGCATTTCCCGCTTCTCCCACGTCAAGAGTAGTCAGGGTTATGCAAGCTGCAGGGAGACATAGGGGGATATTACTGTATTTAATCAGTACATTGTTAGGTCCAAAGGGAAGTCGTCGTCGTCTTTTTTTTTTTATTTAAAGATTTATGTATGTATGTATGTATAGAATGTTCTGCCTGCATGTACACCTGCAGGCCAGATGAGGGCGTCAGATGTCATTACAGATGGTTGTGAGCCCCCATGTGGTTGCTGGGAATTGAACTCAGGAGCTCTGGAAGAGCAGATAGTGCCCCTAACCTCTGAGCCATCTCTCCAGCCAAAGGGAAGTCATTTACAGTGATTCTGGGTATATGGGCTGGATCCTATTCTATTTAACAACAAAAAGGCAGAAATTTCTCAGTTCTCGTGAGAAGGAGTTGACAAGCTAGTCCTCAGCTAGCAGGATATAAGGAGTACTTTTTATGAGCTTTGAGCTGTAATGTTCTCTTTTAAAAACATTCACTAAGGACCACTAAGCACTTTTATTTGTATTATCTCCTGTGTTATATAAAGGCTTATTGCAATATAAAGATTGCGGTCTTGAAAGTAAAGCTTTGCAGCTGGATGCACGCCTTTAATCCCAGCACTCAGGAGGCAGAAGCAGGCAGATCTCTGAGTTGGAGGCCAGCCTGGGCTACATAATGAGTTCCAGGACAGCAAGGCTACACTGTAGGCCCTGTCTAAACAAAACAAAACAAAACAAAAGACAGAACCAAGCAAACAAAAACCTCCCTAAATAAATAAATAAATAAATAAGCAGGCAAGCTTTGGTGGAATCAATAGGCTTAACTCTGGAATGATCTTGTTGAGTTGTCATAAGTGAAGCTTGTTTTCTGGCTGGGCTCCCGACAGACATGAAGGTGCAGAGCTGCCACTAAGGATCCCTAGGGTACGTCTCTTTCTAATCAAGCAGAAAAGTACTTACATGTCCCAGCACATCAGTGACAAGGCTGTTTATAAGAAAGCTTGTTTTCAACAAGAGACTCAAACTTCACAAAACTTACCATGATCTTGGGTTTAATGATGAAGTCCCTTTGCCCTCCAACCTGGACGTGTTTCTTCATGAGGCTGAAGTTATTAAAGCGGCAGATGAGCAGGCCACTGCTGTTTGTTCTCAGGTTAAAGTCAACATCCTCGCAGAAATACCTAAATCACAACCACAGCGATAGAGAAGTGTGCGACAGGCGTGAGGGGAGGGCCCAGAACATGGACTCGGCCTCGGAGTGGCCCACACGCTACTGACTTGAGCTTTAAAGGAAGGAGGGAAGGTTTTGTCTGTTATGCCACGGGGTTTTATGTTACTCCTGTCAGAGACAGCAGGACGCTAGAGGTCTTGTGGTTTTAGAATTCCAGTCACATACTGGGTAAAGCACAGAAGCAGTGGATGTTCTTCTTCTTCTTTTTTTTTTTTAATAATTTATTCAGATTATATCCCAATTGTTATCCCCTCACTTGAATCTTCCTATTACCCCCTCCCTTCTCTTTCACCCTAGTCCCCTCCCCTAGACCTGTGACAGAAGGGGACCTCCTCCCCCACCATATGATCATAGCCTATCAGATCTTATCCAGATAACCTGCTTACCCTTCCTCTGAGTGCCACCAGGCCTCCCCACCAAGGGAACTGGTCAAACAGGGGGCACTAGAGTTCATGTCAGAGTCAGTCCAGGCTCTCCACACAAGCATGGAGAATGAACTGTCCATTGGCTAGATCCAAGTAGGGGGTCTAGGTTTACTGCATGCACTGTCCTTGGTTGATACAGCAGTGGGTATTCTAATAGGTACAGGTTTGGGGTGGACATTAAAGGTGACTTTATGGTCTCTAATACTGTTACTTGGCCATTTCAGGTTTCTCAGGAATGTGGGTATGACTAATTAAAAGGGCCTGGCTGCTGCCTTCTTCCTATTATAGGAAGAGCTGTGGGTCTTATAACACTGGAGGGAGTAATTTATGGAGTTAATATTGGTCATTCACAGGCCCACATGTTAGCCAGTATTGATTTCTTCTTCTTCTTCTATTTATTATTATTATTATTATTGTTGTTGTTGTTATTTTGGTTTTTCAAGACAGGGTCTCTCTGTTATGCATTGGCTGTCCTGGACTCACTTTGTAGACCAGGCTGGCCTCGAACTCGCAGCGATTTGCCTGCTTCTGCCTCCCAAGTGCTGGGATTAAAGGTGTGCGCCACCATGCCCGGCTGGCCAGTATTGATATAACAGTTTTTGTTTCTATTCGAATTAAATAATCAGATGGCTAACCTGTGTTTTCTGATCATTTTACATCACAGTATCAAGAGTCTAGGTTGCGCTAGCTGTGGTGGCACACACCTGCAATCCCAGGAGGATCACAAGTGGAAAGCCAGCCTGGGCCACATGAGTTCAGGGTGGAAGGGGCTTACGTTCCGAGGCAGAATGTAAACACTGGAGAGGCTGAAGTGGCCCACATTCTCCAGGAGATGCCAGGTGACCCACGTCTGTGAGGCCTGCCCTACCTGTTGAAGTCATACTGCACATTCTGAGTCAGGTCTATATTGAGGAGAATGAAATCATGCACGTGGCATCTTGAGAACGGGGCCTTTAGGCTCTGCGAAGTCAGCTTGCTGCTCCATTTCTGGATGCCCAGGATTGCGTAGTGGACAATTTTTGGTGTGGCTTCAATATGCTGCAAGACACTCTTCAAGGACACATTCTTACTGGAAATTCCTGCATCCACGGGCTGGCTATAAAATGTAAAGTTAGTAATGAGACGTCAATCACGGTTACTGAAAAACCAACACTACCATATGTAGGTCATATACATAAGATGGTTTCTAATAAGCCCAGTCACGCTGCCTGGCACAACTGACTCGGAAGCTGGCCTTGGTGATGGATCTTATCACCTTTAAGGCAAAAAAGAAAATAATTCATCTCACGTTTTATCCAGTGTGAATAGTGAACATGAGACCAGACTGTTCTGGTAATTACACACAGTAAAGAATAATATGTGCTCGTCACTGATTTCGAGTCCACAGAAGAAATAATGGGAAAGCAGTGTTTCATTGGGAGTGCTGCTGAATTATAGGGGGAGCTTCACAAACTTTGACTACTTAGTATGTCCCCTGACTACCACCTCCTAGCACGTGTACGGCCCCTAGGAGTGGGCTCTGCTCCAGGGCAAGCACTGGTTTTGGAGATGGGCTTAGAGGTGACAGAGGTCTCTCTCTTCACCTCAGTAGTTGAGAGAGCTTGGTCTCATTCACGTGTCCGTATAAAGGAGTCACAGTATCAGAACAGTTTTGTTGTTGTCTTTTGGGGTCTTACTATGTATGCTGGCTGCTCTAGAAGTTGCTGTGTAGACCAAGCTGGTCTCAAATTCTGCCTTTGCCTCCTAAATGCTGGGACTAAAAAATGTCTACCACTATACCTGGCCCAGAACAGATTTTTGCAGATAACCAACACCAGGATGTGGAAATGACCCATTTGTCCTTAAAAAAAAAAAAAAAAAAAAAAAAAAAAAAAAAAAAAATCCCCCAAATCCCCAAGTACCCAGTGAGCTAGTGAGGGTGGTCTCATAATCCACTCTGTTCAGGGAAACCATCTCTTCCTTACTTCTAAGTGTAACTGCTGCTAAAACCATCTTGTCTAGATCACTGTGTCATCCTGGGCCCGCCCCTGACTTCTAGGACATATCACTACCTGGTTTGCTCCTGAACACTGTGAATGTTCCACAGGACACAGGAGTCGTCCATCACAACGATGAAAGGCCAGACACACTGCCGCTTGACTCCCAGCTCCTCCAGGCGATTCCGTTCCAGTTCTAGGTTGTGATATGACAGCTCCTTAATGAGAAACCGAGCAGCACCTGGAAGGCAGTACACACGCAGCTTTACATCTTCACCCAGCCCAGGCACGTTACCTCCCCTGGAATCCTGTGCACATGGGGACCCTGTGTGCCCATGGGAGCAGATAGTCACAGGGATGGGGGATGGGGGAGAGAAGATACAGAGGACCCTGGCTTGGTTCCTAGAACCTATGTCAGGCAGCTCTAGTGGGATCTGATGCTTTTAGCCTTCATGGGCACGTGCACTTGTGCACAGACACATATATTTTTTTTAATTTCCAAAAAGAAGATTCCTGGGAAATGCTGAATCTTGGAACCCATTACTAGAGATTTACTTGAGTACTGAGGGGCCAGAAACAAATCTGGTGCCTGAACTGCACTCAGAGGAATATACGTCAAGAACTCTATTTCCATGATATTACAGAGGCCACTTCATGCAGCAGGTGAAATGGAGAGTAGTGCTTTAGAACAGGACAAGGAGCTTGCTCTGAGTGGCAGCCACTCGCGTCCACAGCAGGGCTGTGGAGAATGGCAAAAGCACCTGTGAAGATTCTGGAATCAGGCACCCGTCCTACCTAGGTCTGCATTTTGCAAAAGACAGGATAGTATAGTAGACACATACAGAGCCAGAGAACAGCCCAGAGACAGGCTGCCTGAGTCAGTCCTGCTACTTTCCAGGCTTGTGACTGAATGGGTCCATTCCATTGAGCTTTGGTTTCCTTACCTCTAAGAAGTGATGGCGGAATTATATGGTGGCCAGGGTGGTGCCTAGCATATGGCTAGTACTCTAAGGAATATTAATGATAATTAAGATGAATTAGCTAATTTTTAAGTGGGCCACCCTAAAATGAAACAAAATACAGATTATAATAAAAGGCTAGTTAATGTATGGAAGAATGGCAAACAGTAAGACTAGATCAAGGTCATACTAGGATTTAGGTACCGCCATCTCCGAGAGTGTGTAATGAAGAAGAGGAGAACACTCAGGGACACATTAAGCCAAGAAGGCAAAACACAGTGCAGGGAGAGACACAAACTCCCGATGAAGAAATTAAGGGTATGCCAATAAATGGAAAGATGTCCAATGTTCATATATTACAAAACATTGTTTTGTAGATAACCATACTTCTTAAAGATGAACAATTTAACGCATTTACCAAAAATATTTTCATAGAAACAGGAAAAAAAAAAAAAAAAAAAGGTCCTTAATGGAATCTGACAGCATCTCAAATTGCAACCAAACTGGAGGTATTACTGATGTAGGAGGCAATGATTTTGTTTTTCAAATGGCACCTCAAAGAGTGAATATAGATAAATTGGATTTTATGAAACTAAGAAGCTTTTGAACCAAAGCAAGGAACCAGCAGAGTCAAGACAACCTACACAGGTAAGAGACAGCGAACGTAGTAGGACAAAACATTTGCAAACTACTGATCCAACAAGGGATTGATGCCTGGGGTATATAAGGAACTCAAAAGCCGGATAGCAAATAATGCAGTTAGAAAGTGGGCTGGCTTGAAAGACTCTGCACAACTTTCCTCTCAGCACTTGAGAGGTTTAGACAGGAGAATCAGCCATTCAAACTAGTCATGACTACCTACAAGATGTCTGCAAAGAAACCTCAAATAACTTAGAAGTGCTTAGGTGTTCACTGACCAACCATCAAGGATTGTGACTCAGAACTACAGTGATAGCATCTCACCTCAGAATGGCTGTCTCTAAAATGTCATTAAAATGACTAATCAATGTGGACAAGGGTGAAGATAGAAGGGATCTCTTACATGTCGGCAGGGCAGCTATTATAGAAAATGTGCAGAGAGTCCTAAAGCAACAGAGACTGAAGTACCATTTGACCCAGCAGCTCCACTGGTTGGTATATATCCGAAAGAGATGTCGTGTCTGCTCACAACATCTTCAATAATGGAATCAACCTAGGTTTCCACAGATAAAGACAATATGAGAACACCAAATATTTTGGCCATAAAAAGAATAGAATCCTACATTTGCCCCCTGAATGTGTTTCCTCAGAACTTCTGAAGAATCTGGTCATAGTGACGCCATATTGTGAGCCTTCAGGACAACCACAGTTGTTCAGGTCCCTGAAAATGGCTACAGTATTGTGATGTTGAAAAGCATTTTTAATTAACTTTCAGTTAAAATTTCACTATAACTAGTTCTAAGATTTTGATCTTGAATACATTAGTAAACAGCATGTAGATTTGAAAAAAAAAATATAAGCATGGTAAAGAATGTCAGGATGTCATCAAGTACTTCAAATGCAAAAGAAACAAACAACAACAACAACAAAAAATTGGCTTGTTAAAACAAAACCAAACCAAACAGTGGGCTAGAGAGTTGACTCAGCTGTTCTTCCTGAGGACTCAGGTTCAATTCCCAGCACCCACATGGCAGCTCACAACTATCTGTAACTCCAGTACCAGGGGAATCTAACACCCTCACACAGACATAAATGCAGGCAAAACACCAGTGCACATGACATTAAAAAAAAAAAAAAAAAAAAAAAAAAAAAAAAAAAAGCCTGGTGGTGGTGCTGCTTGGAAGTACTTGGAAGCATAGGCGGGTGGATTTCTGAGTTCAAGGCTAGCCTGGACTACAGAGCAAGTTTGTCTTTAAAACATAACAAGAAACCAACAACAAACAAGGATTCTTGTCACTGTACACTTGTAGCAGCATGCATGAAACCGGAGGGCTTTGTTCCCATTCATGCGAGAAGATCTCGGTGGAAGATGGTCAGTGAAGGCGGGAAGGGCACCCAGCTGGGGGCAGGGTGGGGGAGCCGTCCAGTAAAGAGCAGCAAGCAGCAGGAGCTAGTTCTAGTGTTGGTTGAAACAATACATGGTACATTTCAAAATGACTGGAAAAATAGAAATCTCCCATGTGAAGAAAGTGGTGTATATGCTGATTTGACTATTATACACCTACATACATTGTCATAGCTCATACAAGTATGCAAAAATGTCTACATTTTTTAAAAGGTGCATGTTTAATTTTTCCTTTCAAAATCTAAAGCCCCGTGTGCTAGTGACATGGAGACAGCTATATACAGAGCCCAAGGTAAACCCTGTCATGTATGACAAGGGCGCCAATGGTGGAGAAGATGTCTCTTCAACAATAGTGTCGGAACATCTTGATGGCCACATGAAAAAAATGAAGTTGTGCCCTTACCATGTAAGAAAGAAATGAAATGCTCCAGTGACCTAAGTAAAAGCTAGCATGATAGAACATTTAGAAGAAAACAGAGTAAAGAGTAATGACAGTGAAATTGACAACTGTGCCAGAATGCAACGAATGGGAACAAACTGGACTTCATCACAATGAACACCGTTCGGGTATCAAAGGACATTATTAACAGCGGGATGGGTACAGATATAACGTAATATCTGCTGAGTTAATATTAAATACAAAAGACCTCTGTAAATTAACAAAGTGATCCAGTTGAAGAAATAAGGAACGGACTTTGAAAGGCATTTCTCCAAAGAAGACACAGCCTAAAAACTGGGGACTGCTTAGCACTCACGGTTTGTGGCACATACCTGCAATATTAACTGTTTGGGTTACTGTGAGACCAGCATGGACAATTTAGGCAGTCTTATAATAAAAGTAAGTGAAATGCCTGGGAAGAGAGCTAACTGGCGGCAGGGGGTAGGGGAGTGGGAGGGGGCAGGGATCTGAAAGGCCCAGACTTCAGTCCCCAAAGCTGAGGTAAGAGGAAGCATTACAGAACTGCAAATTCAAATTCCAGTTGAGTCCCACCTTAGACACTAGCAGAAATAAATGGTGGGAAACTTAAAAAACTACATAAATTAATAATAATAATAAAAAAGAATAAATGAGCAGTGTTTCATAAATATATATTTTTTTTAAAAAAGTGCCCAGAAGGGTACAGCTCTGGAACACTGGTGCAGTTAGGGTTTCCTGTGTACGGGAAATGAAAGAGATGCAGACACCCCTAGTGCCACCCTTAGCAACTAACGGTCCTCTCTGGGAAGTCGGCTTGATGCTCTTTTTCCTGTGAAAAAAGCAGGGTTGAGCCTGCCTGACGCCTTCACTGTGTCACAGGCAGATGGCTCCAGTTCCTTGACAGGACTAGAACCTGCCTAGTGCCCCTAGCAGGAGACCCAGTGGGGGACCCTCTAAATCAGATACATCATCCCCTCCCACCCTAGGGACAGCTGTGGCCCTGGAAGGCTCAGCTCAGAAATACTGGGAGCCTACACTACTCTTCACCCCTTCCCAGGTGTTCAATATTCCAATGATTTAGTCTTTACTAGTCTTCAGAAGTTAAAAAGTCTGTAACTGTAAAATTACAGGGGAGAAGGAAGAGCCCAGAGTCAAAAGAGCTCTGGCCATGAGGGCAGGGCAGATTCCAGAGGCAACCGTTGGAAGATAGAATGGAGCGCTCTTCTCAGCTCACCCCCCCCACGCCCCCCTCCCTACGCCCTCCCCCCCCCCCCACCCACGCGCCCCAAGGGCCCCTTACCCACGCCCGCGTTGTTGAACATGCCAGGAAGCACCAGCATGATGTGGTTGGGCCAGTACTTCCTGTACAGCGGCATCTCGTATTCTTTGACCACTAGGAGGTGAAGGTGGCTGATGCCCTCCATGGCATGGAAAAGGTTTAGGAGTCCGTGCTCGTGGCGACCACTGGAAGGGGTGAAAATAGGGCTCTTGACTGCATTTAGATTCTGTGGAAAGGAAAAGAAATGAGACCAAAACGGGAAAGTAAAGCCCTTAGATGCTAGCAGCTTAGAGAGCCCCAGCCGGGGTGGCAGCCCTCACACCCGAGCACCGCAGCCCACCTTGTCGGACACCAGGGGTAACCGCATGCTTTCCAGGTGTCGGCCCTGCTTGCTGAAGACAAAGTGGCTCTCTTTGGACTTGGGGATGATGAAATAGAGCTGCACTTCCTCTCCCAGCATAGAAGAGGAAAACGTGAACGCATGAAGGGTGGAATCGGACACCTACATTTGCAAAGAAGAAACGGAGAGAAGGTCAGTTTACGGTTTCCAAACTTCCAGGCTATTCTTTCACATTGTTGACACGAGTCAGTGCTACCGGACATTGGTACCAGCTGTCTAGACCCCTTATAAGCTTAGGACCAATGCTCAGTCTTAAAAAGATAAACATCCTGCGGTGTGCGCATGCGCAAAGGCCTCAGTTCCAGAGGACACACCCGTGAGTCAGATGGAACGCAGTATCAGCTCTGAGTGGCTAGAGTGAATGTGGCCCCATCTGGTCACAGTGGAGGATGAAGTGATTCCAACATACAGGGCAGAACTCTGACCTCAGAGAAAGACCACGTGACTCATAGAAGCCGAGTAGAAATCCTGTCTGTGAAGCAGCTGAGGAGTCCACGTGCTCAGGAACCGTCTCCACGAATAATTATAAAATAATTATAAAACAGGCCTTTATGGGCTATGAAGCCAATGATTGGTTTAATGGGAGGATAACAAATTTTCACCAGCACTTAGAATCCAGGTAGGTTTGCGGATAGTTTTAACCTAAATATTACATTTTGGAAAAAAAGACTACAGCTCTGCCCCCAGATTCTAGTTTGTGCTACATCACAAATGTGGGGATGCATTATTTGTGTTGCAATCACACAGAAAGTGATGTCAAGAGGGACTTTTATGCAGAAAATTTCTGAACACCTACAGTTTATAGGCCAAGGCACTTGTGACACAGCCTATGTAGAACGGCGATCAGGTCCGTGGGTGCCTCATCAGGGAACATGCTTGTCACCCCGCCTGCGGCTCTGGGTTTCATCTCCAGAGCCCATGATGTGGAGTAAGGGAGCTAGCTCCAGCATGTGCGCGCTCACACACACACACACACACACACACACACACACACACACACACACACACAATTCAAAGAACTGTCAACAGACTAGGAGCCCACCAAGAAAACAAATGGATATACCAGGTAACTAGTAACCCAGTTTTCAATGCATTCTGTCTTTTGTCCATTGAATTTCAAGATGCGCTGTTTGTTTATTTGTTTGTGTGTGTGTTTAGGGGAAGTCTGGTCCTGAGAAGCAGGTTTGGGGAATCAGCACAGCCTGGAAGCAACAGGGTCCCAGGTGCCCAGTGGCAAGACATAAAACAAGAGAAATGGGGACATGGGGAAATGACGTGGGGTGCTGCCATCAACACTGCCATTGTCTCCTTTTGTGCGTAAAGATGAACTAGGCAGGAAGATGTCAAAGGGGCCAGGAGCGCTACAATATGTATTTATCATTTGCAAGGCCCCAGGATGTGTACCTAACACCCAAAATATGAGAAAATAAACCCAGGCAGGGTGGACATGCCTATAGTTCCAGTCAGCATGCAGGAGAATGGTGAGTTCGAGACCAGCCTGAACAGCAAGATTAAAGAGGAGACAATTGCTGAGTGATCCTGATTGTTCATGCTCTGCCTCTGGTGCCTGAAGCCCCAAGTCTCAGGTTTCACCCTCCCGTCTCCATCTGAACACACAGGGTCCATTCTGGCCACAGAGTTCCCCGGCAAGGGCATGTGGGCTGCACCTGGGAGGTGGGGGTGAAGTCCATATACGGGTGGCACTGCTCACAGTGGTGGAAGGTGTTGTAGGCCGCGTACTTGGTCAGCATTATAGACACGGTCTCTCGTCTCCGAGGCTCCTCAACTCTGTATTCCTTTATTTCTTCTGTGCACAAAGGACAGGATACTGTTATCTCTATGACACACACATACATCTTAGAAAGAAATCCTCATTTCTCATAGGGACTTCTCAAAGGGCTGTGTAATTTGAGCCCTGATAAGCAAGTTTAAAAAAATCAAGATGTGAAGCCGAGGGGTGTGGGGTGGGGTGGGGGGGGGGCGGTGGTGGCGCACGCCTTTAATCCCAGCACTTGAGAGGCAGAAGCAGGCAGATCGCTGTGCGCTCGAGGCCAGCCTGGTCTACAAAGCAAGTCCAGGACAGCCAAGGCAAAACAGAGAGACCCTGTCTTGAAAAACCAAAAAAATCAAGATGTGTGTATCTGTTCGCATGTAAGAGTGGAAAAAAAAAAAAAACAAAAAAAAAACAAACCAGAAGTATTGTGCTCTTCTCCAAGGAGTGGACTGCCTCCTGCCCCCCACTTCAAGGCCTGATTTAGAGCCCCCGTTACCTTCCCAGAGCCAAGCCTGGCTTTGCATGTACTGACCTTGTTTGACCCCAGCCAGCTTCTCAGTGTAGACCAGGCTCATCAGACTGTACTTGGGATCGTGCACACTGACGTCGAAAGGCATCTTGCTGAAGGTCTCAATGTCAGGCCAGGGCTCCCCCTCTGACTGGTTCACTTCACTGATGTCATTGTGATCTAGGGCAGAGCAGGGCACAGGGCAGGTGGGCCCATCTCCTTCTCTCATCGTCCCCCTCTGCCTCCTCCACACCGTCCTCTCCTCACCACCATCCGGAAGCACAAAGCCCAGAGAAGGTGTGACAAAGGCATTTCTGAGAAACGAGCTCTGTTATCCCAGAGTAGAAGGGATCAAAATTAGTCCTTCAGGCTTTCTTCAGGGAAGGGGATTTTCCCTCACTATCTCTGAATTAGTTTCTACAGGCCTAGCTCACAAACTCCTTTGCCATGAGCTCGAGAATCCCACTTCTCCTGAAAACATACTTATTTGGATGATCAAAATTCCCAGTGTTAGCTGTGGGGTTTTAAGGTATTGATATCCTGGATAACTTTGTTATTACTGTTTCTCAATACTGGGGGTTGATCTTCAGCAACACACATTCCAGGCAAGCACTCCACCCCTGGTCCGTGGCTAGTCTCGGTTGTCAGTTTGACTAAATCTGAAATCAGCTGAAACCCATGCTGCTGGGCACATCTGTGAAGGATTTTTTTGCCTGGATCATTAGAGGGCTGAAGACCCACTTTAAATCTGGCCACGCCTTCTGGTGGCAGTGTGCATCAAAGGTCGTGGAAGAAGGACTCTTTTCGTTTTTTGCCTGCTTGCCCTCACTCTTGCTGTCAAGTTCATCTACTTTGCTACTGAGGCATTACTTCCTACTTTTTTGGAATTCCAATGCAGACCAATGCCGAGCTGAGACATCCAGTTGCCAAATTCTTGGCCTTTTCATCAGGAGACAGACCACAGCCTCTAAGCCACGCTAATAAATCCCTTTTCAATATATATATATATATATATATATATATATATATATATATATATATATATATATATATATACTCTCTCTGTTCTGTTCCTCTAGAGAAGCCAGACAATACAAGTTCTTGGTAAGCTGACCAGGCTCAGCTTGAATCTGTGCCGGAGCCCAGGCTGTCTTTCATGACATACCCGCTTTTGTCTTAGCTGCTTTAGCCTGATGAGTGGGCCTGAAGCTGCCTGAAGTTTTAGGATGCAATGAACAAAAGTCCTAGGGTATTAGATACATTAGAGCTCGTCCCCTCCCATCTCCCTCACAGATCCCCAGGAGCAGTGAAGTCAAAATGTTCCCAGGTGCCAGACTTTGGGCATTTCCAGAGTGTGAACCCTTGTCGCACCCCTGAGTACTTCACCCATGCAGGCAACCTTAAGCCCTCAAAGTACTGGCTTCTTGTAGGTCTTAGAGACATTAGGGATGGCATAGCCAAGGCGCTAAGATAGCTGCAGGCACACAGTATTTGTATAATAGATGATTCTCAGTATTAATAGAATGTGTAAGTTCACACTGCAGCAGAAGGCTAGCTCAGTAAGGACAGGTGCTTTGCAGCCAGGCTACTTTTTTTGAGGTCGTATAAACTACTTGGGAAGAAAGCCCGAGATTAGAGTATAGCAATTATCTTTTTAATATAAATAACATTTGATTTTTTTACCCTGTAATACCTTGAGTTACAGTTGGCATTTTATTTGCAGTCTCGAGAATGTTCTAGTGAGGAAGGGGCCTTTATGCCTCCCAGCACACCTTTAACTCAACCCACACCAGAGTGAGGGGGAAAGGAGAGAGCCAGGCTCTCCTGTTGGATGGGAAGTGACAGAGAATGCCTTGGCAGCCAGGGGGTGATCCCAGCATCTCTGTAGCCACATCTTGGGTAAAACAAAAGGCTGTGATGGCAAGGTGCACAGTGCCGAGACGGCAAGGCGCACAGTGCTGAGACGGCAGGGCGCACAGTGCAGAGCTGGCAAGGCGCACAGTGCCAAGACGGCAGGGCGCACAGTGCAGAGCTGGCAAGGCGCACAGTGCCAAGACGGCAGGGCGCACAGTGCCGAGACGGCAGGGCGCACAGTGCCGAGACGGCAGGGTGCACAGAGCCGAGCTGCCAAAGCGCACTGTGCCAAGGTGGCAAGGTGCACAGTGCCAAGCTGGCAAGGCGCACAGTGCAGAGCACCTGTCTAGGCAGCAAACCTACCTACCAAAGCTGTGAGCACCTTGTGCGCAGCAGCTTGCTGCACACGGGAGGAGCCAGTGAGTGTCTCAGTTCACTTAGGATTATCTGCTGAGCATCTTGTCTTCAGCTTCATGTCAGTGCTGCAGCTTAGGTACCCTGGACACCCAGAGGGTGAAGCAATCCTGGCTCTTAGGTCATGCCTAGGTCATAACATCAAGCCTCACCTGTATTTATCTCCTCCTCATCATACACGTCTACTTCCAGCAGCCGGATGAGCATGCGGAAAAGGATCCTCAGGAACTGCAAATAGGAGCCAGTCTTGCCCACCTGATGGAGATATTTTTAATTACGAAGGGTGGAGGAGGGGAAGAGAGAGAAAGGAAAACGAAAAGAGATTTCTTTCACACTTTGGCTCTTTAGTGGAGGTCTGAAAGAGGTCTTCTGTCAATTCCGCCAACCCCCCAAGATGTCCCCTGGCAGGCAAGACAGGACCCACCCTGGTCCATCCCTACCTGGGGGGGCCCAGTAAGCAGCAGCCGCCTTGGGTGCAAGGTCCGGGCGCCTGAGGCGGGGTCTGGCTGGTTGCTGTAGTCAGCGTGGTGCTGCCGGGCTGAGGTCCACTGGCGATAGTAAAGGGACTGCTCCTCGCTGCTCATGTCCTTGTGTAGGCCTGGCCGCAGGGAGCTCACCCAGGCCACATCGGCGTGGGGCAGCAAGGACGAGGAGGAGGGCAGCCGGCCGCCCTTCTGGGATCCCAGCAGTCTGTATGCGGCTTTGGATAAGATCACCACAGGCGGCAGGGCTGTGTGCAGGTCCTGGCAGCCTCTTGGGGGCTGGCCTGGCCATGCAAGAGCCTGGGCACTCGAGGATGAGGATGAAGAAGGCTTGGAGGTGGTACTGCTGGCCATCGGAGGGCCCAAGGAATCACACTCCTGCTTCAGGACCTCCCCAGCCACGGCAGTGCTGACAGAGACCCCGTCATCCAGCCGCGCGCTGGTGGTGGGGCTCTGGAGGCTGGGGGTCAGAGGCTGCTGCTGGGCTTTGCCTGCCACTGTGCTAGAGGAACTCACCCCGTTCTCCATGGTGGAACCTGGAGAGGGACAGTGGAACTAGTCTTCCTCCTATCCCTCCCCGATGTCAAGGTCAGGAGGTAAAGGCTACTGAAAAAAGCCAAACAAAACAACAACAAAACCCCAAAACAAACAAAAGCCCTCAATCCAAACCCCAAACCGAAACAACAAAAACTTTTGGAAACGGAGACACAGTGCCAGAATATTCCCTCTACCTCAGTCTCTACGCTGCTTTCTCCTGCTCCCTTAAGGGCCCTGGGTTTTGGGTGGGCTTGGCCAGCGGGAGATACCAGCTGGGCACCAGCCTAGCTCTCCTGCCTTCCTTCCCATGTTGCCCCCCGGAGGGACTACCTCCCTGGGCCACTGGATCCTAGCGCTTTGTGGCCTATGGTTCCTTTTCTAGAGCCGCCCCACAGTTTTGGAAGTAGTCCTTCCACCTCTGTCAGACGCCAATGGGTGGACAGGCTCCATGTCCCAGCCATTTCCAGTGTCACTCGCTCTCTGCCTTGGTGGCCCGAGAGCCTCACACCTCTAAGTCCCTCACTTGTAGCCATTTCCTCACCCAGGGTAGGATGTCTCCAGGGGAGGGGGTAGAGTGTAGACCAGCCCTAGATAAGGAGGTGAGAGTCTCCATTGTCTTCTCTTTTGTCTTCTAACTTTAATCTTTCCTCTGGTGGTTGAGTCTCCTAATAGTCATGGCTGAAGACCCTCTCTGAGCTCAAATGGGTGCTGTCCAGCCATGGAGTTCCAATTCCAGCTGTAGGAGAGCTGATAAACTGTCATTATTAAAAGCAAACCTCTCTCGGGCTGGAGAGCTGGCCCAGCAGTTAAGAGCATAGACTGCTCTTGCAGAGACCCCAGGCATAACTCCAGCACCCATGCCAGGTGGGCTGTAACTCCAGACCATGAGGATCCAATGCATGTGGGCTCTGTGGGCACTGCGTTCTGTGCATACTGCTCACTCTGGACACACGCGCACGCGCGCGCACGCACACACACACACACACACACACACACACACACACACACAGAGTTTTAAAAGCCAGCCTCTTTACTGCTCCCATGACTGGCAGCTTCCAACTGCTGAGATCAGGTTGCTACTCTCATAAGCTAGTCCACATCGTGTATATAAAACTGTGCAGCCAGGCATGGTGGCGCACGCCTTTAATCCTAACACTTGGGAGGCAGAGGCAGGTGGATTGCTGTGAGTTCAAGGCCAGCCTGGTCTACAAAGTGAGTCCAGGACAGTCAAGATAACATAGAAAAACCCTGTCTCGGAAAAAAAAAAGGGGGTGGGTGGATGGGGTGGGGTGGAGAGATGGCTCAGAGGTTTAGAGCACTTCCTGCTCTTCCAAAGGTCCTGAGTTCAATTCACAATCATCTATAATGAAATCTGGTGCCCTCTTCTGGCTTGCAGGTGTACATTCAGGCAAAACATTGTACACATAATAAATAAATAAATCTTTAAAAAGAAAGAAAGAAAGAAAGAAAGAAAAAAAAAGAAAAACTCAACTATGTGTGCTGCTCCGTTTTTAGGGAGAAGGGTTACTGCAGAACCCACACGGGCTGAGAAACTGCACCATCTGTCAATCACGTAGCCAGCACAGAACGATCAAAGACTTAGTCCTAGAAGTAGAAAGGGAGCCACCCTGTAAATTTATTGGGTGAACTGAGACTGTAGGGGTGCACAAGTGTATTCAAAATCCTATAGAACTCGTTGGACTTGCCAGACCAAGGAAAGGGCATGGGTAATCCTCTTTCCTGACCCCCATAAAGTGATGCACTGCAGTGGCATGGCCCCACCCCAGCCTGTCCTCTAATGTCTGCTGTGTACTTTGTCAAGGCTTCCCTCACTTCTGTTACAGCTTGGGCTGAGCTCCCTGCTGCTGACGCAGGGCTGCCTGCCTGTCTGCCTGGTCCCTATCTGGACCTGCACTTAACCCATCCTTCCCCAGCTCCTGAGCCATTGCCTGCTCCTGAATCCTGGGCCAGCCTTTCCCTAGCCGTTGAACTCTGCAGCTTCATTTGGAACTTGACAACAGCAGCTCCCTCCTGGGTTTGGTCTGGTTTGTTTGTTTGGTTGGTTGGTTTTTTGAGACAGGTTTTCTCTGTGTTGTCCTGGCTGTCCTGGAACTCAGAGATTTACCTGTCTCTGCCTCCCAAGTGCTGGGATTAAAGTCATATGCTGCCATGGCCCGGCTTGTCTGGTTTATTTTTAATACAACCGTTTTCTCAGCTCACTTCTCAACCCTCTTAAACTCTGCCACAGCCTCTTTAAGCTGTTTTCATTCTGATCCATTTATATACATCTATACATACGTACATACACACATACATACACATAGTATACACACACACACATGTATACATACATACATAGTTACTGTGTGCTATCCGTGTTGATATTAATAACTAAGATTGGAACAAAGAACCTGTATTTGCCTCAGCCAAGCTACCAAGGAAGACAGATTATATGATAAATCACAGTCACTGCAGCCACTAAACCTTGTGAGTTTGTGATCAATAAACTGTGACATTGTGGAAAGACACCAATGTGCTGTGTCCATCGGTGTTTCTGGCATAGAGCACTCATGCCCCAGGCACTCAGCAGAGAGCCTGCCTGCCTCCCTCTTTCAGCCTTGAGGGAGGCCAGGAGCTGGGGTCTTAGTGTTCCATGTTGAGCAGGGCTTTGCCAAGAGGAGCTTAAGGAGGACACGGTTGGTGAGTGGGGAGGACAGTGGGGGAGGGGTGTGACTAAGGAGCCACTGGTCACCCCCAGCTGCTAAGAGCACTTGCTGTTCTTGCAGAAGACTGGGGTTCCGGACTCAGTACCACAGCTCACAGCTGTTAGTAACTCCAGTTCTAGGGGACCTGATGCCCTTTTCTGACCTCCATGGGCACCAGGCACCTGTGTAGTACACCTATATACACACAGGCAAAAATTTCACACTTTTAAAATGTCTTTTTAAAAAAGAGCCCCTAGGAAGGGGACAGTCTTTCCCCCATCCTCTCATGTCCCCTGTTCATTTCGCTACCTTGTACTGCTCTGTTTTTTCTGAGCTGGTTTTAGGAAAATTGAGGTGCCTACAGTGGTGAGGTTGAGGGAGGAGGAGGCTACACAGCTCTCCCCTACTGACGGAGAGTAGCTGGGCCCAGCCTAGAGAAGGGTGGGTCTCATGGCCCCCCAGGCTCTGGGTCACCTCAGACAGGAGGGCCCTGGGGATGGAGTTCTCAGACAGCTGCTGACTGGTGCTACCCTGGGTGTAAGTGAGTGCATGCTTGCATATGCGGGTCTAGCCAAGGGCCTGATCTCCATGTTAATTCGGGGTGGGGGCACATGGCTGCCCTTGTGGGGGCTCCACTTCAACTTATTCCTTGTACTTCGATACATCCTCTTGTCTTCATTAAAGTTTATTACTTTCATAATAAAAAAAAAAATCTAGAAGTAGGGCTGCACTTGCTGTATTACGATTTACTAAAGGAAATTGTATACGAGGCCCTGCCACCAACAAGGAGCCCCTAGAAAGCCTGCAGTGCACACTGTACCAACATTTGACAGCAAGAACCTGTGTAACTAGCCAGCCAGCCAGCCACCCACCCATCCAAACATTTGTGCCAGGCACCAAGCCACCAAATACAAACTTAGAGCTTCCATTTCTAGACTGAAAATGGGGTGTTTATGCAAATCTGAGCTCTGGAGAAACTGGAAGGAGATGAGGAGGCATCAGGCGCATGGTGCAGGCTGAGGCGCTAACTGGTTATGGGTTTTCGCCTGTCACTACGCTCATGGTTAGACCCAGAGAGAGCTATAGCTACTCAGCCCTCCCAGCAGCTGAGGTCTGGAGAGCAGGTCTTGGCTGTTGCCTGGAGACCCGGGGGCAGGGGACGGTCAGTAATGGGGCTCTACCTTTTGAAGGCGAGTTCTGACCTGACGTTCCGGTGACAGCGCTGCTGTTGCTCTGTGGCCGCTCCAAATCGATGAGCAGCTCCTCGGAGTCATTCTCTCCGGTGGGGGCCTTCTCGGCCTCCTTCCCACTGAGGTCCAGGGCAGCAGCAGGCCCTCGGACGACCTCTTTTGAGACATAGCAGCATGCCAGGCCCACCTCCTGTTCCAAGGCCGTGCGAGTTAAATAGCTTGAGTCAATTAACCGCAGGTCACAGTACTTTAAGGACCTGTACGGAAGGAACAATATTAGTGGCACATCCCTCGTCAGAGGCCCCGGGATCCACGGCACATCCCTCGTCAGAGGCCCCGGGATCCACGGCACACCCTCGTCAGAGGCCCCGGGATCCACAGCACACCCCTCGTCAGAGGCCCCGGGATCCACGGCACACCCCTCGTCAGAGGCCCCGGGATCCACGGCACACCCCTCGTCAGAGGCCCCGGGATCCACGGCACACCCCTCGTCAGAGGCCCCGGGATCCACGGCACACCCCTCGTCAGAGGCCCCGGGATCCACGGCACACCCCTCGTCAGAGGCCCCGGGATCCACGGCACACCCCTCGTCAGAGGCCCCGGGATCCACGGCACATCCCTCCTCAGAGGCCCCGGGATCCACGGCACACCCCTCGTCAGAGGCCTCGGGATCCATGGGAGGTGAGGACTACAGGCTTCAGGACTGGCTGAGTCTGTTTTGAATCTCAGCTGTCACCTCCCAGCTAGCCATCTTTCTCTGTGCTTCCCCAGAGTATAAAATAGAGAGGGCAGTTCAATGGCAGATGTGGTTCCATGGCAGAAAACTTGTGTAGCATGTATGAGGCCCTGGACTTCAGCTCCAGCGTCACTGAAAAGCAAATACCAAAGGCTCCGTAGAGAAGGCTGGCTTACAAGGCTGGTGCAAAGGAAGAGGCAAAGAACACAGAAGGCATGTGATGTGTGGCCGGAAGGCATGTAGAGTGTGGTCGGAAGGCATGTGGAGTGTGGCTGGAAGGCATGTGGAGTGTGGCCTGAAACACACAGTAGACATTCAGTCGAGGCCTTTATTGCCTTCCAATCTGTAGCTGTCCACCCTTGAGGGAGTTTGGAACATCAGATTAGCAAACACAAAGTGCTTTATCTAGACTATCATCCATCCTGCTGTCTGTCTGTCTGTCTGTCTGTCTGTCTGTCTGTCTGTCTCCTGCCTTTCCTCTCAGCCCTCTGGATGCCTTGCTCTGGGCTCCAGCAACTTTCCAGCTGTGACTCAGCTCCACTCCAGAATGGAGGTTCTGGAAATGTGAAGGAGAGAAGGGCGCGGCTCTATTTCTTTTGTCCCTTCACAGAACAGTTATTGCCAGACAGCTGAAACTGGTTCATCAACCATGCGGCAGCTCAGCCAGGGAGCATCTCCTCTTGTCTCACCTGGGGAAAGTCTCTCCAAGGGGGTCTTTGCCAGTCAGTATCACAATGCAGGGCAGGCCTTCTAAGTCCTGGTATGTCCGAGGGATCCACTCTTCCTGGTCATTTCCTCTCCAGGTCTGTAGAAGAGACACAGAGGAATCATTAAAATGCCTCATTCAAGTTTGCGTCTTTTCTAACGGTTTCGAGATGCAGGCTTCCTAATGACCTCCACTAAGTGTGTAGACCACGAATATTAGAATGCTTGGTTTTGATTTCTGTGAGAGGATTTTGATCTTTGAGATGGCGTTTTGTGCAGCCCAGGCAAGCCTCAGATCCCCTGTAGCTGAGGACGGCTTTGAAACCCTTCTTTCGATGGCCTCTTCTCCTAAGTGCCAGGGTTGCAGGGCTGTGCATCACACCCACCTCGACTTTTGCTACCTTCAAAGCGTGCACGGAGCGCTTCTTTGAGCATGTGGCCCTCAGTTGCCACCTCCATTGCACAGAAAGCTTGGTATACTGCGTGAATTAGCTTTGAAGGCCAGAGAAACACACTGGAGCATCCTAAGGGTGACGGAGAAGCCACCGGTCATGGCTACACTTGCTGACCCTGGACAAACTCTTGGGAGTCAGTGATGAGAAAAGACAGTTCCAGTTGTCAGGGACTTGAGACAGACTCTCAACATTCATCCAAAACGTTTTAATCAAGCAAATAAGGGTTAGTTTTTTCTCTTTATCCCTTTATTGACTTTAAAAAGAACTGTCTGTAATCCCAGCTACTCAAGAGGCTGAGGGAGAAGTTGCCAAGTTCAAGGCCACCCTGCAGCAGTTTAATTAGACTGATATCAAAACAGAAGGCAAAAGAGGACGAGGGACATATAAGTGGTAGAACTTGCCTAGACACAACGCTGCAAATTCAGTTCCCCACAAACTGACAAGTAGTGATTGGCCCGAGGCCTCCAGGGTCATGAGAGGCTAACCAGGCTGATCCAAAAGAAACCAACTGCTTCACATGAAGCGTGACCAGTCTGCTCCTAGTTTCGCAAAGCACCTACAGAGCACCGACTCCTCATGCAGTGCCACAAAACATACCCACGAGTACCTGTCGTAACTTACGTCAATCCTAGGAGCACAACCATGTCGATGAAAGAGGAGAACCCACTTTGGAAAGATGTGCAAGAACAGCACTCAGGGAGGTGGAGGCATGCAGATCTCTGTGAGTTTGAGGCCAGTCTGGTCAAAAAGCTAGTTCAGGACAGCCAAGGCTAACACAGAGAAACCCTATCTTAAAAAACAAAACAAAACCAAAACCAAAAAACCAAAACAAACCCCGCCAAACCAACCAACCAACCAACCAACCAAAAAAACAACAACAAAAAAAAGAAAGAAAAAACAAAAATAAAATATAAATGGATCTATAATTGTTAGTTTTGTTTTTTGCCAGAGGCAGGGTTTTGCCTGCCCCAGGCTAGCCTTGTGATGTGTAGTTGAGTATGAACCTGGACATCTGATTCTCCTGCCTCCACCTCCCAGGAGCTGAGATTACAGTTTTGTGTCACCACACCTGTTTTCCCACAGCCCTGGGGAATCAAACAGAAGACATCAGGTGTGCCAGGCAAGCATCGCAACGGACAAGTTACACCTTTAGCACCCAGAGTTTCTAGGTTAGAACAGAGCGCTGAGAGTGGCATGGAAGGGAGGGGAT
The DNA here is from genome assembly GCF_903995435.1 of Acomys russatus. Lineage (NCBI taxonomy): Eukaryota > Metazoa > Chordata > Mammalia > Rodentia > Muridae > Acomys > Acomys russatus. The sequence continues at coordinate 942,595 of NC_067156.1, read as the reverse complement.
GGAAGGACCCAGAAGGTCAGGAGCCCCTCAGGGGGACCATCAAGGCCTGCAGATCTGGAACCGGGGAAGGGGGGGTGCTGCATAACCTGTTGCACCAACCAAGAACAATGCATGCAGTAAACCTAGACCCCTGTTCAGAATAGCCAATGGACAGCACAGTCTCCATGGTTATGGGTGACATGAACTCTGGTGCCCCCCCCCCCCCCCCCGCGTCCTCAATTTGATCACCTCCCCTTGGTGGTAGGCCTGGTGGCACTCAGAGGAAGGGGAAGCTGGCTATCTGGATGAGACCTGATAGGTTGTGGATATGTGGTGGTGGTGGTGCTCCCTTCAGTCAGAGGTTTAGGGGAGGGGAACAGGACAGAAGAGGGAGAGAAGGTGGGAACAGGAAGATACAAATGAGGGGATAGCAATCAGGATGTAATCTGAATTAAGTTATAAGTTGAAATAATAAAAAAAGAAAAGAGTCCAACTCAAGTAGATAGGCTTTAAAGGTTCCTATTTATTGCATGTCTAGGCTGTAAGTAGGTTTTAGGTCTGCTAATGCTTAGCAAACAAGGAATAAGAAGTTAGCTTTTCTCAGGGTGTGTCGGCACACCCCTTTAATCCCAGTACTCGAGAGGCAGAGACAGGTGGAGTTCAAGTATTATTAATTACATTTAATTATTATCAAATTATTTATGAATATTAACAATCATTAAGCAACTCACATTTTTTCAAGCATTTCCTTTGCTAAACTCAAAGTGTGTTGGAATCTATTAGGCAAGAGATAATATAGTGGTTCAATTAATGTTTTATTGATATTTAGAAAATAGCTAATGAGAGATGGCATTGTAGCACACACCTGTTGTGGCTATCTTTGCTACTTTGCGAGTTCTTTTCCCCCAAACTCTCACTCCCCTAGTTTTACCCCTAACACTAGATAGGAGAGAAACAAGGATAGAGGGGAGGGGAGGAGGAGAAGCGGGGTCCAACCCTTAGCCAAGAAGCTATTTGCAGTTGGTACTTGCTATTTAAGGGAAAGTCAGTTTTCTCCAATGGGGTGTGACTGGGTATATCAATCACACTCCAGGTCAGGTCCCATGCCTAGGAGCAGTTGTCTTATTGGTCTTTGCTTTTCTGTTCTGATTTCCATTTTGTGGGTTTTGTTTTAAACAAGAGAGAAAGAACATAAAGTTAGGTGGGCAAGAAGGTGGGGTGGCTCTGGGAAGAGTTGCGGGAGGGGAAAGCATAGTCAAATATTTTATATGGGACATTTTTATTTAAAAAAAAAAGGAAAACCAACATTCTAGAAATATTTTTAAATACACTCTCAGGTTGAAATGATGGCTCAGCTGTTAAAGAGCAATTCCTGCTCTTGCAAGAGGATTGGAGTTTGGTTCCCAGCAACCATGTCAGGCAGCTCACAACCATCTATAATTCTAGTTCCAGAGAGATCTTCTGACCTCTGTGGGCACCCATATCCATAACACACACACACACACACACACACACACACACACACACACACACACATTTTTTTCTCCCAGGCTGAGGTGCAGCTCAGCTGGCAGACAGGCGCACACACAAGGCCCTGGGGTGACCTTTAGCACTGTGTGGCCCTGGCATGGTGGCAGGAGGCAGGAGGCAAGAGGCAGGAGAAGAGGTCTCAAGGTCATCCTCAGCTATGCAGTGAGTTTAGGGCCAGCCTAGCTACCTGAGATCTTGCCTCAAACAAGCATGCTCTTCAGAAGGACATGGGTCCCAGCCCATGGTACTCCAGGGGACAGTGAGTTGCCTCACTCAGTACCTCGCTCAGGGCAAACAACCCTGGCACAGGAGGCATTTTACTCAGAGCTCTCACACTGTGTGCATGCTTTCCCTGGCAACAGGAACTTCTCTGAAAGGACTTTAGGCTCTGGAGTCCACCAGTAGGTCACGGTTCCATCAAGGGCAAAGGCCGGGCTGACAACAGGAGAACAGGTGAGATGCCTCACCACTTGAGGAGGCGTCCCAAGAGTGCTAAACACTTCTCACTTTTACTCTTGACCAAAACATCAGTGAAACCACTGCAGTATGTGTTCTCATCAAACTGCTATTGTGATACATGATATTCACTCATCAACTGTGCCCTTAGAATGACTTTTCCTGGAGGCACTTAAGCTGAACAGAAGACTGGACAGAAATTTAGTTTCGGCTGAACGTTGGGCTCACTACCAAGGCAACTGTACAGAAGCTCCCCAGGATTGTTGGGTGAAGTGACTGATTTTTTTAAGGTTAAAATTTTAATCTAGCCAAGGTTAAAATTTTAATGTTTGTCATCTCTTGTCAATTAACTATAGTGTATAATAGGATAAAGAGGCATAAATATAAAAACGGGATCATACGATGGGAGCAGTGTTGGGTTTTACCCAAGACTGAAGATAAAAAGTACCCCAATGCCTTCTGAGAATGGTAAGGCAGGTCCACTTGGCCAGAGGCGGTCTTGCTTAGGTGTGCGCTCTTCAGTAGGAGTTCCTCACATAGAGAGCACAGAAAGAGAGCCTGACGGGGCACTAGTTTTGAGAACATGGGACTCTCTTATGTGGCTGGTATACAGCAGCTGCTTGGATAAATGAAGGGGCTCTCGCTGCCTTAGGAGACAGCTGCTAGGACGCTCCTCACACAGACAGTGGTCTACACTCAGCTGCATGCACAGCCAGAGTCCTCTTCTCCTAAGCACAGCAAGATCAGCAGCTTCACTGTGCTCTCTATGCAGCGGCCCAGAGGGGCGGACTTTGACAGCCCACTGATTTATACCTTCCTTTTCTCTTTCTTTCTTTCTTTCTTTCTTTCTTTCTTTCTTTCTTTCTTTCTTTCTTTCTCTCTTTCTTTCAGGCAGGGTTTCTCTGTGTAGTCCTGGCTGTCCTGGAACTCACTCTGTAGACCAGGCTGGCCTCGAACTCAGTGAGTCACCTGCTTTTGCATCCTGAGTGCTGGGATTAAAGACCTGTGCCACCACCAGCATATAGTGACCTTCTAAACAAATGGCCTAAGACTGTGGGACCTTGATAAGGAGAGTCATGGCTGACCCAAGGAACACCCTAGTCCTGGTGTAGCTCAGTGACAGGTGTGAGGTTCCCCAGAGTGCAGCTGCATATCTACTGTTTCTATCTTCAGTGTTTTCACACCACCTCAGCTCTGCTTCTCAGTGCGAGGCGGGGGCATATGGGGAGGACTTGCCGGAGGCTACTGTTATTCACCATAGGGATTTGCTATGAGGTGGCCTTTGACCATAGTTTTATTTTTCTCCGTCACTACAACCTTCACACATCTGCTGACAAGAGTGCCCAGGAAGAAAGACATTCAGACAACAGCAGATGCCTCAGTGACAGTGGAAACACAAAGCATCTGCATTTCTCAGCTTCAACAGAAAGACCACCACTCAGGCTACGTTCTCTGCCCCAACATTCCCAAAGTGAGAGTGAGCACCAGTGATGATGGCAGTTGGCACTGAAGCAACACCAGGAGCCAGCCTCATGTGGGCACGGCATGGACGTTCGAGTCCTCCTCTACCCATTGGAGGAATCTCTGTGGTGAAAGCCGCAGGTCTGACGTCAGAGGGCCCAGGCTTTGCCCACAAGCTGTAAACATCTATCTATTCCTGAGACAGAAATGCTATAACTGCTACTGAACATGAGCTTCTGCTTGTTCTAGTTGGGTTATTCAGTTTAGGTTAGATAATACAACAGGAAAGCTAACATTAGCAGAGTTATTTACGAATAGTAAGTCAGGGTCCAAGTTAGAGCTTGAGGAAATAGCACAGTTCAAACCTTGCGTTTTGCAGAAAGGAAACTGCAGCAAGGTCAGAGTCAAACCCCTGAAGATGCTCTCATTTCAGCCAGTGTGTGCCAAACTAAGTTATTCATAACCCAGTTTAGCTTGGGATTTAATGTGCAGTGTGGATACTTTGTCAGTCAGCTTCAGCCATACAGTAGCTAGCTCAGCCCCACATCCAACCCAATGTGGGCATTTGATTAAATGCTTTCTAGCAGCTAGGACAAGTGAGATGGTAAAAGTCCTCAAGGAAAGCTGGGCCAGGCATGAGGCAAGGACTCAGGGTAGCTGGTTGGTGCCTGACAGTCGGGGACAGGCAGTCAGTCCTTGGGTAGCAGAGGGAGCAGCAAGAGGCTGGATTGTACCCTGAGTCCCTGTGTAGGTCAGTGCTGTGAGCCCCGCCAAAGTGACTGGGCCAGAAGAGGATACCAAGGAGCAAGCTGGGATCCCCATGCGAGGGAGCTCGAGGTTGCTAAGATGACTGCTAGGTTGAAAGGGAAGACATTGCCGACCAGCCTCCAGCTCACAGATAGGCTAGATGCCCAGAGAAGAATTAGTGAGTTGAGAGGTTGAGAAAATGGCTTACCTTTTCCATGAAAAACAAAACAAAACAAACCAGAGAGCTAGACAGCGAAGTCAAGAAATGTGGAGGCAGATTAGGTCGTCTCAGTTTTTGCACCTGGGCTTGGAGCATGGAGACCAAATGCACGTACATAGGAAGAGGGATTTGATGGGGTCTTTAGAAACTGGTTTCAATGAAGAAAAGCCAATGCAGCCTTTAGTTTTGCCTTAGCCTGATCTGGGAGGTCAAACTCAACGCTGTACAAAACTTATTCAACTCAGTCATCTGCATGGTCCGTCTATCCAAGAGTCTTAGAAAACAGAAACAAACGGTATGCCTGTCCTTTGCTAACCTTTAATCGTGCCACAAAATGCGTTGCAACGCTGAGTTCGGAGGCTGGGTTCCCCAGGATGATCTCAAAGCGATACTGCAGCCCCAGCTTGTCTCGCACCTCCTGCAGCCGCTCCTTGGCCAGCATCGCCAGCTGCACCGAAGGCACTCTGATGATGAGCATGTGGCCCCTCCCACTTTTGTTTTTCCCTGGGGAGCTGATAAGATCATCCATAATGCTGAGCGTTTCCGGGGTGCTGTGGTCTCGGAGTGACGCCATGGTGGTGAGAGCCATCAAGGCCTCTGAATACTGCTGGATGAGAAGATAGCAGCGGACAACCATACTATGCAGCCGGGGGTACCTATGACAGAACACAGGCATGCGCAGTAAAATGCAGATGGAACAGGGCAGGAAATGGCTACCGAGCGGATTAATCTTGGACCCCACAGGTGAGATCAATTAGAGTTTGTGGGCTGGCCTAGCGGCTCTACCATCTCAAAGTGCCACATGGACCAGCACCAGCACCGGGAAGCTAGAACTGCCAGACAGCCCACAGCAGATTTACGGAGCAACAGCGGGTCCCTCCACCGGCGACTCAGATGCGCATTAAAATACTAAGGCACTCTGGTCGGTGCAGGTTAGTTGTAAACTGAGTCATAATCACTGGATTGTGCCTGAAGCACAGACTTCAATCTCAGCTCTCAGATGTTTGACTACAGTAAAGGAAACCGTCATTGCTGTCATTATTCTTGGTGTATCAGACATTAAAAAAGGGATAATTGTAGCTGGAGTGGTAGAGCACACCTGCAACCCCAGCATATGTGAGGCAGAGGCAGGAGAATAGCAAAATTTAAGGGCAGTCTCAGCTACATAATGTGCACATTCCAGGGCAACCTGGGCCACATAATGGGGATGCTGTTTCAAAAACAAACAAACAAAACATCAAAAATATATGAACACATGAATTATTGCTAATTTAAAGTCAGCTCTGTGGGTAATAGAAATATATCTTCCCATAAAAATGTGAGTTGTTGGGGGCCGGAGAGATGGCTCAGTGCTTTTCAGAGGACACTGGGTTCAATTCCCAGCACCCACATGGCAGCTCACTACTGTCTGTAACTCCAGGGTCTAACACCCTCACACAGACATGCTTTCAGGCAAAACATCAAAGCACATAAAATAAAAATTATTAACAAAAATAAGTGTGAGTTGGTGAGCCAAGTGGCGGTAGCGCATGCATTTAATCCTAGCATGCAGGAAGCAGAGGCAAACAGATCTGAGTTAAAGGCCAGACTGGTCTATAGTGTGAGTTCCAGGGATACTAGAGGAACTCGTCTTGAAAAACAAAAAAACTTAGTGAGCTGGTGTAGGGGAATAACTGGAGTTAGAAAAATTGGAGAAAGAGCACCCTCTAGTGGCGAGCACCCTCTAGTGGCGAGTACCCTCTAGTGGCGAGCCTTTATCACCAGAGACTGTTTATATTTTTATTTTTTTTAATTTATTCTTGTTACATCTCAATGGTTACCCCATCTCTTGTATCCTCCCACTCCTCCCTCCCTCCCATTTTCCTCTTACTCCCCTCCCCTATGTCTGTGATCGAGGGGGACCTTCTCCCCCTGTATATGCTCATAGGGTATCAAGTCTCTTCTTGGTAGCCTGCTATCCTTCCTCTGAGTGCCACCAGGAGACAAGGGAGCCTGGGAAATCCGTGCACTACCTACTGTTCTTCCCTGCCTAGACTGCTAGGTGACAGAGTCACATTGGTCATGCTGGCAGTTTGGCTAGGTAGAAAATAAATGTTGGTGCTCCTCCCCTGGAAGGGAGACTTGATGACAAAAGGGCAGAGGCCCCAGTGGCTGGATGGGAAAGTAGTCACTGGCCAGGCAGGGCTGTTCAGGGTAAGGTGCCCAGAGCCTGGCAAAGTGCTGAGGAGCCTGGTCCCTTTCTTCCTGGCCACTAGGTGGCAGCTCAGTGGCAGAGAAGTCACCTTTGTTCTACTTTATAGTTTTCTTTAACATTTAACAAATGTTCACAAACTTGCCTAGAGAAGCCCAGGCCAAACCCACTTAGGGGCATCAAACGAATACCAGGACTTGAAGGGGTTCAGAGGGGAATGCACTAGTGCTGGCCTGAACTCTCGCCACTCTGCCTTTCATGGGGAGAATGAGTGTGGGGGACAACAGACACTCAGCTATGCGTCCTAGACACTGACAGGAGGCAGAACTGGGCCTGGACTGTGTGCCGCAGGGTTCTAGTAGGCTGGGGCAGGGCACGATGGCTGCAGGGGGGCCAGTCCCGGGCCAGCGCTGTCAGGTGTTCAATAAGTCATAGATATTATTAGCTTGGACAGAATGCTGGAGGGGAAGAGACCACAGATGAGCTATAATCAAGGCTATATTTAGTTATTTTCCTGGCTCATATTTTTAAAAAAGCCAAAGTTTGAACAAATAATAACTTTAAAATACAGACGTTTACATGACACACTAACTAACAAAATTGCAGTGTTGTTTCTCCAATCTGTTTGCATTAAACTATAGCTGTGGCTTTGTATTACAACATCTATAATTCAAGTTGATGGGACGAACCATTTTTTAAAATATGAGCCATGCACTCTTGTGGCACTGGGTTGGAGGATGTGGTCTAGGCAGGGGAAGGAAGTAGATAGGTCAGAAGGGCTAGCCTCGAGGTGGGTAGAAGGTGAGAAGGGCTAACCTTGGGGTGGTGGAAGGTGAGAAGGACTAACCTCGAGGTGGGTAGATGGTGAGAAGGGCTAACCTCGGGGTGGTGGAAGGTGAGAAGGGCTAACCTCGGGGTGGCGGAAGGTGAGAAGGGCTAGCCTTGGGGTGGTGGAAGGTGAGAAGGGCTAACCTCGAGGTGGGTGTGAGGTGAGAAGGGCTAACCTCGAGGTGGGTGTGAGGTGAGAAGGGCTAACCTCGGGGTGGTGAAAGGTGAGAAGGGCTAACCTCGGGGTGGTGGAAGGTAAGAAGGGCTAACCTCGGGGTGAGTGGAAGGTGAGAAGGGCTAACCTCGGGGTGAGTGGAAGGTGAGAAGGGCTAACTTTGAGGTGGGTGGATGGTGAGAAGGGCTAACCTCGGGGTGGATGAAAGGTGAGAAGGGCTAACCTCGAGGTGGGTGGAAGGTGAGAAGAGCTAACCTCGGGTTGGTGGAAAAGGTGAGAAGGGCTAACCTCGGGGTGGTGGAAAAGGTGAGAAGGGCTAACCCCGGGGTGGTGGAAAAGGTGTGAAGGGCTAACTTCGGGGTGGATGGAAGGTGAGAAGGGCTAACCTCGAGGTGGGTGGAAGGTGAGAAGGGCCAACCTTGGGGTGGATGCAAGGTGAGAAGGGCTAACCTTGGGGTAGTTGGAAGGTGAGAAGGGCTAACCTCGGGGTTGTGGAAGGTGAGAAGGGCTAACCTCGGGGTGGTGGAAAAGGTGAGAAGGGCTAACCTCGGGGTGGTGGAAAAGGTGTGAAGGGCTAACCTCGGGGTTGTGGAAGGTGAGAAGGGCTAACCTCGGGGTGGTGGAAAAGGTGAGAAGGGCTAACCCCGGGGTGGTGGAAAAGGTGTGAAGGGCTAACTTCGGGGTGGATGGAAGGTGAGAAGGGCTAACCTCGAGGTGGGTGGAAGGTGAGAAGGGCTAACCTCGAGGTGGGTGGATGGTGAGAAGGGCTAACCTCGGGGTGGTGGAAGGTGAGAAGGGCTAAGCTTGGGCTGGTGGAAGGTGAGAAGGGCTAACCTCGAGGTGGGTGGATGGTGAGAAGGGCTAACCTCGAGGTGGGTGGATGGTGAGAAGGGCTAACCTCGGGGTGGTGGAAAAGGTGAGAAGGGCTAACCTCGGGGTGGTGGAAAAGGTGAGAAGGGCTAACCCCGGGGTGGTGGAAGGTGAGAAGGGCTAACCTTGGGGTGGTGGAAGGTGAGAAGGGCTAACCTCGGGGTGGGTGGATGGTGAGAAGGGCTAACCTCGAGGTGGGTGGATGGTGGGTGGCCTTGGACACAGCTCCCCCTCGGCAGTGCACCTGGCCAGGAGACAAGCTGGGGTGTGGAAAGTGGTCCTGGGTTCCTTACCTCTCCAAGAGCGTGCTCACCATCTTCTCAAAGGTCTCATCACATCTCAGGAGTGGGCTGGTGATCCCCCACTGCAGAGACTTGCTGTACTCATTCAAGCCGAAGTACAGCTTCTCACAGCCCACGTCCTCCTGATCGAAAAGAGAGTAGACCGTTAGTGAAGACAGGGTGTGTGTGCGTGTGTGTGTGTGCCTGCGTGTGCATGAGTGTTTGCATGTGCATGCGTGCATGTGTATGCATGTATGCGCACGTGTGTGCGTGTGTGGTGTGTGTGTGTGGTGTGTCTGTGTATGTGTGTGTGTGTGTGTGTGTGTATGAAGAGATATTGGTGGGAGGTAAAAGAAACCGGTTGTAGAACTTCGCATTTCCATGGAACTTAGCTGATGATTAGTGGCATGGTGACATGTTTCCTTTAGCCCAACACCACACACCTGGGGTTGCTTTCTTTTCTTTTTGCTCAGATACACAGGCCAGATGCCTTTCCCACCCCTGGCTAGAATCAGCTCTTTTTTCTGATGTATCCACTGAGCTTGGGAAGAACCCAAGAATGTCTTGCAAACACTTAAGTTTTCTGGTGCTATTTAATTATGGTAACTCCTTTTACAAATAAAAATTAGTTTTCAAATGGAGTATAAAAGTGCAATGCACTATGAACATTTGACCTCATTAGAACACTCAGCACTGACCCCCACCCCTCCGCCCCCATTTGCTGACTCAGTCATCACTACGCAAATGAGGAACTATTTTGGGATGTGACGCAAGTGTGCTGCCCTCAGCGGATGCTGGCATGTGCCACATGCTGCTGTCTTCTGTCTTCCAACTAAGAAAGCCCAGAATATTAAGTAAGTTTCATGATTTCATAGATTTGGATTTATTTGTTTGTTTATACCTTTCTTTCCTCTTTCTTCAGATTTATTTTTATTTTTGGTTTTTCAAGACAGAGTGTCTCTGTGTAGCCCTAGCTGTCCTGAAACTCCTCTGTAGACCAGGCTGGCCTCAAATTCATAGATCCACCTGCATCTGCCTCCTGAGTGCTGGGATTAAAGGCGTGCTCCACCACTGCCCAGTTCTTTAGTTTTTATAAGTCATTATTTCTTAATGCCTGTGTACTTTATTTTCACATTTTTATTTATTATTATGAATAGAACTTTTTCTTTAAGTATTTTCTAGTTTATTTTATAAAGAAAAGAAGGCTGATACTATAATAACATAAAAATATATTAGAAGAAGAAGATGAGGGTAGTAAGAATAAGTATGGATCAGCAATAAAGTTAGTAACCTTGGAAATGCATGCCAGAAATTTACAGGTAATTTGTTAGAAGTGATACTGAACTTTTATTTATTTATTTATTTATTTTTGAGACAACATCTCATGTAGCCCAGGCTGGCCTTGAACTTGATATGTAACTGAAGATGATCTTGAATTTCTGATCTGCCTGCCTCAGTCTCACAAATGCTAGCACCACAGGTATGTGTCACCATGCCTGGTTTTATGCAGTGATGGGAATCAAACCCTGGGCTTTGTGCATGCTAGGAAAACATTCTACCACCTTAATTATCTCTCCAGCCCCAGAGCTATCTTATACAACTTGGTGATTTGTAGCATCTATAAAATAAAAATAGGCGTACCTAGTGACATGGCTCAGTGGTTAAGAATCCTTGTTGCTCTTGCTGAGGACCCGAGTTTAGTTTCTAGCACCCATATGTTGCTTCACAGCTGCCTGTAACTGAACCTCCAGGGTTTTTAGTGCCCCCATCTGGCCTCTATATAGCATGGTTAATTTTGTATCTACCACATTTACATATATCTAAAGAGTAGCCACTCAATGAACTTTCTGTAGGACACTATTCACTCATCATTAGTGTTATAATAATTGCTATTATCACATGAAAGTATAGTGTCTATAGTCCCAGCACTCAGAATGAGGCTGGGAGGTTAGGGCCAGACAATAGCAAGATCCCATTTCAAAAATATTGTGATTCTGTAAAAAGGAAGCATTATATTAATTAGATGTCTTGGCACATTTGTGCTGTATTTTCACCAGTCATGGCCATGTTTAGTTCCAGGTTCTGTGTCCTGGGAACTGCAGGTGGCTAGGCGGGAAGACTCACCGTGGTGTCCAGTTGTATCCAGTGGACCTCATTGCTAGAGCTGATTCGAGATTGCTGGGTCTGCAGCGTGTATGGGGAGGAGCTCACCTGGAGCACCAGGAGGTTGAAAGCTTCCAGAACCTCCCTGCAATTAATGACTCGATCGGCCAGTCCATGGGTTGGCTCACCATGTGACAGAGAGCCCGAAATCACGCTGTAGAAATAGTAAAAGTCCTGTCAGTGCCTCGTCAGCCAGCAGCCTGGACACAGTGGCAGGTGGCAGCATGGGCATGACGTTGCTCTTATTGTTCTTGGGAGGAGCAGATACAATCAGAATGTGATTTGAGAGTTGAGAGTTGCGGTAGGCAGGATTTGGGAGTTCAAGGTCATATCGGGCTAAACAGTGAGATTTTTGTCTCATAAAACAAACATGATTTGAAAGACCAAAATATATTCTTCCTTACTCCTTCCAGACAGATTCTGGGGACTCTTCCCTTCCTGGATTTTCAGTTTGTCCCTAGGCTGTTCTGAGTGTGACCTCAGGCGTGCAGCACACATGAGCTCATCTGTGTTGAGTGTTACTGTGAAAGCTGCTAGCTCTGCAATGGCCTGCACTGACACCTCTTCCCACCTCAGCCTGTAGCCTGGGATGAGGGTTGAGGGGGGCTGGGCTCTCCACCCCCAGGACCCAGCGAGTCTCAGTGCTAAAGTTTTCCCAGTTCTGTTCAGTTTGGGTATGCCACATTGTAGTCCGTCTTTCTCTCCACTCTCTTGTGTGTTTGTGTATGGATGCTCAGTCCTAGGGTCTCCCATGGGGGAAGAGAGAACGGACTCCCACAAGTTGTTCTCTCACTTGTATGTGTGCACAAGAGCTACATGCACGCACATGCATAAAGTCAATAATGGCAAAAATGTGAATGGGGCAGAAGCGTGAGGGGGTGAGGGCTGATTGGGAATAAGTCACCCACGGGAAGACAGCGACTGCGAGGCGTTCAGGGCCTTTACAGCATGTCTTTAATGGATTCCCTTAGGGAACAGCAATGGCTGGGGAAGGAACACCCGATCCTCTCACACGGAAGCAATCACCTCGTTAGCTCCACGTGGGAGTTGTCATGAACTAGCACAAACAGTGTGTACGGGTTCTGTTTCACCCTCCTCAGAAAAACTTCAAACTTGCTTTGAATCTCATTGTCCAGGCGAACAACATATTTCTCTGCTCTCTGATGAGCTATCCCATTTTCCTCCAGACCCAGGTCTACAAGGACACCTGCCAAGAAGAGAAAAATTTCTCTTTTTACACAGTGTTATGTACAACACACACACACACACACACACACACACACACACACACACACACACACGGCACTAACCACACAGACATTTAGGGAGAAACCCTTTCTTCTTTTTCATATTCTGCCTAGTTTTGAGGAGGAAATGCCAGATTTCCCTTTCTTTGAACATCACATTCCACGTCTTATTTTCCTGCTATAAAGAACAAGAAACACATTTCTGCTGCTTTTGTGCTTTGAGACAGGGTTTCAAGAGCCTACACCCAGGATTAGACAGTAAGGAATTGAGGCTTCACCACCACGTAAGTTTACAGAACAGACCCAAGGAATGTTCTGACTCCTGGAGTAAAAGCTGCTGGATGTTTCAGACTTGGTTCACTTAGCTCCTCTTTGTAGGTAAATGTTAATGCTGATCACTGCCAAGGGCCACTAGGAAAACAACCATGCGTATAACATACAAACCTGATTTCAAAACTAGGCTTTGGTTTTCAGATTTTGAATAAATTAATATAACAACATATAAACCTTATTAATATAACATATAAATCCAAATTTAGCATAGAATAGGAAAATACAAAGTTAGGGCTTTACGTATGCCAGGCAAGCATTCTTCCACTGAGTCACGGTGCCAGCCTCTACTGGAAACATCTTTTGTTGGGATACACATATACAGAGCATAGGAAACCCTCAATGAATGTTAGAGGTATTTTCCAATCAATAAAACAAATTGAATTACCCATGATAACTATATTCTCAAAACATTAGAAACTGTGTGACTTTAGTGTGGTCTCAGTAGCTCTGTCTGTAACTAAGTCTGATGTACAGACATCTGACATAGCTCTAGGCACATGAAGCTGCTATGCACACCTAACCCTCCTTTGAAATGAAGAGACTTTCATGAATTATACTGATTTAATTTTATCCTTTTAACCAAATGACACCAGCATAGTTAACAAGCACATGCAATTAGCATCCACAAACTGTAATAATAGCCTTAAGTGAATTAAGAGGAAAAAGTGGACAAATGTTTTATTGTATGAAAAGTTCATCATACTAGAAAAAGAAACCATAAAACTGATTTCAATCCCAGTTTTTTTTTGGGGGGGGGACAGTTTCCTTATGTAAACCTGGCTGGCCTGGGATGCACAGAGGTCTGTCTGTATCTGCTTTCTCAGTGCTAAGATCAAGAGCACATGTCCTAAAATATATTTTTAACTTCACTTTTATCTGTATGTATGTGTGTACCTGCATGTGGATAGATACATGTGAGTGCAGTGCCTATAGAGGCCAGAAGAGGGCACTGGCTCCCTTGGACCTGGAGTCACAGACATTTTTGAGTCTTCAGCAAGAGCACCCAGTTCTCTTAACCACTGAACCATCCCTCTAGCTCCCTAAAGTAGTTTTCACAAGGAGCTTCAGAGATTGTTTTCAGTTTCCACCTGAAAATGGTCAGATTTTGCTATGAATGTTTCCACAGGCCACCAAGCAACAGGCAGGCACTGTGAAGTCTTTGGAAAATAGCCAACCTGGATACTCACTCAGCGTTCAGCAACTACTCATTAGCCATTGGTTCCATGCCAGGTTTGAACATACAGAAAGGAGAGAGACAAAGACCTTAATGTCATGGAGGACACAGGGTCATACTGGGAAGGTACTTTGGGGGTACAGGATGCCCCCAAAACAGAGGGGATCTACAAGACCCTCTTGTTCTCGTCTGTAAAGGGAGGAAGTGTCAAGCCATCTAAAAATGAGTCCGTAGCTAAGAATCAGTGGCAGCTGCTGCATTCCAGTAGAAAAGAGCACACGTTCCATGCCAGGCCATAAAGGGATGCAAATCAAAGCCACAACAGAACGGCATCATACAAAAACAAACAAAACAAACAAAAACAAAAACAAAAAAACAAAACAACAACAACAAAACCCCCAAAAACCTCCAAAACTTAAGTAGGTAAAGAAAAACTCCAGGTCAGGGAACCCTGAACTAAACCAAACTAAAAGATAGTTATGTGACTACAGGTGTGTGGATGGAGAGTAGGTGGGAGGAGTGGAGAGCTGGAAGGATGTGCACCCTCGGAACACATCACTGTGCCCAGTGTTTGCTTTTAGAACAGCAAACATCCAGAACCAACTCCCAGTGGAGTCAAAACGGTAACACATGAACCCTAATGGTTAGTCACACGGAAGGCGAAACGCAACAGTGAAGACAGAAAAGGACGCTGAGTGAAATGAGTTTGGCTGGAAAGTGTAAGTTTGAAGACAAAAGAAACACACACTCAAACTTTAGTCAGCAAAGCAGTTTCTCACAGGGGTATGGGCTAGTGGTTACATAGTCAATTAAACTGACTAACGAGATGGGGTTCCTTCTTGTGAGAGAAAGAACGTTCAGATGGAATTTTGGGGTTGTTTTGGAATGGGACGTCTCAATATGAACTTACTGTTTAAATGTATACCGTGAAGTGAAGAGGTAGGTGTATATTTATCTATTAGCAGGTTACTGTGTGATTCAAATGCTGACTTCTGTGCCCCCATATCTGGTGGCAGTCCTTGTTCTGAGACTCTCTTGCATCACTGTTGTGTAAACACTGCTCCCCAATTGTCCCCTGATATGCTTTATAATACGGCAGTTTACAGCTAATCCCTGAGCAGGGGAAGGGCTGGACTTCCTGAATGCCAGGGGAGGAGGAGTGAGGGGAGGAGGTGGGGGATTCAGCCACCAGCACAGGTCCAGGAGACGTTGGGGGAGGAGCAAGAGCAGAGAATGTCATAAGCATTTCCGAGACTTATGCTGGGAGGAAGCCAGACTAGCCTAGAGGGCTAAGAATACACTTAAAACTGCTCAGGAGTGTGCTTTAAAGCTTGATAAACAACTAACATAATAGAGCCTCAATTTTTTTTTATTTTTTATTTTATTTTTATTTTTTGTGAGAGTGGGTTAAGAGAGAAACAAACAATTTTACAAAAATAATTTTAGCATGTATGGGTTAACATACACACTTATACTTCCTAGATATCTGTCACATGTGCCTAAAATGACACCACAGTAGCGATGAGTATACCAACACCCAGATTTGGGCTTTTAGACACCGTTTTCAATAAAAGAATTAAAGCTTTTTAGGGAAAAAAGTAAATTTTTAGGACAAAGACAAGGAAATAAAACAAACAAACAACAATCTTGGGGAGCTAGTGAAACAGCAAGCCTGACATGCTGAGTTGGTCCTGGGACCCACAAAAAGCTAGCTGCGGTGGCTTGCTTATAACCCCAGCACTCCTCAGGTGAGATGGGAGGCAGAGTACAGAGAACTGAGCCAGCTAACCTGGAGCACACGTGGCAGAGACATCAAAGAAACACTCTCATGGGGCTAGGGAGATGGCTCAGTGGCTAAGAGCACGTATTGCAGAAGACCCACATGGTGGCTCACTAGTACCCATAAATCCAGGTCCAGGGGATTCCATGCCTTCTTCTGACCTCCATGGACACTGGCCAGATAGGTGGTACAAATACATGTAGACAAAGTACATAAAATAAAATAATGAAATCTTAAAAAAAAAAAAAAAAATTTAAAAAGAGAAAGAGGCGCTGTCACAGTAAGGTGGAAGGAAAGAACCAACTCCAAAAAGACTCCCCCCACCCTGCAAGAGATTCTAATACCAATGCCGGAAATTCTGAGAAACAGCAGAAAATAACACTGATAGAGACAATCCAGAGGATAAGTAAATGTCCATGAACCATACTGGTAAAAAGAAGGAAGGAGGGAGGGAGGGAGAGACAGAGAGAGGAAGGGAGGCAACATGCTTTTCCTCACAGAATTCAGTTAACAGACTCCTAGTAAACACCAGTGAATGTTTAGAAACGACAGAATCACTGTTTTGGAAGTACCAAAATACTGCAGGGATCCACAAATGGATGTCAAAATTAATGGATGAAGCCAGGCGTGGTGGCGCCCGCCTTTAATCCCAGCACCTAGGAGGCAGAGGCAGGAGGATCACTGTGAGTATGAGGCCAGCCTGGTCTACAAAGTGAGTCGAGGATAGCCAAGGTTACACAGGGAAACCCTGTCTTGAAAACCAAAGGAAAAAACTAATAGATGAAATCTTGAGGATGAAGATGTACCTGAACACAGTCACCTTGACAACCATTCATGATGGCTTCTTTCACGTTTCATGGAGTGCCCATGCTCACCCACGTGTGAGCATCATCACTCTTATTTCCTTTTGTTGCTCAGCAACCATCCCTCAAACAGACGTAACAGTTTGGGTTGTTTCCACCTTTTGGCCTCTGTGAACCATTTTGTCAGAACCATTTGTTGACAGGCTTTTGTGTGGATATACGTTTTCACGTTTCTGTAGTTTCACACATTGGAGCAGACTTGCTAGGTCATACAGTAACTCTGCATTTAGCCATCTGAGCACATGCCAGCCACGTCCTGAGGTGGCTACATATACCATTTACGCCCAGCGAGGTGACTGAGCTTCCACCTCTCCATGTGCATGATAGCTATAACTGGCTGTCAGTGCTGATCCTTAGCCTTCGCTGCTATTATAACAGGGTTTACAGTACTGTTTGTAACATACGTTTTTCATTTTACCAAAATAAATGGTGTTGAACATCTTTTTATGTGTTCATCACACACACACACACACACATACACACACACACACCACACACACATGCACACACACACATGCACACACACACGCACACACACACATACACACACACACACCACATACACCACACACACATGCACACACACACATGCACACACACACATGCACACGCACACACATGCACACATGCGCACACACACAGCACACACACATGCACACGCACACACACACACCACATGCACACCACACACATCTTTTTTGGAAATAACTATTCAGATACTTCACCTATATTTTAATTGTTATGTCTCTTTATTATTGAATTGTAATAGATCTCCAAATAGAGTAGATATAGTCTCCTATCAAATAAATATTTTCTTCGGCAGTGGTCTTATATAGTAGGCGGCTGGCCTCCCATCCCCAAGTGGTGAGATTACAGGTATGTGCCAACATGCCTGGCAATAGATATATGCCATTTAAGTAGTTTCTCCTATCTTCTGAGTTATTTCTTCTCTTTCTTCCTGGTGTCTTTTGAAATAGCAGTTTCAGCTTTGATGGTGGCCAGTGTATCTATTTTTAAAAGCCTAGCTTTTGCTGTTCTAGATAAGTAAACATCAGTTAAGATGGTCATGGTGAGGCAGAGGCAGGCAGATCTCTGTGAGTGTGAGGCCAGCCTGGTCTACACAGTGAGTTCTAGGACAGCCAGGGATACACAGAGAAACCCTGTCTCATGAAAAAAAGAAAAGAAAAGAAAAAAAGAAAAGAAAGAAAGAAGTCATCAAAGAATGAGCTGTAGGTTTGCTCAAAACGGCCTCAAACGTGATTCTCCTGCCTCTGCCTCTTGGGGGATGGGATCATGGAATTACAGGCGTGCACCATCATTCCAAGACCCACTTCTTGCACATGGACCTCTAAGTGTCCCAGCAAATGGGTTTAAATGACGGTTCTTCCTCCATTACATTGCTTGGCACTCCGCTAACGGTTCAACTGAACAAACACGAGAAGGTTTTCTTTTTCTGGACTCTTAGCTCTGTCTCATTGACCTGTGTATCTGCCCTTGTTAAAGCAGTAACACACTGTCTGGATTGATGTAGCTTATGCAGGTGTTAACTGGAAATCGTATATTGTTCTCAGTGTTCTAGGTACTTTGAATTTCTTTATGAATTTTAGGGTTAGTATTGGGATTTTTGCAAAGAACACAATAGAATTTTGGTAAGAAATAAATGTACTGACTCTGTTGACCATTTTGGAAATACAATCATCATAAAACATTAAAAAGCCCATTGGCCTATGAAAATGAGGGTTTTCTACTTATTTATTTTTAGGTTTTCTTTCTTTCTTTCTTTTTTTTTAAAATGATATATCTGCCATGGTTTATGAACATGGTTTATGTTTTGAAGAAAAAAAAAAAAAACTCCTAAACTGCATCTAATGGGTCCTTTGCTTTGTTTTAAATGCCACAGAATTAAAAATCAAGTGCAATGAAGGTGAGTCTGTCCTCAGGTGGACTCAGCCACTATTGCTGTCTGCTTTGGCTGCTTCTTTTCTTTATCATTTTGATTATATTATTATGGCTAAACAATCTAAAACTATACACAGATTCCAGTATTTTATCTCTAATTCTCTATAGTCCATACTTGTAGTTCATTTATTTATCATCTATTTACTCATTTATTATAATACTATAAATAAAGACCTTGTATAAATAAAATAATTAAGAAGGGCTAAGGAGGGCTGGAGAGATGGCTCAGAGGTTAAGAGCACTGACTGTTCTTCCAAAGGTCTTGAGTTAAACTCCCAGCAACCACATGGTGGCTCACAACCATCTACAGTGAGATCTGCTGCCCTCTTCTGGCGGGCAGGCACATATTCGGGCAGAATACTGTATAAACCAACCAACCAACCAACAAACAAATCTTTTTTAAAAAAGAGTTAAGGAGATTAGATGTTGGTAACAGAACACAAACTTCATTTAGAAAAAAGGACTAAGTTCAGGTGGCTGGTGGGGTGGCTCAGTGGGTAAAGGTGCCAAGTCTGACTTGCTAAATTTGATCCCCAGGGTCTGCATTGTGGAAGAAAAAACCCACTCCTTCAAGATGTCCTCTGTCCTCCACATGTGTGGAATGGCATAAATGTAATTTAAATACTTTTTAAAAGAAGCAATGAGTTTAAGAAATTATTGTACAATATGGGGTTATAATTAGTGACAACATATTTTATACTTTATGACTGATAAATGCAGTATCTAAGTGTTCTTACTACAAAAGAAATCAAGTGAGATAATGGACTGGGTAGTTAATAGGTCTAGCCATTTCATAATGTACTAAAACATGGTGTGCACCAGAAAATGTGACTGTTTTCTAGAAAAAAAAATATTAGTAAAGGTTAAGCACTGATTGCACAGCCTCCTGCTTTTCTTTCTTTTTTCCTTTTTGATTTTCTATGGCATTTGTGATATTGCTATTTTATTTAATTCAGGGCAGTTGTTTTAGAGAATGCCACAGCAGGTGGGTGTTATTGTAATTCAAGTTAAACATTGTATCTCATAGGCAACCTCCTGGACCTAATATCAATATGGTGAGTTCATGGAGGAGCCAAGTGCTCGGTTACAGGCTGGGACAGCATCTCCTGCCCTCAGAGCACCTGCCTGCAGAGCACTCCGTTAGACCGATTGCTCTTGTTCAGATGAGCTCCTCCCGCTTCTTGGTTTTTTAAAAAAAGATTTATTTTCTTACTATGTATAAAGTGTTCTGCCTGCATGTACATCTATAGGCCAGGAGAGGGCACCAGACCTCACTGTAAATGCTTGTGAGGCACCATGTGGTTGCTGGCTATTGAACTCAGTACCTCTGGAAGAGCAAGCTCACTTTCCTTTTTTTTTTTTTTTTTTTTTTTTAAATGATTTGGTTTTGAGTTTTTTTGTTGTTGTTGTTTGTTTGTTTGTCTTTGTTTTTGAAGTCAGAGTTTTTCTGTGTAGCCCTGGCTATCCTGGAACTTGCACGGTACACTAGGCTGGGCTTGAACTCAGAGAGCCGCCTGTCTCTGTCTGTCTTTGCCTCCCAAGTGCATGTGTGACTATGCCTAGCTTTAAGATTTTTTTAAAAATTTCTTCATTTGTTTTTTGTGTTTTTGAGACAGGATTTCTCTGTGTTAGCTTGGCTGTCCTGCACTCCCTTTGTAGACCAAGCTGGCCTTGAACTCACAGAGATTTGCCTGCCTCTGCCTCCAGAGTGCTGGGATTAAAGGTCTGATATCCAAAATATATAAAGAACTCAAGAAATTAAACACCACCAAACCAAATAATCCAATTGAGAAATGGGGCTTAGAATTAAACAGAGAATTCTCAACAGAGGAATACTGAATGACTGAGAAACACTTAAAGAAATGCTCAACGTCTTTAGTCATCAGAGAAATACAAATCAAAACAACTCTGAGATCCCATCTTACACCCATCAGAATGGCTAAGATCAAAAATTCAAGCGACACCACATGCTGGTGAGGATGTGGAGAAAGAGGAACACTCCTTCATTGCTGGTGGGAATGCAAACTAGTACAGCCACTTTGGAAATTTATCTGGCGCTATCTCAGAAAACTGGGAATAGGGCTACCTCAAGACCAGATATTCCACTTCTTGGAATATATCCAGAAGATTCTCCAGCACATAATAAGGACATATGCTCAACCATGTTCATAGCAGCCTTATTCATAATAGCCAGAATGTGGAAACAGCCTAAGTGTCCCTCAGTAGAAGAATGGATAAAGAAACTGTGGTACATTTACACTATGGAATACTACTTAGCTATTAAAAACAAAGAATTCCCAAAATTTGTGGACAAATGGGTTGAACTAGAAATGATCATAATGAGTGAGTTAACCCAGAAGCAGAAAGACTCAAATGGTATATACTCACTTATAACTGGACACTAGCCCAAGGGGCATGTCCCACGAAATCCTTCACTTACCAGGAAAGTGGGATAGAGGTGAGGACATCCTATTGGGACTCTGGGTGATAGAAGTATGGGAGAATGGGGAAATAGAAGGATCCAGAGGGTCCTAGAAACCTACAAGAACACTATGATGGGTAGATCTCGGCCCAGGGCTCCTGCTCAAACTATGGCACCAACAAAGGACAATACGCGCAGTAAGCATCAAACCCCTACCCAGATCTACGCAATGGACAGGACATTCTCCACAGTTGAGTGGAGAGGGGGGACTGACTTTCACACGAACTCTGGTGCCTCATATTTGACCATGTCCCCTGGATGAGGAGGCCTGGTGGCACTCAGAGGAAGGATAGCAGGCTACCAAGAAGAGACTTGATACCCTATGAACATATACAGGGGGAGGAGGTCCCCCTCAGTCACAATCATAGGGGAGGGGAATAGGGTGAAAGTGGGAGGGAGGGAGGAATGGGAGGATACAAGGGATGGGATAACAATTTAGATGTAATATAAATGAATTAATAAAAATGCTAAAATATAATTAATAAATTTAAAAAAGAATGTTGTTTGTAAAAGCTTTTCCTGGCCTGGAAATATATGCACACTGCACACCATCAGCAAGCGCAGGTTTAGGCAGGAAGGAGGCACAACACTAGGCAGTAATTAGGTGCAAAAACTTTGTTTATATGGTGCTTATCTTTGACTATGAGATTACAAATGTTTAATTTTGTGGGAATTGAATCCAGAGCCTCAAACGTGCTAACCATGTACCCTACTACTGAACTATGACCTTTGTTCACAAATGTTTATATTTTCTACTTTCAGAATAATATCATGGGGTGAAAAAGATGTCTCATAGGGTAAAACTGCTTGCTGTCCTGAGTCTGATGCCTGGATCCCACAGTGCAATGAGAAAACTGACTCCAAAAGTTGTCTTTGACTTCTGCATCTGCTCTTTGCCACACTCCAACACACACACACACACACACACACACACACACACACACACACACCTCACAATCATTTTTATATAATTAAAAGGAATGTTAAGTATATAAAAGTGATTGTTACTACAATAATTTTATCTGCTTAGTAATTTTATCTGAATTTATACAGACTTTCATGGAAGCTTGACAGATACTGTCTATAGCTGTTGAATCCATAAGCTACATTCTTAGAACTTGGAATTCATTAAACTTTCTGTTTTCAAATATAATAAAAACAAAATTCTTTAAGTAAATTTTGTGTGTCAAAGCTAGGAGTGAATAATATAAAAATTGTAATTTGCCACTGGGTAGTGATGGCACAGGCCTTTAACCCCAGCACTGGGGAGGCAGAGATAGGCAGATCTCTGAGTTCAAGGCCAGCTTGGTTTACAAAGCGGGTCAAGGCGAGCCAAGGCTACACAGAGAAACCTTGTCTTGAAAAACAAATAAACAGAAAGTAATTTGCCTTGTTTTTCAAATGTGCTTATAACTCTGATTTCCCCTCTCCAGATTATAAACCTATATAATTGGTCAGATTCTACCATCTTTCTGAAGAATGGCAACCTTAAAATATGTGAGAAAAACAAACAAACAAACAAACCCAAAAAATCCCAAACCCCTCTGAGCCCAGAGAGAGGGAAGGGAAGGCCCTGCACAGAGAGAGGAAAAGTGCAAGTCATTCCGAGGTTACTCCAGGAAAAGCCCTGCAGCTGGTGCTCCCTCGGAACAGGCGCTGTGACGTGTTTGCTGAAGCGTGACTTGGGATATCAGATCACAAGCTGAGGGAGGCTGCAATTGCCAGATGGTCTAAGTGAACCGACTAGAAGAGAAGGCGCTCCATGTGTGGGAGAGAAAATCCGTGAGAAATAATAGGTCAGGTCACCTGGTGCTATGGAAACCCACCCATTGCCTACCGCAGAGCGGAGGAAAGAAGACAGCACGGGCAGAGCAGAGGGAGCCTCTGGGAAAGCTGGCAGGCAAGGTCACTGCGGACTGTGCCACTCAGAGATTTAAAGGCTGAAAAGCAGATTACTCTGAGGCCCCTCCACTTCCCATGTGTCAGTCATAGCCAGTCAGACAGGTGAAACCTACTGTTAGCGCATGTGGACCCTGGCACTTTGAGGGAAGATTTCATGATCAGCCGTGATGCTCAGCGTCGCCCTCTGACCAGCAGCACCCGGGAGCCTGGATGAAATACAGTCTGGGGCTCCCTGGACTGCGGGGGGCAATTTGCATTTTACAAGGTTCCCTGCAAGTCTGATAAAGTTTGACAGACAATGTCTCTAGGTGTGGAATCCATAAACTACATTTTTTTAGAACTTTGAATTCACTAGGTTTTCTGTTTTCAAAGATAATTTTTTTATTATGGCAAAAGATTCATCCTCCTAAAAGTCTGTCTTTTCCTCCACATAAGATAGTCAGAAGGAATTTGGCACTTACATTTCTCTTTTAAACCTGGTTTATGCCAGTTGGTGGTGGCGCATGCATTTAATTCCAGCACTTGGGAGGCAGAGGCAGGCGGATCTCTGAGTTAGCGGGTAGCCTGGTCTACAAAGTTAGTGCCAGGACATCTATGGTTACACAAAGAAACCTTTATCAAACAACAACAACAACAAAAACCAACCAAACAACCAACTAGATAATAAAACCACTAAAAACCTGGTTTGCATAAAAGCCAGCATTTTCTTAGCTGTGCCAACTTTTTAAATTCTATATAGGTTTTATAATTCTAGGCAAATTCTATTTTCATGAAAAGATGTATTTACCACAGACTTGTAAAATCTTTGCTTTCCTCTACTTCGATCTTCTAGAGGGAAATAATATTTATACTTGACCTCTATGTCCTTGAAATAATTTTAACTTGGCTTTTTGTTCTTGATGTGAAGAGAAGTGGTGTCTGCATTGAAAGTATGCTGGCAACCTGCTAAATGTCTGAGAACTCACTCTGAGAAACGACCTGCCCGAACACAAGAAGAATTCAAGTGGCATTGACCCAGCATCCTGGACAGGCTGGCTTCCCTAAACAGTGCACGGCCAGATTGCAGTCCCACGCATGACGTGACAGGCTTACAGCATCTGGCAAACACACAATTGGGCGTGGCCTCCAAGGGCGCGAGGTCTGGGAGAAAGCTTAGAGGTAAATTATATACTCATTCAAGGGTTTTTACGATTTTTATTACTGAAGAATGTTTCAAATGCCACCTAAGCATTTGGATTAGGTGAGAGGAAGGAGTAGAGGGGCTCCTTGGGCTGGGACAAAATAGAAGCTCATGAAAAGTTCGCTCTCACCTGATTGTCGAACCCGCTGCAGAGTTTGCTGCACCAGAACCTCTGACCTTGGGACGATGATGATGAAGTCCACTTTGCTAAAGTGGCCGAGGTCCAGGCTCTGGCTGCCACTGTCTGCGATCGCACACACCTGGGATAAGAGTCTTCTGGCAACTGTGAGCTGTGGTTGATAAATTTGGAAGGTTTCGTTATCTACATCTAAAATTAAAAAAAGTTATAAGAGCAATATTAATTTAGTTCTTTGGCAAGCACTATGAATCCATATGGAGACGTAAAACAGAAAGAAAAACAATGTCTCATGGCCAAGAATTCCCAACTGCTGTTCTCTCTCTGAGCGTTAGGGATTTGCCTATTCCCGCTGGAACCTGACTGCAAAGACACGTTTAAGAATTGGACACGACACTCTTACAATCAAATTATTTAAAAACTGATGTCTTATCTTAAACCCTTTCCCTAAGAGTGGAGACAGACCACACTGTCACAGCCGGACCAGGACTCAGCTGCAAAAATGGGGTATTCAATTTTTTTAGGACTCTCAGCGCTGCCCAGTGCTTGAGCCCAGGCCCAGGCAATACTGTAGCTATAATTGCCACAAGATTCCTTCAAGCTTTTTTTTTAATGATAAAAAAGTAAACACTTCTTCTTTATCAACAAATCACTTCCAACATGGCCTAAAGTCCCCTCTTGGTGGCTCGATAACATAGATCCGAGACACACCCTTCACTTTTCTTCCTATTTGGCGTGGGCCTTTGGCAGAACTTGTGACCTGGAGGGCCTAGGACGTGTAGTCATTACCAGAGCTGACGCCAGGACTATCCAAAGAGGCCTTGTGACACAGCCAGCTGGCCCCTCAATAGGCAATGCACTGCAAAACACTGTCAGTAACTATTCCAAGCTCTCACCGAGCCATCAACCGCTGTGCATCCCCCTCCCCACAGACAACAAAAGATCCAAGTGCAGTGAGAAAATGCCCGGGCAGGCAGCTGCCAACGCCTTCTAGAAAGGGTTGCTTCTTGTCAGGGACACATGTTGGCAGTTTGACTCAATGCAACCACAGGACCTAATTAGCCAGTGGTACTGGAAGTTGTCTTAACTCAGCTGAGGTGTGGTCAAAGCAGCCCGTACTCAGGATGCCCTAGCTATGCTGGACACAGAGTGTAAGTGGAGCTGACAGAGGTCTCCTTGCCGGCAGAAAGGACTGACGGAGTGTGATACCGTGAGCATGGACAGCAGAGCTCAGTGGTGAGGCATACCAGTAGATGTGTAAGGTTCTTGGTTTGGTCCACAGCATCAGAATGAAAAAGTTAATACTAGTGCAAAATAACTATTATGTTTTTAAAATTATGCATATGAGTGTTTTTGTTTGTACACACATACACATAAGTTTAAATAAACTAGCAATGAAACAATCTGTCTTCTAGCGTATGGGTTATTGGAGCCTCAGTTCACAGGCTGTCTGGCTGGGGGGAAAACATAGGTGTGTGTATATGTGTGTGTGTGTGTGTGTGTGTGTGTGTGTGTGTGTGTGTACATAAAACTTAACTTAGCAAACTCTGAAGTTTGATGAAATATAAAACATTTATCCTAGCAGTATTTCTTTCTTTTTCTTTTTGGTTTTTCAAGACAGGGTTTCTCTGTGTATCCTTGGCTGCCCTGGAACTCTCTTTGTAGACCAGGCTGACTTCAACTCACAGCAATCTGCCTGCTTCTGCCTCCTCAGTGCTGGGATTAGAGGTGTGCGCCACCACACCTAGCTAGCAGTATTTCTTTGTAAATTTTTTAATTATAATTTTTAGTGTTTGTGTATGTGTGAGTGTGTGTGTCTGTGGGCTACAGCATGAATGTGGACATCACAGGACAGCTTATATGAGTTGGTTTTCTCCTTCTACCATTGGAATCTGGGATTTGAACTCAGGTCAGCAGGTTTTGTTGGTAGTTGCTTTTACCCACGCCATCTTACTGATTTTAAGCAAACATTTCTTTTAATCTAATTAAATTAAATTATTTATTTTGGTTTTTTTGAGACACTGTCTCACTATGTAGTCCTGGCTGTCCTGGAACTCTTTATGCAAACCAGGCTGGCTTTGAACTTACTGAAATCTGCCTGCCTCAGCCTTCCAAGTGCTGGGATTAAAGATGTATACCACCATACCTGGCTGACATTTATTTTTAAATTAAAAAATATTATTTTTAAAAATCATGTATAATGCGTTGGTTTCATGTATGTGTCTGGTTCCCTCAGAGGCCCACAGAATGGAGTTGTAGATGGTTGTAAACTGCTGTGTGCAAGCTGAAGTGAAACCTCTGCATCTCAAAAGCAGCCAGTGCTCTAACCACTGCGCCCTTTCCTCCCAGTCTCTTTAAGCAACATTTCTTAAACAGGGAGCCAACGTTATACTTAGAGGTCTGTATGTATTCTGAGAATTGAGAAATACTTATTTAATTAATTTATTACAATTACATGTATATGCATGTGTGCTGTGTGTGAGTGCATGTGTGGAGGGACTTTTGTGTGAGTTCTAGGATCTAACTCAAGTCCTTGGCTTGGGCTCTAAGCAGCCTTTACCTTCTGAGCAAGTTCTATACTTATTCACAGTTCAGAACAGTTAATATGGACCCATTTTAGATTGTCCGAATGACTGCTATATCACCAAACATTGCCCAGAAGTCA
This sequence comes from Acomys russatus, assembly GCF_903995435.1. Taxonomy (NCBI): domain Eukaryota; kingdom Metazoa; phylum Chordata; class Mammalia; order Rodentia; family Muridae; genus Acomys; species Acomys russatus. Next base: position 915,973 of record NC_067156.1, on the reverse strand, counting down.
AAACACTCTGTGGCCCATAGTCACATTGGTTTTTATAAGAAGGTGGCATGCAAGGCCTGCTGCTGCCTTTACTGCCTGAGCAATCCTCTGTATGTCGATTCCTTCTGAGGCAGGAGGAGGCCAAATGCGGCCATGAGCAGTTGATGGTTGTGGTGGTGTTTTTGCTGTTTGTTTTCTAGTCTGTCTTATCTTATCCCTGTAATAGTGAACTGTGGAAGACGTTTTTAATACCAAGAAACACAATCTACTGCTCTGCTTCTTCCTCTATGGCCTGCTGTCCTCACCACTGTGGCCCTGGACTTCCTGCAGGGCCGTGGTGTGCAGTTAACACTGTTTCGCCTGGAAGGCCTCACACTCCCCGAGGACCACAGTTTTTTCCAAGTCAGAGAGTATGGGAAGAGTGAGACACACTGTCCCACAAAGCCGGCAGTCTACATGCTTTGTGAAACTCTCTGAAGCCCTCAACAAGCACAACATTCTCTGGGTACAACTAAGGAAAAAAAAAAAATACTGAGGCTCCAGCCAGTGGTGGAGGCAAATGCCTTGTAGTCCTAGAATTTTGGAGGTGGAGGCTAGAGAGTCAGGAGTTCAAGGCTAGATTCAGCTACGTAAGGAGTTTGAGGCTAGCTTGGGCTAATAAAAATTCTGTCTCAATACCACACACAGCCACACCACACAACACACACACCACACACACACACCACACACACGCACCACGCATGCACACACACACACGCACATGCATGCACACACACGCACACATACACAACACACACACACACACCACACACACACACACACACACACACAGGCATCCATGCAAAATAAAATCAAACAGAGGATTCCTAGAATCGTTCCTGGCAAAAGAAGAACTTCCTGAGGCAAAAAGATACACAATTTAAGGCCAGCCTGTGCAACTGAACAAGACTGTCTCAGGGAAAAGACTTGCTGAGGAGAAAGGTGATACAGAAAAGCACTGCCAATCAGAACTCAACGAAAAGCCTGCCGTAGTCTATGCCTGAGGACTCCTCAAAATCCTGAGGTGTTTTCTTTTTTAAAAAAAGCTTCTACAATATCTGTCCCAGGGGCTGATTCCTTTCTTCAGCCGCAGGCCACATTACCCCAGGGTTTGTGTTGGGGTCATAGCAGCAGCCTCCTGAGGCGACACACATTCCGTAAGGTCACCATTGAAAGGGGTGACTACACTGTCTCCTCTTCTTTGTTGCATTTTTTCTAGCAGCTTGTCCAGGTCATCACCTATGTTAAAATAAAGTGGATTTAAGAAGGTAATAACGAGCAGCATGCTGGAGTGGTTCTTATCAGAATCTAAAGTTAGGCAGCTGGGCTGGGTTCTCATGAAGGTTTGTAAGTTGGCCGGGAATTAAGTCAGAATTCCCGCATGGCCATCTGTGTTGTGGTATCTCCACAGTAAGAACTGTTCTCCCGGTATCTGCTCTTGTGGGTACATGCCTAGCACCCGGCTCTCTTTTGGTTTGTGTCATATACAAAAGCAGGCCGAGTGTATGTACTCTATTTCTATTCTGACATATAAAAAAACTTAGATCCAGGGAAAGACAGAGAAAATAGCCCAAGGTTATGCAACAAAGTCACAGCTAAGCAGAGCTTTGTTAGTATCCCCGTGCCTTTCCCTGGACCCCTTTAATCCTAGTATCCCCATGCCTTTCCCCGGACCCCATGGCTTCCTGTGCTCTTAGTCACAGGAGTAAGGGCAGACCACTCCAAATGGAATGCCAGCCAGCTTCCTGACATCAGGCAGCCAGGGCTGGCAGGGTGGCCCAATCTCACCGCCACTCACCTGATGACGTGGTTCTGAAATGTGATGCCAGGAAACTGACCTTTCCTGTGATGAGCTCATAACTAATTTCTTTCAAAAACTCACTTGTGGTAAGCATGCTCTCTGCCAGAGCCCGGGACTGATGCTGACCTGAAGGACAGGATAACAGGCGATGAGTCACCACGGAAACTCATGCTTGCTGCAACATTAGTTATGGGAGACACAGAAACAACGGAAGTCTATAAAAACTACGGAGATTTGATTAAGGAGGTCATGGCACCTCAAAAGCTGTGGACTGTTACACGGATCTGAAACGCAGCAACATAACAACAAAACATTTGTACTGTGATGCCAGGTGACTAAGGGGAAGACACTGTATCTTACGTTTGTAACTGTAAAAATATACACATGTTTAAAGGTTAGAGAAGTTCACAGAAAATGTAGCCATGTATTTACATGGTTGTTACAAATACTTAACAACATAAACTTATGTAGAACTAGCTTTAGAATTTAAAATATTAATGATCAGAGCCAGGAAAAGCTTTCTAAAACCCTGACATAGAAACCTGACATAGAAGGGTGGGCAGGCAGTTTGGCCAGTGCACATGAGTGAGTCATGGTGGGATTTGATCTTTTTGGGAGGAAGTAGTGAGAGCCATTCAGTGAGGGGAAGAGAAATGAAAGTCTGAGTGCTGATGGCGAGGAGGGGCCACCTGGCTGAGCATACTGTGTCATTTCTCTACCTTCTGGAGCTTTCCTGGGTGTTGTAGAGTAGGGTTTTCAGTGTGGAGAGCTCCTGGCAAATGCAGCTGGCTGACACAGGTGCTGGTGGCACTAGCTTTATCGCATGACAGTGGTAACACTTACAAAACTTTTATGATTTACTGGCTTTAGTGTGTGTGTGTGTGTGTGTGTGTTTGTGTGTGTGTGTGTGTGTGTGTGTGTGTGTGTGTGTGTGTGTGTATGCCACAAATGCATGCAAGATCCTGAAAATCAGAATAGGGTGTTGTTGGATCCCCCGGACTGGAGTTACAGACAGTTGTGAGCTTGTGGCTGCTGGGTATTGAACCCAGGCCTTCTGCAAGAGCAGCCAGTGCTTTTAATTGCTGAGCCATCTTTCTAGCCCCAACACTTGCAAAACCTTTTAAGGACAGACATTCCATGAGATGAAGGTGTGTGTTTCAAAAGTAAGTTTTAAAAGAATAGACATTCTTCTCTAGGCTGGGTGTGGTGGCACCCCTTTAATCCCAGCATTTGGGAGGCAGAGACAGGCAGATTCCTGTGAGTTTGAAGGCAACCTGTTTTACAGAGTGAGTTCCAGGACAGCCAGGGCTACGCCGAGAAACCATGTTTCAAAAAAACTAAAACCGAATATCTCCAGAACTTCAGCCACACCAAGGGCTTTAACACCTGATCTGAGAAGCAAAGGAAAGTTAAAATTGGGAGGAGAAATCTAATGAACAGGCAATTAACCAGAGAATAATTATGCAGATGCTGGAAACGGGCAGTTGCTACTTACCAAATACAGATGACAGAATGAATGCAAGTGATAAGAAAACAAACAAAGCCCCAAACCCCACTCACCTAAAACCACCACACAGAATTCATTTCCTCGGATTTTCGATGCACAAATTGCCACAACATAATCAGGTAGCCTCTGATAGTGTTTCATTTCATTGAGAAGCCTCAGTGTCTCTGAAATGCCTTCTGCCAGAGAGTTTTGGGTAACGATCACATGAACCAGGTCTTGAGACACACTGGCAGCTAATCTAGCAAGCCAGGGGAGCTGTCCCGGGGACATAGGTAAGCAGGGAACACCCATCTGCAGGGCTCTCTCTCTCACAGTAAATTCTTGCATAGCTTTCAGCATGATTTGCTCAAATTCTTCCCTGAGAGGTATCTGGTCAGGACCTATATTAAAGAGAATTACAACTAGAATTTAGGCAATTAGAGAAGAGAGAAAACACCTAGCACCCTGCATCTGACAGTTCTTCTAAACCCACCACACTCCAGCTGGCAAGTGAACATTTCCATCTTGCAGTGGTCCCAAGCAACAGCCCGTACTAACCACCCACCATTGCAAAATTCTCTTTTCACTTTTCTCTGGCCTCAATTTTTTTCTCTTCTCTTCTCTTTCCTTCCTTCCTTCCCTCCCTCCCTCCCTCCCTCCTTCCTTCCTTTCTTTCTGAGATAGATTTTTCTCTGTGTAGGCCTGGATGTTCTGGAACTCACTCTGTAGACCAGGCTGGCCTCATACTCAGAGATCTGCCTGCCTCTGCTTCCCAAGTGCTGCAATTAAAGATGTGTGTCACTACCGCCAGCCTCTGGCCTCAACTTTAAAAACTCAGGCTCTGTTTCAAGGAGGATATGCAAAGATACAAGACTGATTCCATTTCATGCCCCAGGAGACAATTACTTTCAAACCTTGGCACTATGGATTCTGCTAATGACTAATAAAATGAGCCAGCACACTGGTGTATAATCAGTTGTAGGTTTTGTTCATTTCTCATTTCATGCATAGATTCATATATATATATATATATATAAAGACAGGGTTTCTCTGTGTAGCCTTGGCTGTCCTGGACTTGCTTTGGGATTACAGGTGTGTGCCACCATGCTCAGCCTTTAAAAATAATTCAATGTATTGTTTCCACCTAATTTTGACATTATCTATAGGAAAATTATTTTTCATTCCCAAGTAACATGTTACACAGCCCCCAGCTTTCTCCAGACAGAGAATGCTCTGTAACCTCCTTCTCCCTGTGTATTCTGGCTTGTTAAATCTGACATTTGGTCTTTCTCTCCAGCCATAGCTGAGTAAGCTTATACTGATGCCCTATGGCCCCTGGAATTAGAAATTAGAGGCATTTTGTTTCTTATTCTCTTTAGAAATGTAACCAGTCTTTAGGACAAAATCAGCAGGTGTCCAAGTGGCACAAATTGACTAAAATTTCTACCTTTAGTTTAAATTAAAACCTAGAGGATATATTGACTTTTTTCTGCCCTACCCCCAACCCCCCTGTGAATCCAAGGCTTGAAAGCAAGGGCTCCTGTTGGTAGGAGCACACTCCTTGCATCTGAGATTGCAGGCTGGGCTCTAGCACCCCAGGCTACAGTGCAGAGATAAGGGCTGGTCCTTTCTCTGGAGGGAGGAACCCAGATGGCAAGCTAAGTGCTCCTGGCCCTGCTCAGCTCTTCTGGAAAGTAAGCAAACAAATGGGTTAATTATCATTTTTAAAGACAAGTGGATTATGCCAAACAATATAAAAATAACATTCTAAAAATAAGTAATTTATATTGGAGAAGCCGCTTTTCTGGGGCTGGCACAGGGCCAGGGAAGAGTAAGGGAATGGAAACCTCACGGACAGAAGCTTGTGTTCTGTGCAGAACAAGAGAGCAGTAATGCTTACATTAAATTTGTCTCTGGAGCTAGGACACAGCCTGGCACTCGCTTGGCATGAGCGAGGCTCTGGGTTTGATCCCAGCCTAAAACACTGCTTTCTCACGTCCTTTCTGAGCCTAGCACTGGCAAGGTGGAAGTGAACGGTGCCATTTCTGGCTCTGCTTTTAGATTGGTTGGGAGTTATGCCACTCTGAACTTCAGTCAGCTTTAATTAGTTAGAATCATGAGGCTGGAGAGATGGCTCAGAGGTTAAGAGCACTGTCTGCTTTTCTAGAGGTCCTGAGTTCAATTCCCAGACAGCGTGGTGGCTCACACCCATCTATAATGCAATCTGGTGTCCCCTTCTGGCCTGCAGATGTACATGTAGGCAAAGCATTCATATACATTAAATAAATAAATTGTTAAAAAAACTAGAAACGTGGGTTGCAGTCACCACATTCACACCATGCTGTGAGCTCAAAGTGGCTGAATTTGCACTAAAACGGAAGGAAGGTGCTCATTTTTATAGCTCTCTCCCAATAGAGCACATGACAAGTGAAAAGCAATTGCCCTTGCTCCGTTTCCTAGTGTCTTCCAAGGAAAACCCGAAAGGCTCAGAGGCCCAGTTTAGCTGCGTAAGACCTAGGCCGGACCAGGAGCCAGCCACACATTCTCTTGGGACAAACACCATGCAAAGGCACATGGGGAAAATAAAGTGATATAACAAGTTCCCAGAATTCTTTGTTATCTTAAAACTCACTTGTAAAGCTTTGATTGAATTATTGCTAAGAAACAAAAAGCGGGGGACATACACTCAAGTTCAGACAAGAGAAGATCTCATAGAACAACACTCGCTCCCCACATCTCCCTCACTCCCACTCTCCATCCTGACTGGGTCCCAGGGAGCCTTTTCTGCACTTTTTCCAAGCTCGACAGTGGCAGTTCTCCCTTTGAGAGCTGTCTCCCAGAGCATCACGCTGATGGCGGTTCAGCCGGAGCCACCACAATGGGATGGGACGTTTCCCCAGAGCCCACCTGAACCCTATGATTCTGTTATCTACTTCAAAAGGTTGGTTTTTATGTGACTATTCTAGAAAGGCTCTTACTTTCTGAAGAATCTTGCTTTTCCTTTTCCCTGTCAGTGTTCAGAGAAGCAAAGTATAAAAGCTGTCATTTATAAGTTTGAATAATTTAAAAATGTCTATAACCTATGCACATATGAAAATATTCTTGCTGCCTCTTAAACTTATAGGGACAGAATAATTTTTTTTTCAAACAAACCAGAATGACTTGGTGGGGGACAGAGAAGGCTCAACACACAAAACTGGGTGAAAGAAAGAAAGGCAGGGAGGGAGGCAAGCAGGGAGGGAGAGAGGGAGGGAGGGAGGCATGGGAGGGAGAGAGGCAGGGAGGGAGAAAGGGAGGGAGGGAGGCATGGGAGGGAGAGAGGCAGGCAGGGAGGGAGAGGGAGGGAAGGAGAGAGGGAGGGAGGGGGGGACAATTGGAAGGGTGAGCTGTTATGCTGGATACCAACAGACCTAATGACTAGAAGTAAAATTATGGAGAGAACTAATCCTGAATAGAAAAAAAAATTTTATTTAATTAAATCAGAAATCTCTAAGTTAAGAGGTTTTAATAACTGGAAAGAAGATATCTTATTTTTGTCCTATGGCCTATTTAATTAACTAGTGCTCGGCCTGGTTTGCTTTACTGAAAACACTGCCCTACGCAGCGCAGCTTTGTCCTCACTGATTTGGGAGCATCTGGACTTCATGTCTTAGAAGAAAGCCACAGTACAGAGTATGTGTAATGAGCATGTAAGAGCAATGTCAACTGCTCAGTGTAGAAAACCATAATAAGTGTGTTATGAAGTGATAAGGACAGCTGTAGCCAGCTGAGCTAGTAAACATGAGTGGCGTATAGTAATAGATAAGCAGACCTGAATGTGTGATGTGATAAAGAGTAAAGAAACTCAGTGAAAAGTATATAAACCGCGGTCGAAAGCCATTCAGTATCTCACTTCCACCATGGCTGCATAAATCCCAACTGCCTGGAACGAGATCTACCGAACAGACCGAGACTCTGCCCAAATACCCAAACACGAATGACGGCTCAAGCTCCTAGGACCCTACTGCTGTAACCAGAAGTCGCAGCTCTGGACCTGTCGTCGCTGACACGACTCTCCATCAGGTCGTATAACCCTGATTAGGAATGTTAGATGCTACTCCTATTAGAATTAAGATAGTTATGAATGCTTGAGTATAAGATAGAACAGTATGGAATGGCATTATTATATGATTTTGGCCATTTGTGTTTTTGGATTGATTTGGTGTTGTCTTTGTGTAGTGGTGACTGATATCCTTGAACCCGTTTATGTTAATAAACTTAGCAACTGCAAAACCACTGATCAGTCTCAGATTGAGTTCATTCGGGATCCTGAGTGCGAAGTACTCAGTGCTCGCGACAGTATGTAACAATTAAATCTATGAATTATTTTTTAAAATAACTATTATTTACCAACAGGTAAGGTTTTCAAGTTACAGATTTATTATGAAAGTGGGTTTCATGGAAAATGTGGCTTAAAAACCCCCTGTCTGGGGTGAGGGGGGGGACCCACACCAAGGAGCCTCCTGGGAAAGGAAGTGTCCTTGCCAGTGTTGCTCATGACACTGTGTCTGGTTTGCTGAAACTTTTGCTTCTGGAATAGTATCTCAGTGTTTTTATGGGTTCTCAACACCACAGCACTTTGTGACATTAAAAAAAAAAAAAAAAAAAAAAAAAAAGAACTTGTGTGAGTACACATAAAAATTATTATATGAAAATTTGCACCTCAAACATTTTCCTAAGCAAATCAATGGTGTGAAATCCCAGAGTAAATATAATTAGGTTGCGGATTTGATGGCTCTCAGCAGTTTGCAAAATAAAGGACATTTTAATGTAAATGCTGCTGAGTCACGGCAGTGTTGTCAGGACACCTGCATATTCTTACTGTGGGTTCAGAGGAAGTGAAGGGGTTATGACCTTTGTATCCCTCTTACCCTAAAGCCTTCCTTCTCCAAAGGTACCATCCTAGCAAAACGCTCGAAGGTTCTTCTGCTCGCTAGGGAGGTTGGGGAGATCATGAGACTGGACACTAGGGGGAGCAGTTTGTCTCTTTTAAGACAAGCCTGCAGAAAAGGGAAAAGCAAAGTTATGGAGAGGAGAGGAAACCTGCTAAGGCTGGCAGAAGGAAAGCAACTTCCGTGAGTCAAGCAGGCGGACGTCTCGCAAAGGACACCGTACTTCCAAACAACAATTTAAAAGGTCCCTAGCCGGTGACTCTGGAGAGCAACTTACCTAACCGTACAAGATACTGTATTGTCAGAAGGATCATGTTCTCCGCGCTCAGGAGGTGGCTGCTCGTCAAACCTAGTTGTTCCAGATCTTTGTTTTCCAGCTGTGGGATCTTGTAGCAGTTCACCAGCAGGGGACTTACAACAATGTCGCCAACATTTCCATAGAAATAGGGTAAAGTGCCATAGCCTGTCCCAGAAGAAACAAGTTACTATAACTGGGCACTCCAGTCAGGCACACCAGCTCAGAAAGACGCAAAGACCCTCTGCCCTCTGAGACAGCACTTTATTCACCTACACGAGGTGAGCCACTCCAATTGCGTCGTGTTTCCCACAGGAGGGGATACTGCTAACACCATAGTCCGTCACAGAAGATCCATGTGACAGTGAGTAGTCCCTGATCAACTTTCTTTCCAGATGAGAAAACAAACTATGGTAACATTTCACGGCCCGAGTGTTCTGGGAGGTGGGAAAGTTAAGCTAAACTCATTGGTAAACCAATAGTCTACTAAGCAGTTGTAGGTGCTTAGAGATTTCCTACTTGTTTTAACAATATTAGTGTTTGGGTTTTTTTTTTTTTTCAGTTTTTTAATGTGCATGATCATTTTGCCTGCATGTATGCCTGTGCACTACATGTGTCTGGTGTCCATGGAGTTCAGAAGATGGGGTTGGATCCCCTGAAACTGGAGTTAAGAATAGTTGTGAGCCATCACGTGGGTCCTCTGCAATGGCAGCAAGTGCTCTGTCACTTTAGGCCCTATGCTGGTGTTTTCTGTTAGTTTTTCTGAATGCCAGGGGATGTGTCAAAGTACCTTATATAGGATAGAAATATGTTGAAAGGTAGTTCACCCTGCTTTCTTTTCCTGCATGGAATCAATATGTAGACTAGGTTAGCCTTGAACGCACAGAGATCTCCGTGCCTCTACCTCCCATGTTGGGACTAAAGGTGTGGGACTCTCTAAAAGTCAAGTGCTAAAGGAACAAAGAGCTCCAATTCCTCATCTTTTTAAGGCTTAGCTGCATTATGTTGATGCTAAGGACCTTCTGAGTCACATGGCATTTAAACCCCTGGGATTCCCCAGCACCCCCAGACCCAGGGTCAGTGGATATGGTGGCCTGATAAAGAACAGGGCCTGAGGTAAAACACCCACGTCACCAGAGCCAGGCCAACCACAAGAGCAGATAATGACTCCTGTTAACACACCCTCCCTGCTGTATCCTGGAAAGAAAACAGTCTCCTTCTGGTCTAGACCTGCCTGCCCAAGAGGCCTTCAGATATAGTGTAAAAGGCACTCAAGTAGCCATAGAAAGTAATAATTGGAACTTAGGATCCAGATCCCTAAACAACCATACTTTCACTGCAGTCAGCAGCTGGGGCCAGCCAGACTCCACAGAGACACCAAGACGCTGACTCACAGAGCTGCCTCCTTGGTTCAGACCTATGCCCTAGGGGGTTCCTGGTTTTCTGAAGTAAGGTCTGTCAGTTGGCTTAGATTGTTTCTTTTCTCTTTTTCTTTTCTTTTTTCCATCTTTCTTTCTTTCTTTTTTTAGGGTTGGCTTCTTTTGGCCGGACTATCTCTTTTCCTCAACCTGTCCACTTTGAGTAGTCCTCTGTACATAGCTTAAAGTTCACTCTGAAGGTTCTAATCCCCTTCCTGACAGTGGTAAGCCCTCTCTCCCAAGACTTGTTGAAGTTCCTGGCTGTAAATCTTTGCCATGCCTTATGTTCCGACTTGTTGCAGTGCTCTCCAAATGTGTAGTAATGGCTGTTTATTGACTCCAATAAAGGGTCAAACGCCGCCGCCGCCGCCCCCCCCCCCCCCACTGGATAGAGATCTTCAGGGCGAGAGAACCTTATTCTCAGCTTCAAATCACATGCTTAGTGAAGGGGATGGCCAAGGAAAGCGGACACAGGCAATGCTCATGAGCGTGTGAATAAGCCCACTGACCAGCCAGGGGCTGGAGACCCAGCAGTCTAGCCGGTGGGATTCCTGCACCTCACCTATGAGGATCACTGGTCTAACTCCCGAGTTACTGAGCAGGTTTTCAGGAACAATCACAGTTTCCCCTGCAGGGACAGGCCGAGGCTGGAGAATTCCAGTTAGTGGGGTCTGTGGAACTGGGGTAGATAATAGGGGCTCTGGAAAGAAAAAAGTTGTTTGACAAGAAAGATTAGGCATGGCACTAATTGAAAATTTCAGAAACCGATGCAATTTTAATATTTTAAGGATAGATGTTTATTGTTTTCTTTTTCATTACAGTATGTATTATAGAAAATTAGAATAAAAAACAGAGCAAGAAACTAGGTGGTGGTGGTCCACGCCTTTAATCCCAGCACTTGGGCTGAGGCAGGTGGATCTCTGTAAGTTTGAGGCCAGCCTGGTCTACAGAGAGAGTTCCAAGACAACCCGAGCTGTTACACAGAGAAACCTTGTCTTGAAAAACAAAACCCCAAACCCAAACCAACCAACAAACAACCCCCCCCAAAAAAACCAAAACAGAGCAAGAAAACAAAGCAACCATAGTCACATCACTGTAGATAGTGACCACTGAGCATTCTGGTAGCTTTTTCTAAGCAATCTTTTGGATTTAGCTTTGTATCTCATATTTGCCATGTCCAAGTGACCAAAAGTGTCATTTCCCAGTACACAAAGCTAAAGACAGAAGCGCGTGGCAGAGGTACACATTGTAGTCATGTCTACCTGTAAGCCTCTGAAGTAACATATTGCCATGGTCTTTGCATTCATGAGATTTCTCTCGAATCTTTAAAACTGCTTAAGCAAATGAAAAAGTGTAAAGACCCCTTCCTAGTCTTAGGGCTGAAGCCCTTGTCATTGTCGACTCAGTAGACCAGGCAGACAAATGTCTCAACACTTAGCTGAGGACACAGTCTACAGACCAAAGCACAAGGCCAAAGTCATCAAGAAGTGTCATACAAAGAACAAATCATAGATGGTCAACACTCAGACAAAGCAAGTCCAGGTGTGCCCTGCGGTGGTAGCATCAGACCCTATGCAACACATGGTTTATCAGTTACATAGTTAAAACTATGATTGGTTGTAATATAGGGAAGGACCATGTTAGAGACAACATATTAGCTCCTATTATTACCCTTACACAATACTAATACAGTGATTGGTTCAGGGCATTTACCTGAACCAGGAGCAGGAGCAGAATTTATCTCAGCTAATTAAAAGAGAAACATTTAAATACATCTTCAGTTAAAGTCTTACCAGTTCTTGAAAGAGGACGGACTGTAGGGACTGGAACAACTAGAGCAGGCTGGGAGACAGGTGACCCAGGGTACCATCCCCGGTGTCGTTTCTTTGGTGGGCCAGAGATGAACATATTAGCTAAAAACAAAAAGGGAAAACATCTTTGTTATCAGCAGTGGGGAAGACAGAAAGAACTCCAAGGGATCATAGGCCTTTCCTTTGATCCACTCAGAGGGTATGAGTCATTCTCTATGGGCAATGAGTTAGAAAAGTCATACTAACAACCAATCACACTAATACGTGTAACCACATGCTGTTTTGCAGTTCACAGTTTTAAATGGATTATTTAATTTGATTCCACTGACCTCCCTGTTAAGTTGTGGGACAAATCTACTTGGTAAATGGAGAAAAAGTTTCTAGTGTCATGAAAATATTTTAGAACACAGTTACAGATGTGAGTTTTCAAGAGTGCAGCCAAGAGGATCCCGGGGCTCACTGACCAGTCAGTCTCTCTGGGTCTGTGGACTCTAGGTTCAGTGAGAGGCTCTGTCTCTCTCTGTAGAGAGCTACAGAAGAAGATAAGTGAGGCAGACTTTTGACACACGTACATATGCACACTCCCTACCACACACACACACACACACACACACACACACACTCAAACACACACACATTGTACCTTGGTCTATGGATGTGTAGCTAGGTCTTGGTGACAAAGAGTAGTTCCCGGGGCGGGATGGAGTGGAACTGGATGTGCCGCTCTTCCCTCCATGGCTACTGGTCCCATTTGCTGCTTCTGAAAACCAGAAAAGCAGAAGATCAGAATAGAGGCTTAGAGGACACTGTGAAGTGGCAGACATCTGGGAAACTTCACACTTGAGGATTCAAGGAGATTTCACAGATAGGATCCAGCCCAATTGCATTAAGCCAACTACAACTATCAGAGCAATTGTCTTAATTAAACTTAAATGCTAGGCACATCAATGGCTATAATACATTTAAAAATCAGATGTACCCAGGTATAATTTCCTGGGACCCCAAGAAATCTTTTACAATTCTTTTTGAAGAACTCTTTGGAAACAGTAGGTAAAAATAAAGGAAAACTTAATCAAAAATTTTTTTCTTTTCTTTTCTTTTTTTTTTTTTTTTTTACTTACTTAATAGAATTTTAATTTGACTTCATGAAAAATTTCAAGCATACAACAGGAAAGAGAACAGTACAATGCGTATTTATATACCCAGGCCGAGGCCCAGTGTTTATTTCACATAGCCCCTCTTATTTCATCATATTCTGTCCTGTTTTTCCTGCACAGACTCACAGGTGTGCTGGCTAGTCAGAAGTGATGTAGTTATCATAGAATTTCACTGATAAGCACTTCTACAGATATTGCCAAAATAACTTTAAAATTATATCTGCAATAAAATTATCATTGCTAGCCAGTAGTGGTGGCACATACCTTTAATCCCAGCACCCGGGAGGCAGAGGCGGGCGGATCTCAGTGAGTTCGAGGCCAGCCTTGTCTACAAAGAGAGTCCAGGACAGCTAAGGCTACAAAGAGAAACCCTGTCTCAAAAAACCAATATATATATATCATTGCTTAAAATCAATGGTGATGAATAATTTAATATCATCAAATCAGAAACACTGTAAAGAAATGGCTTGTTCAAACTGGCATTCAAAAAAAGAACTATATGTTTGAATTAGGTGACATACTCCTAAAGCTTTTTTTGAAAATAAGATTTGCTTTTTTATTTTAAAAAAAAATAATGTGTGTGTGTATGTGTACATATGTGTGTGTGTGTGTGTGTGTGTGTGTGTGTGTGTGTCCCTGCATGTGTACCAAGAGAAATTGGATCCTCTGGAGCTAAATAAAGTTATAAGCAGTTGTAAGTCACTTGATATGGGTGCTGGGAATTAAACTCAGGTCCTCTGCAAAGAGTAGTACACATTCTTAGCCACTGGGCCATCTTCTCAGCTATTTTAGTTAGTTTTTTTTTTTTTTTTTAAACTCTATAGTGATTTCTTTTTTCCCAAAAAAATATTTCTTGTGATTAACTTTTTTCTTTTGAAAAATCTTGAAGAATTTCCCATTTTGTGGATTTTACTGACTCAATGGCCCTAGTTTCATTGAACATCCCTATGTCCACTGTATTTCCAATAAACTAATTGTAAGAGGCCCAGTCAAATTCACATTCCATTTTTTTCCCAAAAAAATATCAAAAGAGCTGTACATGTTCACCAGGAGGCAAAGCGTGCAGAGTTCTTCTCTTCTGGGGACATTAGGAATGATTGGTGTGATTCACAAGTTCTCGGCCTTGTTCTTTTTCCTTTTAAAAGGTTCATTTTTAGGGTCCAGGTGAGATGGTTTGTGCCTTTAATCTCAGCACTTAGGAGGCAGAAGCAAGCAGATCTCTGAGTTTGCTCATATTTAAAAATCTAACTGGGAGATAAATACTGTAAGAGTTGCTGACGGAAAACGCAATGTGATTTCTGTAAATCGCGATGGCTAGCTTTTGAAATATACCCCAAAATGGCAGGCTGTCCATCCCCAAAATGGCAGGCTATCCGTCCCCAAAATGGCAGGCTGTCTGTCCCCAAAATGGCAGGCTGTCCGTCCCCAAAATGGCAGGCTGTCTGTCCCCAAAATGGCAGGCTGTCCGTCCCCAAAATGGCAGGCTGTCTGTCCCCTCCTCCGTCTTAACCATTTCTTCTCCGTAGGCACTGGGCTTTTCTAAGACTCTGTCCTTCATTCACAGCTGACTCGTCCTGTATCTTTCATGGCTGATATTAACCTTGATGGTTCTTACCTATGTGTTGGTAGCTCCCCTCCAGACTATCTACCAATGCCTGACAGCTGCACTTACTCAGATTCCACATGTCCACACCATCTCCTCCTGGAGAGTCTGTTCCTCCGTCCATAGTCTCTGTCTCAGGGGATGGCTTCATTAGCCCACAAGGATTGGTGTTGGCTGAGGCATCTTCTCCTCAGGCCCATATTAGTCTGCAGGTCCATCTGATTTTATTTCCCAAGCGCTGTCTGTTTTGCCTTCCCTTCTCCAGTCTGGGTAAGGTCCTCAGTACCTCTCTCTTACACTAATGAAATGTCCTCAGAGTAGTATTTCTACCTCTTGTCTGTTACATGTTACTGCCAAGATGATCTGGTTCAAATCCCAGAACAGGTCATTTTGCTGCCCCATAAGTGTAGGGTAAAATCCAGCCTCCTCGACCTGCCTTCCTATGACTCTTCGCTTATCCACCACCTGTTCATCTCCTGCCTCTTTGAGTTGTGCACTCTATGTTTCAAGTTCTAAATGTAAGAAAGTTCTTACACATAGTTTATAATTTTTTTCCTCTCCTTCTTCCATGACCCTCTCTCCTGTATTTTTTTATTTTTATTTTTTTGAGGCAAGGTTTCTCTGTGTAGCCTTGGCTGTCCTAGACTCACTTTGAAGACCAGGCTGGCCTCGAACTCACAGCAATCTGCCTGCCTCTGCCTCCCGAGTGCTGGGATTAAAGGCGTGCACTACCATGCCCAGCCTGTATTTTTTTTTTTTTAAAGCAGAGCTTAGTATGTAGCCCAGGCTAGCCTCCTACTTTCAGTCCTCCTTTGGGCCTCCCATGTGCAGGGATTAGAGGTGTGCTTTACCACACCAGCTCCCTGCATCTCCTTGTCAGGTGTTTCTACTGTTACTGGGAAAGGGAAGTACTTCCTCGTTTTTAAGGCCAATGTCCTCTGAGTATCCATCCCCAATTATTCCTGAAATGCTGGCTCGAGCTCCCTGAAGAGACATTATGGTGAGTGTGCCACTTTCACTGGGCTAGGAAATGTGTTGCTCAGGCATCATCTGTCTGTGTAAGCTCAGTTGCTGGTCACAGCAGCCAGGTAAGAAGAGTCTGTTGAGCAGAATCAAACTCTAGCTATCTCCTTGGTGCACTAAATGTCATTTTGAATCTTCTGGTTGGAATACAGACAGAGCAAAGCTTTGTCCAACACTGCATTATTTTAGGCAGTTCCATGGCTGTCTTTGACTGGCAGGTAGAAGGAACATCTGTTTTCAAATATTTGCCTATTAAAGTTCACACCAAAAAAAAAAGTTTACCAAAAAAAAAAAAAAAAAAAAAAAAAAAGTAAGGAAGAAAAACATCACCTGCAACAAAAGTCTTTCCTACAACCTGCAGAGATAAAGGCAGTGGCTTCACAACAGTCTTATTCCAGGTCAGGTCCTGAGCTCCACTTAAATTGATTGCAGAATTAGCTGGACTGAGAGCTGGTGAATCTTTAAAACGAGAGAGGTTGTTTACATTAGCAAGCATTTATATATGCGGGGGGGGGGGGGGTTAAATTCGCATGGGTGAGCTGAGAAAAAGCAGGAGAGAGGGTTTAGTTCTTTCCTGGAACTATTCAGATGTTTTAGGAAGGTCAATTTCTTTCTTCTTCTTTTTTTTTTGGGGGGGGGGAGGTGTTTTTGGTTTTTTGAGACAGGGTTCTGGACTCACTTTGTAGACCACGCTGGCCTCAACTCACAGCAATCCACCTGCCTCTGCCTCCCAAGTGCTGTGATTAAAGGCGTGCAACACCACGCCTGCCTTTTTTTTTCTTTTTGTTTGTTTGTTTCTTTCTTTTTTGTTTGTTTTCAAGACAGCCCTGGCTGTCCTGGACTCCCTTTGTAGACTAGGCTGGCCTCAAATTCACAGAGATTGCCTGCTTCTGCCTTCCAAGTGCTGGGATTAGAGATGTGCCACCTAGGAAGGTTAATTTCTGTGCATTCAGGTTTAATTATTTTTTATTTAAAAAACATGCACTGGGAATTAGTATATGTTAGGTACTATTGTAAGTACTGCAAATATATTAGTTCACTTGATCCGTGTAACACTTTAGTATTGTAGGTCATAGTAGTTAGTCAAACTCAGATGACCTATCATTGGGTCATCTACACTCTGTATCCAAACTATGTGCACAGTCCCTTTAAAAACATTTTAATGATGTATACCTATCTCTGTACAGATAAGTTTCTTGTGTGTCTGTGCATGTGCTTTATAGGCATTCATATGTGTATGAATAGGTATGTGCAGAACTATGCGTGTGTGTGTGTGTGTGTGTGTGTGTGTGTGTGTGTGTGTGTGTGTGTGTGTGTGTGTAGGGCAGAGGTCATGTCAAGCATCTTCTTCAATCACTCTCCACCTAGATTTTTGAGGCAGGGTTTCACTGAACCTGGAGCTCATTGATCTGGCAAAACTGACTAGCCAGTTAGTCTCAGGAATCCTCCTGTCTGGTTTAGCAGCACTGGATTGACAAGTGCTGTGCTGCTGTGCCTGTAATCTAAGCATGTGGGAGGATGACATGAGTTCAAGGCCAGCCTGGGCTAGATGGCAACTAAAAAAAAAAATGGTATGGGCTTTCCTGCTGCCTAGCTTTCATAGTATCAGCAGGTGCTGCTGAGGGAGAAAATCCACCAGCAACCTCACTCTGCTATGAGCACTGGAAGTTACCTTGATGACCAGCATGATGGGAGACGCTGCGCTGCAATGGTGGCATGAATGTCGTGGGGACCACCAGCAGCTCCTGCACAGGACGAGCAGGGCATGGCGCCATAAACCTGACCAAGTTCCCTGGTAGGGAGCTCACGGGCCCTAAGTGTCAACCTACTCATGTTATTTTAGTAAACGGACATGGGACAGACTGACGTCTATATTCATGTCTCTCTATCTATAGATCAATGAGGCCCTCAGT
The DNA here is from genome assembly GCF_903995435.1 of Acomys russatus. Classification (NCBI taxonomy): domain Eukaryota; kingdom Metazoa; phylum Chordata; class Mammalia; order Rodentia; family Muridae; genus Acomys; species Acomys russatus. The sequence goes on along the minus strand of NC_067156.1, from coordinate 898,517 downwards.
CCTCACCAGAGAACTTTCTTTGTGCAGTAGACGGTGGTTAACACAGACACTTACAACTGGTCAAAGTGCAGAGGATAAGTGTTTGTGGAGTAGTCAGTCATAAACGGGACAGCCACTTCCCAGGCCTCTCCCCAGGGTTCAGGGAATAGCCTCATGGATCAGGGCTTGGGAGAATTGTAGGACCGAGAGGCTGGGGGGAGCTAGTGAGGCAGTGTCTCCTACATACAGGGCTCATGAGCCAACAGCAACTCTAGTCACACAGAGCTGCATCAGATCGAGCATCCATCACCCAGCAAGGGCAGGGAGGGGCTCAAGAGCTCTCAGCACCAGCTGAGGAGCTATGGGAAATTGATGGCTGTGGGGGGTGGAGGGAGAGTCAGCTTTCTTTGAAGATGTGGCCCCAGGTAGGTCTACCTTCCTACAGGGGTGGGGGGGGGGAGGATACGAAGTTGGGAGGAGCCAGTGGGGTAAGGAGTGTACTCAGGGGAGGTAAGGGGAGAAGTGATGGATACATATGAAGAAAATCCACGTGTGCATGCACTAAATTCTCAAAGAATGAATGAAAATATATTTTAAAACAGTGTGGAAGCAGAAGAGATGGTTCAGTAGATAAAAGGACAATGACAAACATGAAGACCTGAGTTCAGATCCCCAGTACTCACCCCCAAAAGCTGAGCTTGTTGGCATGCATACAATAAAATACTACTGTATTGTTATAAAGCATGTAATATCTAAATATAGTGATTATATTTAATGTGATAATTTAGTATGAAATTATGTCTCTAAGAGTATTAAAATTATAACTCTGAATAAACTGCTCAGAAGACATAAAAGCTTATCCTGTGAAGTGTTAAAGAAAACTAAGTGACTGGGAAGACAGCACGTGTGCATGGGTCAGAAGACTGAGTGACCATAACATAGCTCTATTGCCAAGTGCTCAGATGGCTTCCGCCATTCCAACAGGCTTCATGCAGAAACTGGCAAGCCCATCCTGTCATTCACATGGAGACACAGGCACAACCAGATTAATCTATAAAAAGAACATCAAAGCTAGAGAACTTACTTTTCCCAGTCAGGACTTCATGTAACGCTACCAACACTGTACATGTGGTACTGGCCCAGGATATGCACAGATAAGCAAATCAGCATTTAGAGTCTACATATAAACCCTTTCAGTTTTTGATCAATTTAATGTTGACAAGAATGTTAGGAAAATTCACTGGATAAGAAAACAGTTTTCAGCCATTAGTCTGGAGATAACTGCATAGCCCTATACAGTGGTCCTCAACTGTCACACCACACACAAAAATTAAGTTAAAATGGATGTAAATGTAATCAGTAGGATCTCTGTGAGTTTGAGGCCAGCATGAACTATGTAGAAAGTTCCAGGCCAGCTAGTGTAGTGATAGCTACACACAATAGCTGAAGCTGCAACACTCTCAGAAAACATGGAAATGATGCTTGTGACCTTGGCGTAGCCACATGTTTCTCAGCTATGAGCCAAGAACATAAGCAGCAAAAGAAAACAAACAATAAATGAGCTGGTTTCATCTGAAACCCTCAGTCCTTGCTTGTCGAAGGAATAAAACGGAGCAGCCTTGTTGGCAAATGACTCCTCCAACTCTCCAAGGCATGAGATGAGAGTGAAGCGAAACACGTTTTTACAAAGGACCAGCCTACAAAAGTTCACTGTAAAATTATCTGCATTCTGTTGGTTGATTGGTTGTTGGCAGAGAAGTGAACATGCTGCCCATCAAGTCCTCCAGTGAGCCGTACATATTCCTGTAAGTCTCCAAATGTGAACATCAATACCTACTAACTGATAAATGGATAAATTTCAGCTTGTTTACACAATGAAATATATGATTCATGAGTGGAAGAAAATGGGTTGCCGGCATATACTACAAATGAGTCAAATGAAAGAAGCCAGTTGGTCAATAAAATGTCAGGAGTAGAAAATCATCAGAACCAGAACATAGACTTGGAACTGCTCTTGAGGGAAGAGGGGTTAAGCATGGAGTGTGAGGTTTCTCCTCAGGGTGAAGAGATACTCTTGGACATGGTGGTGCACTGAGGCAGGGAGATCACAAGTTCCAGGCAAGCCTGAGCTTTATGTGAAACCATGTACCAATAACTCACTACATCCATCAACTTGCGAACTTTTAATGGTTGAATTATATGATATATGAATTACACATCAGTCTAGAGAAATGGCTTAGCAGTTAAGAGCACTGTCTGCTCTTCTAGAGGTCCTGAGTTCAATTCCCAGCAAGTACATGGTGGCTCATAACCATCTATGATGTGATCTGATGCCCTCTTCTGTCATGCACTCATATACAATAAAATAAATCTTTAAAAATTTAATAAAAAAAGAATTACACCTAAATGTCAATAAGACCATAAGTGCTTTAAGCACTTCTATAATATACATAAGTCTGAAAAAAGAAAAAGATACTATAAGTAAAATTATTCAGTGGAGGAAACGTGTTTCCAGTTGAGTCACTTGTGAGGAGCAGTTATGTGGATGTCTCCTGCAAGAGTTTCCTTAGGGAACAGCTGGATCATAGAATGCACACACTTCTACTCTATTATTCAAATATTACTTGCAAAGTGGTACCATTAACTAACAGTTTTTATTTTAGATATTTTATATATTTGAAAGTTTTGTTTGTGTGTGTGTGCCAGCTTGTCCGTATGTGCTATGTGCACAAAGGTACCTGCAGAAACCAGACAAGGGGATCAGAGCTCCTGGAACCTGAGTAGTGAGTGGTTGTCAGCCACTTGCCTCTAAGTGCTGGGAACTGAATCTGGATCCTCTGCAAGATTAGCAAGTACTTGCTTTTTGTTTTTGTTTGTTTGTTTGTTTGTTTGTTTTTCCAAGACAGGATTTCTTTTGTAGTCCTGGCTATCCTGCTTTCTTTGTAGTCCAGGTTGGCCTCAAACTCACAGAGATCTGCCTGCCTCTGCTTCTGCAGTGCTGGGATTAAAGGCAAGCGCCACCACACCTGGTTCTAGAAAGACTCTTAACCTCTGAGCCATCTCTCTAATCCCATAATTAACACTTTGCCAACAGTGTCTTTTTTGCCCTGGGTTTTGAACTTTTGCCAACATTTTACTATTGGCATACTTAAAATTACTGTGAATTTGATAGATGTAATAGCTTCTCCTCTTTTCCATTTTTTCTTTTTTGAGACAGGGCTTGTCTGTGTAGCCCTGGCTGTCCTGGAACTCAGTCTGTAGACCAGGCTGGCCACAAATTCATAGAGATCTGCCTTCCTCTGCCCCCAAGTGCTGGGACTAAAGGCCTATAGCTTCTATTTTGAATGTAGTGTTCCTAATTACGATAGTGGATAATTATCTTTCTATGTATTTGTTAACTATTCAGGTTTTTTGTTTTATAAGGTATGCATTACAATTCTCATATCTTTGTATTGACTTGTCTTTTTCTTATTAATTTATAGGTGTCATTTTTCCTTGAAACTAGCTCTCTATTAATTTTACATGTTTTAATATTCCTATTGCCTCCTAATTTCTGGCTTTTGTTTTTCCCTTTCTTTTGATTCTTTACATTTATATCTTCTAGCTACCTGGGATTTTTTTTATAGAATAAAAGAAGGAATCAATTTCACTTCTCTGTAAGATATCTAATATCTGGGTACCATTTATGGAAAGTTCCCACTGATTATCAGCAAGTTGCTCCTGTGAGTCTGAAATGAGTCTGGTTTTGGATTTTCTCCTGTACTCCTGTGCTAGGTCCAACCTGTCTTTATTAGTAAGTTTCTCTGTTCTTGGCTATACTGAGTTAAGCTGTCTCATCTGTTATCAATGTTACTTCTTTAAAACATAAGACTACACTAGTAAGGAAGCCACTGCCTACAGTGGCTCACAGAGAAAAACCCCATGTCATAGGCAGTATCTTATTGCAATGACTTGTGGTGTTTTTCCAGTTTCATAGGAATGCTTTGGCAACTTATTTAAAATCAGAAGGAAAACACTGAAGAAAATGCTTGGTTTATTGTGGGTCTGGGGATCAAGTCCAGGGCCCTGCACATGTAAAGAAAGTGCTATACGCCTGAGCTACTCCCCAACTAAGAAACTGCTTTGATGTATTACTTTAACATATTCATTTTATGCTAAGTCAATCATACAACAAAATTACAGTAGTTTTCTTTGCAGAAATGGCCCATAGAGACAAAAATTTAGCCATACTACAAAATAATACACTAGCCTTTCTGACAGAATTTTCTTTAAAATCATTCTATTATTGGTTTTGGAAGGCCTTAAGTAGCTCATCTTTGGCCTAGTGGTGGATAAATACATTATCTTCATTAAGAAAAATGGTACACAGCAATAAAAGAATACTCTCTCAGGGTTAATATTAAATTGAAATAAAAATGAAATTCAAATAACCTGTATTTCATACATCTTTCAGATACAAAGATAAACAGAAAAAGCAAAATGTGAAATTTGGAGATTTTGGCTAAGAGGCCCTGGAATGCTGTGAGGAGAGCTCAGTGGGCAGCTGTAGGGGAGCCCAGAGAACCAGAGGCTGAAACATAGAGACTGTGCTGATAAAGTTTAAAATTGAGAAAAGGGCTCTACCGGAAATCCTAAAAGGCCATGTGGGCTACAGCCTGTCTGCATTTTCTGCATGTTTCAAAACTGCAGGAGGCTGAAATTTGGCAAGGACATTTCAAGACATTAACACTCAGGCTGTGGAGTGGTTATTGCTGGCATCTTTTAGTTATCCTTAATGAGAACAAAAGCAGTTTTTGAAAAGCATGTAGTCTGGGCAGAAAAGGAATAAACTGAAAGTTATAAACAAAAAAGGTAGGTGTGTGTGTGTGTGCGTGTGTGTGTGTGTATGTGTGTGTATGCATGTGTGAGTGTGCATTTATGTCTGTGTGTAAGGGTATATATGTGCAGGAGTGTGTAAGAGTGTGTGGTGTATGTGTGAGAGTATGTGTATGTGTGATAGTGTGTGTGTGTGTGTGTGTGTGTGTGTGAGTGTTTTAAAAGGAGATTTGTGCCATTAAAGAGAAACCAAGCACTTAATAATATAACAATAGGAAAGGTACTTTGAATGCATTACAGCCAGACCCTACCATCATTGGCTCCAAAGGATAGAGTATAAACTCATTTGAAAGACTTATTTGGGAAGCATTTGCTTTTAGGATGCCCTGCTCCCAGATGAATTCCCAGGGAGGCATTTTCCTGGGCTCTCTTGCCCAGGTACCCAGAGGCCAGTGTAACCATGATTTAAGGGGGTCCAGCTAGCTACTACTAAGGTAGGAGCAACATTGTCATCCAGATAGTCCTGGTTTTTCAGGCATAAAGAATATAAGGGTTACTGGGGTCATAGTAATTTCTATTAAGACTCCAGAGAAAAGCAATAGGTAGAGGTTTGGCTCCCCTTCAGGAAGCTCCAAGATGGTGCCATACCTGGCTGCAATAGACTCCAGGATATGAGATACCAAACACAAAGAATATCTGCTAAGGAAAGCTAAAAGCAAAAGGTGAATCCAATCCACGAGAGAAGCCACATGGTTTGCAAACGCCAAGGCCGTGGGGAAGGGTTGCATCCCTGGCGCTTACATGAAGGCATCACACACCAGACCGGGAGCTGCACGGTTTAGCGTGTGCCTCACTGGGTTTCAGTCTTTCTTTGGCTGAACTTCTTTCTATGGTCCTGTTTTTCTCTTTTGGAGTAAGAATTTTAAAGGTATGAAATTTATTTAGATTTTAGAGTCCCATGGCCGATGACCTTGAATCCCAGCAAGCACTTTGCCCTCACACTTTAGAACAACACCAGAACTGCTAAGCTCAGGGGACTCTTGAGACCTACACTAACTACGTATATTTTAACCTTTGCGGAGGGTCAGTGGCAGAATGCTAGGGCTGGATCAGAAATGTCTCCCACAGGTAGGTGGTTTGGGGTCCCCAGCTGGTGGCACTATTTGGGGAGGCATGGGAACTTTGGAAAGTGAGCCTTGAGTGAGGCAAGTAGGGCACACCCTCTGCTTCCTAGTTGGCCATGCAGTAAATAGCTCTCCTTTCCGATACATTCCTGCTGCTGTGATATTCTGTTTAACTATATGAGGGCAAGCAACCCTTTAAAACCCTGAACCAAAATAAACCTTTCCTCTATTAAATCAATCAAACAATAAGTGGTCCTGATAATTGGTCAGGAGCAGCTGCAGCCACATATCAAAAGATCCACTTAGAATCTCACCTCACACCAGACACAGAAATTAACCCAAAATGGCTCTTCAACTTAACTTCAAGGGTTTTAACAACAAAGTTTGCAGAAGAAACAGAAATGTCAAGAGTTTGGGTTAGAAAATGTTCCTTTACACTCCTTCATTGCTGGTGGGAATGCAAACTAGTACAGCCACTTTGGAAATCTATCTGGTGCTATCTCAGAAAAATGGGAATAGGGCTTCCTCAAGACCCAGCTATTCCACTCCTTGGAATATACCCAGAAGATGCTCCAGCACACAACAAGAAAATTGGCTCAACCATGTTCATAGCAGCCTTATTCATAATAGCCAGAACACGGAAACAGCCCAAGTGTCCCTCAGTAGAAGAGTGGATAAAGAAACTGTGGTACATATACACTATGGAATACTACTCAGCTATTAAAAACAAGGAATTCCCAAAATTTGTGGATAAATGGATTGAGCTAGAAATGATCATAATGAGTGAGTTAACCCAGAAGCAGAAAGAATCAAATGGTATATACTCACTTATATCTGCATATTAGCCCAAGGGGCATGTCCCATGAAAGCCTTCACTTACCAGGAAACTGGGACAGAGGGGAAGGCATCCTATTGGAACTCTAAATGAGAGACGCATGGGAGAATAGCAAAATAAAAGGATCCAGAGGGTCCTAGAAACCTACAAGTAGAACAATATGATAGGCAGATTTGGGCCCAGGGGTCCCGCTCAAACTAAGGCACCAGCCAAGGACAATACAGGAGGTAAACTTTAAACCTCTTCCCAGATCTAGCCAATGGTCAGAATATTCTCCACAGTTGAGTGGAGAGTGTGATATGACTTTTTCACGTACTATGGTGCCTCACATTTGACGATGTCCCCTGGAGGGGGAGACCTGGTGGCACTCAGAGGAAGGACAGCAGGTAGCAAAGAAGAGACTTGATACCCTATGAGAATATATAGGGGGAGGTAATCCCTCTCAGGAACAGTCATAGGGGAGGGGAATAATGGGAAAAGGGGGGGGGGAGGAATGGGAGGATACAAGGGATGGGATAAACATTGAGATGTAACAAGAATAAATTAATAAAAAAAAAAAAGAAAAAAGAAAATGTTCCTTTATCTGCTCTTGAATTCTTGTCCTGGTTAAACACAGTGTGTGTGTGTGTGTGTGTGTGTGTGTGTGTGTGTGTGTGTGTGTGTGTGTGTGTTAGACAAGTATATGTAGACGTAATGTAGGTAAGCAAGGACCTACCTCCAATGGGGAAACAGTCAATGGGGATTGGTGACTAGAATCTAAATAGTCAGTGACACACAAAGGATGCGTGAAAATATGCAGGGGATGAGTAGCACCAAGTCAGAGCTTGGTGGATGGAGCCCAATGCAGAGCCATGTAGGTAGGAACCTAACCCCTTCCTCCAATACTGCACAATGTGGATGCACATTGCAGGCTAAGAAATCTTGACCACTAGTAGTCCAATTATCTGCAGATAAGTGAATGTTAATGCATCAGAAAAAAAAGATATAGCTAATGTTCGCCATGATGCCATAATGCTAACATGGACTTCTTACAGTCTGTTGCATTCAGCCTTTGTCAGAAGGAGCAATGGCTGCTGCGCACACACACACACACACACACACACACACACACACACACACACACAGACACACACGGAAGGATCGGTATGGAAATCTTCCATATGACACCCTATAGAAAGCCATTTTCTTCCAGTAAATTGTCTGAATTGCACTTAAATCTGCTAACAGTGAACTTCAGGGCCAATTACCTCTTGCAGCCCTACCTAGGAATATTGAAATAACATTGGCCACGTGTATGGCTCCGCATAGCACCGGGGATCCTTTGCCCAAGCCAGGATCTGTGCAAAACACTGATTTCTTCTTCCAGGACAACAAAAAGTTGTTTTCAAAATATGTTTCCTGGTATGCTTAATATTATGTTAGTGCTTATGACGTTTTAATAGCTTTCATTATTTTCAGGACACAACTTGTTATTAAGACATCTAGCCTACCTTGTGGGAAAGCTAGCATAGTTTATTGTTTTTTAATTCCTTCTACAAGTGGTTTTAAGTTGTGGGGGTTGTTAGCCAAGTCCTGGAACCCTGCCTCACAGCATCTGATAAGGTTCTTAGAACATAAGAAATGCTTGATACGCATTTTTTGGAATGAAATAAATGTCAATTTTTAACACTACACCTAAAATTTTTTATTTTATTATCTCCAAGGTCTAAGGGCAGATAACATAGCATAAAAACCCATCAAATCACTAAACTAATATCCTAGGATAGCCACGCAGGCATGTTGCTGATGTAATAAAGGTTGGTCTTTCAATGCCAAGATCCAAATGCCAACTTTTTTCTTTTTTGAATAGCTAGTGACATGATGTTCTTTCATTTATTTTAGAAAAATGGTCTGTTGTCTTAGGTAATAGGCTCTGTCTAAATAGCCTAGACAGGTTAAAAGTTAGACTTTGTTGTTCAGGATCAGGCTTTTGCTGAATGTGGGTACACAGCAAGATCTGTTCTGCTGAAATTTGTCTCATTATCCTTGTAATTCTAATACTCACTTCCATAGTGTAAAAAAAGTACAGTTTACCAGATCATGAGAATCTCACGTAAAACTTGAAAGCATACATAGCTAATGAAGATGCCCCAGTTTGTTTGTTTGTTTTACCTGTAGTGGGGCAGACAATAGCAAGGCACACACGAACTTAACAGATCAGATGGGTGAAGTACTACAAACAGGGGAGCTGAAAAATAATTCATATGCTCTTTTAAAGTGCTCTTCTTATTGCCTAAGACCTAGCTAGCTATGTTACTCCTAAGTAATTTTCTCCAATAATCAATAACTCATCAACCTTCAGCATGGGCCATTTGTTTCTGTCTGGAGTCTTTCCCTGACCTCATATCCTGGCCAGTATTGTATAATAGAGAGTTTTTAAAAAGCTGGCTTCTTACCCAATATGTTCCCCCATCAAATCAGCCAGCCGTTCTGCTGGTCCAGCTTTGATAATGCACCTGAGGGTTCAAGCACTAAGATTTGTATCTAGTTATTTGTAAGTGAGCTCCTGTGTTGTAGCATTGAAGACTAGGTCCTGGATCCATCCAGTGTGATACACAATCCATCCAGGAACCTTGTTTCATATTCAGCTAGGCTGCTGTTCTTTAGTCACTGCGAGGTTTTGTTTGTTTGTTTTTGTTTCTTTGTTTTTCCTTCTGGTGTCCTCCACCCCCTCTGGCTCTTACACTCTTCTCACTTTCCCCTCTTATGGGGTTCTCTGAGCTCTGAGGGGAAGGATTTGAGTCACCTCAGGGGGTAAGCAGAAGTCTACCCGAGGGTTCTAGTTTTCATGAGTGTGCCCCAGTATGTGCTACCCCATAGCTGTTGCGTTTGATTTCTACATCTTTCCTACTGCCCAGGTCCCCTGTCATCGCATTCTGTGCTTACCCTAAATCTTCTGCCAACTGTCGGCTCTTTTCTCCATCTGGCAGGACTACTGAGACGTAAGAAGTCCTAGTCCTCCAGAGACTTACCTTCTCAACAGTGAGTTCTAAATCTAATAGTAACTCAAATGGTATCTTAATAATTCTGGAAACATCTCACTTAAACCAGCTAAGCAAGTTTAAAGATATATACAGCAATATATCTCTGCCCTTGCAGTAACATGAAACCGCTTCATACCTGTCTGAGTGAAGCCTGTTTTGTATCCATTAGCTGTTCCATTTTCTGGAGCCACGGCTGACGACACTGAAGGAACAGGTTTAGTGGGGTGGTAAACAGCAGAGGACTGTCGGCTTCTACATTCTAGATGGGAGTAAAACCACAGGACACAAAGGAGCTAGTTTTTCTTTTAACAGGCAATGGGGACGCAAACCATACAATCTCTGAGACGCGTTTCTGCTCCCTGAATGGTAGCGATGCTCCTAATTACTGTCTCTCAGCCTGTTCAGACTCGGGAATACTTTTCCTAGGCCAGATGTGATGCTTGAGGCTCAGAACGATCACCATTCTATGGCCCGCAGATAAGTTCCCACATGAAAACTGCCAGGAACCAACACATTCTTGCTAAGCTATAGGAAAGACAGAGGCTACAATGTCAATAATTTATAAAAACATATTAAGGTTTTTAGATACCAGGTAACTTCTTGTTCATAATTTATTTAAGTGTATAATAGTAACTTTGAATCCACCCAGGCTGCTTTCAGACTTTTCTATCCAATCTTAAGGAATATTCAAGCAAGAAGCAAATTATTATTCTTAGTTAGTACGAAAGGAAACAGCAAGTGGTATTGATAATGCAATGGCAGCTTTGCATTAAGTATGTGATATTAAGATACTATGACTCTAATTGTACTGTGTACTGACTCAGGGGACACTGTGACAGTGTCCTAGTCTTCGAGTTCCAGACAAATTATACTATTCCTAGTCTCACAGAGTAAAATAAAAACATAAATTTTTGGCCAGGCATGGTGGCACACGCCTTTAATCCCAGCACTTGGGAGGCAGAGCCAGGTGGATCTCTGTGAGTTTGAGACCATCCTGGTATATAAAGTGAGTCTAGGAGAGTCAAGGCTACACAGAGAAACTCTGTCTCAAAAAATCCAATATATATATATATATATATATATATATATATATATATATATATATATATATGTTTTTGTATAACAGGGTTACAAGGGTTCAGAAAGCAGTTTTCTGAAGCACACTATCCTATGGTTTTCTGAAAACAGTGATTGTATTTTGGCATAAAGTTTAACCTTGCCTCATGCATATTATATGCACAGATGTACATTGATATTATGTGGTTTTATAGAGGTAAACATATACTTTCAGTTCCAAAACAAGAACTGCTATAATATGAGGCTGCTTTAAAAACTGGCCGGCGAGGTGGCTCATGAGCATAAAGATGCTTATCACCAAATCTGACACAGAAGTTCAGTGCCTGGAACCCACACAGTGAAGGGAGACACAGGTCCCCACAGGATGTCCTGGCTTTTACATGTCCTATGCGTGCTGTAATGGCATGTGCACACATGCACACGCGTGCACGCACGCACACACACACACTCACACCTATCAATCAATTAATTGAAAAAGTTATTCTTCACTAGAAAGATGAACTTTTTGAGCACCAGGAAGTTAAGTGTACTTATGCAAAACAAAAACTAAAGAAAAAAGTTTAAAGATGCTGCTTATCTTGGGTTCACTCTTTAGTTAAGATTTATGGTATTCAAGAATATTTTCTACAGGAAAATTCTTTGGACTTCACCAGGATAAAGAGCTGCGAGTGATATTCTTAAGACTCGGCGCTTGCAAGATTTAAGCTCTCCAACGTAAATCCCTGTGGCGTTATGTAATGCCTCTACAAATGCAGCCATGTGAATTATGGTGCAGGACTCAGAGACAAATGTGCTATTGCGATTAGGATTTATTATGATATCCCATAGTCAGGTAAAAATCTTGTGTAGGCAAGAACAATAAAGACAATTATTTTAAGTGGAAAAAATTCTCAGCATCAAAGAAACCGCATTAGTATAGTAGGTAAACCTGTGGCCATCCTACCAAGCACAGGAAGATGTGACTTCCTACGGATTAGTGGGCTACGTTGTTGCTAATTCCAAAGGAGCCAACTGTCAACTCTATCACGTACCTCTCCAGGCATTCAGGAGGCTGCATTGCTATTTGGGGTATGTTTTGGTAAAGTAAAAATAGAAAAATGTAGATTGGGGAGAATTACTAACACACTGAAATAAAGCAAAAAGAACATTTTACACTCAGGCTCTTTCTAAATCAAAAGACATCCAGGAATGCATTTCCCAGCCCCGGAGCTGCACGCCTTCTCTGGAGACAAATTGTGCACTAACCTAACTTACCTGGACTCAAATGCTTCACTTAATTATAGCAAGGGGCAAGTCAAACAACCTCCCAAAGGGCTTCACACTTTCCAGCGGCCTTTTGAACTTGAGCTGTTTGTCTACCCCACACCTGCACTCTGCCCGCCCCTCCTCTGCACTCCAGTTACCTTTCCAGCAGATGAGCGGTCCCTTTGACAACACACCCTGGGAGCTTCTGACTAGGTAGTACTTTAAGTGCTTCTGCTTCTTCGGCTGCGTGGTGAGCTTCAAGTTAATGTGGTTGGAAAATTCCGTGAAATATCGAAATCCTCTTTCTCCACAACCGATACAGTTTCCAGAAAACCCTGAACAGGGGAAGTCAGTATTACTAGTGGCCTTGTAAGTTGACCCTCTACTTCTAGGTGTGAAAAGTATAAACATGTTCATGGTCTGTGAACCAACAATGTTTCAACTTTAGGAAATACTCCAGTCGGGGAAAAAAAGCAGGGGTAAGTTTCCATCAACTCCCCCACCCCGGTTTTCCCCCTTTGATTTTAAATTCTTTAGATACAATTGCAAAGAAACCAATGCTTGTAAGCTGGTACTCTTATGTTCAAAAATTCAGGAAATTCAGCTGCTATCTAACATGATATTCACAGAGAAGCTACAACAACAGAAGAGTCATTTTCATAACAGAAAAAGCCTGGGAATAAGTTAAATGCCACTATAGCAGGACGATGGCTAAGAAAACGTGTGGACAGGACCATGTGACAGAATTTAAATAGTGTAGAAAGGCCCGAGGAATGTAGCTCAGAGACAGAATACCTGCCTGGCTGTGTGAGAGCCTGAAGTAGACTACCAGCTCTGGGAGAAGAGGGAAAGGGGGAGGGAGGAAGGGAGGGAGGGAGGGAGGGAAGGAGAGAAGGAGGGAGGTAGGGAAGGAGGGTGGGTGGGAAGAAGGGAGGAAGGAAAGAAGGGATGAAGGGAGGGAGAATGGGAGAGAGGGAGGGAGAGTAGGAGGGAGGGAGGGAGAATGGGTGGAAAGAAGGGAGGGAGGAAAGAAGAGAAGAAGGGAGGGACAGAGGGAGGGAGGGAGGGAAAAGAAATAGGAAGAGAAAGACATTTTGTCCTAAAGCTCTTCCTGCTTTTGCTCTGCAAGTTCCCTTATGAAGATGATGAGGAGAGATACCAGGGCACGTGTCAAAGAATATGATATGCCTAAATGCCATCTTTATGAAACCTGCCACTTTGTATAATGAATAAACCTAAAATATCATTTGTAAAGAGCTGGGTGTGGTGGCACACGCCTTTGATCCCAGCACTTGGGAGGCAGAGGCAGGCGGATCGCTGTAAGTTCGAGGCCAGCCTGGTCTACAAAGCAAGTCCAGGACAGCCAAGGGCACACAAAGAAACTCGGTCTCCAAAAACCAAAAAACAAATAAATAAAATATCACTTGTATTTTTAATTACTTAAAATCATTAACTACTTGCTGTTTATTATTCTTAACAAGTTTATTTAAAGAGCCTGTGGGACCTACTCATGGTTTTCTGGCTGGCTTACTATAGCAGCTTGTCCCAGAGACCGACGGCCTCTGAGCGCATGGGAAGTATCTGACCCAATATGGGACAGTTAGAATCTCTTCTAGACTTTTATCTGGATAGTACTGCACCTTAGATTTGTAAGAGTTTGTAAAATTGGAACCCATATGTGATTCATCTCAGCTACACATGAACGCTGGTCTTGGAGAGAGAAAGCTGAGAGCTGGGAACAGGAAGCTGTGAGCATCAGGGAGAGGGCGGCGTGCACAAAGCTGCGTGATGCGGAGCTCTGCCAGTCACAGGTTCCCCGAGCTTCCCACTTCTTCTTCATCACCCTCTCCTCACTCACCTGAGCTTCTTATTCTTTTATATTGAATGTATCAACAATCCCTTGCACTAATTAAAAAAAAACGAGGCTCTCAATGGCCTTTCTGCAGCAGATGTGGAAAGAGAAAATGGAGAAGACTGGGAGCATGAGGAACAATGTGCTGCTTTATGAAAAACCAGCCATTGGCTCCTTTAATGCACAAAAGAAGGGAAGACCGTGAGACAGTGAGTCCCTCTACTCGTGGTGCCTGATGAAAACAGAGCATGCGCATATCACAGAGATGAACAGGACAAAGCATGGAGACAAGTGGCCTGATGCCCTCTATAAAGACCTGTGTAATATCTCCATTGGAGAACACCAATAACTCAAAGCATAATAAATGGGCTGCTCAAATTATTACTATAAAAATTATTGGGGGCTGGAAAGATGGCTCAGGGTTAAGAGCACTGGCTACTCTTCCAAAGGTCCTGAGTTCAATTCCCAGCAACCACATGGTGGCTCATAACCATCTATAATGTGATCTGATGCCCTCTTCTGGCATGCAAGTGTACATGCAGGCAGAGCATTCATACACATAAAAAATTTTACTGAACACTTTCTGGTAAATACAAGAGGAGAATGGTGAATAAGAGATCATCGCAATCTCTGTTTAATTAATAACTTAATTAATAGTTTATGTCATTTTATCAAATGATAAACATTAATATAAGCTTATAAATGCCTTAGAATGTATTCAGAGGGTTTTATTAGAGACTATTTGTGCATTTCTCAGTTTGTTGAAACTATAGGCCAATAACAATAAATAAAAAAATCAATGGCTGTCTAGTTCACCAAGTTACTATAGTCATCCATCCATCCATCCTTCCGCTCACCCACCCACACATCTGCCAATTCATCCATCCATCTATCCATCAATCCACTCATCTTCCCATCTATATATCTATCCAATTCACCCATCGGCCCATCCATCTACCTATCCACCCACCCATCTGCCCATTCACCCATCTGCCCATCCATCCACCCATCTGCCCATCCAGCCATCTATCCACCCACCCATCTGCCCATTCACCCATCTGCCCATCCAGCCATCTATCCACCCACCTATCTGCCCATTCACCCATCTGCCCATCCATCTACCTATCCACCCACCCATCTGCCCATCCATCCACCCATCTGCCTAACTATCCATCCATCTGTGTATCCATCCACCTATCCACCCATTATCTATTAATCCTTCTATCTAATTGTCCATCAGTCTGTCCATCCAACTACCGAACCATCCATCTGTCTGTCTATCCATCCAACCAACATAATTTGACATTGCTTTCTGTATTACTAGGATTTCTCTAGTCATGAAGAACCATTGACAGATTATGAGACATTTTTTCAGGGTTTTTAGTCAGAGCTATACCTCGTCTGTTCCAATGGAAAAGACTATAATGCTTTAAAAATGCTAAATATCTTTCCTAAATTGTTCTACATCACCAATGAGTCTTAAGTGAATGAATGATAATTTATGTGCCTCCAGGTCATAGCCCAGTATAATTTTCAGTATATAGTATATTCTAAATAACTACTGTTGAATGAAGAAATGAAAAAGGGGATGGTTGCTATTGCTACAGTGAAACACCATGACACAAAGCAAGTTGTGGAGGAAGGAGTTTATTGTTTTCCCTATGTTTCCATATCATAGCCCTTCACTGAAGGAAACCAGGACAGGAACTCAAACAGGGCAGGAACCTGGAGGCAGAAGCTGATGCAGAGGCCGTGACAGATGCTGCTTACCGGCTTTCTCATCATGGCTTACTCAGCTTGTTTTCTTACAGAACCCAGGACCACCTTCCTCAGGGGTGGCACCACCCACAATGGACTGCCCTCTCTCCCCCATCAGTCACTAATTAAGAAGATGCCCCACCTTTGGCTCTTATGTAGGCATTTTTTCTATTGACGGTCTCTCCTTTCAGATGACTCTAACTTGTGTCAAGTTGACACAAAACCAGCCAGGACACTGTCTCAAAACAAGGCAATAACAAAGCCCGCCAAAACACCAAATCCACTTTCTTTCCTCTTGATGTAATGGAGCTGTTTTGTAATTGTGATAGACTGATGACAGAAACAGCATAAGGGAGGGATGGCTTATCTGGCTTAATGCTCAGAGAATGCAGTTCATCCTGCCAACGAAGGAAGAGGCTGGAGCAGCAGTGTGTAGGAGCTCTCCAATCAGGCCTTACTTCCTAAAGGTTCCACAACCCCAGAACAACACTACCCAGTGGGGACCAAGGGCTCAAACACAAGAGCCCGCGGGTCACGTTTTCATATACTTTATTGAGTTCTTTGACAATTATATATATAATATAATCTCATAATATAATATAATCTCATAATATAACATAATATAATATAATATAATATATTTATTATGCCCCTCTCTAATCACCTTCCTGATGGAAACATTTTACATTCAAACTAGTCATATTTATGAAGTATTAGGTAGTATTGGCAATTTACATATACTTTACAAAGTAAGTAATTTATAGATAACTGAGAATTGACATCAGCTTCAGATCAGTGACTATAAAAAGCAGCTTTCACTTTAATAAAATATAATTTTTTTTTACATGACTAAGGATGAAATTGAGAGCATTACATGTGGTAAGCAGATATTCTACCTTAGACCCAAAACACTAAATTTGGGTAAACTGCATGGTGTTTTTAATTTTCCCAATAAGTTTTACATGCCTATTTTTTACAATAAAAAAGTATAATGTATTTAAATTAATAAGAGAAAAAACTTCCTGCTTGAAATTAAACCATTTACATTCCAACTAATTCAGTGACATACATACATATGTATAGAATTCTCTGATAATTTTTAATAAATATATATTTCAATTCCCTTCTCCTGGGAGGACTTTTGTAGGCATTAAACACTCACCTAAAAGTGCATTTTTCCCATGGTCATCTGGTAGAAATCTCTTGTCCACAGCACAAACTAGGATGTGTTCCGGAAGATTGGGAGACTTGGCCCCCACCAGGAGGAATCCTGCTGGAATGTCAATTTGTTCCATACACAGTGACACCAAACGCAAGTCCTTTCCTGCTTGACAGAACCCTAGGAACAGAAGAAAGAGCAGAATACTGAGGCAAGGTACTACCTCCTTACCCCCACTGCAGAACAGACTCATCTATGGGAATCACGGCTAAGGACTCAAAGCCCATGCACCCCAACAAGAAGATGACCTATGCACCCCAACAAGAAGACAAACTATCCCTCCTATCTGATTCCATCACGATGACAACTCAAGTGAGGCAATCATAGACTAGAGCAAACCGTGGAAAGTGTATATAATTTTTATATGGACTTGGTAAGTTTTTACAATGTCCCCCACCCGTGTGTGTGTGTGTGTGTGTGTGTGTGTGTGTGTGTGTGTGTGTTTGGTGTACTTACATGTGAGTGTGCATGTGTGTGTTTAGGAGCCTACAGAGATGTCAGGTGTCTTCCCCAGTTGCTCTCTATCTTATTTTGAGGCAGAGTCTCTCATGAATCTAGAGCTCATCAGCTGCCTGGGATGCTGGCCATTAGTTCCGGGGATCTCTACGTCTTCTCTTACTCCCACAGCGCCAGTGTGGGAGTTACAGATACTCGGTTGTCTATTTTGGGGTGGGTACCCGGGCTCAGGTCCTCATGCTTGCAGGAAAACCACTTTACCCAGTGATCCCTCTCCCTAGCCAAGTCTTTATTTTCATATGAAGTCATTTCTAACTGGGACAACCTGAGGCACTGGACGCAGATGCTCCTTCACATCGTGTCAGCAGACACTGAAGCTCAGAGCTTAGTGCTCGTCAGGGAACTGGTCAGAACTGGAATTCAGAACAGGACTGTTTTTCACTCGACGAGCCTAGATGTGACAAGTCCTTATATAATCATATTGTGATGGACTAGTATTCACTCATTATTCACAAGTTATGAAGCAATGCTTCATAAGCCTAAGATACAGATAAACAGACCATTTTCCCTTAAGAACATATACTGAGTCAGGTGGTGGTGGCACAGGCCTTTAATCCCAACACACAGGAGGCAGAGGCAAATGTATCTCTGTGAGTTCGAGGGCAGCCTGGTTTATGGAATGTGTTCTAGGACAGCCAGGGCTACACAGAGAAACCCATTTAAAAAAGAAAAGAAGAAGAAGAAGAAGAAAGAAAGGAACTTACACTGTGTTAATTAGAAGAAATGTGAGAAAGCAGATATTCCCAGACACAGCATCACAGAGGATAGCTGTGGTTCTGTTGTACATGTCCTAGGGTGGCCCTCTCTGGACTCTGATACGTGCACTCCCTGGAGCTGTGATATTTCCAGCTCACCAGACACTGGAATTCCATCTATCTGGGCTGCTTTAACATCCCACTTTCCTGGTCATAGTTGTTAGTCCAGAAGTGCACATCTGGTAAATCGTGCCAATCAAAGATTTTGTATAGGAATTTTCAACCTGGGGCTTGGGAGCGAGGAGGTGCGACCCAGTTTGATCTCTGGCACCTGTCTTGTTTCTTTATCTATGAAAGATGTCTCTCCCCAGAGACAGAACCCTGGTCAGGCAGGTTTGACAGTGACTGTACCCCTGGAAGCTCAGCCGGATCTGCATTTTCCATGGTTTAGTCCTACGACCTTTAGCTTCTGGATTATTCCAGTAATTTCTTCATTTTACCTAAGTTTTCTTGGGGTTCTCTTGCAACAGAAGGTTGGTGGGAGGCGGCAGATGAATACCTAACTAACTCCCCGACTCAAACCTGGAGGAAACACTAACACTACCCTCGTAACCTATAGCTCAGCTGTGAAGAAACGTGGGGGTCCATGAGCACTAAGGCATATCATGATCTTAACCATAAGCCAACAAACAATTGGATGTCATCAGCTAGTATATGAAAAAGAAAAGAGAAAACTCCATTACACTTTGTATGACTCTGGGTGCATACAAATATGGCATGCTTTGGATCATCAAAGCTTGACAGAAGGCATAATCGATTAGAGAAAGCCAACAGAAGACCACAGTGATCAAAACAACGTTGTTCAGTCACATCAAATCAATTCAATTCTTAGAGTTCATGACATAAGTAATATCAGAAAGTTACACCGGCTTCCTTAACCACTCGTTACTCAACTGTCATCTATTTATCTGAAAAAACAAATAATTTATGTTTTAGGCATGTTACTTATTCAGTTCACAAACTTTTTTCAGAGCTGGACACACAGGACCTTCTAGGAAAACTTTGCTTCTTGTACTGTCATGGGCTACTGGTTAAAATTGAGAAGTTCAGATAAACACAGAAAGGTAATTTTGCTAATGCATCCAAATATTAACATTGGGTAGATGGAGTTGAATTAATCACCCTCACTCACTCAGACATCTCCCCTTAATAAGAAGCTGCCAGAAGGTGATGGCTGCTAGAGAGTCGTTCTTTTCTGAGTGTGTTCTCACTGGCAGGTTTCCCACACTGCAGTGTGTGGCTCTACGCAGTACACACATGGGCAGCTCTACCTGGAATTATGGGCTATCAGAGAAAAAGGGCATGAAGCTGGGAGTGGGACACATGGGGGAAACTGAAGGAGCAAGTCTCAATGTATACATGTATGAACTTGATGTAACTTTGTCTCAGTGTGTGTGTATGTGTATATATATATATATATATATATATATATACACACATATGTGTGTGTGTGAAATTCTCAAGAATAAAGAAAACTATGATTTTACTTTATTTTATTTTAAGAAAGCTTGTTAAAATTATATTAGAAATGGGAAAGTACTTTAGTAATAGAGTGCACCTAACATGTGCAAGGCCCTCTTCAGTTCCTAGTAACACACACACACACACACACACACACACACACACACACACACGCACACACACACACATAAACACATACAGACAGATAGACACACATATATAAAATCAGTAAGATATAAAATGCATCACTATGATTTTAGACACCAAAAATTAATGTTTGTTTTGTTTTATTTTGAGAGACAGATTCTCACTGGGTAGCTCTGACTGGCTGAGTAAATCAGGATTGCCTTGAACTCACAGAGATCCACCTGTCTCTGCCTCTCAAGACCTGGAATTAATATTAAAAGATAAAAAAAAACTAGTAATTATAATCCAGACTAAATTTTATCACATAGAGCAAAAACAAAATTGTGGAAGTAAACTTCTTTATCCCCAAATATATAAATTCCACATCTAAGGTGTTAGATGTAGATTTGGAGGCTGGGAATGCAGTTCAGTGGGAGAGCACTTGTTTAGTAGGCTTGAGGTCCTGAGTTCTATTTTTAGAACTGGGGGTAGGGGGAGAGGAGAGTTTTGAGTGTTTGTTAAATGCTGAAAACATTTAAATCCATTTTCTCTCCTAAAACAAAGTATAAATTTGAATTTTACAGTTATTTATAGCATAATATGAGTATATATTGATCAATCTAGAATAGCTGCTTTCTACTTAAAGTTGAAATTTTTTATCATATGCCGTGCAATGACAGAATGCTTGAGGAGTTTAAAGAGTCTATGTTAATAAACCAGATTGTGACTCAAAGATTGAGGACACCAATCTATGTAACCTCTTCAATGTGTAAATGAGAGAAGGTTCCACGAAGGTCAAATAACATTAAACCAGCAGAGAGGACACTAAGCCCAGATCTCTAAACTCCAAGTAAGATATTCCTTTAATCTCTAAAAACTTGAATCAAGGCTAGCCCGTGATCCACAACCCCAAACAAAACAAGCCTCCACAAAACCCCAAAACACAATGACATCAGCAGCAACAAATCCCAGAAAAAAAGCGAGCTGCTCTTGTAGAGGACCTAGTTTAGATCTTAGTACCCACCTGGTAACTCTTTTACTGTCCACAACTTCAGCTCCCTGAGGATGCCTTTCTCTGGTCTCTTTGGGTACTAGGTTAGTCATGTGGTGGCACATACACACTGTGGTGGTTTGAATAGAATGCGACACCCCCCCCCATGCCAGTCTCATGTGTTCAAATGCTGGCCCGTGGGGGCATGGCGCTATTTGGAAGTGCGTATTTTTTTTGGAGGAAGTGTGTCAATTATGAGGGTAGGCTTGGAGGTCTCCTGTGTTCAAGCTCCACCCAGTGTGGCACGCAGTCCCCTTCTGCCACCTGTGGATCAAGATGTAGAACTCTAGGCTACCTCTCCAGCGCCATGTCTGCCTGCATGATGCCATGTTTCATACATAATGACATCGGATTAAACCTCTGAAAACTGTAAGGTAGCCCAATTAAATGTTTTCCTTTGTAAGAGTTGCCTTGGTCATGGTGTCTCTTCACGGCAATGAAACCCAAACTAACACAGGGTGGGGGTGGGGGGAACGAAAGGGAGGGAAAGGGGGAAGGGGAGAGAATAGGAGGAGGAGAAGGGAGGGGGAGGAGAAGAGACGGTGAGGGGGGAGAGAGGGGGGAATGATCTATGTTTAGACTATACATTTCTTGTTTCTTCTCTCCCTCCCCCTTTCCCTGTAGGCCAAAAGTCCATGTCATGTGCCTTCTTCAATTTTGATCTCCACCCTATATTTTGGAAATAGGGTCTCCCATAGGCCCAGGAGTTCACCAGTTGGCTAGACGGGCTGGTCGGTGAATCCCAGGGACCCACATGTCTCCTTCACTACTCCGCTAAGGTTACAGAGATGTGCACCCACGTAAGCCTGGCTTTTTATGTGGGTGTGAGAGTCTGAGCTTAGGTCTTCACACTTCCAGCTGTCACTCTGCTGACAAGCCATCTCCCCAGTCCAGAGAGGGACATTTCTGATGAGCGTTCTCAAAGAAGGCACTGTGTCAAAGGGTGGGGAAGGGGAAACTACTATCTTGGCTCCTGGCTAAACACAGAGTTAAGAAGGCACAATGTGGAGAGTGTCCAAAGAAAGTATGATTTTCTTTTTGAAGGAACTAACATTTAGGGTAATTTCTGGGGCAAAATGAAAACTACATAATCCACTTAAATGAAGAAGCATGAATAGATTTTAGTATTATAGAATTGGGGGTTCCCGTTGATGGTGGGAGGAGAGGTCAAAAGTAATATCATTAAACAGTGATGGACCTCTGTAAGAAGCTTGCTTTCTAGACTTCTTTTCTTTGGAACATTGGTACCTGAGACAATGAAAAGAGAGAAAATGCAGAGAGAGGCCTGTAAAAGGGTTGCAAAAATCAACCACTGGAGAGCTTGCAATGTCTGAAAATGAGACTCTTTAAACAACAGCAATTCAGCAGTGTTGTGTGTAACACAAACCAGAAAAGAAAGGCCCACAGGATGGAAATAGACGGTTAAACAAATGAATAAGTGGTGGAGCAGAAACAATCTCCTTGAGGTAAAACTTCAAATAAAGGCATGTAGCTCCCCTGCTCACAGGACATGGTGCATAGCTCCCTGCTGTGAACAATTCTTCCACAGCACAGGGGTGGGGTGGGGGTGGGGTGGGGGGGGGGGGGGTGGGGGAGAGGTGGTCACAAGAAGACATTGCTTCAGGTAACTAAGCTCAGCACCCAGTCAGTAAGATGCGGTACTGATACTGGGCACTCTTGGAACAACGTGATGGACATGGCATTGACCACATCCCTGTGGTCTTCATGAGAAGAAAACCCTTCCAACAGGTTGTTTCTTAGACTATCCTTGACTAATATTCCTAAGGTTGTCAGGGCCATCAAAGCCAGGAAAAAAAAAAATCTTTAAAAAGTCACGTCTAAGAGGAATCTAGGGGCTGGAGAGATGGCTCAGCGGTTAAGAGCACCGACTGCTCTTCCAGAGGTCCTGAGTTCAATTCCCAGAAACCACATGGTAGCTCACAACCATCTCTAATGTGATCTAATGCATACTGTATACATAATAAATAAATCTTAAAAAAAAAAAAGAGGAATCTAAGGAGACAACACAAACTAAATCTGATGTACTATTCTTCATAGGATCATGGCTCAGAAAAGGACATTAAGAAAGCAAGGAACCAAAGTAAACTATAGACTTGATTGTTCACATTAATAGAAATACACAAGCACTAACTCATTAATTGCAACAATGGTGCTTCCTATGCTATGCTGTCTGCAGGAGGGACTGTATATTTATAAAATGGAACTGCATGCTTGAATTCCAATGAATGTAAAGCTGCTTCTAAAAACAGTTGTGTAAAAGACTTTTCCTTTCTTCTAATTACTTGCCAACAGAAGCCCCGGGCAATTTAATTTAAATAGAAAAAGTGGGTGGAAAGAGAAAGCAACACTAGGCCAGACTAAGGTCAGGAAATCAGTTTCATGGCCACAGAATCAAAGGAAAGTTACTAAGCTAAGTTTGTAGTTATCCTAAAAATTTTTAAAGTTTGCCTCCCAAGGGTCTGGAGTTTCGCAGCAGACATTTCCTGACTGTTTCCCATAAACTCTCATTGTCAGGGGTTAGCACAACAAATTAAATACATTATAGCTCAGAGATCCCCAAGAAAGAAAAAATATTATATTAAGAGCAAATAAGCTGTCCCTGTAAAGAAGAGCTATTAGCCATAGAAGAATCCATTCCTCATGACAGAGATAACTCGGAAGACTAATATGACTAGTATCTAGAAGTCACTAGAGGACCACCTCAGAGCACTCCACAGTCTAGAAGTCACTAGAGGACCACCTCGGAGCACTCCACAGTCTAGAAGCCACTAGAGGACCACCTCGAGCACTCCACAGTCTAGAAGTCACTAGAGGACCACCTCGGAGCACTCCACAGTCTAGAAGCCACTAGAGGACCACCTCGGAGCACTCCACAGTCTAGAAGTCACTAGAGGACCACCTCGGAGCACTCCACAGTCTAGAAGTCACTAGAGGACCACCTCGGAGCACTCCACAGTCTAGAAGTCACTAGAGGACCACCTCGGAGCACTCCACAGTCTAGAAGTCACTAGAGGACCACCTCGGAGCACTGCACAGTCTAGAAGTCACTAGAGGATCACCTCGGAGCACTCCACAGTCTAGAAGTCACTAGAGGACCACCTCGGAGCACTCCACAGTCTAGAAGTCACTAGAGGACCACCTCAGAGCACTCCACAGTCTAGAAGTCACTAGAGGACCACCTCAGAACACTCCACAGTCTAGAAGCCACTAGAGGACTACCTCAGAGCACTCCACAGTCTAGAAGCCACTAGAGGACCACCTCAGAGCACTCCACAGTCTAGAAGTCACTAGAGGACCACCTCAGAGCACTCCACAGTCTAGAAGCCACTAGAGGACCACCTCAGAGCACTCCACAGTCTAGAAGCCACTAGAGGACCACCTCAGAGCACTCCACAGTCTAGAAGTCACTAGAGGACCACCTCAGAGCACTCCACAGTCTAGAAGTCACTAGAGGACCACCTCAGAGCACCCCTGAGTCTAGGCTGGACTGTGCAAGGAAGGGAAGGGCACTCTGTGAGATCAGCTCACTTCTGAGAGCAATAATGAAAGGTTGCTCTCCTGACAACTCTCTTTTGAGACAAATGATTTTAATTAAAACGTGGTGGTGGTGGTGGTGGTCAGAGGGGTTCTCCTTTATAAACTGCATCTGCATCTTAAGAAAATAGCCAAGGTTTTCACTTCATAGAAAGAGGTTTATTCTCCAATTATCCAATCTCTCCAATTATCTCCAACTTGGAGGCTCCAGAGTAAATAGAAAGGGGAAAGGAAAGTTTACTGACACAGCAGTACCCAAACTAAATAATCAAAGCAGCATTCAGAGGCTGAAAATCTGGTTGCTCTTCACCTGCATACACAATCAACTGCCTCCCAGCAGGGTAGGGACCTACTCTAGTCCAATAATTTACATAAGAAATTAGCAACCAAAATCTACCTATGAATGGCAAGGCTCAGTAGCCCATCAGATGTCAAGTATCTGCTTACCTAAATTGCTTCTAAAAATAGCTTTAGGGTCCCTCAAGCCTTAGGTAAACAAGGGACTTCCCAGGAACTGGAAGGTGGCATTTCCAAACAAGGGCACAGTGTTTCAATGCTGGTTTTGTGAGCACAACGTCAGGGCTGTTTTCCTTTTGCACAGGAAGATTCTTAGAACTATCTTGGAGTGTGTGAAATATCAAATGCCACCTTATAAATGTCTTTTTAAAATTTAAATGCCATCTTACGGGGGAGTTATGTAGGGGACATGAACAATGACCAATAGCCATAAGAATTGGAAACAGTTGATGTAGGAATTTGAGTTCAGAATGGGTTAGGTTTGAATCTTCTGCTTTGGTGGGGAACATGTCTTTATTCTCAGAAAAGTTGCCTGCTTTTACCTTTAAAATCACCACTGCTCTTTTGGGCTGAGGTAGAAAAGATCACCCTGAATTCTATAGCTACAGCTTGAGTTAAAGGTCAGCCTGGGTTAGAGTGAGATCCTGACATAAATATACAGAGTGTACCCTAACTTTGCAGTTTTGTTTGTTTGTTTTCTTTGAGGCAGGTTCTCAGCCATGTAGCCCTGGCTGTCCTGGAATTCACTGTGCATTTCAAGCTGGCCTTGAACTCACAGAGATCCAGCCCCCTCTACCTCCCAAGTGCTGGGATTTAAGGCATGTTATTTTTAGGTCATCACGTTTATATCTTGGTATCTTTTCAAAATACCTGGTTATAAATAACATCAAAGCCAAACTGAAACATACTCCAAGCACTGGACAGGGAAAACTCTACCAGGCTTTGGAAGAAAGTTTGCTTACTTCAAAATTGTCCCCTAAGTTTTACTCTGGTTCTATTTAGTTATATCACAGGTAATTCAATTCTCAGTAAGACACCATTAGTTAAAGCGTTGTTCATTGTCATTTGTTACTTGACGAGGTGGTTGCTCAGTTGAAGAAAAAGTTGTAATGAGAAACAAACTGAGTAAACAGCAACATTCCACTGTCACTGTCCACATCTCTGTGGTTTGAAAGACTTATGGTACATCAATAATGAGCAATAGGATGCGCCATATTAAGTCTGGGCAGAGAGCCACTCATAAGTGAAGGATGCCCATTAGAAGTGATGTGCTGTGGGCAGGCCTCGCATGAAGAGCACTAACAGACACACCTTCTAGGGCTTCTTGTGAGCTACAGAGGATTAGTCAGGTCTTTTTCCCCTCCAGCGAGAAGATCTGGATCCCTCTATGGGTTGTCAGATTCTCCAGGAAGTAGAAAATCAAGAAAAAACAAACTCCCAAACAAGGCCAAGTATTTTTCTGGCTTTACCTGGATAAGGCTTTAATTTACATCAAATTATTTGTTCCCCCAGTTTTGACAGGAAACTATCCTGAGATCTGGACCTTTCTTCTTCCTGACCCCTATGTCTCCTCAAAGTCTGCATGTTGTGACGCTATCCAGGGAAATGTCAGTCTGAATATAAAAACCGCATCCCACACACTAATTAGGTGGACCATCAGAACCTGAGTTCTAGGTAGAGGGAAATGAGACTTTCAGTGGGGAGATCACAGAAACACCGAACAATGAAAACATTAGACAACAGGGGTTCCTTATCTAAAATGTGGTTAAAAGTCTGGTGGGAAATAAGGGTGACATGACCAAATAGAGTGAGGTCATCAGCTGGCATGGTAGTGCACACCTCTAATCATGGCACTGGGGAAGCAGAGGCAGGTAAATGAGTCTCGGAGTTGGAGGTCAGTACGCTCTATAAAGTTGCAGGCCAGCACATACTACGTAATGAGATAAGTCTCAAAAAACTCGAGGGTGAGGTGGATATCAAACTACTTACATTTTTATATTGTATGCAGTATTTTACATTTGTAATATTTATAAAGGGTTTATATTTTACCTCTGTACTCAGCGAGTGTAGCTGAAGGGCCAGCGAGATGGCCGAGTAGGCAATAGCACCTGCCAGCAAGCATGACCATTTTAGTCTGATCCCTGGCATCTCCAGGGTGGCAGGAGAGGACCTAATCCCGCAAATTGTCCTCTGGTCCATGTGTGCTGTGGCTCATGTGCACCAGCGCGCGCACACACACACACATACCACAATACACAAATAAATGTAATAAAAATATTTTAAGTAGGTGTAGAGTCAGGCATCTAGAATTTCTACTACTATCTCAGGGGTGGATTAAAGGAGGAGAAAGATAGAATATTGTTTTGTTTTGTTCCTAGACAGGGTTTCTCTGTGTAGCCCTGGCTGTCCTCGACTCACCTTGTAGACCAGGCTGGCCTCGAACTCACAGAGCAGCCTGTTGCTGCTTCCGGAGTGCTGGGATTAAAGGGAAGCGTTAAAAGCTCATGAGCATGAATTCTTAGTGAGTACTGGAGAAGCCTGACCTGTGTGTGAACACACATTTGTATAGATCCTCTGAAGGAAGTGGTTTAACTGTGACCCTCGGTCTCTTTATCTACAGGCCAGTGTGTGTATGTGGGGGGGTGTCGGGTGGAAAGAGGTGGCGGTGGCAGTGGGGGGGCCTGAGTTTCCTGTAGACAACTTAAGAGACCTTGGGAGTGAGAACATGGTCACTCATTCCTTTCATCCACGAATGGTGTCCAGTCTTGAACACCACATGGAAAGATTGGAAACAAACAGGTCAGATGAAATTATAACATAAAGTTGAAAACAGAACTCAAAAGTGCAAACCTACCGTCTGTAGTGCAAGACCCTTCTGGGGCAGGTTTTTGCGAATAGGGAATTGGTGGGCTGTGTGAGTCAGACATTTCTTCTTCATCTTCATCATCTTCCATTTCATTAATTGCTACGTTGTTAGAGAAATCCAGGCTGCCATTTTGAGTGTATCGGTTTACCAGATCTTTATCTAGGTCCTCCACCTTGGGTTTGACATCTGTTTAAAATTTAATTTTAAAAAGATGATTATGAAAAATAGGTTACAAGAGAAATTCTGAAAGACATCTTTGAGGAGTGTGTGTGTGGGGGGGGGATCCTACCATTTTTAGCATTTGTTTGAATTCCCGGTATTCAGAATCTCCACTTTTTAAAAAAAGATTCCAGCATTGCATGTGACTGAGAAACTTACCTGCAGATGAGAAAGGGTGCTGGTCCGGGTCCAAGTAGAGCTGGGAAAAGATTGGCCGTGGTACTACACTGCTACATCTGAGCGAGGCTTCTATGGAATTGTGCAGTGCTTCCTCAAATCTCGCAGATTTCAGTTGCCCAGCATATGAGTTCCCCATGGTCTGTACCAGCACATCCCAAAGAAAAAGAGGAAGGGAAACTTTGTATTAGATGTTTATGTCCTAACACTATACATATGGGGCTGGAGAGATGGCTTTGCTGTTTACTGGCTGCTCTTACAGAGGGCCTGGGTTTGTTTCACAGCACCCACATGGTGGCTCACAACCATCTGTAACAACAGGTCCAAGGGACCTGATGCCCTCTTCTGATCTCCATGGACACTGCAATGCACACTCATGCAGGTAAAATACTGCAGTGCACACCCATGCAGGTAAAATACTGCAATGCACACCTATGCAGGTAAAATACTCTTACACATAAGTAAAGATAATAATAATAAAAACATTAAGTAAACGTCTGTCAAATATAAACTACATTCATATAGCTATGTGAACTGTATGCAGTATATTAAATCTAGCTGGCAAGATGGCTCAGTGGGTAAAGCTGCTTGCTGCCAAGCCTCATGACTCCAGTTCAACCCCTGGAATCCACGTGGTGGAAGGAAAGAACCAAGCAACTCCTGCAAGTTGTCCTCAGACCTCCACATTGTACGCTGTGGCATACACATGGCTGCACATGATGGTGGTGATCACATGCACACTCACCCACCCACACCCACACCCACACCCCCACCCACATACACACACCCATACGCACACAGAGAAAAGCCAAGCCATAATGAAACCCACTACTTTGTATGCTAACTTAAAAATTAATAAAAAGAAGACATTTATTCTTTTTCATACATGATATTTATGTTAATGTAGCAATCTGTTTATTATCAATTTTGAAAATAAATATTTACACAGTTGGTTGGTTTTAATTTCTAATGCATGTAGACAGAAACTCAGTGAGGTCCTCAGTAGTTCTTAGGAATATAAGAGGTGCTGAGATTAAAAGTGAGAAATATTGAGCTAGAAATATTAATATAGACTGAGTGCTATATTAAATCATCCACTCTTCAGGATGTTGAAGGAGCTATGACCTCTTTGCACTTCACAAACTAAAAGGCAAAACAAAGCAAGCCAGAGAGATGCTCAGTTAAGAGGACCTAAGCTAGGCCTCAGCGTACATGTTGGGAGATTCACAGTGGCTGTAAATCTACTCTAGGGAATTTGAAACCTTTCTGGCCCTCCCCATCCAGGGTCTCTCTATTACGTAGCTCTAGCTCCTGGAACTCACTGTGTAGACCAGACTGGCTTTAAACTACGAGAGATCCTCCTGCCTCTGTCTACCAAGTGCTGGGATTAAAAGTGTGCACCACCACCTCCAGCTTATCTCATCTCAAGACAGACAATTTTGAAACAGTTTTAGTTCCATGTCCTCCATTAAGGGTAGAGAAAGATTTTACTCAGAAAGCTCTTTGAGGGAGGTACTGAAGGATGAACTGAGACGTACATTAGAGGCCATCAGGAAAGGGAGCTGTGAGCCAGGGTGCCAAGAGTCCAGAGGAGTGATGCACAGCACAAGCCTCGCTTCTCTAGGTTACCCTAACCTGCAGTGCCACAGCAGACTGTGCTGGCCCTGAATTGCTGATGTACAGCGAAGAAAGTACATGGTGGTAGTATACATGTGTGCTTGTTAACACACATGTGCCTGGTGCTCCAGGATGTCACTTCTAGAGCTAAAGTTGCAGATGGTTGTGAGCCACCATGTGGGTGCTGGGAATTGAACCCAGGCCCTTTGAAAGAGCAGCCAGTGCTCCTAACTGCTGCGCTATCTCTCTAGCCCCAGCAACGGCTCGTATAGTAGTTAGTAAAAACCAATTACTATGGATTTAAAAGTGTGCTTTTATTATTTTAAGAAGCATCTTATTAACTTTTATTTATTTTTTAAAATTAGTTTATTCAGATTACAACTCAATTGTTTCCTGTCATTCGTATCCGTCCGTTCCTCCTACCCTCCCACCCCCATCCTTTTACCCTCCGTTAGGTCTATGTCTGAGGGGGATCTCCTCCCCCACTTTATGGTCACAGGTTAACATGTCTCATCCTGGTAGTCTGCCTATTCTTTCTTTGAGTGCCACCAGGGCTCCCCACTAAGGGGAGGTCGTCACATATGGGGCACCAGAGCTCATGTCAGAGTTAGCCTCTGCTCTCCACATAACTATGGAGAATGTCCTGCCCATTGGGTAGATCAGAGTAGGGGTTCGAGGTTTTACTACTTGTATTGTCCTTGGTTAGTGCAATACTTAACTTTTAACCAGGTTCATTTTTTTATGAATAGATATACCTAAAATATACATTTGATCAAAAGTTGGGTGCATACATGCTATCCAATTGAAAAGGTAAGTGGAAGATAACCACAGTCTATCAGATGAGATGCTCACGAGTCACTTGAGTTTTTGGCTAAATCTGTATGACATCACACAAGTACCTTAAAGATGAAATGTTCTAAAGCTCAAAGCAAATTTTTAAAAATAGCAACACTTGATCAAAACAGGATGGGTGTTAGGAGAGAAATGTGCTACCTCACTAGTCTATTTCAGTCAAAAGGCAGCAACTCTTTTACATTTCTCCTTTCCTAACGAGAGAAAACTGCCAGGACTTAGCATCAAGTCAACCATGTCTTACCATGGTCAGTGGAACAGCTCCGCAGTGGCACATTAGCCGTTCTCCAGAGCAAAGTGCCGGAGACTCTCATCTACCGCAGCCGCACATGTTACCTGTCCCTGTGTGCAGATCTTGGAAACTACATTCTCCAGGAGCCATTCTCAACCAACCAAACAACAACAAAAAATAATAACATAATATTTCATTTTCTTTTAACTGTGAGTGTTTTGCTTGCATGAGTGTGTGTGCACCACGTGCCTGCTTGGTGCTAGCCACGGTCTAAAGAGGCCACTGGATCCCTGGAACTGGATGGTAGTGAGCTGCCACGTGGGTGCTTGTATCTACTGAACCATCTCTCCAGCCCAAATCCTAATTGTGTCCCCTAATCATTTAAGAAGTAAGTGCCAGATTCATATACATAGGGCAAACAAATAATGTTATGACTAGAGACATTAAATCAACATAAAAATGGGCATTGCAGCTTTATCATCATGTTCCTAAGTGGGCACAGGCACAAGGCATCAGTCCCTGTTCAGACTTGCTGTAAAAGGAAGCAGCATTTTAAAGAAACATAAAGCGCAGTAGAAATGACCCTGGACTTCTTTAGCACAGACGAAGATGTCGTTTAACCCTCGAAAGCCTGATGCTACTGAGAGGATGCCCTCTCGGTGTAACAGGATCTAAATACCCTACATCACACTGAGTTAGGTGCTGACGTTGTTGGCATTTGTCACTGTGATGTGCAAGCCCAATACCCAGGATGAGGGAGCACACCTGACAGAATGTTAGTAGGAAGTAAAGGACTTCAGTTAGAAAACAGAGAAACACTCTTCAAAATCAGTCATTACGTCAAATGTAACAAGAGAGCATACTCCCATATTTCGGACCTCTCAGGTACCAAGAGCTACTTTTGTGATACTGAGGAACTGTCTAAGACAGGGATGGTACACAGTGTGGTCCTTTCTGTATCACTAATAACCGTTCAAAGCGCTGATGGAAGCCACTACAATGTGCCACACCCCCATGGTCAGGCACTTCCTGCCCTGGCTTTTCCTGTTGCAGAGGAAGGAAAGCTGAGGAAAGGGCAGGGCGAGTAGGCAGTTCCTATGTGTGGTGGGCTTAGAGGGGGTGAAGAAAGGGGAAGCTGGGAAGTAGGTTCCAGCTGCTGCTTCCAGGCCTCTCAACTTCTCTCCTGCAAGCAAGAGGGAAGACAGCATCTGACTGCTAACAGGCTGCGTCAAAAGATAAAGGAGTCCCTAGAAATGGCCCCCATGGGCCAGAGATGAGAGAAATGAAACCTAGGACACACATGGATCAAAGCATATTTACAACATGAGAGCTCACCAACAATTCTGCTGTTCAAGAAGCTTTCCAGATATTAAATGTGTAAAGAACACTAGAAGTATAAAATAACTGCTTTGCAACTGCTCATGAGGTACTTGTGTCGGTGATGGTATTAGGTGAGACCATTAGATAGAAGGTTGAGGGGAGCTTTAGAATGGAAAGGATCAGCTGCCATGTCTTGAGCCTGTGGATTAAGTCCTGATGTGAGGTAGTGAGACACTGTGGCCTCCCCAAGGAGCCAAGGGAAAGGAAGCACACATCCCAGCAAGACACTGGCAAATCCAGCCAAGTCTCAGAGGGAGCTGCTGGATGGAGGCGTCCCACAAAACCACAAAGGATCAAACAGAGTCAGAGCCTGCTTTCTACAAAAGGCAAGGCCATTTCCGTTTTAAATAAAGATTCAAATTTAAACTAAAAGGAAAGCTCCATGTTTTTTCCTGTTCCAACAGGAATGTTGTTTGAAATAGGAAAAAAAAAAAAATGAGAGTAGCTGTGTGGAGTGGCTTAGCAGGGGCAATGCACATTCCAGGATAGCCTGAGCTACATGGTAAGATGGGGGGGGGGGGAGAAAGAGAGAGAGAAGTAGGGTAAACCATGTGGAGTTTCTGTTGTCTCTATTTTGAGATTATTTTAAAGGTAAAACTTATTGACTGTGTAGTAGAGGCACAGTACAGAAAAAGACACTGCTTTGTGCTACCTCCTAGGTTTTGGTTACCTGTCTCTATAGACATTGTCACCCACTTTGCGCAGTGACACAGCAGCCAGCTATCAGTATAGAGAACTTTGCTGTGGAACACAGGCCCTGAGCTCCATTCCTGCCCTGTTGACCCCTGGGTGGTATTGGCTACTTCATCTCCCATTTGTGAAATGGGGATGAGGCTGTTTTTCTGGGAATAAATGAGGTTTTGAATCTACAAAGTCCTACGAAAGTGCCTGTGTAGAACCATGTGCATGAAGAGTTACTGCTGAAGGCTGCCTTTTGTTTCGTGCCCCAGCATGGACTACATTAAGATTACTAAGAAAAGACATCAAGCCCTTCCTTTGAGTGTGTTGGGTGCCACAGCAGGTTGGAGGACTCTGCTCCAGTCACACGCAACTATCAACAAAAAAGCTCCATTAGCTACTATTTCCCATTATATACAACTCACTAAAACATTTTATATCAGATGAACAAGCCCTGACACAATACAATCTCTTTCTAAGCAAAGAGACAGCCTAATAAAACATGAGGCTGAGCATGCATTCAAAATAAACGTCTGCTATTGCGTCTTCACACATCCTCCTTGCTGTAGATCTGAAAAGGCAGTCAGATTAAAGGCAGCACTTCAGTCTCTGCACCTTTGGATGGGGGATGTCTATTTGACAGGTTCTGCAGCCAAAAGTACTGGAATTTAAAAAAAAAAGCAGCCTTAGTAACTTAATTTTAAATCCTTTTTATTTGTTTTGTTTTGTTTTTTTGTTTTTTGTTTTTGTTTTTTTGTTTTTCGAGACAATGTCTCTCTGTGTTAGCCCTGGCTTCCCTGGATTCGCTTTGTAGACCAGGCTGGCCTCGAACTCACAGCGATCTGCCTGCCTCTGCCTCCCAAGTGCTGGGATTAAAGGTGTGCGCCACCATGCCGGGCCAATTTTAAATTCTTAATTCTACCACTTTCAGTAGACACACAATTGTCCTCAGTCATTACAGAAATAGCCACAGTGATATGCGCAGTGATTTCAAAGGGTTAGGAACACTGTCACAGGGAGAGGAAACAGGACTTTACTTCACACTGTGACAAAGGGATACAGTGTTCCTACAGGAAACCTTCACTTTCTCCCCTGAAGTGCCAGGAATTCTTCTGTAAGAGAAAAACATCTTGTCAGGACTCTGGAGCTGGTACAATTCCTACATAAGCCCAGAGCAGCAGAGCAGAGGCAGCGAGGGACCTCCGCATGTCACCAGAGACCAATTTTTCAATAGGGAGAAACGTCAATAATCCAGAGCAGGAATCATTAAATAATGAGAAACGCTTCCAAAGTGTGGCTCAGCACATCCATCAGGACTGTCACGGGCGGATGTCATAGCCTTGCGACTGCAAAGAATACACCTCTGTGAGGATTGGAAGCTGCGTAAAGCTCCAGAGGCAAAAGTTAATTTCCCAAACACAAATGTTATTTAAAAGATGCTCGTAAAACAACTTACTAAATAGCAACAGATATTTCTGAAAGTATGGCTGCAAAGATAATGATGATTTTTTTTTTCTTAGTTTCTGTTATTTAACTACCCCTGTCTGGTTTTTAATGATTGTTTAGAAAGTGAGCTGTAAGCCCTGAGCCATTAGATAATGCATTAAAGACTTGCACAGTTTGCTGGTTTGAGGTGATGGTGGATAATTCAATGTAGAAACAAGCTCCTGGCACGCACATTGGAGGGAGGGGCTAAAGCAATCCAGGCTCAAAGTAAGAACCGTAAAACACGGGTGCATCTAAGGCGGCAAATCAAACTGTGCTTCAGAATCAGGAAAATGTGATCATTTTTCTTAGAATCTTTGTCAAACAGCTGGCTTTTTTTCCAAACAGACATGAGTCTGGGGCATTTCACAAATGCACCTGCACTGTACAACTGTGAAGCCACACACTCTGCTGCAATTTGGAAGACACTAAAGAAGGGGAACACAGTTTCACAGAGAGCAAGTGAGCCTCCCATCTGTGTATGGAGCCCCTCCTTCTGTGCCCCCCCACCCCACCCCATGCGCCCCCCCCTTTCACCATCAGTCTTTCCTTATCTAATTAACTCTGCTGATTGCACTTGTCAGGTTTGCCGCAATTTCAATGCTACTTAAACAGCTGTGCGTTTTCTCTAGGCAATTATCAGTGACCACACTCAGGTTTCTAAATTAGTTGTTGAAAGGCGCTTTAACCTTGAGAAAATAGACCCTCGTGTATGTGCTCCCTGAAAAGGAGTCATTACTGAAAAAAGGACTGAGAAAAGTCACATTCCTGTAGTTAATAAATACATTAATTGCAACACTAATTTACAAATTAGTAAAAGTGTCTAAGTAAGCCTAACCTGGACATTATTCTTCGACATATATGTGTTCTTTTCATATCGGTATGTATGCATAACATACAAAGGAGAATATCAAAAACACTGCCGAAGCCCTCTGACAGTGCCAGCACCTGTCTGCTAGGAGGCTGACATCTTTAAAGGTGTTCACAAATCATTCAGTGCTCTCTGGGGTCACTACTGAGGCAAACGGACCTCTCCCAACAGGCATATTCCTCACCCCTGTTTCTCCACCTCCTTTCAAAGAGAATACCCCATGGTATACTGCCATTCTTTGTCAGTGTAGGGGATAGAACCTAGAGCCTCACATATGCTGGCCAAGGGCTGGACCACTGGGCTACAAGATAGAACATTTTTATTCTTGACTCTGATACTGACTTTCTTCTTTCTGCTACAATATATATAAGAAATATTTTTTTTTAAAGGAAGAAGTGGAGGATTTGTGGTTCTTCATCAGCTTACAGTCCCCTTCTATCAACTATTAATGGTGAAAATGAAGGTGTCCAAGACAGAGCTGCAGCTCAGTTGTTGAATTCTTGCCTTGGTGTACATGAGGCCTCAAGTTCAATCCCCAGAGCCACATGCACACACAGAAAATAATAATAATTCAAAAAATTAAAAAAACTGGAAGCCAGAAACCTGCTTCATGTGTCATGTATGCCTTTTATAAATTATGTTAAAATACATTTAAAGTTAACCTTCTAGAGTTAGCAAGTTTGGGTATTTGTGTGTAACACAGGTCTGGAGCATGTAGAACAATTCTGAAATAAGTGTGGTGCAGCTCCCTGCCCTGACACCACCTAATCACCTTCTATTCCAAGAAAAGAAAAGGCAGTACTTGAACAGTGTAAAATTCTTTGTTGCGACAGAAACATTAAAATGATAAATGTTCTGGAAAGCAAAGTACACTTCAGATCCTAACTTTTCTTTCAGACCTGTGCTGAGTCTAATAGCGCTCGCCAGCACTCGGTGAGGATTATCCCTCCATTAGACAAAAGCTAGCGCTCCTTAGATAAATCAGGAGTTACTGCCACAAGACTCATAAAACCTTTTCACAACACAGATTTTCAAGGGAGTCCTTTAAGGTTTTAGGAGGCTGCTCCTTTTACTAAGTAACAAAATACACCCCATGGTGTCTCACTGACCCCGCTCAGCTGTCCTTTGACCTCTCCAATTGTTGAAGCCTAACCAGGGCCCACAGAATTTGCCTCCCATATCAAAAAGGCTAATGTTGCTCCCTCCTGGCACCTGGTGAAACAAAACGCAACAGTTTCTCTCTCTCCTGCCTCCTCCCCTCGCCGGCCATCTTCCAGATGTTGAGGCAGTACTGGGTTTCAGTGTCTCCCAGGCTGAAGTGGCAATGCCCCTCTGGTTCTCTCTGGCCTCAGAAGGATACAACGGGTCATAAAAGAGGACGAGAGCTTTGGCCTCCCTTGAAAACACCAGGCTATTTAAACACATTGCAGCTTCCAAAGGAGAAGAGAGACTTTGGGGATATGTTCCTTCTAGAAGCCAAGAGTCACCTAAAGCAGTCACCCTAAATTCTCAATTCCTAACAAGTTTTTTTCCCTTGCTATTGGAAGAGGGTGAACCAGTATCAACTTTCCCCCTGAATTAAAAGCTTTCTAAAAACAAAGCCAAAAACATTCTGTAAAACTTCTTAACACATGCCCCAGACATTAGCAAACAAAGTAAAATTTACATATATGATATAATTTGGGTCTAGAAGGCTCTTATCAGACACTTTGAAAGAATATTACAATCAACAAAGAGGAACCAAAAAGTGTATTTGTAGGGATGAGTGGGCAGTGAACATTATCAGGGCACTCTGCATACGTGGATGAAAATCTCAAAGAATAATAAAATTAAAAAAAAAAAAAAAAAAAAGGAAAAAAACCCAAACCAAGATGTAAAAAATGTTTAAGAGATTCATGTGGCTGTGTGTGCAAGCCTGCATGTACGGATGCCACAGAGGCTGTAAGGGGTCCGTGGAGCTGGCTGTGTGTGCAAGCCTGCATGTACGGATGCCACAGAGGCTCTAAGGGGTTGTGGAGCGGGCTGTGTGTGCAAGCCTGCATGTACGGATGCCACAGAGGCTGTAAGGGGTTGTGGAGCGGGCTGTGTGTGCAAGCCTGCATGTACGGATGCCACAGAGGCTGTAAGGGGTTGTGGAGCGGGCTGTGTGTGCAAGCCTGCATGTACGGATGCCACAGAGACTGTAAGGGGTTGTGGAGCGGGCTGTGTGTGCAAGCCTGCATGTACGGATGCCACAGAGGCTGTAAGGGGTCCGTGGAGCGGGCTGTATGTGCAAGCCTGCATGTACGGATGCCACAGAGGCTGTAAGGGGTCTGTGGAGCGAGCTGTGTGTGCAAGC
Source organism: Acomys russatus (assembly GCF_903995435.1). Classification (NCBI taxonomy): domain Eukaryota; kingdom Metazoa; phylum Chordata; class Mammalia; order Rodentia; family Muridae; genus Acomys; species Acomys russatus. The sequence continues at coordinate 861,114 of NC_067156.1, read as the reverse complement.
CTGCATGTACGGATGCCACAGAGGCTGTAAGGGGTCCGTGGAGCGGGCTGTGTGTGCAAGCCTGCATGTACGGATGCCACAGAGACTGTAAGGGGTCCGTGGAGTTTCAGGTGGAGTGCCTGATGTGGGTGATGGGAAAACTTCAGTTCTGTAGAAAAGCAATTAGTAAGTACTTCTACCCACTGAAGATTCTCTTTAGTTCTTGAATTCACATTTTTTTCAATTATGTATACAGGAAATACAGAGCTAGTAGGGAGAAAACTTAGTCTTGAGTAAGTTTTACTGGGGGAGTAGAGAAGACAGAGAATAGGTTTGCAGGGGTTGGGGCAGAGCAGGGTTATTTGTAAACACCTGCTTAATTCGTTTGAAGATCAAATATGGTTACTTTATTTAAACTGTAAATCAACTTCCTACAACATTTGATCATGAAAAATTTGAGAAGAGGAACATAGTCTTACAATACCTTGGTTCATATATTAACATTTTTGAGTTATGTTCATGGTTAAGTTAGGCAGTCAACATCCCAGGGAGCTTGTTCTCGGTCAGAACTTTCTTAAGGTTTCTTTGCACCTATAAAAATATAAAAACATACAATGCATAAAAACACAAGTTATTTCCAAGTGCCTTTTATTCTACAACATAACAAATCTGTATATCTAAAATTCTACAAAAATCACAGAAGTTACCCAAGTCTTACCTGACTCTGTACTTGTTACAATGGGAAAATATAAAGACAGCCTCTCTTCCTCAAACAACCGCGCATGAATATATATGCAAAATGGATTTTGTTTTTCTTAGACCGACTCCACTCCTTCCCTCAGTGCAAGCTTATCATAACACTAAAAGTCCACAGAATACTTCTATCTTGGAAATGGAATTAACATAACTTAAATTCTTATTTGAGGCACTTGGGTATTTTACAATCCTTGATATTTGCCTAAAGTTAATTTATCCAAAAACATAGAAAAGATAAAATAGCTAATACTGAAATAATATTTTTCAACTTTTTGAAATTTCTTAATTATTTCTGGGAAGAAAAATTGAAAGAAGAGAAAGGGCTATTTCTTGCCTTTCTGAGCAGTGCATTTCTAGGAGGTATTATTAATTTTAATTACCTACAGTTGACTGAATAGTGTGCTTAGTACTCTTCGATAATTAGATTATGGTGAATGCAAGCTATTGCATGAAATAAAGATAAAGCTGTAAAGCCTTAAATGAATTAAAGCAACTTGTCAGTAAGTTTTACACATAAAATAGAAGCAGTTTTTACTGCATCTAAAAAGAAAACCAACACTTCTTAGTTTTGTAAGAATGTACTAAGTGCAATACAAATGTTTATAACACTACTTGAAGTCATGTTAAAGAAAATATTTTTGTACTTTCTTTTTATGTTTGAAAGAGAGAAAAGAAACATTTCAGATTTGAGGATATAAATATCTTAACCTCATAATATTGGAAGAATGCCTTCCCACAAAACTCAGGCCCTGGACTGTCAAGCTCACATATTTCCCACTCATACATACACAGATAGAATCTTTCAGATTCGGGAGCCTTCCTACCTAATCCAAACATGAGATTACCCCATATGGTCAATGAGGTCAGACCGCATTACTGCCAACGAGAACTGTCCAACTCTGCAAGTCCCTTAATGATTTTTAAAAAGGTCAATAATCCAATTCCAATAGCTTTGGAGTCTAAAATTGCTAATTTTTAGCCACGCGCTGCACACTTCACCTGCAAGTAATGACATTTTTGTATTTTCTTCTAATTACACTCAAAGCTAAGACCTTTGGCCCTGGGCCACAGACCCCTATTCAGGCTGCACACATTTTCTTAAAGGACCTGATCCTTTGTTGTCATTCTTCCTCTCATCTATTATTTACGCCCATGGAGAAGGAGACATTCCACCATTTGTACAGCTTAAAGCTTCCAACCATCTCAATGACTTTGCCTTTCAACCGATGAGCTTTTTCCTAGACAAATGCCAAAAGTTTGACAAAATCATTTTTTTTTCAGTTGCCCTTTCTATCCCCTCTTCTATGCCAGCCAACCTCCTTCCTTCTCTTGTCCCACTGGAGGACTTTTGCGTGCCTAAGGATTTACACACTGTGATGTGACCAACAAAACTAGTACAATACAAACCTCCAACAACTGATGGATCAATAAAAATTATACATTTCTTCCATCACAGAATCCATTAACGAATTGGAGACAATTTAAAATAACTTAAAACCCACCCACGGCCTCCATTAAAACACAGACTGCCCCCCCAAAAGCATTTAGAAAACAGTGAGGCTATTCATTACATGGCAAAAAATTTCAAGTGTTTCAATGTGCTCATCAGTTGCTTGAAAGAAAGGAGGGAAAAGGAAAAAAGAGAAAGTAAACTGAAATGGCTGAAAGTTTTGATTTTTAGCCTAATCTTTCAATATTTTAAAGCAAAATCTTCATAAACCACTCCTACTGCTATTACTATTTCCCAACTCTTTACACACACACACACACACACACACACACACACACACACACACACACACACACACGCATTTTGGAAATCAGAAGCACAAAATTGTTACCCTGATGTAGATCACTCCCTCAGACAACAACAGGCCACCAAAAAGACTCTTGAGCTCCAAGATGTTTATAAATGACAGTGATTCATCCTTGCTTCTCTCGCCCTCTATTGCTCAGCTTACTCTTGATTTCTAAGTGTTTCCTTGTTGTCTGTCCTCTGCAGACCCTGAAACCTCTTGTTCTTCTCTTGTTTTCACCATTTGCTTCACCAGCAGTTCACTGGAGACCCATCCATCTTGTAATGCCTAGAGTGACAGATGCTCTCCAGAGCAACCACACTGCTGAGTGAACAAAAGATAACATCACCTCCAGGAACTCCAGAGAGAATACAACCGCAACCTTAGGACAGGGTCTGACTTGACAGACATCGGACCATAAACCTCTTCTAAGTGAAAAAGAAAACAATTGCCACACACACAACAAAATCTGACACAATCAAAGGCGAAAAAGAGTGATCATTTGTGGATCGCCTTTTCACTCTGTAACTCACTCTTCCTCCCCGGTGCTTTTATATTGGGGCAATTCACTCTCCAAGAGGCAAGAGGTGTTCTTGGGAAGAAAAGCCTTTCTCAAGTGTCTTCTTTTATTCAACAATATTCAAAGTGAAATTCATTGACGTTTTTGTTGCAGGAAACCCAAGGCTTCAATTCCGTCTGACCCTTCTTGTTTGCGTAAAGCAGTATCTAGACTCAGAAACGCTGCCTCTATTCTACTGCTATGAAAGGGACACTCAGGCTTTGCAAATTAAAAACACATTAAGCACATCAGAAATTAAAACGCAACATGTGACACAATGTCAACAATATGTGTAGCTCAGAATAGAAAAGCTCACCATTCATTAATCAGACAACCTCCAACTTGGGTTTAAAAAGGCAGTGGACAGGAGAGCACCCTGGGAAGGGCCACAGGCTCTCCCCTAACAAAGGAGAGGCCATGTGAACACCTCCTGGCAGCAAACCAATGCAGGGAGCTGACCACGCAGGAGAGTCTGCTGATCTTGAGTTCGGGGTTTGTCCTTATTTCAAACACAATGGGCAATAAGTTCACTTCTAAAATTCAAGTGCCAGGAGGGGGAAGTTCTGAAGAATCTGCAAGTTCAATCAAAACACTGTGACCAATGCCGATTATGGACACTAACAGCTCATTTTTATGACAAATACCAAGAGGTAAGCCTCTGTTGTAGAAATATGTTGTTATTCTAAAAAAAAGAACAAACTACAAATATCTATGGTACATCTAAAGACCTCAGAATGTCCAAGGAAGGGCTCATCAACAGTATTTCTATGAACTGCTAGCAAAGTAAATGATAATATTTGTTTAGTAAAATATTTAAATTTTTATTTGCAATGTTTATATATAAAGCTTTTAATTTGCGCTAAAACTGGGATGAGTTTGTAGTTTGTAATGACTCCTCTCACCTTTATATTCCAAAAATAAGCATGAAATTTAAGAGATGTTTTATCTATTGTGTTTAAATTATTTGGAGAATTAAAAGAATTAGCTCTATAAACCAACACCCCTTATTTAAGCATATTATTTAGCTCCTTGCTTTGGCATATTTATAAATACCATAGTACAATTTTTTATAACCTCAGAATTTCTTATTTTATTTTTAAGGCTGGCAAAAATACACACAAAATAATGAAGTGAATGTGTACAACTTGGTAACACAATAGGAAAAGATTAAATAATTACAGAATGACAATCATCTCGTTGAAGACTTTGTTTACCATGAACTGGATCAACATAATTTTCCTAAAATAGTATGTCCTTGGGTACTCTAAAACTTGTGCTCTAGTGGCAGGAGAGATGTGACCCTCAAGTGACAGCACCCCTGCAAATGGCATCCAAAAGACCCAATTAAATTATCTTCTAAACACAATGGGCTCCATATGTATGTGTGGAAAGCATGCCCCTATGGAAAGTTCTTATTGCCTGACTGGTCAAAAACAAAGTAAGACTTTTCTTTCTTTGAGGGTCGCTTCCAGATCACAGTCAGGGCTAGAAACCCACACAGGGGAAAAATCCATCAACATGAAATCCTAAGAGGGTTTACCCTTCACCATCTTATTTGCACTTCAAAACCCTGTGAGTCCCCCAGCTAAAGGCCAGGGCCAAACCATCTCAACAGTAAGCGGTGGCCAGTGGTGATCTGTCTTCCATTTGGCTTCTGGAAGGTTCCTTCCAGGACAAGAGCACTCCCGAGTCCCCACCATCACTTCTGCCTGCAGCCTTGGGTCTGTAACACCATACAAACAACCCATAAGCTTTTCCAGCCACAGGCGAGAGCGTGTGCAACTCAGAATTTGGCACATTTTCTTGGCAGTTATGAAGTAGAAGGCCCTGAGTAATCAGAACGCTGCAGACACTAGGGGTAAAGGGCAGGTTCTCCTTGTTCTAGCCTGGGAAAGTGAAGAAGCCTCCCAAATGCAGCCTTTCCTCTTGCTTGCATCAATGTTCACAGAACTTCCAAAGCTCTTTCCAACTTATCCCAATATATCTCTTCCTTTTGGGTAACATTCGCCAACTTCCATCAGTGTGGGGTCAACTTAATTAAAACTTGCACACTGTAAAACATGTTTAACAAGTCCAAAGAGTAAAGATTTCATAGGTCACAAACTCCTGGGTCAAAAAGACCTAAAAACAGGGGAAAGACTCGTTATGACTCAATTGACTTTTGCCCCCTTCTTACCAGACACTAGCACCACCGTGTCAATGTACAGACTTCCTCAAGCAAAATGACCTCTGGACAACAATAATGGTTAGGAAAACCAGGTTGTCATGCGTTAACCACAGTGGGATTATCCTCACAGAGAGAAGACACTGTGTCACCGGGTATGACTAACTCATTTCATAATTATGTCACTGCGCTTCTCAGAACGAGAACAGAAGGCACTGATACACTTTTTCTGTCCATTCATTTTTTTGCTTTATTTAAATGACTTTAATTTTCTAACTGCTACTGATAGGTCCCATTTAAATACTATACTGACAACATGCACAGAATATTTTTATAGTGATAGTAGTCTCACAAATTGAAAACTTTCTACTTATTTAAATTCATTCATTTTCAACAATTACATGAATGTATAGAATTATTCTATCATATTCACTCTCTTCTCTAGCTCCCATTATTTCTTTGTCCCAACTAGGACCTCCTGTGTCTATTCAGTTATTTATTCTCTCCTGCCCCCTCTCTCTCTGTTTTTGGAGACAGGGTTTCTTTGTGTAGCCTTGGCTGTCCTGAACTCATTCTGTAGACCAGGCTGGCCTTGAACTCACAGAGAGACCCACCTGCCTCTGCTGGGATTACAGGTGTGTGTCACCAATATCTGGCCTGTGTCTTTTTTGACTCCTCTTTTCCTCCAGTGCAGCCAGTCAGATTTGCTGCATGTTGGTGATTTTGCCCACCACGCCACCCCATCCAGAAGACGGTGCTGTATAGAGAGCCTACAAATTCTTTCACGCTAACTTCATAGAGACTCCAAAGAGAAAAGTGTGTTTAACTTAAATCTAATGCTTTAAAAAAATATGACCAATAATTAAATAAGGATGGGACTAATTCAAGAAATACAAATATTTGTCAATTAACAGTAAAGAATAATTTATGTCTTGAGAGTTTTAATTTCTTTCATAAAACTCTACTGCAAACATTTTTAATCCCATGAACAAATATATTTCATTTTATAAGCCTTAACTACCAAAAATTCTAGAAAACTCACTTCTTTGAGGAAACAATTTTATTGTGTGTTGCCAGACTAATGATGATTCCGAGATTATATTTGAGATGACATAAATATTCCAACCATACATATTAAATAAGAATAAATAAGTAACTAAAAGCCTCAAAGCCATTAAACTTTATATCACTGAAAAATGTGTTTAAATAATAATATTGAGGGAAGTAAATTTCTTAGCCTACTGCAGGACATAAAGAAAAAAAAATGCCTTCCTTAGAGATGACAAAAGTAATTGATCTACCAGACAGGAAACATTCAATCTCCATTAAATATTTATTCAGTGCACAGACTGTTGGACCTCAAAGAAAAACCAACAAGTAAAAAAGAAGAAGTCCACTGAAAATACTACGTATTGGTGGATTAAATTGATGTTAATAATTAGAAAATAGTTTATTTCAAAGATTAGAACAATAGTATTAATAAAATACCCACATTACTATAATAAAGCAACAGATTTAATGCAGCCTGATTAAATTTTCTAAATTTTTCACAAAATAGAAAAAATCCTAAAATTTATATGGAGTCACAATAGATAGTAAATAGTAAGATTTCTTAAACAATCCTCCCCCAGCACCAATGCCCCCCCCCCCAAAAATAGAGAGGAAGAAGGAAGAAAGGCACAAAACAAAACAAAACAAAAAAACTCCAAGGAATCAGACCATGAGGCTTCAAACGACTTTAAAACTGTGGTGATGGAAACAGCATAGTCCTGGCATAAAAACACCCACACGGACATAAGAGTAAACCAGTGGAACTGAATAGAGGACTCAGAAATAATTTCACACTATCACCTGGTCCTCAACAAAGAGGTTAAGAACATACAATAAACTTGGGGAACTTGGTCAACATACAATGACATCACAAAACTTATCTCGCACTTTACAATTCAAAATGGTTTTATGAACTCTGAATATAAAACCTGAAACCTATACAGTTGCGTTCTAGCTAAGCATGGTGTCTCATGCCTTTACCTCTGCTCTCAGGCAGGAGAGGCAGGTGGATCTCTGTGAGTTTGGTACCAGTCTAGTTTACAGAGCAAGTTCCAGGGCAGCTAGAGAGCTTAATAAGGTCTCATCTTAGAAAAACGAACAAACAAACAAACAAACAAACAAACAAAACTTACTAGGAGACAGTGTTGGCAAAAGCTTTATGACAAGGATCTGATGATGAGGTTTTAGACATGATTCCAAAAGCATAGGCAATAAAAGTAAAGTTGGCAAATGGGATTATGTCATATTAAAAAGCTTCTGTACCTCAAATGAAAAGAGAGAGCGAAGACAGCTTACAAAATGGGGAGAAAATATTTGTAAGTCATGCTTTAATAAGGAGAAAACCCCAAAAGAATAAGAAGCTCAACCAACAAAATAAACCATCCCCAAATTCAATCTTCATCTCCTACAAAGGCAACATAAACAATAGGAGAAGATTTAATCAAGAATATGAAGATATATAGTGACAGAACCAAAGATGATTGTCACTAGAAGATGTACACATACAGGGTCAAGGGTGCATGCACTGTCAGCATGAGTAACCTCCAGGGAAATGCAAATCAAAAGCGCAGAAGGAGGTGATGTCACACCTGTTAAAATGCTGTCTTCCAAAAGGTGATGGTAAACAATGACAAACATTAGAGAGGACACAAGGAAAGGGGACACTTGTGCACTGTTGCTGAGAACATAAATGGGTTGAGCCACGTGGGAAACAGTACGCAGTTCCACAGGAAGTTAAAGCCACAGCTTCCACCCGAGCCAGTGGTCCCTGGCTGTTCAGACCGGGATCCCAGCAGTGTGCTTCCTGGGTTCCATTGCCCAGGGCTCTTCAAATAACAACTGTTATCTGGAGTAAGCAACTGTGACCACATGCAGCCCTGTATTGCTCTGGCTTGTAACCAGGCTGTTAAGTCCCACTGTGCCTTGTACATAACCTAACTTTCTCTTAGGTAGCTTTGCACACGGAAGACAGTATGAACACTAATCTTGTAATTTTTGTCTAATTAACACAGGTACAAAAGCAATTTATGTACCAGGCTCTGTATTTCAAACTTTTTCAGGATAGCAAGATGCAGTATAACGCTGAGCTGTGAAGCTGAGCAGAGACATGGGAGGCTGGGAAGCAGGGAGGCAGGGAGGCTGGGGCTGGAGGCTGGGAGGAAGTGAGGCAGGAAGGCAGGGAGGCAGGGAGGCAGGGAAGCATGGGAGGCAGGGAGGCAGGAAAGCATGGGAGGCAGGGAGGCAGGAAAGCATGGGAGGCAGGGAGGCAGGGAGGTAGGGAGGCTGGGAGGCTGGGAGGAAGTGAGGCAGGAAGGCAGGGAGGCAGGGAGGCAGGGAAGCATGGCAGGCAGGGAGGAGGCAGGGAGGCAGGAAAGCATGGGAGGCAGGGAGGCAGGGGAGGTAGGGAAGCAGGAGGCAGGGAGGCAGGGAGGCAGGAGGCAGGAAAGCATGGGAGGCAGGAGGCGGGAAAGCATGGGAGGCAGGGAGGGCTGGGAGGCGGGAGGAAGTGAGGCAGGAAGGCAGGGAGGCAGGGAGGCAGGGAAGCATGGGAGGCAGGGAGCAGGGGGGCAGGAAAGCATGGGAGGCAGGGAAGCAGAGAGGCAGGGAGGCTGGGAGGCTGGGAGGCTGGGAGGAAGTGAGGCAGGAAGGCAGGGAGGCAGGGAGGCAGAGAGGCAGGGAAGCAGGGAGGCAGGGAGGCAGGGAGGTAGGGAAGCATGGGAGGCAGGGAGGCAGGGAGGCAGGAAAGCATGGGA